>NC_134234.1:207605093-208206031 GCF_965152275.1 Natator depressus | reverse complement strand
GGCTTGGGGAGGCTTGTGGTGTCCCATGAGGTCAAAGGTCAAGGTGATTTAATGAGCATTGTTTCAGAGAATCTGGTATCACTCAGGAAGGGAAAGTTGGGTGGGGGGTCTGTTAGCAGATTCCCCCCTTAACTTACTGTCATCCTCACATTGGTGAAGCCTTGAGCAAGAACCCAGGCTATATCAAGCTGCGCAAGATCCGAGCTGCCCAAAACATCTCCAAGACAGTGAGTTGGGGGCCTAGGGTTGTCTCATGCCCTTTCACTAACTTGTTTGCACTCCCCCCACCCATCCCAGAGGCCATGTGATGAGTCTAAGGCGAATGTGACCTGCTTCCTCGTGACCTTGCCCCTTTGCACCCCCACCATTCTGGTCAGGGTGGGGGTTGTCTGTACTGATCTGTGATCTTGGTGTGGGGGGAAGCTCCTACCCCCCAACCGTAAAGGCAGATCTATATCAAACTTCAGCACCCCATACCCAACCACAGCCACCCAGAGGCCCCAGTACCCTGTGGTTTGGGAAAGGGGGCACATGCCTGCTTGGGGGCCAAAGGTCAATGTGATGGGAAGTTGAAATGAGCACTAGTTCTCAAAATCTGATGGCACTGGATGTGGGACATGGCTTTGTTCTTATTCATACTTGTACTGCTTGAACAAGATATGCTATTATACCAATATAGAACCCCATGTAGACACTCGTAATTTGGTTGTAAGCCTGGCTTATATTGGTTCACTGAACCCAGTTCTACATAAATCAGACTAAGAAATGTCCACACATGACTTTGCACCAGTTTTAACTAAATCTGTGTTTAAACTGAGTTTAAAGTTTAACTGGTGCTGCCTCAATTAGCAGGTGTAGAAATGTAGGACTGGAAGGGACCTCGAGAGGTCATCTAGTTCAGACCCTGTATTCAGGCAGGGCCAAGTAAACCTAGAGCATCCCTGATAGGTGTTTGCTAACCTGATGGGGATTCCCCAGCCTCTCTTGGAAGCCCCTTAACACAGTGGTTCTCAAACTTTTGAACTGGTGACCCCTTTTACATAGCAAACCTCTGTGTGCGACCCCCACCCCCCTTTTAAATTAAAAACACTTCTTTACATATTTAACACCATTATAAATGTCGGAGGCAAAGTGGGGTTTGGGGTGGAGGCTGACTGCTCGCAACTCACCCATGTAATAACCCGAGACCCCTTCCAAGGACTTAGGCTACACTCAAAAGCACAGAGTCTGTCCCACCCAAAAATGTGTGTGCAAGGGGGCAGTTGAGTGGAGGGGTCTCATTCACTCCACCCCTTTGTGAACTCGCTCCCACGCCAGCCACCCTGCCCTCACTTGGTCTCTCTTCCAGATTGCGGCGTCGCAGAACCGTGTGTATCTCACAGCTGATAACTTACAGTTGAACCTACAGGATGAGGGCTTCACCAGGTAAAGGGGGGGGGGGGGGGAAGAGTGTCATAGAGGCTCCAAATAGCTCCAGAAGATGGATTCCTCCCTCAAACTCACTCCCTCTCTATGTGAATGTTAAAGGTGTTCTGAGCCCCAGAGTTACCCCTCTGGAGCTCTGTCCCTCTGAATCACATTTCTCTTGAGTGGGGTGAGTCCATGGATAGCATGGGAGGGCCTTGCTTATATTTCTAAAGCTCGGGATTCAAATCAAGTTAAATCTAATAGTTTTTCTCTTTTCTCTTTTGTGGCTGCCTCTCCTGATATGCAGAGGAAGGTAAGGCACAGGTCACTTTGTGTGAGCCCTTTTCCATCACATGGGAGGCAGGGCTGCTGGGTATCCCAGAGTTTCAGGCAGCCAGGGAGGTGTGCCATATGGAAGAGGATGGTCCAGTGGTTTGAGCACTAGCCTGAGACTTGGGTTCAATTCTCTGCCCTGCCACAGACTTCCTGTGTGCCCTTGGGCAAGTCAGTGGGAGTTTGGTGCTTAAAGGCATATGAGGATATAGGTCTTGGTTTCTGTCTGCTCCCCAGCTGTAAAATGGGGCTTATAGCACTGCCGTAGCTCTCAGGAGTGTGGTGAGGACAAATGCATCACGCTGTGAGGTGCTCCAATAGTGGGATAATGGGAATGAGATAATGCCATGGATGGATGAGAGAGGTTGGAGGCCAGATGGGTGGTGAATCAGTATTTTTAGCAGCATGGTCAGTGCAGGCCAAGATGGGATCAGGGTGGGTTCCTGAAAGTGGAGGAGACACACAGGAGGAGAGCCCAGACTGAGGAGGGGTGGGATCATGGAAGGAGGCAGTTGGTATGGGAATTGCATGCTGTGGGTGTGTTTGGCTGCTGTGGTTTTTGGTGGGGGAGGAGAGGAGGAGTGTGTTTCTCTGTACAGGATCCCTTTCTCCATAGGCTTTCTCCAAGCAGGTTGGAACTCCCTCCATGCTCTCAAAGACTTATGGTGTTTAGGGTGATCTCCTGTCCCTGGGCCCAGAGTCTGTTCCCCAGTTGAATCCCACATGTGACACAGGGGAAGGCCAGCCAGTCTTCGGTAGCTAAGTTAATGGGTTAAAGCAGGTGGCCTGGTAGTCAGGACTCCTGGGTTCTGTTTCAGCTGTGACCTTGAGTAATTTCTTCCCTCTGCCTTTATTTCTGCCACTGCAAAATGGGTTGAATTTTTACCTCTCCCAGGGGGCTCATGGAGCTTTGAGAGACATGCTAGTGAAGCCAGGGCTGGAGGCCAACTCTTCTCCAAATGTCAGCCTGATCAACTGTTAAACTCTAGCCCCTGCATGTGTGCCTCCCAGACTGTAATGTCTCATTCCTCTGTCCCCACAGTGACAGCCTCCTGACCAAACCAGGGAAGAAATGAAACTGCTAGAACAATTCACACCAACTGACAGAGCAAGATGTGTGAGTGACCTTGACGATCTTCCCTCACCCAAGATTCCCGCTCTGCCTGGGCCCTCTGCTGGTGCCTGTTAATTTTCACTGATTGTTCTCTCTCACTCACTTTGAAATTCCTAATGCAATGGCCAAGCTGGTACCCAATCCCCAGTGTTGGGAGCCATCTATGCCATTGGGCTTCACCAGTTGGCTAGTTTAATTCCTGCTTCATTTGGGTGCTATTAAATCCCATTTGGTGGTTTTAAACTCAGGCAGGGGTGGGCAGTATGAGCCCTTGGGGACCTGTTATTCACACCCAGCCTCTACTAGTGCTTGGATTTTAATAAGACTAGAATCGTAACTGCTGTGTCTGCCAAGCCTGTGAGGCCTTTGTTTTGGTACCAGCACCTAGCTTTCACTTCAATGAATCTCTTGTTAATTTCTCTTCCAGCCCTCCCTTCCCCATGGGAAAACTCCTGAATGAAGGTTTCATGGGGCTCCTGCCATTTTTGGGCTCTCAGATGACATAATTTTATCTGCTCAGTGATTCTTTCAAAAGTTTGTAAAAGTAAAAAAAGAACAAAAACTTTTGTCCCAGGTGTGTTTAGTAGTGGAGAATGAGTTCTGTGTTTGTTTTGGTTTAGAAGAGGGGCTTGGGTATGGCAGTGACCAGAACCAAGATGGTAGGGGGACAGGGTGTGAAACCCTCATTGAGTTTGGGGGGAGTGTTGGAGCTGATGCATGAAGCCCTCCTGCCAGCACACTTGGGCAGGGTCACTCTTGTATCCCAGCCTGATACACTCTGGAGCTGAGTTCACAGCAAGACCTACATGGTTCGTCATCTCCCTTCCTCAGCACCCTCTTATCTCAATTTCACACTTGCTTCATCTCTAGATGTGTTCTCCATTATTTGACTTGTACAGAGCCAGTTCCACTGCCTTTTGAGCTGCATGAGCCAAGCGGATGAAAAAAGCCCCACAAGAGCAAGACTGCTGCTGTGAGCACTTCCTGCAGAGCATGCTGCTTGGGAGGCTGTATAAACAGCTGTATTTAATTCAGCTGTCTCCCGGCCTTTCTTGCTCAGCTACAAACTGGATTTAGGGTGGTGAGACCCCCCTTGGTCCCTCTGCTCCTCTCAAACCGCAGGGGCTCCAGTTGTGATCCCCACATGGGGCTCAAAGCTTGGGCTATCAGCAGCAGGGGAGAGGACTCCAGCTGTGAACACCCCTTCACCCCCATGGGCAGACAGCCAGAGCAGGAGCTGAAATGTGAAATAACAGCAGCCATGAAATTGTCAAGAATATTGATTTCACTGCTGGTAGATTCCCTACTGTGAAACAGCCCTGCAGGGGCTCACAGCTGTGAACTCAGCCCCCAGCTGACAGCTCAGGCTGTTGGGGAGTGTGTGGGGGGGCCCAGCTGTGAGCCAGCACCTACCTAACAGCTGGGCAGGGGCCAGATATGAGCCCCCTGCCTACAGCAGAGGCTGTCAGTCCCAGGGCTGCCAGGCTCTAGCTGTCCCATAAGGTCCCCCCTTCAGTGCTCCTGGTGTGGATGCATACTGCCAGGAGAAGATGCAAGCATGGACATGGAGCACTGCTTTATTTATATCAGCTTAACTTTAGTTGACTTAATGTTGTAGTGTAGACCCTGAGACAGATGGGTTTAGGACAAAGTGCTGAGAGAGACAGGGAGGAGAAACAGACACAGCCTTTTGAGTTTCCCTTTTTCCCCATTCTGTTCATTTTCATACACTGTGCTCCTCACTGAAGGTCTAAGCACCTGACACCGTCATTCACTTTTGTCAACCAACCCCTTCTGTGCCTTGACAGGGCCAGGTTAACAAACCCACTCATTTGGTTTTTTAAATAGCTTTTCATCTAGTTCACAAATGAAAACACACTTGGGAAGCCTGGCACTGCATCCTGCACTGATCAGCGGAGACCGTACAACAAGGACCTAACCTTGTGTTATTGAGCAGACCCTGCTCTTTTCCCCCAAGAGTTGGGCTGTGAATCAGGGCCCATAGCACATTCCAGCTCTGATCATTCCATTCTCTCATCCCAAACATTTTGCTTGCAGCTACAATTCTTTGAACAATCATTTAGGACAAGAAGTGACAGTGTTGCTGTGCAGCCGCTGAACAGCTACTGTCTCTGAACCAAGAGGTGGCTGCATTTCAGTGTTTGGCAAACCAACCCTATACAAGCCCTACCCAACCACCAGTGTGAGTACCAGGCTTAATTAGCTTATTTCAGAAACTCAGATGAAAAAAGAAGTTATTCTGAATGAATAACAGCATGTTTTTGAGCAGTTAGGACCTCAGCCACTGACTACATAGGGTAAAATCCACAGTTATTGACCATATCCCAACTCACAGAACTGTCTGCTTCAGACAGAGACAGGGAATGGGATAGAGAGCCTTTTACCTCTAGGGCACCGGATCTTAGGTGGGCCAGCTAAGAGGCACTGGCTGGCTCAGGGTGGGTTTGGAATACCATATGGGTGCCTTTCACCACTCAAGCATTGGTTCCAATCCATTTCCAGGTCAATGGACTACCTGGTACTGGCACACTGGCAATTCTCCCTAAGGCAATGACACTTGGGCATATGAAAAGAACCTGCTAACAGGTTCATGCACTAGGCCCAAGCAGAAGCAAGGAAACCAACTGTTCCACTCCCTGCGCTAAGTCTGCGGCTCAAAAACAAATAAAAATAGTATTTTAAAAAACAAAACCCAATTTTTGGTGAAAACTTTGAAAACACGAGAGAATAAAAGAATAAGACAAAAATCCTGGTTTAATTACAAAGGAAAGCAAAACCAACATGTCAAATCCATGAATATTTACAGTACCACAAGGAGGTGAGTGGACCCGCAAAGCTGAGGAGATGGTGGCACAGGCAGTGTGCATGGAGATAATTTTCCCTTGGATCAAGGGAGAGTTGAAAGGGGTTAAGCAGCAGGTGTTTAAAGGGCCAGCATCAAACAACAGCTGACTTAGCAGGAGCAGCTAGTCTTATGCTGGTATTGAGGTTAACCCCTGTGGGGGCCTGTCTCCCATAAGAGGAGCTTGCGAAGGACAAACAGAGCTGGAGATAGCCTGAACCGTTAGGGGCCAGAGAAAATTAAAGAGGATATTATTTATCTGACAGTTAAAAAGTATCTTAAAGCAGCAGGCTGGAAAGCAGAACAGATCGGACGTGCCTACTGGACTGAGTGTGCAGGGACAGCAAGGTGATCCCAGTCACTTTGACCTAGGACAAGGTGTCTTGGGGAGCTGGAAAGAGAGAGAAAACAGCAGATGAAAAGTACTGCCAGAGCGCAGGTCTACACTACAAAGTTGTTGGCATACCTATGTTGGTCTGGGGGTGTGGCAAAACCCCCACCTAGATGTGAGATGCTGACAAAAGAGGGCTTCTGTTGACACAGCAAATGTCCTTCAGTGGGATGGTGCTACTCCCTGACAGAAACACTCCTTCTACGTTGTGTCAATTAGGGGGCTCTGCCAGTACAGCTATCCTGGCAAAAAATGTGCATAAAGAAGGCCATAGAGTCAGATGGGTCTGCACATGAAGATCTTATTGGGGTACCCAGAGAAAAGAACGACCCCCACTCGCCAGGAATATGATCCCAGCCCAGACCCCAGTCGCACCTGTAGTGGGAGATTATTTTTTCTTAAGCGAGCCCTTCAGTTTCTCCTTCTCAGACGAGCGCTGCTTCCGCACTCTCTCCTCTTTCTTTCCTCTGGTGTTCTCTAAGTTTTCATAGACTGTTGGTTCCTCCTTCTGCCTGTGACAGTGAGAATGTTGGAGAGGTGAGCAGGGCATGGAGAGCCAGGAGGGCAGCGACAGAATGGTGGGGAGGCCGGGTGATGGTGGGGGCAGTAGGGAAGGGCACAGCTAACGCCCAGGAGGGTGGGGACTCCTGATTTGCCACAGCTCTTACTTAGAGGACTTTCGGGAGGCCTTGGCATGTTGGTTCTTCAGCGCAGGTGGGTACGCAATGTTCCCATATTCAGACTCTTTGGATCTCCCCTTCTGAGACTGCATGAGAAAACGAGACAAGAGAGGACTGGAGAATGGGACAGAGCACAGCACTGGGGTGTAGGGTAATGGGGCACGGCAGGGGACAAAGGGCAGCTGCCTCATGGCCCTTTATGCCAAGCTAGGACATGAGGAAATGGGGCATGATCAGGCTGTTACAGACAGCACCTCCGGCAGCACAGCATCTCCTGGGACTGAGTGCATGGCGTCCCCACTCTCACCTGCATAACATCCAGCTTCTTCTTGGTGGTCTCTATGAACTGGCAGATGGCCATGTAGATGAATTTATACTGGGCCTCAGTCTGCACCATTCCTGAGCGCTGAGCCCTTACCATCTGGATGGTCTTCTGGATGTCTATGTCGCAATCCAGCCCTGGAGATGGTGCATTGGGGGACAGGGTGCAAAGAGGCAGTTATGGGCTGGAGGCTGCTGCAATGAGTTCCTCACCATACACCTATCCCCAGCCTGCGAGGTCACCAGACAAAATCCTAGAGGAACCTAGTCCCAGCAGGTTCCCCCTCCCCAGGGTGGAAGGAGACACTGGTACCTTCAGCCCTCAGTTCTCTCGAGCTACTCCCCCTCCCTTGCCTGCCTGCCTCTAAGTCTACCAAGTGGGAGTGCCAATCCCTGGGCAACACTAGTGCTCCACTGACTGGGCAGTTATATCCACAAATGAGAGCACCAGAGATCCAACTACTATCCGGGGACAGACAGACAGCAGGCATTGCCAGACTTCCACCAATGGGTCAGTTACAATCCCCAGTGACAGCCCTCTGCACCCCTGTCCCAAGGGTGGGATCTGTGTCAAAGGGGTGTGGTCACCTTCCCCTGCCATTAAGGCCCTGGGATATTCAGGGAACCACTTTCTCACACTCACATGCCTGATATTTCCTAGCTAGTGAAGTGGCCTTTAGGACCCAGCTGGCAGAGAAGACTGGCCATGGGGCAGAGCCCTGCAGGTAAAGCATGGGCATGGGAATAGCTTACCCTTGGTGGAGATCGTCTCCACTATCATATCGATGACGATGATAGTTCCGGTGCGGCCAATCCCAGCACTGCACAGAAGGGCATAAGCTGAAGTCAGGAGATGGCATTACCATACGTACACATTCCTCCAGCAACTTACAGCCACTGGCAGCAACTCCAAGGGTTTCCCAGGCTGTCCTGCACCCACTGCTACAATACAGCCACCTCTGGGGTGTGGCGTGGCATTGTTTAGCAGCAGCACACAAACACTGCTCAAGAGATTAGGACAGAAAAGGAGAATGGGATCTCCAGCCTGATCTTGGGGTGGATTTGAGCAGATCACTGCTGACTACGTGGCTCTGGGAAGAAGGATAAAGGAGTTTGAGGCACAAGTGGTGTTATCGTCCATCCTCCCTGTGGATGGAAAAGGCCCGAGTAGAGACCATCAAATCGTGGAAGTCAACAAATGGCTATGCAGGTGGTGTCGGAGAGAAGGCTTTGGATTCTTTGACCATGGGATGGTGTTCCAAGAAGGAGGAGTGCTAGGCAGAGACAGGCTCCAAATAATGAAGAGAGGGAAGAGCATCTTCGCAAGCAGGCTGGCTAACCTAGTGAGGAGGGCTTTAAATTAGGTTCACCGGGGGAAGGAGACCAAAGCCCTGAGCTAAGTGGAGAAGTGGGATACCGGGAGGAAGCACGAGCAGGAGAGCGCAAGAGTGGAGGGCTCCTGCCTCATACTGAGAAAGCAGGAAGATCAGCAAGTTACCTTAAGTGCCTATACACAAATGCAAGAAGCCTGGGAAACAAGCAAGGAGAACTGGAAGTCCTAGCACAGTCAAGGAATTATGATGTGATTGTAATAATAGAGACTTGGTGGGATAACTCACATGACTGGAGTACTGTCATGGATGGATATAAACTGTTCAGGAAGGACAGGCAGGGCAGAAAAGGTGGGAGAGTTCCATTGTATGTAAGGGAGCAGTATGACTGCTCAGAGCTCTGGTATGAAACTGCAGAAAAACGTGTGTCTCTAGATTAAGTTTAGAAGTGTGAGCAACAAGGGTGATGTCGTGGTGGGAGTCTGCTATAGACCACCGGACCAGGGGGATGAGGTGGACGAGGCTTTCGTCCGACAACTAACGGAAGTTACTAGATCACAGGCCCTGGTTCTCATGGGGGACTTCAATCACCCTGATATCTGCTGGGAGAGCAATACAGCAGTGCACAGACAATCCAGGAAGTTTTTGGAAAGTGTAGGGGACAATTTCCTGGTGCAAGAGCTGGAGGAACCAACTGGGGACAGAGCTCTTCTTGACCTGCTGCACACAAACAGGGAAGAATCAGTAGGGGAAGCGAAAGTAGATGGGAACCTGGGAGGCAGTGACCATGAGATGATTGAGTTCAGGATCCTGACACAAGGAAGAAAGGAGAGCAACAGAATACAAACCCTGGACTTCAGAAAAGCAGATGTTGACTCCCTCAGGAACTGATGGGCAGGATCTCCTGGGAGAATAACGGGGGGAAAGGAGAGTTGACTGCATTTTAAAGAATCCTTATTGAGGTTGCAGGAACAAAACATCCCGATGTGTAGAAAGAATAGTAAATATGGCAGGCGACCAGCTTGGCTTAACAGTTACTGATCTTAAAAACAAAGAAGAAGCTTACAAGAAGTGGAAGATTGGACAAATGACCAGGGAGGAGTATAAAAATATTGCTCAGGCGTGCAGGAGTGAAATCAGGAAGGCCAAATCACACTTGGAGTTGCAGCTAGCAAGGGATGTTAAGAGTAACAAGAAGGGTTTCTACAGGTATGTTAGCAACACGAAGGTGGTGTGGGCCCCTTACTGAATGGGGAGGTAACCTAGTGATAGGCATGTGGAAAAGCTAATGTACTCAATGCATTTTTTGCCTCTGTCTTCCCAAACAAGGCCAGCTCCCAGACTACTGCACTAGGCAGCACAGCATGGGGAGGAGGTGACCAACCCTCTGTGGAGAAAGAAGTGGTTCCGGATTATTTAGAAAAGCTGGACGAGCACAAGTCCATGGGGCCGGATGTGTTCCATCCGAGAGTGCTAAAGGAGTTGGCGGATGTGATTGCAGAGCCATTGGCCATTATCTTTGAAAACTCATGGCGATCGGGGGAAGTCCCGTTCAACTGGAAAAAGGCTACTGTAGTGCCCATCTTTAAAAAAGGGAAGAAGGAGGATCCTGGGAACTACAGGCCAGTCAGCCTCACCTCAGTCCCTGGAAAAATCGTGGAGCAGGTCCTCAAGAAATCAATTCTGATGCACTTAGAGGAGAGGAAAGTGATCAGGAACAGTCAGCATGGATTCATCAAGGGCAAGTCATGCCTGACTAACCTAATTGCCTTCTATGATGAGATAACTGGCTCTGTGGATGAGGAGAAAGCAATGGACGTTTTATTCCTTAACTTTAGCAAAGCTTTTGATACGGCCAGCAAGTTAAAGAAGTATGGGCTGGATGAATGGACTATAAGGTGGATAGAAAGCTGGCTAGATTGTCGGGCTCAACAGGTACTAATCAATGGCTCCATGTCTAGTTGGCAGCCAGTATCAAGCGGAGTGCCCCAAGGGTCAGTCCTGGGGCCGGTTTTGTTCAGTATCTTCATTAATGATCTGGAGGATGGCAATGATTGCACCCTCAGCAAGTTTGCAGGTGACACTAAACTGGGAGGAGTGGCAGATACGCGGGAGGGTAGGGATGGGATACAGAGGGACCTAGACAAATTAGAGGATTGGGCCAAAAGAAATCTGATGAGGTTCAACAAGGACAAGTGCAGAGTCCTGCATTTAGGAAGGAAGAATCCCATGCACTGCTACAGACTAGGGACCGAGCGGCTAGGCAGCAGTTCTGCAGATAAGGACCTAGGGGTTACAGTGGACGAGAAGCTGGATATGAGTCAACAGTGTGCCCTTGTTGCCAAGAAGGCTAATGGCTTTTTGAGCTATATAAGTAGGAGCATTGCCAGCAGATTGAGGGACGTGATCATTCCCCTCTATTCGGCATTGGTGAGGCCTCATCTGGAGTACTGTGTCCACTTTTGGGCCCCACACTACAAGAAGGATGTGGAAAAATTGGAAAGGGTCCATCGGAGGGCAACAAAAATGATTAGGGGGCTGGAACACATGAGTTATGAGGAGAGGCTGAGGGAACTGGGGTTGTTTAGTCTGCAGAAGAGAAGAATGAGGGGGGATTTGATAGCTGCTTTCAACTACGTGAAGGAGAGTTCCAAAGAGGGTGGATCTAGACTGTTCTCAGTGGTGGCAGATGACAGAAGAAGGAGTAATGGTCTCAAGTTGCAGTGGGGGAGGTTTAGGTTGGCTATTAGGAAAAACTTTTTAACTAGGAGGGTGGTGAAGCACTGGAATGCGTTACCTAGGGAGATGGCGGAATCTCCTTCCTTAGGGGTTTTTAAGGTCAGGCTTGAGAAAGCCCTGGCTGGGATGATTTAGTTGGGGATTGGTCCTGCTTTGAGCAGGGGGTTGGACTAGATGACCTCCTGAGGTCCCTTCCAACCCTGATATTCTATGATTCTAGGGAGGTGGAATGGAAGAGCCAGCACTGGGATTTGCCAGAACAAAGGGATTCACTCGAGAGTCACAGGGAACAGACACGATCTTTCATGACTGTGAGCAATCAGGGTGTTCGATTTACAGAGGCCACCTCCAGCAGCACCGTGACCCCTGCAGAGTGTGGCGTTTGGGGAGACTGCCCCCTGTAGAGTCACCCAACCCACTCCCTGTAGCACAGCAGCAGGAACATTGAAACAAGCAGGCACTGCCCCACACCCACCTGCAATGCACCACTATGGGCCCAGCCTCAGGGATGCTCTCTTGTTTCTGGTTGATTTGGTCCAGGAAGCTGAGCACCCCTCCAGGCTCACTGGGGACTCCGTGGTCTGGCCAGCTCAGGTACTGGTACTGCCATATCTCTCGCACAGCCTTACACTAGGGGGCAACAAAACGCACACATGGTAGGTTGTGCCCAGTTCCACCCCATCCTCCCCATGTCCCTCAATCCCTTAGGTTCCCATCCTGCATGACAAAGGGACTGAGGGTCTCTGCCCACTAACCTCCAGACTGAGAACAGGCCAACTTAGTTCCCAAACAACAAATGACAGAGAGAGGGAAACAATATTTGGTCAATGAAGCCCTCCAGCTGGACTGGAGGGCTGGACTGGAACAGGGACCTAGAGGTGAAGGCCGCCCATGCTCCACTCCCTGATCCTCGAGCCTGCCAGTCTCCCACATCTCCCAAATCAGGGACCAGACTGGAACCAGGAAGGTAGAAGTTACAGGTCCCATTTCCCTTTGCCTAATGTTACCTGAAATGCCACAGTTACAGATTCCCAACCTTGAAGGCTTAGCCACAGTTAAAGTCCCAGGAACAATTAATGCTCAGAAGCGTGGTACTCACGTTGTCAACTGGTGAGAGAGAGAGCTGTCGGAGTTTGTATTCTAGGGCATCATGTTCTCCAATATTCTCCACAATATAGGGACCATACTCTTTCGTGCTGCCCTCCTCTGGCCAGTAGGGGACGCACTTGTTCTGTGAGGAAACAAGAAGAAAAGGTGAAGACTAAAACAAGGAGGCTAACAGAGAAGAAAAAACCCTAGGGAGAAAGAAAAAGGTAAAGTGGTGAGTGGCTGGGGGGGGAGGGGGAAGGGAGACGGAGAGGTGTAAGACATGGCAGCAGGCCCTCTGAGACACGTACCCTCCCTTTCTCCACCTCCCGGGTGGTCATCACAATGATGCGTGATTTTTCCTGCCACACCATCTGCCAGAAGTCGTTGACGGTGGCATCCAAGCAGCCCTGGCTTGCGATGTATGTCTTGGTGAATTCATCTGGGCTGATCAGCTGGTTCTACAGAGGGGCAAATGGACAAAGGAAGGGCAGGGGTTACAGGAACCAGGAGTCCAGTGCCCCTTTCCCCGCCCCCCCTCCCCAAGACATGGCAGCATTTCTGGAGGCTCACCTTGATGTAGTTGGCATTGATATAATCCGCTCCGGGGATATTTGGGTCCCTGCCTTGTAGGATGACTCGAGAATGATCAACTAGGGAGGCAAGGAAGGGGTTAACACAACAGTGAGGTATTCAGACATTGGTCCCACATGTAGCCCACTCTCTATACTCCAGATCAATCCAATGGGCCCATCAAAGCCTGTTTCCCGACCATCCCTCATACTAGATCAGACCAAGAAGCCCATATAACCCAGTGCCCCCCACTTACCCTCTGAGCCGGATCAACCCAATGAGCCCACAGATGTGCGCACACACACCCCCACGAGGCCATGCAGAGGAGGCAATGTCTCTCACTAAATCCTTTATGGCCTTAAATACCCAGTCAGGGGCCCCTTGTAGCTCATCCCCACGGGAGGGCAAATAAACCCCAGCCAGGTTGAAGCTTCCTCTGGGGTAACTTTAGGCAGGGCTCTGTGTGGCAAGCCTTCCCGCTCAGGCAAGAACATGCAGCCCCTTGATCTTTTCCTGATGGGAGGGCAGGACTCACAGGGCAAGATGTTCTTATACCGGTTCTTTCCCTTGTTCTCAGGTCTCTGCCCCTCATGCCGATCATACAGGTGCTTGGCCTCCTGTTTCTGCAGGCTCTGAAAGGGGAAGGATAATCGTTAGGGCAGAGCAACCTGCTGTGATTGTGGGGGGAGCACTGAGGGGAATGGGAGCACACAGAGTAAAGATGGTCCAGTAACTAGGGCAGTAGCCTAGGAGACTCGTGAGAGCTGGGTTCACTTCCCTGCTCTGCACAGCCTTCCTGAGTCTCAGTTCCCCAGCCGCAAAATGGGGCTAATACCCTGCCCTAGCTCACAGGGGTATTGGGATGATAAATTAATTGAAGAGTGTGAGACGCTCAGATTCTGTGGTAATAGGGGCCAGGTACAGAGATGACATTACATAGAGATTAATCCATTAATGGAGAAGGGAAAGAAAATGAGATTGGGAGCAGGGTTTCCCAGAAGGACATGGAGACAGTTACAACACAATCACTTACATCAAACTCCTCCCAGAATCCAGCCTTGGCTGTTTCCTCAGCCAGGCTCTGCTTGTTTAGTTCATGCACTCTGTTCTCAATGTCAGCTGCGTTCACTCTGGTGGCATAATAGGGCTGGGTAAGGAAGAAGGGAAAGGTTTGGTGAGCAAGAGGGATAGAACGGAGCTGGACACATGCTGTAGACAGGGACAGAGGGTGAAGCCCCCAAAACTACTCCTGACACAAGGACCCCATTTACCTGTTTCAGGTACACATAGGATCCGGACACCTCCTCAATTCCAGTCTTCTTGAAATGCTCCACTAGGTCTGCCAAGCTGTCAAACATCTCAGCACCTCCGACTGTGTATCTCCCATTCTGGAGAGAGTAAAGCTGTGTTATTCACATCCCCTAATGGACCCACTGCTTCCCATGGTGTATCTTACAACCGGTGCCACAGGAGATTGTTACACTGGGACATGAAGCCCTGGGTAGGTCTTGCCCTGTTGAGTTTGAAGCACTGCATCTCATGTGGTATGTGTCACACCCTCCTGGCATGATGGACAACTGAGAGCTTGTTCTGATGACATCAAACTTGTAAGTTGGTGAGCTGACCCTAGGTGTCCTGCTGCATGGAAACCCAGAGAAGTCAACTTCCCCCCAGCTCTTGTTTAAGGTCAGTTGTTTTGTTTCCCCATAATTCACCTGCATACACTCTCCACTGTCCCAAACCCACCCATGTTAGAATCATAGAAGATTAGGGTTGGAAGAGACCTCAGAAAGTCACCTAGTCCAACCCCCTGCTCAAAGCATCCTCAAAGCAGGATCATGGTATGGAGTGAGAGAAGACCTTGTAAATGTGTGGGTTGATCAGGTTAGGCTTAGGGACCTCAACAAGGTCTCCTCTCCTGCTTGTAGCTCCTCAGCTTCTCATCACAGCTCAGTAGTTCATTTCTGGAACTCCCTATGAAGTTTGAAGAACCCCATAGAGCCAAGGAGACCAGAAACAACTGACCTTTCTTCTCTCCGCTGTCTTCCTCTTTGGCCTCCGTGTCACACTTTGTTCCCTGTCCCAGGTGCATAACTGCCTGGTTCAGTCTCCAGATTCTCCTCTCCTTCAATCTCACAGGCCAGCACCTTACGCTGGCCTTTGAGGCTCTGCACATCTCTGCTCCCTCCAATGTAGGAGCTCCCATTGCTACCAAGCTCCCTTCCGGTCTTCCTGCCACTTGTGTCTGCACTAGACTCCTCCCTCATCCTGGATGCAGCAAAATCAACAATCCCCCACAGCCACTGGTCAGACCAGGCAAGGACTAAGGAACCCGACAGTAGGCAGCCCAGCCCTTAGCATGGATTTCATATACATTATTGGATACAAAAACATTCCAGCAGTTTCCATATCTTCCTGTTGATAGAATAGATCAAACAGCTGCCACAGATAAATGTTTCCTTTCCTCACTTTGCTTGCTCCCTTCCCTGCACCCTGCCCCATCCCTCTCACCTCACACATGATCTTGACATGGGTGACCTTAAGCCGTGCCCCAGGGGTGCCAGCAGCCCCAGTTGGTGGGGCCTCAGGCCCAGCTTTGAGTTGGTCAGTCAGGACAGACAGGACAAAGTCACCAGGTTTGCTGAGGCTCTCGCGTACCAGGAAAGTCCAAGGGGTGGCCTTGGACTGGAGAAGAGACTCAGCTGCTGGGCCAGATAGATGCCCATGGTACCACCTGGGAGAAAATGGGACAGGGTCAGACAAGAGCAGGGGGCTGCAGGGCCAGAGGGAAGCCAAGAGAGGGACAGGACCTGGGGCACATGGCGATGGGGGAAAGAAGTGGAGGGAACAAGCGTTAGAGGGGAGATGAGTGGAAGGTGCCTGTGGCTGAGCGAAGCCAGGAGGGACAGTACCTGAGGAGCGCCAAGGTGGATGGGGCCTGGGACAGAAGGGACAGGTGAGCCAGGGGCAGGGAGCCCGAGGAAAGCTAAGTGGAAGACAGGTTTAATAACTGTGAGACGCTGTGAGGGGAGAGATGTTAAGAGCTGTATGTTCTGGCCCAGTCCCCTCACAGGGTGAGGCTAACAAAGCAGGGGTCACTACCCAGTGACTAACTGCAGGGCACAGCCGGGGTCAGTATCCAGTGATGTAAGTAGCTACAGTTACAATTCCCCCTTTATTTGGAAAATCAAATGAAACATAATACAAATGCCCAACCAGTACAGCCAGTTTAATATCACACACACACAGATGGGATGTCTAAATTGCCTGATCTGGGTAAATAACCTGCACCCCCTGACAAAGGAGAAGGTTATTCTGACTCTGATTGGACATGCGTCATCTCTGAAGCTTGATGGCTTTCAGATCACACAGCCACTTCCTGTTCCCAGAACAGGTCCTTTGGCAGTGATCTCTTTGGCCATTGAGGTAGGTCTGTCTGTGTTCACTACTCTTGGTAGTTTTCATTGTCACTAGGCACGTGTGTTACTTCTCCCATTGCACAAGCCTTCTCAGTAGCATTCTACGTGTCCACTAGATACAGAGCGCCAATGGAAACTCCTTGGGTTTATCTACATGTCTTCTGTTCCTCCTGTAAGACTGACCCTCAGGAGAGGCTATGACACAACCTCTCGGTGAGTGGTGCAGCTGTTGACAAGGTTTCCAGCCCCTTCCTGTTTGGAATTAACATTCTCTCCCACTTGCAATGGGGTGACTCCAGCATTCTTGTCAATTTTCTTCTATTGCAGTTTCTTGCTCTTTGGTAAGCACTCCAGGGTCACTGATCTCTGGCTGAAGAAGTCTATTAGCTGGTGGCACTAAGGTTTGTGTGCTGCTGCCCATGGGTCTCTGAACCGGGGACTCTAAGAAAGCCTGTGAGGTGAGTTGTGATAAACTCATAAAGCTAAATAGGGATTCCGTGAATCTGCCATGGCCCTTTTTAATTTTGATTCTCGAGTTCTTTGCTATTTGTACCAACACTTCTGCTAAATGACTGCATTTGAGTGCACATAAGGGTGTGGCATGCGGTGCGGAACTGATACATTAATGCGGAGAGCAGAAATGAGCCACTCGTGAATTGTGGGCCATTCTCTGCTACTAACACATCTGGAATCCCCTGGTGAGCTCAGTGCTTCATAATGGTTATTCCCTTCTACTCAGCATGGTCTGCAACAGCTCAATCTTCTAAGAAGCTGAGTACTTGCTCACTAGTAAGAGGTTCTTATTAGTTCTAGTAGAGCTAGATCTACCCTAGACCCAGGGTGATCATGTATCTCGTGATGCCGCCGTCCCTTTGTATTTGGCTTCCTCTATTCACAGAGGTATCTTATTTAAATTTTATTACCTTTGTGGCAGCATTCTTGTGTGGCTGGACAAGGCAACCTCCAACTCTCTTTTGCATTCTTAGTACCCAGCTGGAGGCCATGGATTATGATCAGTACTTCTCACTTCATGCTGTGTTGTATTACGACACAACATCCTCTGTACAGGGTCCCATCATCAGCAATTTCCTCTTGATGCTCCCAGTCAGATTGGAGGTCCCTGGACTGCTCCTCTTGACCATCCAGCTAGAAGGACTTCCTCAGCTGTTGTGAGCTGGGGTTGTTTGTGTTTTCTTATTTGAATTTGTCAAATTTTCTTTCAGAAGCATTTGGTTTTACTTCAAATCCTCTTCCTGAGGCCACTGTTCCCAGGCATGTTTGACATGACAATAAGCTCTCATCTCCTCTTTCACATTTAATCAGTGCTGTGGCAATTTCATGCTCCTGTTCTGAAGTCCAGGCTGTGCTTCAGTGGTTGCTGTAATGTGGCTTCCAACTCTTCACAATCTGTTTCTACCTTGAACAGATTCATGAAACTACTCACAAACCAAAGCGATTCCCAACATTTCTTCTTTGTCTGAGCATCGGGCTGTGGTGACTTAGTAAAAGCACACGCTACCGGCTGATCATTTTGCATGTCAGCTTAGGGGCAGAGGGAGCTGTTTGGAGAGCAAGAAATGGCTATGTGATTAGCAAGCCATCGAGGTTCAGTTTGTGATTTACACACCCACTAACACTGAAGTAAATGGCTGTGGACCTTGGCTGTCACATAACAGTGATATAAACCCTCTTTCACCCTGACCTTGATCACGTGAATGGGGCCTGGCAATGAAGAAAGCCTCATTATGCCTTACAAGAGCTGGCCTGTCTTCAGATACCTAGGGCAGGCTCCTCCCAGCCTGGGGTTCTGGGGAGGGGGCTGGAGGCAGGCAGCCCTTCCTGCCGGGGCAAGGGGCTCTTTTTGCCCTGTCTCACTGCAGGGCTGGGCCTCTGTTCTCCCCCTCTACAGATAGGAAATAGTTAACCCCCCTGTGGCCCAGCTCAGGGAAGACACGTGATGGAAAATCTCTCAGGGAGAGAGTGAGAAAAGGAGCTTTCGTAAGAGCTGGGGGGAGAGAAGTTTCCAACCGCAATAGTAAGGGAGGAAGCTGCAGAGCCCCAGCCCAAGCCAACGGCCCTGACTGGAGCAGAGAAAACGCTGAGGGACACACGTGCTGCACCCCACACAGGACCGCAACCCTGCCCCAGGGCGAGGGGCACCGCTGTGGAACAGCTACCCACCGCCAGGGGGCTGAGAGCACAACACAGTGGAAACCACCTGATTTGATTTAGGAACAAAGTGCCAAAGACACATGCAAATAGGGGAGGGATGGGAGACCAAGTGGGGACTGGAATAGCATGGACTGAGAGGTCCATCAGCAGGATGCCCAGCACTGGAATAGCAGTGGGGCTTGCAGGGCAGAACTGAGGGGCAGTGTCAGAGCTGTGTGGAGAGCCCAGCCTGGAATAGCAGGAGGCTGCAGGGCAAGACTGAGGGGCATTGGCAGAGCTGTGTGGGGAGCCCAGGACTGGAATAGCAGGGGGGCTGCAGGGCAAGACTGAGGGGCATTGGCAGAGCTGTGTGGGGAGCCCAGGGCTGGAATAGCAAGGGGGGCTGCAGGGCAAGACTGAGGGGCATTGGGTCATACACTGGACTGAGGCTTCTTCTTGTAACTAGCATCACAATTTTCACTTTTAGCAACAAGATTTAAATAGCAAAACCGATGAGACAGCGGAAGTCAAAGTTGCCAAATATAAGCAGGGCCCGCATTGAAATTTCACAGACTTGCGTGCAAAGGAGCGGAGAGGGGGGCATTTTATAGTTAGTTAGTTCTGGAGTTGGGGCTGGGCTATGCTTTCAGTCCCAGACAGTCTCGTACCAAAACTGTGTTTAGGGGGGTGAAGAGGGGCATACCATGGGATTAGCCCCTCAGTCTCCAGGTGTGTAGGGCGAGGCTGTGGATTTGGGCATTAGCCCCTCAGTAAAAGACTCATAGTTGCTCTGCTTACTCCGTACCTCTCTGTAGTGGGATCGGAGCAATTCAGTGGATATCTCAGGTCTATTACAGTCCCATCTTTATCCTGTAGTGAACCCTGCTGCTGTGTGTAGTACTCCACCAGTTCAGACAGCGTGGCAAACTTCTCCCCTCCATAGAGATCATAATAATCCCCGGTGTTCTGGATACGAATGTGGGTCACCTGATCACCTACCCTGAGGGAAGAGGCAGAGAGGAGTCTGGTGAAGTACAGGAGAGGGTCAGGAAAAGGGGAAGGGAAAGTAAAGTCCTTCCCAGGACGGGTTGCAGGGGCAATGGGGCCAGGAAGTAGGGATGGAGGGTGGGTCAGACAATGATGCCCCTCGGGTATCTTTTGGGCAGAGGGCAGGATGAAGGGAGGGAGCGATGGGGCTGGAAAACACAGCCTCTTATATATCCTGGGGATGGTATTGGTAAACAGGGGAAGAGGCAGAGAGCAAAGCATCCACATATCCCTGGGATGGCGACAATGTGGCAGGATGGCGTCTGACTTACCCACCTGACAGAGAGGGAGAAATCTCCCTGGTTCTTTCGACTGGGTCTAGCCAAGAAACTTCCATGAACTCCTCGTCCCTTGAGTAAGGCCTCAGCTTGCAGTCCACTCAGGTCTCGGTGGAACCACCTAGGGGAGAGTAGAAAAGAGTGAATGGTGTCAGACAGAGGGTATACAGCCATATCTCTATGAGGGGTTCATACAGTGAGCAGAGTGGTCCCCCGAAAAGGATCCCAACCCTTGAGGGGGTCATAGAACAGATGGCCTGGGAAGGTCCTCTGTCACACACCCCTGGGATATGATCCCAGCCCATCCCCAGAAAAGGACTGTACTGGGGGGGGAGGGGGGCAGAGCAAGTGAGATGATTCCCCAACACCTGTCCCACCCCCACCACCTTCTCAGCTCCGCTCTTACCTCACCATCGTCGAGGGAGAGCAGCCAAGGGGCTGGGTAGCTACAACCAAAGGAACTTGAAAAACGTAAAGAAAGGCGCTTTTAACGCTGGCAAGAAAAGGGAAGTAAGCGTCTGCTGTCTCTGCTCGACTCCCTAATGCTGAGTTCCCGATGCGTTACTCTGGCCATCTACCTCTCCAGTGTCCCCCTCTCTCAGTCCATCTTCCTCTCTCTGACTCTGCCTCCCCTTCTCACTCACTCTCTCCCTGTGGCAGGGCACAAACAGAAGCAAGGCAAGTGCGTGGCTCAGATAGCGCACAACTCAGGGAACAGGAAGCGTCGCTGAGCCATCAGCTCCTCAGCCCTGAGCTGCTTTGCACAAACTTCTGCTTCTCCTTTTGGCTTTTTTCCCCCCTCCCTTTTTCTTCTCAGTTATTCTTGGTGTGTTCCCTGCCTACCCACAGTGGGGTTACTTTGGTGACCTCGTCTGTGGCCCTGTCTACACTCACGCATTTGGGCTTTGTAACTCCCTTCCCCACCAACATGTCAGTAACAGACTTACAGCAAATACACAAAGCTTCTTGCAATGGTGCAGAGCAGATCATAGCAACTTGTACGGGGTCACTGCACAGCTGCCACGGCCAATGCAGACCGCAAATGCTGGCCCAGCAGCTGCAGTGGTGCAATTAGTCCCAACCCACAATGTCTGTTGGCACCAGGTAAGCCACTCCATGGAGGTCGGAAAGCAGCTGAGACTATACTCAGCTATTCTGAACTATCTAGCTGAGCTTGAAAGAAAGTACCCTCCCAACACTCTTGCAAGGTAGGGAAGTATTATTCCCATTTTACAGATGGGGAACTGAGGCACAGGGTAGATGAAGTGACTTGCCCAAAGAGACTGCGGCAGAGCCAGGCAATTGACCCCAGGTCTCCCAAATTTCAGTCCAGTGCTCTAACCACAAGACCATCCTTCCTTGTTCTCTCTGCCCTTGACCGTCCTTTTGGGATGTGCCTCAGAGATGAAGAGCATAGGTGGATTAGCCAGGGTTGGGGATACCCAGGTTACTGTTCAGAATGCAGCACATATATCTACACAACCAAATTGCATATGCATCACCTGGTGCAAGCAACATGGGGCCTGCAGAGTCCACATACAGCATATTAAGGCCAAAGTAGCTGAACTGGAGATGCAGAGAGAAATATTAATAGCTATGGCATATAGGGATGTAACAGAGCAGTCCCACTTCAGAACTGACTTTCCCAAAACTCCATTTGAGGGGCAGAAGTGGAGAACTAGGGGGTCAAAGAGATGGGATCCATCTTCCAACAGAGATAGAGGAGGCTGGTCCTTCCTCCTCACCACAAGAAGGGTGCTCCAGGAGATGGGGATACAGATGTGAGATATACACAGGCTGAGTGTTTTGTGGAGATTTGATCATTAGACTATTGATAACTGGTGACTATAAGAACTGTTCAGCTACAAAGGTGGCAGATCCTACACATCTAGACAGACTACTAGTGGTGGCTAAGGAGGAGCCTGTGGTACACTCTGAAACTGATGACACGGGGAAGTGTAGGAGAGAAGTCCTGGAAGCTAAATTTAGATTGCTAGAAAGAATGCTTAGTTCCAGGGGCTTTGCAGCTCTGAAACGCTTCCAGTTCCATACAAAAGACCAGTTAGGTCAGGGGAACTTCAGAATCTCAACATATGGCTACAAAACTAATGTTAAGAAGACGGATTTACATTTAACAGGCACAGGAATTTGATGGGGGGCACGGGGAGGGAGAGAATTTATACAAAGAATGGTCAGCAACTTAGTCAAGGTAGAACTAGATTACCGGCTCAGAAAAATAATAAAGTTTAGGGAACTGTTTCAACTAGGACTGGGCAGCAGCCAATAGGTGCTAAGGAGCACTCAGGTTAGACAAAGACATCTTGTTAGAGATGTCAATGATTCAAAAGCATCACTGTCCAGTAAAGAGTAGGCAGAAATTACAGCTCCACTGTAGCAGGGGCAGGTTTAGATCACAGAGATAAATTCTGATTGTCACAAGGGTATCAGAATAAGGAGTTAAACAGCAATAGGCACTTGGGCAAAAATAAAACTCACCAGATGAGCTGCTAACAAGAATATGCACTCTCATTAAAATCAGCAACTATACTGGAGGATAGCAAATGTACCAATCCTTGAAAAAAGGCACTAAGAGTGACCATGGGAATTATAGACTAGAGAGTCTTACTTATGTACCAGGAAAATTGGCTGAAATGATGATTAAAAGTAGCATTATAAACCAACCCTCTGTGTGAACATAACAAACAGGGACAAGCATCACAGCTTCTGCAAAGGAACATCTATTATAATTCCTTGAATTTATCAATAAAATAGTGGATTAAGGAAAACTGGCTGACGTAGCTTTCAAAAAACCTTTATTAAAGGCCCTCACAAGAGGCTGCTAAGAAAAGCAAGTAGCATGGGGTGAGAGGTGAAATTCTGTCATCCTACATCTTATTGGATTCTAAATTAACTGGAACCTGGGTGTCCTTGTGGAGGTTCAATGAAACGTTTGCTTAACGGGCAGTAGCCATCAAAGAATCCAACAAGGCTTTAAGATGCAGAGCAGTGGCATGGAGAAGAATTACTGGAGCTATCCCAATGTTGTTGCACCAATCAGTGGGATGTCCTCACCTGGAACACTGTGCTCATCTCTTGTTACCCTCTCTCAGGTCTGGAAAGACTGGGACTGGGACAAGAAAGTTATACAGGACGGTAGCGGTAGGGCAGCAACTGGAGACTGTCTGCATTGTGCTAGGCAATGCATTCATATTAGACACAGAGATAGCCTCTGCCTCAAAGAGCCTACAGTCTAAATAGACAAAACAAAGGCTGCAGCTGTCACTTCCTACAGTGACAGAAGGATTTTTTTTGTCAATGTAGTAAATTCATCTGTCTTAAAATGCAGCAGTGGTGCAGCTGAGCCTCTGTAGCGCTTCAGCGAAGACACTACCTATGCCGACAGGAGGTAGCTGTCCTGTCAGCATACGTACTCCACCTCCCAGAGAGGCGGTAGCTAGGTTGACGGGAGAATTCTCTGGGGGACCTAGCACTGTCTACACTGGAGATTAGGTTGGTTTAACTGTATCGCTCAAGCGGGTGGATTTTTTACACCCCTGAGCAACATAGTTATACCTACACTTGGAAATTAAGTTGACCAGGCCTAAGAGCAGTAAATAGGTGAACAGAAGAATCCTTCCCTCAACCTAGCCATGTCTATTCTGGGGCTTACAACCTAACTACGGTGCCCAGGGTGAAAAAATGTTCACACCCCTGCCTGAGCAACATAGCTAGGTTGAGCTAATTTTTAAGGGTAAACCAGGCCAAAGAGTGAGAGGTGAAGAGGCACAGAGAGGAAAGTGACTTGCTCATGGAAACTTAGCAAGTCAGTGACAGAGCCTGGAACAGAAACCAGGTCTCCTGACTCCACCTGACTATGCTGTCTGCCTAATAATACCACCGACTTGGATAGTGAAGGTGAATCAGGCACTCCTATGCACTGTTTCTCATAACATATGAGCAAGGGGACTGTCAGTGACATTGAAAGGCAGCTAATGTAATGTAATGTAAAAATGTATCAACAAGGAATTTGTTTTTTTAAATACGTGTTATTAGTCTGTGGAATTCAGCGCTGCAAACTGCCATACCAAGGGCTTGTATGCAGTGTAGTTGTAGCCATGTCAGTCCCAGGATATTAGAGCGACAAGGCAGGTGAAGTAGTTATCTTTTATTGGACCAACTTCTGTTGGTGAGGCCCTGAAGAAGCACTCTGTGTGGCTCAAAAGCTTGCCTCCCTCAGCAACAGAAGTTGGTCCAATAAAAGATACTACCTTGCCCACCTTGTCTCTCTGATACCATGGGCTTAGCAGGACTCATAAAAAGATTGGACATTTAGATGGATAACAAGAACATCCACATTTACATTAGATAAGAAAAAACAGAAGGATAGTATGTCTCCTGCTTCCGAACGTAACCCAACCACTAACTAAGGAAGGAACTTCTCCTGGAAACAAGTTATTGCACAATAAACCAATGGCTTTTCTTCACATTCATCTGAAGTAATTGGCTGTGGCCACTGTCAGAGACAGGAGACTGGACTAGACAGACCAGATCTGGCAGTTGCTATGTTAATGCTCTGCCTGGTCCCTCCTCCAGAGGAGAAAAGAGAGTGTGGAAGACAGACGGGAAGAATAAGCATTGGAGCTATGCCCCTGTGTTCTTGTACCATGGGCATGGGGGCAGGGAGGGAAAGGAGAGACCTCATTAAAGGTCCTCATTCCATTCTCACTGACAATTCTACAGTGCTAAGGACTTCAATTCCTTGGGTACTGACCATGGCTTAGATGTCAGTCAGGGACAAGTGGCTCAAGCCACGGTGGAGAGGGGCCCCCAGTATGCTGGGCTCCATGACTCTTGTGAGACTGTGGAATCCAGACCCTTCTGCAGAATTCAGAATTTCAGTGGCCATTTCAAAACAATTCAGCTGCCAGCCCTTTTGGCGGTATAGGAAGCTTTCTGAAGGTGCCATCCTGCAGTGCTGTCTGCTGGAATCTGCATAAGAAACACTTCTGGTGAGTGTCAGAACTCCTGGGTTCAATTCCCAGCTCCAGAAGGGGAGCAGGGCTAGTGGTTTAGAGTGGGGAGAGGCCTGGCCTCAGGGGTTCTATTCATGGCTCGGCCTTTGACTTGCCATGGGACATGGGCCAGTCCCTTCCCCATCTGTGCTTGAGTGCAAATAAGCCTTTACTTTTGCTAGGGTGAGCAGTACTGACCTCCCAATACAGCCCTGCTGAATCCCATCACTCCTGCTCCCTTATAGCCTCCTTGCCCACTCCCTCTAGGGTCTTCACTTTCCCCATGTCTGCCTCTCACTTATCTATTTCTCCCACCTTTGATCAGACCCTAAAGCCAAGAAACCCCCTGGAGAAATACACTCACCCACAGGATGGCATCAGGTCCCCAGCCACAGGGATCCCCACTGAGAAGGAAGGAATAAGAGAGGCTCAAGGGGATGGAGTACTGCAGCTCTCAGCCAGGGGATCCTAGTAAAAAGGAGATAAACAATACTGAAGATACCAAGGAGACAGGAAGAATTTCCTGGGAAGGGGGTGCAGGACTGAAGATTGTTACAGACCCATGGAGTGGGGGTAGCACCCAGGGGGAAAGCATGGCTAATTTTATGGGGCCTGGGACAAGATGGTTAACAGACCTGACATTCCTAGATCAGGGCTGGTAAGAGTCCCCTGACTCGTGCGTCTAATCCAGTCATTAAGGCTCTGAATGCCACTTACCTCTCTCTCCAGCCCTAATATTTCCCCCCCAACATGGGGCAGAGGGAGAAGGAAGAAGCCTGAGATCAGGCAACCGGGCCCAGGACAAAGGGCTTCTGTCTCACCACTTGCAAATCTCTCCCTGAGCCGAAGTTAATAAATAGATAGGCTGGTGGGGGAGGGGACACCCAACCCGAGGGGGTGGGCAGGTGAGCAAGGGAGGAACTGCCTATTCTCCCTGCCTCCGCCCCACTAAGTCTACGCCCTCACTGGAGGACTGGTAATAGAATCACAGAGAACGCAAAAGCAAATAAAACTTGGTCAACCTGGAAGCTGCCACCTGAGCCACAGCTCCCGGCCCTTCCAGTCCTGGGCTCCCCACACAGCTCTGTCAATGCCCCTCAGTCTTGTCCTGCAGCTCATCTCCTATTCCAGTCCTGGGGTTCCCACACAGCTCTGCCATTGGCCTTCATTCCTGCCCTGCAGTCACATCAGTCAAATGCCCCTCATTCAAATCCCAGAGTACCTACATTCTCCACAAATGTGGTGTTCCCTCACTTTTATTGTTGAAAATTAATGACATCAGAAATGCAGAATCATGAGGCTGAGGCTATGTCTATACTTTAAATGCTACAGGTCTAGCTATTTCTCCCACCACACGTCCCTTTTATCAGCCTCTAAATCCAAGAAAGCACCTGGAGGTCTACACTTAAAATGTCACTGTGCTGCTTCAGTGTGGACCCTTACTACAGCCATGGGAGGGGTTCTCCTATTACTGCAGTAAATCCATCTCCCTGACAGGTGGTACCTAGGGTAATGGAAGAATTCTTCCATCCATCTAGTGCTGCCTACACAGGGACTTGGGTCAGCTTAACTACATCAGTCAGGGGTTTCACATCCCTGAGCGATGTAGCTGGGTCAATCTAATTTTCTACTGTAGACCAACCCTGAGTTATAGAGGCCTTTACACTCAAGAATTGTGCAGCTTCTTAAATTTCCTGCATCAATAATATATTGTGCCCCTCATTTTGGGTCTTTGTCACACATTGGCCCTGTCTAGACTAGGAGAATAAATTGTGTTTAAGAATACTTTAGCCAACATCTTTTAACTTATACATTGTTAAACACTATCTTTTAAGAAGACACAGTTTAACACCTTTAAAAACATGTTACCTTGTGGTGGTCAACCCTAGGATCCTGCTAACAGTGTTAAACACACCTAAACTAGTGTGTAAACACGTGTTAGTTAAATCATCTCTGCTATCACATTTTTAAACACAACCTATTTTCCTAAACTAGACAGAATCATTGCATCCGATGCTTGGGTCTTGGCAGGTTGAGAGATATACGTGTAGCCCCACACCTACATGCCTGCTGTTCCAGTTCTGAACCCCCTTCACTCTGCTGCCTCTCAGTGCCAGCCTACAGCACTCCCTGCTGGGCCTATAAGATTGGATGTTTAGAAATGTTAACTGGTTTCAAGCCTTCTACTTCCAGACCTAAGATGTGTGGTATTGGGGATCATGATTTTCTCAAATTTATCTCATGCAAGGTGGTCTCCTCAAGGCAGAGCCACAAGGATTACAGGATTACCAGTAGGGGAGGAGATAACCAGAACTCTCTTCTGCCTTACATTCAGTAGGGAGTGCCCTCTTTCCCAGGAAGCAGCACTAGGATCCAGACTGGACAAAGACTCACTCAGAAACACAGGGGGACATTTTCAAAGCAGCTTTTATTCACAAGCACAAAAACCAAAGATGCACAAAGAAGCCAGTTGCTGCAGAGCTTCCAGGAAGCAGGTTGGCTCTTCTGACCAGTTGCAGCACACTGATGATAATGGTGGAGAGCAGTCCTGGAATACAGCTAGCCGAAAACTCTCACACACTGAGTGTCATGCAACCTCGACCAGGAAGGCCAGCAGAGGATTCCAGTTTCAGGAGGCAGCCACACCCCCTGTCCCAGCCCCATGTGGGGGCAGTGTCATTGGAGGCAGGAACATGGCTTTTAGCTTCCCGGACATGTTTGCAATCTCTGGATCCTGGGACTCATAAGATTTTATCAGTCTGGCAAATTTCAGGACCCCTAAGAGAGAGAAGGGGAAGAAAGAAAACAACTCAGAACAAATCTAACTGGTGACAAGATTCCACAGATGGTAGGTTTACCAAGGATACCATCCTGTGGCCAGACAAAGGAGCTGCAGCTGTAGGTGGAGAATCCTGTGCATGGAACCAACAGCTAAACTGAGATTTTGCTTGCATTGCCCATTCCCCTAGACCCACGTGGCTGTGTGCTCCCTGCCCCAGAAGGGACCCTCAAACACAAAGGGAGGAAAGGGAAACCTGCCACAGCCCAGCTCTGCCCTGCCCTCCCAACCAGGGCAAACCTACCTTCTCCATCATTACTGAAGCCATAGGCTTTGATCACATCCTGCTGGATCTGGGTGGCCACGGGCAGCAGGAACTGCAGCATCTTGCCCATGTCATTGCAGGCATTATCCCGGGCCTCCTCCATGCGCTGGGCATTCTCTGGGGAGCCGAAGGCCTTGATGACCTCGGCGAGAACCACTAGGGACAGACAGGCACAGCAGTGAAAGCCCGCCGCGGCGCCCAAGCCCCCCTCCCCAGGGGCGCTGGAGCCCTCTCTGCCAGGGGAGCTGAGGAGTCGGGCCCGCTCCTGGCCATGGGAGTGGGTTAAGGATGGCGGGGGGGAGAGGGGCGGTGCTCCCGCTCCGCCGGCCATGGCGGGCGCTTCCCCTCTGTGCAATGGGAGAGACGCTGGGTATCGCGCAGCACGCGGCTCCGCGCTGCTGCCGCGTTTCGCTGGGGGCCGAGAGAAGTTTCGGAGGGGGACGGGGGGACGCCGCTATCCGCCGGCCCCCCCCGCCCTCACCTTTGACCTGCTCAGCGCCCAGCGAGCTCGGCGGGGGCTGGGCCGGAGTAGCCATGGGGCGCTGCAGGCTGGGCAGGGGCGCTCATATCACCGCGCCCTGGCGGCGCAGCAGGCCCCAGCCAGGCCCATAGGTTCTGCCAGGCGGGGGAAGTTGCCTCGGCAGGAGAGCGAGCCTGCCCGCATCCTGACGTCTAGCGGCTGGGAGGAATCACGGCTGCGGGGGAGGGACCTCGAGGAGACGCCGCTGGAGACTGGGGGCGGGGGGGAGAATTGGTCCCGCTGCACCTCTCCTACGGCCCCGCGGAAAGGCCGTCTCTGCACAGCGGCCCACACCTACTCCCGCCGCCACCCAATGCCAAACGCCCCGCAATCCCCCCTCCCGCAGCAGCCCCCACTATTGGCCGTGTACGGCGCCCCACCTGACCCCGCGCGCAGGCGCGCACCCCACCGAGCCCGGGCCGCTCAGTCCCACCCTCGTAGCCAGGGACCGCCCGACCCGAAGCCCCCGCGGGCCCGCACGGAAGATCGTGCAACACTCCACGCCAAGTGCCCCAGAGCACAGCTGGTCTCACCCCCACTCTGACATTCACCAGCTATAGAGGCTTCCTGGCGGAACAGGAAACCTGCTGGACAAATACTAAAAGAGCTGAAATCACTACAGGAGCCCGTCCGAGCGCGGGTCCCCACCCCGGCCGCAGAGCGCTATTGCTGAGGGTGACTTGCAAGCCAGGCACGCAACCCTCTTGGCGGCTCTGGACAACGCCCACACAGATGTCGGGGCCCCCAATGCCACGCGGTTCCTATTTTGAGCCCTGCAAAATAGGGCTTTTGAAGAAATGAGCTATATGTAGATGATGTGGTTTCCTATTGGTGTAAACGAAAAGTCACGCCCCCGGCAGCAATAGCGTGGAGAAGGAGAAGAAAGGCAGAAACGTAGAGGAAAGGGGAGGGAGGAAGTAGTTGTCTGGCACAGCCGCAGGCACCCGACGCTGGTTTTCAGACTAGAAGGGAGACTGGGAGAAGTGATAGAGCCCTGGTATGTGCACAGGAGTGCGCTGCCTTTAGCGAATTTATTGCTGCACCAGTAGTGTAAGTCGGGTGGTGCTCTCCGAGTAGGCAGTACAGGCAAGAGATTTTTAGGGGCTATGGGGTACCTGAAAGAGTTGGGGCTGCGCTCCCTAAAGGAGGCGAACACAGCTAGGGAGGGCAGTCATTTTTTAAATGGCTTTAACAGCACAATGCATCTGCTAACACATTTAGACAAAGACTTTAAGTCTGTTAGTAAATGTATTGTGCTGTTAAATTGGTCAGGAGTCCTCAAGATGGTGGGGTCCGGGAGGGAAGGTGTTTAAACAGTGTTTTTGATTCTGTTTCTCCCCATTGGTCTGAATTATCCATGCCATTCATACTGCATTACATCAAGTCCAAATCATTAGAGGTATGCCTCTGCTTGCACTGATCAGAGGCTGTTCGGGTTCTGATGTCAGCCCAGTTCTGCAGCCTGACAGGAGTAGGTGTTGTCCCCAGTGTACATAGAATTCTTCTTTGCAGCCAAACTAATCTAACATGCATTTTGCTGAATGGAACTGGAGCAGCAAAACAAAGAAAACAAATGCCTCATTTTCCAGCTTTGTGGGTGAGAGAACTATAAGTGAAGATTATAATGCCGGAAACTGATGACCTTAAACCAGCTACCTCAGGAATCTGCCAAGAATTTTGCTGAAAATATGTCCTTCATCTTAGCAACTGGGTTAAGACTGATCACACATCTGCCCACCTTTATTTGAATGACACTCCTTCCAATCTGACAGCTCAGGCATTGTCAGTTTCATCTAGAACAGTTTACAAATTTGGAACCTAATTCTGTAAACCCTTAATCATTTGATCAATCCCATTGAAGACAATGGGACTATTTGCATGTCTATGGACCACTTTTGTGATAAGAGTTTCAGGAGTCTGTTCTGTTCCTATAAAGGAAGTTGAATCTCCCATTGAAATGCAATGTTTAGGTACAATATCATAATGCAGTTTAGGATACAGTTCTACTTAAAAATTGTCTTTTAATAAGTCATACATACGCTGAAATGGCTCCTCACCCAACTCCCATATTCCATATAAACAGACTGAAATACTCCATATTTTTGGGGAAAGTGAGTAGTTAAGCATGTTGATGCTTGTATATACAAACACCCATTTCATCACTGTACTGGAAAATATAGCTGAACTTAATTTTCTATGGAATTTGAAGAAAGTGTAACAGCCCCAATTGTTTTCTGTGTTAATCAGTGTGAACCTCAAAAAAATTACATGCCTTCTAAGAGAAAAGAATCAGTCCATACTTACTGAAAAAAAAATCCTTCCAACTGGTCTTCAGAAGAGTGCTACAAGACACATACATAACCTCATGAGCAGAAGGTGGGGAGGATACCCTCCCCCATTATGACCAGCAAAATAATAATAATAATTAATAATAATAAAATCTCAAAGAGGCAGAGGTTCACAGATTTGCAAACCTAAAAATCTGTGTTATGCTTTAAATCACCTCAGCACATACCAGGTCTATGAACATTAAAAAGTAAACTGCAAAGGAACACTGAAGCCCATTAACCTGAATGTGTGCCAGCCAGTATGCCCTCACTGACTAAAGGTGCAGTCACACCTGAATAGCTAAAAATTAACCTTACCCTTTTAGTAAAGAGAGTCATGTCACTGGCTCCATCTCTGTTGTTACATAAGAGATAACAAAACTCCAGTGGGGCATGGCGCTGGAACATATGGTCTCAGGTACGTGGTGTGATTTTTCAGAATCTCTTTTGGGAATAGTCATGTAGGTGAATTCATCTTGGTATCTGAAGTTATGAATATTAGCTATGTTTACTACATGTTTGCTCCTGTGGTAATGCTCACAAGATATTTAGCCAGCACATGAAGGGACAAGTCAAGTTGAATGGCCCATTAAGGAACACAGCTCACAATGGACCCTGGAAAACACCTGTCTACACTTAATGGACTTTTTATGAATGTTCTAACTAGAATATGGATGGGGGTGATGGACATGTAACCTGCCCATGTGACTCCAAACACCATCTTTCACAGTAAGAACAGATTTCCCTTTACTTGGCACTTGGCAGAAGCTAAAAGGCCCTGGCCTGAAAACATATTCACTTTGCCTTTTTCCTGCTCCAGTCTCTTTCCTGCTCCAGCCTCTGGACTATGAAAATATACTCATGGGAGCATTCTGACCAAGGGACTGAGGACTTTAAGGTAATCTGGAGCCTTCATATTTCCTTGATCCTTTGCAGATGGATTTATGCGTTGGATATAGTACAGAGACTGTTCTAGCCTCATTGATTGCTGATTTCTCCCTTGCAATGAACAAAGATCAGATGTCTGCTTTCTCACATGATCCAGCAGCCTTTGATACCTGTGGTATAAGCAATGTAGGCTTTGCTTGAGTGGTTTTGTTCTTTCCTTTCCAAATGTCAAATCCTGTTCCCATTGAACTCCATAGCAAAACTCCTTTTGATCTCAATGGGAACAGGATTTGGCCCCAAGAGATCAGTGAATGTGATTTTAATCAATTGCTTATTTGTCCAGAGGCAGTTCACATGCATGTTCTGCCAGGCTGATTTTGATTGCCTCTCCTGTATGTCATGCTGAGGAAAATAATAAAACAATTTGGGTTGGAGTTCTATCAAGATGTACATGGCACACACGCAGTTCTATGCTTCTTTTCCATCAAACCCAGATGCTTTCCTAACGCCTGGTGGAGAGCAATACTTAGAGAAAGGTAACGGGGCAGAAGCTTAGTTTGGGGAAAGCTTACTTTGGACATAAGGGAGGCACTGATAGTATGTTAAGGGAAAGTAGGGGTGATTGTCCTTCCTATCCTTCTTTCATTTAAGAAGTTTTAAGAAGTTTTCAATTTGGGGTGCTCCTGGATCCTCAATGACATCTGGAAGTACAGGTGGCACGAGGGGCCCAAAGCATCATTTTACAACTGCATCTGTTGTAAAATTTTAGACAAGGGGGCTGTCGAAGTGGATGGGAAGAGCATGGGGGCCCCGGGCTGGGGCCAGGGCGGAGTCACATAGAGGGTCAAGTGGGGAGGTCACGTGCCCTCTCTTTGTCCCTCCCATGAGTGCAAGAAATGATTTCTATTTGCACCAGTGCTCTGCAAACTCACAGCAATGTCTAGCATTGAGGTGTGGAGGTACTGCCTCTCAGCTCCTGGACATGCCCATCTCCTCCATAACCCAGGTTGGCATTAGGGGGTGCTGGGTTGCAGAAAGTACAGTAGAATCTCAGAATTACAACTGACCGGTCAATCACACACCTCATTTGGAACCGGAAATATGCAATCAAGCAGCAGCAGAGTCAGAGACGCCCCCTTCCCCCACCCCAAAAAAAGCAAGTACAGTACTGTGTTAAAAATACGCTACTAAAAATAAAGGGAAAGTTAAAAAAAAAAAAGCTTTGACAAGGAAGGAAACTGTTTCTGTGCTTATTTCATTTATACTAAGATAGTTAAAAGCAGCATTTTTCTTCTTCATGGTAAAGTTTCAAAGCTGCATTTAGACAATGCTGAGTTGTAAATTTTTGAAAGAACCATAGTGTTTTGTTCATAGCGAACAACCTCCATTCCTGAGGTGTTCGCAAGTCTGAGGTTCTACTGTACTGCTCATACCCCAGACACACTGCATCTGCCAGTACCCCAACCTCATGTTAGGGAGCACTTTCTCTCCACCCCCAATTTGGTGTTATGGGCTACTGTGCTCCAGGAGGTGCGACTCTTCATATATTGCCCCATCTCCTGGCAAGCAGGTTGGCGTAAAGGGGGTTTTCTGCTGTTAGGGGCAGTGTTGTTCATCATGCCCTGGCCCTGCCTCTTCTCCCCCACACTCTGTTTTGCCACTGGGAGGTGCTGTGCTACTTAAGGTATTGCCCTTCATATTCTGGCTATGCCTCAGATTTCTACACTTCTCTAATATTGGGGGTACTTGACTGATGTTGTGTTGCCTTTTGTTCCCTGGCCATCTCCATCTCCTCCACACCACAACCTGGCACTAGGTGCTGCTAAAAGTGTCACCTTTTTTTTCATATCATGCACCTTATCTCAACACCTCAGGCTGGCAGTCATGAGTGCTGTGTTCTCAGAGAAGCTGCCCTTCATATCTTGCACGTCAAATCTTTCTATACCCCCAACTTGCTCCCCCCATTGGGGGCCCTATCTCAGAGGTGTCACCCTTCATGACTTGGCCACATCCCATCTCCCTACCCCCCATCTTGGAGCTAGGGCCACTGTGCATCTGGGGGACCACGCTCCATTTTCACACACTGCAGTGCAGTGTGCTGTTTTTCACATCCCCTTACTCCCAGCTCCTTTGAAATGAACACAAGAAAGTCAGTTTCTGGAAGGGTTTTTTGTTTGGTTGCTTTTCTTTTTTAAGAGCTTCATATATATATTTATATATATAAATTATTAGAATGCATGTTGGGGGCTGGGAATGTGGGGGACTTTGGGTATTTTTCCATAGCTTTTTTTAATGTTTTAAGTAAATATATATATGGGGACAGATCGAGATATACAACTGTGAGATCAGACACACATACACACACGGATTGGAGAGTCACAAATCGCAAAACCGCCACGTCTAATGGGATGTGCATGAGTTAAAATACATCAATTGGAATGGGTGAAGGGAAAGGGGCAGCCACCATCTTTAAAACAGTCCCAGGATATCCTGTGTCTCTTGACCACATCAACCCTCCCAAGTGGGCTGGGAGGGAGAGGGGCAATTACCATCTCAAAAACAGTCCCATGGTGCTTTGCACCTTCTGGCAATGTTTGTTCCCTCAAGGTGAGAGAAAATACAGCCACCTTCTTGAAAACAGTCCCGTGGTGCTTTGCACCTCATGACCAGGCCCAGTCCCTCAAGAGTTGTGTGGGAAAGTCACACTGTCCATTCTGAAGAGTTCCAATGGTGCTTGCATCTCTTTGCCACATTCACTCTTGAAAGGGTTTGGAGTGTGGGAAGCAGCACTGCCCATTTTTTGAAAAGTCCCATGATGCCTTGCACTTCTAAGCCATATCTTACATCAAACAGGGTGGGATGGGGCCAGTTGGAAAAGCAATTCCATCAGGGTTTGAGTGGTTGCCTCTTGGCCATGTTTGCTCACTCAAAAAAGCAGAAGGGGCTGCCACCCTGTAGAGAAAAGTTTCAAGATGCTTTCCACCATTTTTTTTTTAAATTGAACACAATCACTTTTAAAAGAGAAGATGGAGCAGCAGCCATTTTGAATCCCCATGATTCTTTGTACCACCAGCTCTTTGCCACACCAACTTTGTCTCTTTCAGTACCTCTTTCAAAGTCCAGCCAGTGCTCCAAGCTTTTTGTTGGTGTTTTACTCCCTACCCTGCTTCTCTCCCCTCCCACACTTTGCTCCCAGGGTGGCTATCTTGTTTTCTCCACCCCTTCTTGTCTTGCACGGTGCTGAGTAGGATCAGGATATATCACTCTACAGCTTCCCCTCCCCCAGGATTTTGTTGGTTGGTTGCTCCCCTGGAAAGGGAGACATGATGATGTCATTGTGAGGGTTGTGGTCCGTTTAAAGGGGTTTGTCACTTTCTTTCTTCAGGTGACTGGGCGAGGCAAGGCAATAGCAGAATGAAGGGAAAAGATGGAGAAAGAGAAAGAGGATTTAATATTGTGAATTGTATTTATTCATTTATTCAAGTCAATTTAGTCCCTGATAAAATTGCTGGCTCAGCAACTGAATCCTTGGTAAACCCCCAGAGCAGTACAACCCAGTCACTTCTGAACACACACATACTGCTCCCCTGCAATGTGCTCTCCCTGTCCCGGAGACAGCCCCTCACAGAGGAGAGGGGGAATCCAGCTCTGTGGCCCTTTCAGTCCTCTGACAACAAGGAGATCAGTTAGTAGTGCCAATTGTGCTGCCAGCTTTTGTGAAGCAGGCATTTGCTCCTCCTAAGAACAGGGCTGAGACCTCACATACTCATTTAGCATGAGGGCCTGGAAAGCCAACAGATATGAATGACTTTCAATCGCTACCAACCTGGGACCATAGTGGAACTGTTGCACCCTAGAAGTGAAAGACTCCATATTCCAGTCCCCCCAAACCTGGGATCTGATTGGAATTGGTACCTTGAGGTAGGGGAACTCCTATCCCATTCCCTTATCCCATTAGTTTCCCCATCCTGGGGCCAGATTTGAACCAGTGCCCCACAGGCAACAGGTTTTATATCCCACTCCCCCGAGCAGTGGGTTCTACACACCTGTAATAATCCTCCTGTGTAGGGAGTGGCACTCCATGCAGAGGGTGATGGGCGTGAAGCCATTGCTGCTGCTCCAGAGCCAGACGCTGCAGCTCTGCTGACTGTGCATGCATGGCCTGGAGCTGATGAGCTGCAGACATGGGAGCAGAGAGAGATCCTGGCAGGTCCCTGTAGGGGGCAGCTACAACCAAAGAAAAGCAAGAAAAAGAACACATCATGTCATATTATCAGTCCCATCATCATCCACTCCTCCCTGACTCAGTCATGCCCCACTAGTAGAGCTCCACCAATGCTGCTCAATCCAGACCTATTGCACCCCCCAGTCCAGTAGTCCAACCCTGGGTTCTCCTCTCACAGCTCTGCCAGTGCCTTTCAATCCTGACCTGTCAGCACCCTGATTTTCCAGTCCTGATGTGACAGCATCACACAGCTATTAATGCACCTCAGTCTCTCACTGTTATCCCAGTTCTGTTCCTTCTAGCTGTGTTGATGCCCTTCAGTCCTGCCCCACAGCTCCCTCCAGTGTTCTTACCGAAAAGTTGGTGGCGCAGCACCTCATTCTCATGTAGAGGGTGAGGAAGGAGTGGGTTGGGGATGGTACCAGCTGGGTATGGGATCCGAGTGAGATGCGACCCCGAGGCCAATGGGTCAATAAGGGGGTGAACAGAGGCTGAGGCTGGGGAGAGAAGATATCCATAGGTATTCTGGGCTACGGAAGTAGTGGAAGAAAGTGAGAAACAAAGGGGGAAGGAGAGAGAGACACACAGCCAGGCTGTTCTGTACTAGGAGCAGAACCAGGTCAAGGTCACCTGATACAGCTAATCACTTTTAGTCCCATTTGTTTCTGTATTTGTTCCCTGTATCCACACTAGCTCACAGAAAACTGTTCTGCAAGGCCACATGCAACACCCTCCTCTGCAACCATCACTGGAGTTTGGCATTTGGGCACTTCCAGTACCCTCCAGTTCCAGGCACAGCCCTCTGGAGCAGATATGCAGCATAGGTGTGAAGCCACATATTGCATGCACAACATAAAGCCCAAATGCTGCATGGGCTACATTTAAAAAATGTCCATTCATTTTGGGTGCCTCTGTTTTTGGATGCCCAACATGCAGGCACTCCAGCTTGCAAGTACTTTGTACTCATCAGCATCTTACTATTTAGTATGGTAGCTGCCTCTTCTGGATGCACATATCATTATATGGTGTTAGATGCTGGAATGCTGGTCGGAGGTGCAGAAGTAAAAGGAGAATAATGGACATTGATTTGCTCCTGTTATCATTTTGATTGGTTCTAACTGCTTTGAATGGGGCCGTCTGTGGATCTGTGCTGGGGCACAGATCTACACAAACCATCCAGATGCCAAAGCATATGGTCACCAGGTTCCCAACAGATTGGTATGGCTGGCACTGCTGCTTTTGAGTGCTCAAGGGGATATGACACTTCCTCTCTTTGGTACAATTATTTTCTAGTATTGGGTAGGTGGGGTTTGTTTTCTTGAGCTTGTCATTGCTGAACTTCTCCTTTTCCTTTTCTCCTTTAGGATGCTGAGATATAAATGCCCAGGACCCAACTTTGATGGGAGGACATTCCTCTAGGTCTCTCTGTGTAGCCCAGCCATCAAACTTCCCCTGCAAAGTCATCTCCCAACTTAGGCAGTAGGAGACATCAGGAGGTGAGCAGAGAACTGGGATTTCTTTGGGCATAGGGGTGTGTCTGTGTCTATAGTTACTAGTGCCCTTGGTTTCACTTTTTCAGGTCAAGGAGTCTGGGAACTGCAGCCAAGACACTGCCCAAATCAGCACCCAGTAAGATAAGAGCAGCCATGTGGTGCTGTGTGTGCCCGCTAGCCTCTCTCTGTTGTGCTTGCATTTTCAGGGGCTGAAACACATTGGTCCAAAAGGATAAAGACTTAAAACTTTTAAAAAAATTGTACAGAGCGTTCTACACTATTAAACAGCAACATTTTAAAAAATGAAATAAAATTGCATTTGGAATAGGTCTCTGTGCCTCTAATAAGATAGAGTTAGGGGTGCTGGGCTGAGCCAAGACTAGCCAAGGCTGCTTAGGCCTATCCTGAATGAGGTGGAGGAGCTAAGCAGAGCTGGGACTACTTGAGTACATGAGTCTAATGGATGGAGAGCTTCCCATCTGATCCCACCAGTGCTCAGGGCTGTCATTGAGCTGGGCATAAGCATTGAGGGACAGCACTGAGAGGGCCAAGACAGCCCGTTAAGTGCGCTGCCTGCGCCTTCCTTCTACACTAGCGCTGAGCCTGTGCAGGCTGAGCCGATTCTAAGACTTGCTCAAAAGCTAAAACCAGAGCTGGAAGCCCCTACATTTTCTGGCATACACAAGAGAACCAGTACGAAAATGAGCCAATGAGACAATCTACAGGGGGAAAGAGAGCACTGGAAGCTGGGGATCCCACCCTGAGCCCTTGCACTCCCCTCACCTGCATGAATGGCGTCCTGCTGGTGCAGATGGAGATGGGAGTGGATGTGCGAGTGCTGGTGATGATGGGGCGTCACATTGAGCATCTGCAGTCGGGCCAGGGGGTCATTGCTCAGGGCAGCTACCCGCTCTGCATGTTGCCGCTCAGCCGCCAGTCGCTCGGCATATGACATATCAGGACGCAGGGCTGGGCCGGTGGCGAGTGCCAGCCGCTCCCGCTCCAGGTGGCCCAGCCCTGGGTGGAAGGGGAAAGCAGGGTGCAGGCCAGGGGCTGCTTGCAGAGCCAGCCCCCCATGGCGCGGGAAAGGATCCATGGCAGCAGCAGGCACAGCATGGAGCTGCTCCAACTCAGCTGGCTTGACTTCAAAACCAGGCTTGAGACGCTCCCGCAGGTCCCGGTCCCTCAGGTCTCGTTCCCGGGCCTCCCGTTCCCTCAGCTCCCGTTCCCGTGTGGCTGGATCACTGCTGTAGATGGCTGGCACATTATAGCCCAGCAGGCTGGGGTCAACAGCACCCAGCGGCACATAGAAGGGGTGATTGCGGTTGCTGGGGGACATGACATGGGGCCGGGCATACTCGCTGAGCGTGCGCAGAGCTGGAGTGTCGGGGCCTAGGTACGGCGGGACGGTAGCCACGGCACTGCCTTGCTCAAAGGATGGGCGGTGAGCAACAGGGCCGAGAGATGAGCACTCCACTGGCCGGCCCTCTTGAGCCATCTTCTGCAAGAGAGCAGAGAAGCTTGTCAGTGTTGGAGGCTAACAAGAGCCTCCCCCAGCAGGGGGCACTGTGATTCCCTAAACATCACCCCTTGCTCAGCCCCATTCTCCCCAGTGGGGTCACTGCAACACCTACCACACTTCTCTCCAACTCTCTCTCCTTTTCTCTCTCTCTCTCCTTCTCCCTCTCCCGCTCCCTCTCTCGCTCCTTCTCCTCCCGTGCCTTCTGTTCAGCCTCCCTGCGGACCTTCTCTACTAGATCCGCCCGTTTCTTGGCCAGTTTGGAGCCATCCAGGGGCACAAAGTAAAGGTCTGTACGGGAGCAGGAGTTGAAGCCACGATCTAGATGTTTGTTGAACCTGTGGAGAAGAACAGAGGCATAAGTGTCAGAGTGTGAGAGAGATGGAGGACTGGGGGAATAGTGGGGGCTGGCACAGCCTGGAAATGTATCGAGGAAGGTGGCGGGTGTGCAGGGATCTTGGAGCCAGTGAGGGCTGTGGAGAGTAGCTGTGCCCCACACACCTGATACACCCCTTGCCTTGCTGTGGTCCCCCCCCGCCCCCGCAGTCCCATCTGTGCAGGGTGACTACCCATCCCTTATTTTAAGGGACCATCCCTAGACTTCCTTATTTCATTAATTTGTAGTATGAGTAAGGACAGGCTGAATCAACCTTAGCAGAGCAGCTTCAAAGTAACTGTTGATTAGACCCTGTTTTCAATGTAGAATTCAGCCTGAAGAAACCTAATCTTTTAAGTAGGGCTGTAGATTAATCGCAGTTAACTCACACTATTATCTCAAAGAAATTAATTGTGATTAAAAAAATTAATGCAATTAATCACAGTTTTAATTGCACTGTTAAACAATAGAATACCAATTGAAATTTATTAAATATTTTGGATGTTTTTCTACATTTTCATATATATTGTATTCTGTGTTGTAATTGAAATCAAAGTGTACATTATTTTTTATTACAAATATTTGCACTGTAAAAATGATAAAAGAAACAGTATTTTTCAATTCACCTCATACAAGTACTATAGTACAATCTCTTTATTGTGAAAGTGCAACTTACAAATGTAGATTTTTTTGGTTACATCACTGCACTCTTTTGAGTACAAAACAGTGTAAAACTTCACAGCCTCCAAGTCCACTCATTGCTACTTCTTGTTCAGCCAACTGCTAAGACAAACAAGTGTGTTTACGTTTACAGGAGATATTGCTGCCCTCTTCTTATTTACAATGTCACCAGAAAGTGAGAACAGGCATTCGCATGACACGTTTGTAGCTGGCATTGCAAGATATTTACATGCTAGATATGCTAGACATCTGTATGCCCCTTCATGCTTCAGCCACCATTCCAGAGGACATGCTTCCATGGTGGTGACGCTTGTTAAAAAAATAATGCGTTAATTAAATTTGTGACTGAACTCCTTGGGGGAGAATTGTATGTCTCCTGTTCTGTTTTACCCACATTCTGACATATATTTCATGTAATAGTAGTCTCGGACGATGACCCTGCACATGTTCATTTTAAGAACACTTTCACTGCAGATTTCACAAAACACAAAGAAGGCACCAATGTGAGATGTCTAAAGATAGCTACAGCACTCGACCCAAGGTTTAAGAATCTGAAGTGCCTTCCAAAATCTGAGAGGGATGAGCATGCTATCAGAAGTCTTAAAAGAGCAACACGCCAATGCAGAAACTACAGAACCCAAACCACCAAAAAGAAAATCAACCTTCTGCTGGTGGCATCTGACTCAGATAATGAAAATGAACACGCGTCGGTCCGCACTGCTTTGGATTGTTATCAAGTAGAACCCATCATCAGCATGGAAGCATTTCTTCTGGAATGGTGGTTGAAGCATGAAGGGACATATGAATCTTTAGCACATCTGGCACGTAAATATCTTGCACCACTGGCTACAACAGTGCCATGAGAACGCCTGTTCTCACTTTCAGGTGACATTGTAAACAAGAAGCGGGCAGCATTATCTCCTCCAAAGGTAAACAAACTTGTTTGGCTGAGGTATTGGCTGAACAAGAAGCAGGAGTGAGTGGACTTGCAGGCTCTAAAATTTTACATTGTTTTATTTTTGAATGCAGGGGTTTTTTTGTACATAATTCTACATTTGCAAGTTCAACTTTCATGATAAAGAGATTGCACTACAGTACTTGTATTAGGTGAATTGAAAAACACTATTTCTTTTGTTTTTTACCATACAAATATTTGTAATAAAAATAAATATAAAGTGAGCATTGTACACTTTGTATTCTGTGTTGTAATTGAAATCAATATATTGAAAATGTAGAAAACATCCAAAAATAATTAAATAAATGGTGTTCTATTATTGTTTAACAGTGCGATTAATCGCATGATTAATCACGATTAATTTCTTTAATTGCTTGACAGCCCTACTTTTAAAATAAACTAACCACAAAGCTCAAAAAAATTTCTTTTTTGGTATTGTCTTAAGACTGCACTGAATTGCACACCTGAAATCAAAAATCTTGGATGTGGCTTCACGTTTGAGACTGTTGTTAAAACATACTAAACATTCAGAAGTTTCTCAACCCCAGACCTGTTTTTGTACTTGTAACACAGGTAAGGAAATGCGAGGAAGAATTTAGAAAACTTCTGGAAAGGGAAAGGTTCATTAATGACTAAGTAAATAGCAAATGCTTGCCACATATGGGCACTAGTATGTTATAGCAAAGAGGGTTCAGTGAATACTGTGTGCAGGGGAAAGGGTGGGACTTCGAAACACGGTAGCCAGCTCCTTCTTCCAGTTTCTAAAACTTATGGAATTTATTATGTCCATTTCTACCTCAAATGCAGCAGCGGAAAGAATATTTTTTTTGTGTAAAAAGACTTGCTAAATATTGATTCTGTTAAGGCTGAGCTTCAAATTAAAGTTTATTTCAATTGTACATGTAAAGAGTTTTATGAATTGATTTCAGAACAAAGATGTATTGAAATGTATGAAAACTGATAAGAAGCACCATTTTAAACAGCACACTGAAGCTTATGATATTTGTATTGTATACATGAGGACAGTAGAAACATACACTTGAGAGACAAATACATGATATGCTAAGGGAAATGGTGTTTCCTAAAATGTCCCTTAAAATAAAGTGTTGTCCCTTATTTTTCATATGGTTTTCACTTACTTGCATCCAGCACCCTACCTCTGTGGCTCAATCTCCTTTCCCAAACATACAGGGTGAGATTCTCATCCCCTCTCCCACCACTGTATGCCACTGTGGCAGCTTACAGGTACCATAAACCAAAAAGCCAGGGGAAAATTCCCGGGTAGAGGCACTGTGTAGGGCTGCAACTATCCCTCCCAACCCCCGTGCAAATTGCATTGCTCTAATTTATGCTGGGGGCTGCAGCGACCCAGCTCTTCCTGGATGCCCAGCAAAAAGGCCCACCCTCCGGATAGGTCACTCTCTTTGACTCCAGTGGGGGTTACTTGTTGCTGCAGGCCCTGGAAAACTGCCCTCCCTTCCTCCCTCCCCTTCTTTCTCTGTCTCCATGTTCCTCCTTCTGTCTTATTTTTCCCTCTCTGTCTCGCTCTTCCCTGCTCACCTGGCTGACTGGCTGGCATGACTTGGTACGTCCACCACTTTGGGGGCTGGTGAGGGACTCCGTGCCGGCGGCATTGGGCTCTCTGGGGGCTCGTACTCCTCTGACGGCTCTTGCTTGATCTGTGCAGCACTCAGTGGTAGCGGTGGTGGGGGGGGAGCAGGGGCTCCCATACCGCCAGGCAATGTGGGGGCAGTGGGAGCAGGTGAGGGGGCCTTGTAGCTGCCAGCTGCTGGGGAAGAGGTCATCCTGTACCCGGGGGGCGTGGCTGCACGGAATGATGAAGCAGAGGAAGAAGGGGGTGAGCCCGGCTTGTAGGGAGTTGGGGGCTGGAATGTGGGGGCAGGTGAGCCTGCCCGCTTCCCGTAGGGGGCCACAGTGGAGGGAGGAGCAGGGGGTGACACCGTCTTGTAGGGGGCTGAGGAGGAGGCCATGGTGGCTATGACGGTGGAAAGAGTGACAGAGGCAGAGGTGACTGGCGGGCCAGCTCCATGCGCAGGTGAGGGTGGAGGTGGTGGAGGGAAGGCATAGGCAGCGGGACTCTGCCCTTGGGGGTGAGCACAGACACCTGGGTATGTCCCCTGGGAAGAGGAGGAGGAGGAGGAAGAGGAGGCTGAAGGAGCCTGGCTGTATGTGGCCTGGCTGTGGGGTGGGTAGAGACGTAGCCCATAGGCAACATGCGAAGGGTGATGAGTGCCAGACTCCAAGGGGTGGGAGTAACCTCCAGGTGGCTGGGGAGGAGCTGCTGTGGCTGGGGAGACCCCCCCTCCAGTGCCATGGCCATGGTGGTGCTGCTGTGGTGGCTGTTGGGAGGGCTGGCCAGGGAAGGAGGCAGTGGGGTGGGAGCTAGTGTTGCCCAGGGGGCGGCCATAGGGTGGTGGTCCCTGGCTCCACACGGGCTGGGAGGGCAGGGAGGGCTGGGTGTACTTGGGGGGCTGGCTGGAGACGGAGAGGCCACTAGGTGGGGGGAAGGCGTGGGCATATGAGGCACTGTAGCTGGGCAGGGCCTGGGCAGGGGGAGGTGGAGGGTACTGAGCAGAGGAGCTGGGTGGAGGGGGGGCATAGGGGTAACGTGAGGGGGGTGGGGCAGGTGCCTTGTCCTGCCCCATCCCGTGGGGCGATGGGAGGTGCCCACTCAATGCCTGCCCCACCATCCCAGGTGAGTTGGAGTTGGTGGACACATTATTCAGTGGGCGCAGGGCTGGTGGGGGAGGCAGGTTGGCTGTGACATGGGGGAAGGAGGGGGCAGAAGCTGGGGGTGCTGCCAGGGAGTTGCCTGGGGGAGTCTTCTGAGGGGGCAGACCCCCTGCCACAGAGGCCAGGGAGATGGGTGTAGTGGGTGGTGGGTTGTGCTTGGCACCAAGAGTCTGTTCACGTCCTCCCGGCACTGGGAGCCCCCCCCCGCCAGTAGTGGCTTTGGGCCCCCCCTGGACCACATTGGCAGAGGGATAAAGAGGAGCATGTGCAGCAGAGGAAGAGGAAGAGGAGGCAGGTGCTGGTGGTGCCTGGGCCTGGAAAATTCTTGAAGCCTGAGTCTCAAGTTGAGAGTGGTAGCCACTTGCAGGGGCCTGAGGGTGGACCTCGCCTGCTAGGTTGAAAGCTGACTCCGGTGGACGGGCTAGGCTGTCAATTGGAGGGACGGGTGGGGGACTCTGGGGAAACAGTGAGGGATGACGGTAGGAGTGGGAAGGCCCTTGGGACAGCACAGAGGATGAGTCTGAGTCATTCTCCACGCTGCCTGGGCTGTAGACACTGGGCGAGGTGCTCCGATTATCCTGGTCAATGTCCCGTGGGTCACTGCTCATCTCATCATTGAAGCTGTGGCCATCAAGGCTGTCAACATCCGAGGGAGACTGGGGACATGGTAGCTCCTGAGATAGAGAGAGGAGGAGATATCAGACAGACCCCAGAGCATGAGCAAAAAAGTTAACCCTTTCTGAGCCCCAGAGATTCTCCTTTCTGAAGTTCTCAGCCCCTCGCTATAGGAGCTGAGAAGGAAGGTCACCCTTTTCTGACACCCCTCACATGTAGTCTCCAGTGACTCTCCTCTCTGGAGCTCTCTGAGGGCACCAAAGGAGGCTCTGAGATGCTCCTCCTATGTGCCTATGTGGTTCCTTCATATTACGTTTGTTGTGTAAAGAGCAAGAGACCCAACAGGGACTGAGGAGTTTCCTCCTCTGAGTCCTCATCTCAGGCTCTCTGCAGATCCAGGCAGACAACACTGCATAGTTACACTCGGGTCACGTTTAAAAGGTCATCTCTGTAAGCAGAAGGGCAAGAAACTTACTTCTCCAAAAAATGAAAGCAGAGATTCTGGAAAATGTGAATATGTTCTGCAGGCCACACTAATACATCATGCAGGCCAGATGTCTGATATCTCTGTTACACAGGAAGCATGGTCTTGTAGTTAAGGTATTAGACTGGGACTTGGGAGATCTGGAATAAATCCCTTGCTCTGCCACAGACTCCCTGTGTGACACTGGTCCAGTCACTTCACCTCTCTGCGGCTCGGTTTCCTATCTGTAAAATGGTATTAGTATTCTGTAGATTGCAGTTGTGTGTAGAGACCCCATTATGGATCAGGACCCGCAATGTGCTAGGTGCTCTACTCACATATAACAAGAAGATTCTGCTCCAAAGAGCTTAAAAATCCTGCACCTGTCTTGTCTATTTAGAGGTAAGCTCTTTGGAGCACAGCTTTTTCTTACTGCGTGTTTGTACAGTGCCTACAGCAATGGGCCCGATCTTGGTTGGGGCTTCTAGACACCACTGAAATGCAAACAATAATAAGGAGAGGGAAAGGACTTGGCAAAGATCATACAGTGAGTCGGGGAAAGAGCTGAGAATAGAAAGCAGGAGTCTTGATTCCCAGTCCCCTCTGCTCTAAACTGTTAGGCCCTAGAGCCCTCCCAGAGCCAGGAAGAGAATTCATGAGTTTTAATGCCAGTCCCCTCATATAACCACTTAACTAGAATCACTGTAGGGCAGTTCCAGACAGTCCAGACACACAATCAGTATCCCTGAATTGACAAAGCAGCAAGCTAGCTCATCACATCCAGGGCTGCGTGGAGGTCCTAGACTAGCTGGCTGAGGCAGACCTAAATCCAGCAAGTGATGATTTGTGGCCAGCACGGTCTCAACCCCCGAGGACGAGCTGGATGGAAGGCATGCTAGACCTGACAGGGATATCCAACCATCTCCTGCCCCAGAAAGGGAAGTGCTCGGACTGGGCCAAGCCCCTGAAATGTGGGAGGAAGCCTATTCATGGGTGAGGACTGTCTCCTCTTGCTTGGTAAAGCCTGTCAGCCCACAACCAACCAGGACTGGCCTTACCATGAGGCGAACTGAGGCGGCTGCCTCAGGTGCCAGACTGGAGGGGGAGAGTGGTGTGGGACTGCACCACTTGGACCCAGAGTGTAGAAAATTGTGTCTGCTGCTGGTGCATATGTATTCTCTCTGCTCTAGATGCACAGAGATGGTGGAGTGCTGTGCTGGAGGAACGAGGGCACAAGAGACATAACAGGCAGGCAGGAGAAAAGGTGAGAGGGAATAACAGAAAGCAGCAGGAGCTGCAGGGAGAGAGAGGAGAAGGAGCCTCTTATGTGCCTCTTTAGCACCCCCAGGAGCATGGACTGATTAACACCAGCTTCTCAGGGAGCTTCCTGTTTCCTGCTGCTTCCCTGAACCCACTTGAGGAGAACAGGCTGTCAACTGAAGTAGTAGGAGCCAGTTAGGCCCTTAAGACGCTGATATCTTCCCTCACTCAGGCCCTGCTACCAGCCTGCTTATTTGTCCCCTTCAGCTGAACGTTGAGAGCCACTATAGCTGGCACAGAACAGCTGTCATGAGTGAAAGAAGAAAACGCCCCTCTGGGGCAGCATTCAGAAGAAGAAAGAAAGCAAAGGGAAGCTTTTCTAGCTAAGCAGGGAGGAGCTCTCCTGAGATACATAGACATAAATGCCTGATCTTCCAGTTAGAGTGCAGGTGACCTGGCAGCTACTGCAGCATCCATATCTCCATCTCTCAAATGGATGTAACCATGCACATTCCTGAAGAAAAGTGTAGATCAGAGAAGAGTGTGGTGGAGGCACAAGAAACAGCTGCTGCTGAGTTTACTTCCTTAAGTCTAGATGATCCAGGACTGTGGACCCACTTGAGCAGTCGCCTGAGGGACTTCCTTGTACTGCATGAGCCACAGTAGGTAAAAAAATTCATGTTCCACAAAGACAATGAAAATAGAAGTTTCCATCCAACACATTACTGGCGTGAAATCCCCAATGGTGACAAAGTGGAGAGGCCATGGCTTATGTACTCAATGCTGCATACTGTTTTTGTTGCAAACTCTTCCAGTCTAATGTTCCAGCCACATTGGGTTCTACAGGAACAAAGGGCTGGAAAAATCTGGCTAGAAATCTGGCATGCCATGAGAAGGCAGCAAGTCACCAGAAAGCATTCCATAGGTGGAAAGAGCTTGAGATGAGACTAAGGTTAAAGGCCACTGTCATAAATATAAAGGGAAGGGTAACCACCTTTCTGTATACAGTGCTATAAAATCCCTCCTGGCCAGAGGCAAAACCTTTCACCTGTAAAGGGTTAAGAAGCTAAGATAACCTCGCTGGCACCTGACCCAAAATGACCAATGAGGGGACAAGATACTTTCAAATCTGGAGGGGGGGGAACAAAGGGTTTGTCTGTCTGTGTGATGCTTTTGCCGGGAACAGATCAGGAATGCAGCCTTACAACTCCTGTTAAGTTAGTAAGTAATCTCGCTAGAACATGTGTTAGATTTCCTTTTGTTTAATAGCTGGTAAAATACCCAAAACCTAGCACTCCATGGCACTTCAGATCAGCTGTATGTGCCAAACAATGGAAACTTCCTTAAAATTGTGGTGCTGATGGCTGAGTTTGATGCTGTACTCCAGGAGCATCTAAGAAGCGTCACCACCCAAGAAATGTACACACACCACTGCCTTGGAAAAACAATTCAAAATGAGATCATGCAGTGACCGGCAACAAAAGTCAAACAGAAGATTGTGGCAGATCTGAAGTCAGCAAGATATTACTCTGTTATTCTGGACTGCACACCTGACATCAGCCATACAGAACAAATGACTTTAAAGGTGCGTTTTGTAACAACAATAGAACCTAGTGAAAATGTCCCTGCAATGATGACTCCCGAGACCATTTTCTAGAATGTATTGACATTGATGGTACTACAGGAGCTGGTATGACAAATGTGCTTCTTAAAAAGCTGGAAGATATGAGAATTGCGATAGCTGACATGAGAGGTCAGGACTACGATAATGGTACGAACATGAGAGGAAAGAACAGAGGAGTGCAGACACGGATCAGAGAGTTAAACCCTGGAGCTTTTTTTGTCCCATGCAATTCTCATTCATTGAACTTGCTGGTCAGTGATGCAGCATCAGCTTCTAGTGAGGCTGCTGAATTTTTTAATGTAATTCAAAGCATCTATGTATTTTTCTCTGCATCAGCTCATAGATGGCAAATTTTGAAGCAACATCTGGGAACATCCTCTCTGACACTGAAACCACTGAGTAATGGGAAAGTCAAGTGGGGGCGATAAACCCTATGAAACACCAAATTGGGAAGACAGATGATGCCATAGTTGCCATTATGGAGGATAATGCTATGACAGGAACTGTTTGTGGGAGAACAGTGGCAGAGGGAAATGGAATCACCAGAAACATACATAACTGCAATTTTCTGTGTGGCTTAGTGTTGTGGCATGACATACTGTTTGAAATAAATATTGTAAGCAAGAGTCTCCAAGGTGTTGACCTTGATATATCTGGAGCAATGGAACAACTGGGCAAAGCAAAGCAAAGTCAGACCTACAGTCTTACCGGTCGGATGAGGGATTTCAAAACGTTCTGAAGAGTGCACAGAAGTTGGCAGAGGAACTTCACACTGAAGCTATTTTCCCACCCATTCAAGAATATAAGAGTCACCGAAGAAAAAGACATTTTGATTACGAGGCACGGGATAATCCCATAAGAGACCCCAAACAACAACTCTAAGTTGAATTCTTTAACCAGGTGCTAGATTGTGCAATACAGTCAGTTGAAGAACGTTTCATGCAGCTCAGGGAACACAGCAGTATATTTGGGATGTTGTATGATATTCCAAAACTCCTCACTATACCTGAAGAGGACCTACAGCAGCAATACAGGGCACTAGAGACAGTGTTGACACATGATGAGATGAGCGATATTGATGCGAGTGATTTAGGTGATGAACTGAAAGCCCTTTCAAGATACATTTCAGCAGGATCAACTCCAAAGGCTGTTCTGGAATATATGTGCACAAATAAGATGACCACCCTCTTTCCAAATGTTTTTGTTGCTCTGCGCATACTTCTAACACTTCCTGTAACAGTTGCCAGTGGAGAACGCAGCTTCTCCAAGCAGAAGTTAATAAAACACATCTACGCTCCACAATGACACAGGAGAGGCTGGTCGGCTTTGCAACCATCTCAATAGTGCATGAGCTGGCCCAGACTGTGGACCTTCAGGAAGCAGTTCAAATCTTTGCAACCAAGGCATGGAAAGCACCACTTTGATTATTCAAACAGATAAAAATGCCAGTGTTTACTATGCAGACAAGAAAAGTTACATTTGCTGTTCAGGCGTTTGAAAGTGTTACTTAAAATTTTTGAACAAGGCATTTTAAGTTGTTAGTTCTCCTTTATTGGGGTAGGTAGCAGAGTAGCACCATGAGAGGAGTAGAACAGGAAGAAGGCAGAATTGATACCTTTCAAAATTTTGGTCCAAGCAAGGAGGCCAAAATGTTGTGGGCCGGCCCTGCAATCAACACACTGGTGTGATCCAGTGCAGCGGGCTAGACAGGTCCGCGTGCCTGATCCAGCACAAGAGGGAGGGAGGGGAACTCCCAGAGCCTTTTTTCCTGCACCAGACCATGGAGGTGTTTGTGAGGTGCGAAGGAAAACTCACCTCAGTTTTGGTTTTCTTGGGGGCATTGCTGTCCTCCCCTTCACTCTCTGAAATCTCCTCCATCCGGCCCTGCTTGCTACCCTTCGGGGTGCAGGACTCCTCCACCCGTCCTTTCTGCAAGGGAGAGAAGGGAGGGGTCACACATGGAGCTCCTTCCACAAACTCCCACAGTGCGTGAGAGAGAGCTGACATACAAGTGATTTGTACACAAAATGACAGATTGGACAGATTGACACAGGACCCTGGAGATTTACGAGTCATGGTTTCTCTAGCACGTCACAACCTGGCAAACACAAACACTGAAAAGGGTTGGTGGGGGAATAACCTCTTGGTAAAATGGTGGGGGGATAAGCAGGTTCCTGAAGGCAGGGTGGAAGAACCAATCCCTGCCAGGTTCTTGGTGGACCTCACGGTACCACTCAATATCACACTCATGTTTCCTACCTTAGTGGTTTGCCGGGATTTCTCAGTTTTGCCATCACTGCTAGAGGTGCTGATGCCACCTGGGGAGGCTCGGCCCCGTGACCTGAGCTCCTCTCGGGGTCCCGGAGTCTCCTTCTTCCGTCCACTCCGCATTGACATCTAAAATGAGAGAAAACACACTGAGAGTGCCCAGGGCCATCCTTACCCATATGCAAAGTACGCAGCTAGTTAGGGCAACAGGAAATTTGGGGCACCGAATTTCCTGGTGCCCTGCGCAGCTGCATGCTGCTCCAGCCACTGCTCTGCCCCTTCCCACTGCTGCTCTGCCCCAGCACCGCCCCCACTCCACCCCTTTCCCAAAGCCCCCACCCCACTCTGCCCCACCCCCATCCCACCCCTGCTCCAGCTCCCACTCTTCCACCCCGCTCCGCCCCAGCCCCGCCCCCACTCCCCTGAGGAGTACAGCAGGGCCGGGCCTGCACTCACTGGCGGCGGGAAGTGCAGCGGCCTGGCCCAAGCCATGCCGCCAATGAGTGCTGGGGGGTGGTTCCCCCCGTTCCCCTAAGCCAGCCCTGCCCCCCCACCACGAGGGGGCTACGTAGGGCCCCAGAATAGCTAGGGACGGCCCTGAGAGTACCCTGCAGCTCCCCCTGCTATGCAATCCCTGCCCCACCTTCCAGCTCTGCTGAAGCCCTCAGTGCTGACCCACGGCATCCCACTGCTCCAGTCCTACATTCACCACATAGCTTTGCTGATGCACCTCAGTCCTGACCCACAGCTCTCCTTCTTTTCCAGTCCTTGGTTCCCCACCACCTCCTCCCCTTTCACATACCGAGTCTTTATTCTGTCGAGTCTTCATTCTTTTGGGTGTGGGACCCCCATTCTCCTTGGCCCAGTTGGATGAAAACATAAATTTATGTCACTTTCCCCCCCTTCCGCTGTTCCCCGGGAGACTGAGATGATGGCCTCAGGGATTCGGGCAAGGTCAGCTCCTCCGGAAGGGGGGCTCACTCCAGAGATACTACAGGTTCTTAGTGGACCCTGAAAGACAGAGACCGAGACAAAGACAGAAAAATGGAAAAAGAGAGTGAGTTGTGTGTATGAGGCCATTTCACACCAAAATCTCAGCTTGTGATATAAATGCCAAAAAATTACTACTATTGCCATATCTTTTATATATAAGCCTAGGGATCTTCACTAATAAGAGATAATACTCTTAACGCTTGCTCACTGAAAGGCCACAGAAAATTATTTAAGATTATTATCTCTTACTCCCATTGTAGTGGAGTGGTACCCATGTGATGGAAGGAAATTGGTCCCCTCACTATTTGGGGTGTTGAATTTTTACATTATCTCAAATTGTTTTTTACATTTTATTTCACTGGTTACTTTTTTATTTAAAGGGGGGATTAAAAAAAAAGAAACTGCTTAAAAACATTAGCATTTAAGTTCACAATCATGATTCTTCTGACTTTATAAGCAGCTCTTTGCAGCTGGTTTCAGTGCAGTCCTGACCTTACAATACTCTTGCCCAGTTACGTTAACAGTCATAGCTCACCCAGAGAAATGGTCTCCAAGTGGTCTTTGCTGCAGGTTACATTATGGAAACTCAGCCCCCACAACACACACACCCATGAATGCAACACATCTGCAACACACATCTGCAACAAGTTTATTATACAGAGATGCTGACAAGTCCTGTTCATGTTGAACATCTGCAGGGGTGCCCAATATACACAAGCATATGCACTTTAACTTGACTTTGCAAGCCACAAATGAAATCTGGCCCATTTAACTTTGAATCTTTCCTCAGACCCCTCTGATCCCTGAAGTGTTTTCTGTGGCTGTTCTCTGAGCTCTCCCAGCTTGTCACTGTCTTTCTGGGATTGAGGGGTCAATGGCTGAGTGCACGATTCCAGGTGGGGTTTCTCCTGAGCCACACGGAGAGAGACTATCCCATCTCTGCTCTGGGACATGTGCCCCCTCACAGACTTTATCCCAAGGGTGGATAGTTCCCAGAGAGAAAAGTAGACCTAGTGGATAAGGCATTAGGGGCAAGAAGTCAAAGCCTCCATTGCATCTGAGATGACTAACTGACAGCTTTGGGAATGAGCTGGGGTTTAATGGATTAGCACAGGGACATTGGGAATCAGGATTCCTATAGTCTCTTCCAGCTGTGGGTGGGGAGTGGGTCCTAGAGGATTGTAGCAAGGGAAGTGAGGATACTCTAGATTCTATTCCCTGCTCTAGCAAGGGAGTTTGGGTCTAGTGGGTTAAAGCAAAGAAACTCTGAGTGAGGATTCCTGGATCCCATTCGCAGCCTTGCCTTTGACTTGCTCTTTTACCTTGGGAACTTTTCTTTCCTGTATCTCAACTTCCCCATCTGTAAAATGGGGATAATGATACTGACCTACTTCTCAGTGAGAGGAGTATGAGATCTATTTAATTAATACTTTTAGATTGCTTGGAGATCATAAGGTGAAAGGCACTTGTGACTTTAATTTCATTCATATTTTATCTGCCCCTCATGCTGCAGGTCATCTGGGGCCCATATAACTATAATTTCCATACAAATTAATTTAGCCCTAGTCTTGGGCTGATTGCACTGATTTAAGTAAAACTAATTTAAAATTGATCTACTTAAACCATGCAAGCCCCTCATATAGACACACTTGAATCAGTTTCAATATTGCTTATATTGTTTTAGCTTAATTTGGTCATTTGTGTCTAAATCAATCTAGTTAAACTGATGAGATTTATAGTATAGACAAGGCTTTAGAATTAATGTTTGTCAAGTGAATTTCCTCATAATGCAAGTACTAAAAAGAAAGGAAATTCTAAGCTACAGATAACGTTCACATGCAGTTTCCAAGCATTAGACATAAATGACACCAACACTCTCTAACACACTCACTTTAAATTCAACATACTATCATCCTCAAGTCACACATCAAATAATTGAAAATCACACTGTAATGCACAATTTTAACTTCAACCTTCCAACACTATGTTATTTAATAGCTTAATAATGACAACTAGTCTTATCTCCACATACCAGATTCATGTCAGAGAAAGAATACAAAGCTGAATACACTCCAAATTTCTTTCTTATCAGAAATGTTTCCTGGAATACCTACAATATGTAGATCAAATGTACAACACACAGTTTCAAACAGGCACAAATATTATGCATATTTTTAAGTGAGAGTAATTACCCACTGGAACAGATTACTGAAGGCTGTCATAACATCTCCATCACCTGGAATCACTACATCTTTCTAAAATATATGATGTAATTTAATCACAAATTATTGGCCTCAATACAGGAATTACTGTGTGAAATTCTACGGCCTATTATATAAGGGGTCAGACTGGATGATCACAGTGGTGCTTTCTGACCTTTATTTTTATGAAATAGAAACATGGTCAGCCTTTCATATCTATATTCATAAAGACATGGAGAATGGCAGGGACCCCTACTCAAGATAGTTAAGTCCCAGGCAGACTGTGAAGAACTATAAAAGGATCTCTCAAAACTGAGTGACTGTGCAACAAAATGGCAGATAAAATTCAATGTTGATAATTGCAAAGTAATGCACATTAGAAAACATAATCCCAATTATACATACAAAATGATGGGATCTAAATTAACTGTTACCACTTAAGAAAGAGATCTTGGAGTCATTGTGGATAGCTCTCTGAAAACATCTGCTTAATGTGCAGCAGCAGTCAAAAAAGGTAACAGAAAAAACGGTTACTCACCTTCTCGTAACTTTTGTTCTTCTAGATGTGTTCCTCATATCCATTCCAATTAGGTGTGTGCACACCGCGTGCACAGTCGTCTGAAAGTTTTTCCCCTAGCAGCACCCATTGGGTCAGCTGTGGAGCCCCCTGGAGTGGTGCCTTCATGGCGCTCAATATATGACCCTGCCGACCTGGCACCTCCTCAGTTCCTTTTTGCTGGTTACTCCAACACAGGGGAAGGCAGGTGGGTTTGGAATGGATATGAGCAACACATCTCGAAGAACAACAGTTACGAGAAGGTAACTGTTTTTTCTTCTTCGAGTGATTGCTCACATCGATTCCAGGTAGGTGACTCTCAAGCCTAGTTATGGAATCGCTGATTGGAGCACCGTTGTGCCAAAAGCCGCATCATCTCTGGCATGCTGGACGATGGCGTAATGAGAGGTGAACATATGTACTGAGGGCCAAGTTGTTGCCCTGCAGATTTCTTGTATCGGGACCTGGGCCAGGAACGCCGCTGATGAGGCCTGAGCCTTTGTGGAGTGTGCTGTAAGAGCCGGGGCTGGTATTTTGGCCAGCTCGTAGCACGTGCGGATGCATGACATGATCCAGGAAGATATTCTTTGAGATGAGACTGGGAGCCCTTTCATCCGGTCTGCGACAGCTATGAACAACTGGTTCAACTTCCTGAATGACTTAGTGCACTTGATGTAAAAAACTAGTGCTCGCCGAACATCCAGGGAGTGCAGCCTCTGCTCACGGCTACTGGCATGAGGCGTAGTATAAAAGACAGGCAGGAAAATGTCCTGACTAGTATGGAAGCGTGACACAACCTTAGGAAGAAAGGCTGAGTGAGGTCTGAGTCGTACCTTATCCCTATGGAAAACCATATAAGGTGGGTCTGAGGTAAGGGCCTTTAACTCAGACACCCTCTTTGCAGATGTAATGGCAACCAGAAGGCTACCTTCCACGACAGATAGAGAAGGGAGCAAGTCACCAGCGGTTCAAATGGGGGCCCCATTAGCCTGGAGAGGACCAGGTTAAGGTCCCATGTGGGGACAGGCTGCCTAATCTGGGGATGTAGCCATTCCAGACCCTTGAGGAACCGACCAACCATAGAGTTGGCAAAGACGGAGCGTCCAGATGCTCCCGGGTGGAAGGCCGAGATAGCAGTGAGGTGTACCTTTATGGAGGACGCTGCCAGGCCTTGCTGTTTCAGGCACAGAAGGTACTCTAAGATGAGAGGTACAGGTGCCTGGAGAGGGGGTATATAACGCTGGTCACACCAACAAGTACATCTTTTCCACTTTGCCAGATATGTGGCTCTAGTGCAGGGCTTCCTGCTGCCGAGTAGGACCTCCTTGCCTGTTTTGAGCACAGAAGCTCCATGAAGCTTCCAAGCCGTGAGGTGGAGGGACTGCAGGTCGGTGTGATTAAGGCAACCGTGGTCCTGAGTGATCAGGTCTGGGAGGAGAGGCAACATCACCTGGGCGTCCACTGACAGTTCTAGGAGTGTGGTGTACCAATGTTGTTGAGGCCACGATGGCGCTACCAGAATTATCTCTACCCCGTCCCTGTGGACCTGGAGTAGGACCTTGTGCATGAGAGGGCATGGGGGAAATGCGGAGAGCAGGCAGCCTCCCAAAGGTAGCAGGAATGCATCCATGATTGAGCCTGGGCTGTGTCTCTAGAAGGAGCGGAACATTGGGCACTTTCTGTTGCTCTGGGTGGCGAACAGATCGACCTGGGGAAACCACTCATGATTGCGGAAGGACCTGCTGAGGTGGTCTGCCACTGTGTTCTGAACTTCTGGTAGATAGGATGCTTCCAGGTGAACAGAGCGCGTTATGCGGAAGTCCCACAGCTGGAGCGCTTCCCACCATAGGGGAGAGGACTGGGTTCCACCCTGCTTGTTGATGTAAAAAATGGCAGTGGTGTTGTCCATCAGAACTGCTATGCATTGACCTTGTAGTCAGGCCTGAAATGTCTGGCATGCTAGTCGCACTGCCCTCAGCTCCTTGATGTTGATATGGAGGGAAAGCTTGTCCTGTGACCAAAGGCCCTGCATTTGGAGGTCTCCCAAGTGCGCTCCCCATCCCAGAGCTGACGTGTCCGTTACTAGGGACAAGGAGGGCTATGGGCTGTTGAAGGGGACTCCTTTGCACACTGTCCAAGAATTGAGCCACGATTGAAAGGACTCAAGCACCTGCCCTGGCACCGTGACCACCGAATTCAAGCTGTTGTGTCCTGAGCGATAGGCCGAAGCAAGCCATGCCTGTAGAGGCCTGAACTTCAGTCTGGCATGCCAAGTCACGTAAGTGCAGGCTGCCGTGTGGCCGAGGAGACTCAGGCATTCCCTTGCTGTAGTGGTTGGTTATTGCCTCAGCCCTTGAATGATGTCCATCATGGCTTGGAATCGGGACTCTGGCAAAAGTGCTCTTGCCTGAACCGAGTCCAACACTGCCCCGATGAATTCTATTCGTTGGGTTGGTGCCAAGGTTGACTTGCTCAAGTTGAGGAGGAGACCCATTCTCTCGAATGTGGATCTGACCAATCAGACTTGAGACTCCACCTGTCCCCTGGTGCAGCCCCTGAGCAGCCAGTCATTGAGGTAGGGGTATACCTGCACCTGCCTCCAATGGAGGAAAGCGGCCACGACCGACATGCACTTGGTGAACACTCGGGGGGCTGTTGAGAGGCTGAATGGTAGGACTGTGAATTAATAATGCTTGGGGTTGACCACCTGTGTGCAGGCCGAATAGCTATATGGAAGTATGCGTCTTTCATGTCGAGGGCGGCATACAAGTCTCCTGGATCCAGGGAGGGAATAATGGTGCCCAGGGAGACCATGTGGAACTTCAACTTTACCATGAACTTGTTGAGTCCTCGCAGATCTAGAATGGGTCTGAGACCGCCCTTGGCCTTGGGGATTAGGAAGTATCGGGAATAGAATCCCTTGCCCATGATCTCCTGAGGAACCTCCTCCACCGCTCCCATGGCGAGGAGTGCCCGCACCTCCTGGATAAGGAGTTCCTCATGAGAAGGGTCCCTGAAGAGGGACCCTGAAGAGGGATGGGGAAGGGGGGTGGGAGGGAGGGTAGGAGCAGAATTGGAGGTAGGAGGGATGAAGGTCAGGGTCTGCCAAATAGTCTTAGCATTGTCCTGTATAGTCTTGATGAGGGGCAGAGCCACCCTCGGATTGTCCTCCGACTCCACCACCTCCTCGACCTGCAAGCCCATATTTCGTGCCACCCTGCAAAGGAGGTTCTGGTGGGCATGGCTGTCTATGGGGGGCGGTCCACAGACGGAGGTGCCTGCAACCACCTCGTCCGGGGAGGATGACGAGGAGGCTACTGGGTGAACAGGGTCCTCCTGACCCTTTGGTCTCCAGGGGCCTCCTGTCTTACCTCTCTTTCAGGGCCAACCACACCTTGATCAGGCTCAGGAACTGGGGTTAGTTCCAGGGGAGGTCGAGCTATCAGTACCTCCTCAGCACCCCTAGGGGTGGGGGACTGGCTGATGCCTCCGGCACCTACAGTTAAGAGGTTAACGAACGGGAACCTTTGGATTGGGTGCTCTGGGCCTGGTGGTATGCCCACAGGGTCCAAAATGGTCCCTGCCACTGAGAAGGCCATGGCCCTGCCCCCACCTCAGGCCTTCCACGGCCCAACCGGTGCCGGCCCCGCTGTGAGTATCTAGACCCTGTCTCTGAGTGTGAAGATGGGGACCAGCACTGCGATGGCCAGGGCGGTGCTGAGTGGAGCTGGACTAGTAAGTGGCGCCGTGAGGCTGGGGAGCGGCGCCACGATGCTGGGGAGCGGTACTGAGATCAGGATCTGTGTGGGGACATTGACTGGTGCCGGGATGACCGATGCCGGGAGTGGGACCTGCTGCGCAACGGGGCTCGACGTGAGGATTGGCGTCACGATCAGGAGCTCTGGCGTGACCTGGAACGGTGCTGCGAGTCCAACCAGTGCTGCGACTGTGAGCAGCTCCAGGACTCTGAGCGGCACCGTGATTCCACCAGTGGTGTTGAGGGATGGAGCATCACCGGTTTCCCTCAAGACGGTGCCACACGTTGCGGTACCGGAGGCTTGGCTCGAAGGACTGGGGACCATGGTGCCATCATAGCAATGAGGTCCCTCGCGGCCTCAAAGATGTCTGGGGTGGATGGCAATTCCACTTCCTCAGTGACCTGGCACGGGGAGCCCAACAGCACCAAACTCGACGGTCCCCCTTGCGGGGCCAAAGTCGACGGTGCTGGCTCCAAAGACTTTGCCATGGGTGCTCCTCTCTGGGATGCACCCCATTGGCTGTCTCCAAAGGGGTGGGTCTCTGAGTTGGAGATCCATTCCTTCCCTGCTTCTGGTGCCACTTCTGTGTCAGGGAATGGGACCGGTGCCAGATTGATCCCACCAGTTTCGGCACCGGGGAGCAGCGGTGCAGCGGGTCTCTCCCAGAGTCCTTCTATGGTGCCGCTTCTACCATTGCTGCCGGGGCGCTGCACATCGATGAGCTCGGTGCCTGATCTTGCCGCGCTGATGTAGGTTGCAGTCTGAGTGCCGCCTCCATAAGGAGTTGCTTGAGGCAAAAGTCTTGTTTCTTTTTGTTCTGGGGCGAAACCCTTTACAAATCCTGCACTTGTCCGCTTGGTGTGCTTCCCCCAGACACTTTAAGCAAGCGCCATGGGGGTCGCACATTGGCATGGGCAGGACTTGCAGGGACTTGCAGGGCTTGAACTCCTGGGACTTAGGCATGTAAGTCCCCCAAGGAGAACACAGTCAGGATGAAGGGTAAACCCTGCAACCAAACAGCTAACTAACTAAATAGAGTAATTAAGAACTAACTAAGAACTAAACAACTACAAAATACAAACAGTCCAAATAGAAGCTAGGGAAATGTGGAGAGCTTGCAAAGCAAGACACCACAGTTCCAAAAACCGTCACTGGCGGTAAGAAGGAACTGAGGAGGTGCCGGGTCAGCAGGGTCATATATTGAGCACCATGAAGGCGCCAGCCGACGGGTGCTGTTAGGGGGAAAACGTTCCGACAACTGTGCATGCGGCGCGCGCATACCTAATTGGAATCGATATGAGCAATCACTCAAAGAAGAATGTTAGGAACCATTAGAAAATGGATAGATAATAAGACAGAAAATATCATATTGCCTCTATATAAATCCATGGTACGCCCACATCTTGAATAGTGCATGCAGATGGGGTCACCCCCTCTCAAAAAAGATATATTGGAATTGGAAAATGTTCAGAAAAGGGCAACAAAAATTATTAGGAATATGGAACAGCTTCCGTATGAGCAGTGATTCATAAGACTGGGACTTTTCAGCTTGGAAAAGAGACGACTAAGGGGGGACATGATTGAAGTCTATAAAATCATGACTGGTGTGGAGAAAGTCAATAAGGAAGTGTTATTTACTCCTCATAACACAAGAACTATGGGGTCACCAAATGAAATTAATAGGCAGCGGATTTAAAACAAACAAAAGGAAGTATTTTTTCCACAATGCACAGTCAGTCTGTGGAACTCTTTGCCAGAGGATGTTGTGAAGGCCAAGACTATAACAGGGTTCAAAAAAGAACTAGGTAAGTTCATAGAGGATAGGTCCAGCAATGGCTATTAGCCAGGATGGGCAGGGATGGTGTCCCTAGTCTCTGTTTGCCAGAAGCTGGGAATGGGCGACAGGGGATGGATCACTTGATGATTTTCTATTCATTCCCTCTGGAGCACCGGGCATTGGCCACTGTCGGAAGTCAGGATACTGGGCTAGATGGACCTTTGGTCTGACTCAGTATGGCTGTTCTTATGTTCATATGGGTGGGCACCTTACACTTCCCATTATCAAAAATTCTTGGTGACTGTTCATGAAGACGTCTATCCTCCCCTACGTGGTTTTGCAGCAGGAATGGGGAGCTGACTTTTGCTGGCCTCATGAAAATCTTTCCAAATTTGGTTGAGTTGAAAGACACTGAAAATTGCCATTGCATGTCTGTGTCTCACACCGCATAGCTTGTTTCTGTCTTGCTGCCAAAACCATTCAAGATTCCATTTATGCTGGGCATGCACCGACCCAGTGTCTCACTTCAGCAGTCCACACTCAGTGACCCTCCAGGCAGGATGAAGACAAAATAAATCCTGCTCCTTTCCCAAATCTACAAAGCCTTTTGCTTAGGGGCAGATGCATTCCACTGGGAACCAGAAGACCACGAGTTCTAGTCTCACTTCTGCTAATACTAATAAGTGTGTACCCTTTACTCTTATCACTGAGCAAGGCCTCACAGGTTACACAAGCTGGGCATAGACTTTGCCACCTAATACAGCAGGGTCAAGTCTCATCTACTTAGCTACACTATTTCCCAGAAAGAGTTTGCCAAATAGTGGTAGTTGGTTCAGCTGCCTGTAAAATGGGGCTACTCCTGCTTGCGTAACCAGGGCGTAGACTCTTACAGAGTATTTCCCAGACATTCCCCCCACTTCCCTCCCCCCAACATGTTGTAAAAACTCCGGGGCAGGTTTGAAAGTATTTACCAGATCTCCTCTCCGGACAGTTCCGGCTGAATTTAAGTCCCATATGTAAACCATTGGTTTCAGTGTGTAGCCAGTTTGGGGGACTTGAAAACACAGTTCCCACAGACTGCAGCACAGAGGCTGGGGAAATTGGACACGACCTGTCTAGTCTGTGCCTGAGACACAAACAACCTGTGAGCTCAACTGACAAGCAGGGCAGACAGCTTCAGGCCCATCACAAGACTGTTTGTGTGGTGAAAGCTGGCTGCGGGGAAGCGACGTTACACAGCAGCTGAGGAGCAGCAGCCCCAGGCCTGGTCTACACTAGAAAATTAGTCCTGCATAAATACATCACTCAAGGGTATGAAAATCCATAGGCAGCACTAGGTCAATGGAAGATACTCCCCCAAATGACAAAAGTTTTACCAACTAAAAGCGCCGGTGTGAACAGCGGTTTGTTGGCAGGAGCTTTCTTGCCGACAAACCTGCTGCCACTCGTTGGGGTGGAAGATTTTTGTTGGTGGGAGGAGCTCTCTCCTGCTGAGAGATAGCAGCTACACTGCGCACCTTTTAGTGGTACAGCTGTAGCGGCACAGCTGTGTCGCTAAACGGTGGGTAGTGTAGATAAACCTCAGCCAAAGGGCCTGAGACCAAAAAGGGCAGATGGAGCCTCCACAGCACCTGAGATGACTATCAGCGGGCCCCAGCAGACCTCCCCAGCTAGGGTGACCAGATGTCCTGGCAAAATTGGGACTGTCCCGATATTTAGCTGTTTGTCCCACGTCCCAACCGATGTACCGTCGGGATACCATTTGACCCGATATTTGGTGCAGGGCTGGACTGGTCACCCTAGCTGGCAGGCTCCCTACCTGGCTCTGCGTAGCTCCTGGGAAGTGGCCAGCAGGACCCTGCGACCCCTAGGCAGAGCGGAGGCCAGAGGGGTCTCCATGAGCTGTGCCCGCCACGAGCACCAGCTCCGCAGCTCCCATTGGCCGGGAACAGCAGCCAATGAGAGCTGCAGGGGTCGGGCTTGCAGATGTGAGCATCACGCAGAGCCCCTTGGCCGACCATAACCCTAGGAGCCTGAGGGACTTGCCAAGCACTTCCCAGGAGCCACCCTGCCCAGATCCTGTCCCCGCCAGGTGCCTCTGCCTCCTAGGGTCAGGAGTGGCCAGGGGACTCTGTGCGCTGCTTGCGGCCAGAGGCCCCACCCCTGCAGCACCCATTGGCCATGATTCCAGCTCCCCCCAGACCCACTACGCCCAGCGCCCTCCCTCATGTGTCCTGATATTTTACTCTTGCGATCTGGTCACCCTATACCCAGCACTGGAGCCGGGCAGGACCTGAGACATCCACCCCAGACCCACTCCACCCAAACAGGACATCTGGCATCCCCAGCTGGGGATACCACTTGCTTCCCATTCAGATCCAACTCAACCTAAAGCTGTGGGGAGACTAGTGGAAATTTTTGTTATATTTTCTTAGTATGTGAGCATTTAGGGCCTGATCCAGTTTGCACTGAAGTTAATGGGAGTCTCACTTATTGCTGTGTGATTGGTTAGTTATTCAGTTAGTATCCCCAATTCCCTACCTTTCCCCCTTCTTTTATTTTACCCTGTGACATTCTGTACCTCAGGGGAACATCCTACACCCCCCATGTTCATTCTTATAATATGATTGTTTGGTATCCAATGCAAAGTTTGTCATGTTGGGTATCTTCGTAAGGCTCATGATACACAGAGCATTGTTGCTATAGTAATATTATAGGTTGCAATTTCATGTATATAGTTATGAGGCTGAATATGTGTCCTCGTGGCTTAAAACAAACCCAGGCAAAACTCTCCAGGAACAGAGGGGCAGCTCACACCTCAGCAGGGCATGTATGGGACAAACCCAGTCCAGGCTCACAGGAACAAAAGACACTGGCCTAGGCAGCAACAAAGGACCTGTTGGACTCTCAAGTGAGTCACCGCCTTCTCTTGGTCAGTCAGGGACTATGACAATTTCCTGGTGCAAGTGCTGGAGGAACCAACTAGGGGTAGAGCTCTTCTTGACCTGCTGCTCACAAACAGGAAAGAATTAGTAGGGGAAGCAAAAGTGGATGGGAACCTGGTCGAGTTCACGATCCTGACACAAGGAAAGAAGGAAAGCAGCAGAATACGGACCCTGGACTTCAGAAAAGCAGACTTTGACTCCCTCAGGAAACTGATGGGTAGGATCGCCTGGGAGAATAACATGAAGGGGAAAGGAGTCCAGGAGACCTGGCTGTATTTTAAAGAATCCTTATTGAGGTTGCAAGAACAAACCATCCCGATGTGTCGAAAGAATAGTAAATATGGCAGGCGACCAACTTGGCTTAACAGTGAAATCCTTGCTGATCTTAAACACAAAAAAGAAGCTCACAACAAGTGGAAGATTGGACAAATAACCAGGGAGAAGTATAAAAATATTGCTCAGGCATGCAGGAGAGAAATCAGGAAGGCCAAATGACACTTGGAGTTGCAGCTAGCAACGGATGTTAAGAGTAACAAGAAGGGTTTCTTCAGGTATGTTAGCAACAAGAAGAAGGTCAAGGAAAGTGTGGGCCCCTTACTGAATGAGGGAGGCAACCTAGTGACAGAGGACGTAAAAAAGCTAATGTACTCAGTGCTTTTTTTACCTCTGTCTTCATGAACAAGGTCAGCTCCCAGACTACTGTACTGGGCAGCACAGTATGGGGAGGAGGTGACCAGCCCTCTGTGGAGAAAGAAGTGGTTCAGGACTATTTAGACAAGCACAAGCCCATGGGGCATCTGAAGGTGCTAACGGAGTTGGCTGATGTGACTGCAGAGCCATTGGCCATTATCTTTGAAAACTCATGGCGATTGGGGGAAGTCCCGGACGACTGGAAAAAGGCTAATGTAGTGTCCATCATTAAAAAAGGGAGGAAGGAGGATCCTGGGAACTACAGGCCAGTCAGCCTCACCTCAGTCCCTGGAAAAATCATGGAGTAGCTCCTCAAGGAATCAATTCTGAAGCACTTAGAGGAGAGGAAAGTGATCAGGAACAGTCAGCATGGATTCACCAAGGGCAAGTCATGCCTGACTAGCCTAATTGCCTTCTATGATGAGATAACTGGCTCTGTGGATGAGGGGAAAGCAGTGGCCATGTTATTCCTTGACTTTAGCAAAGCTTTTGATACGTCCAGCAAGTTAAAGAAGTATGGACTGGATGAATGGACTATAAAGTGGATAGAAAGCTGGCTAGATTGTCGGGCTCAACGGGTAGTGATCAATGGCTCCATGACTAGTTGGCAGCCAGTATCAAGCGGAGTGCCCCAAGGGTCGGTCCTGGGGCCGGTTTTATTCAATATCTTCATAAATGATCTGGAGGATGGTGTGGATTGCACCCTTAGCAAGTTTGCAGGTGACACTAAACTGGGAGGAGTAGCAGATACACTGGAGGGTAGGGATGGGATACAGAGGGACCTAGACAAATTAGAGGACTGAGCCAAAAGAAATCTGATGAGGTTCAACAAGGACAAGTGCAGAGTCCTGCATTTAGGACAGAAGAATCCCATGCACTGCTACAGACTAGGGACTGAGTGGCTAGGCAGCAGTTCTGCAGAAAAGGACCTGGGGTTACAGTGGACAAGAAGCTGGATATGAGTCAACAGTGTGCCCTTGTTGCCAAGAAGGCTAACATCATTTTAGGCTGTATAAGTATGAGCATTGCCAGGAGATTGAGGGACATGATCATTCCCCTCTATTCGGCATTGGTGAGGCTTCATCTGGAGTACTGTGTCCAGTTTTGGGCCCCATACTACAAGAAGGAAAAATTGGAAAGCATCCAGCGGAGGGCAACAAAAATGATTAGGGGGCTGGAGCACATGACTTACGAGGAGAGGCTGAGGGAACTGGGATTATTTAGTCTGCAGAAGAGAAGAATGAAGGGGGATTTGATAGCTGCTTTCAACTACCTGAAAGGGGGTTCCAAAGAGGATGGATCTAGACTGTTCTCAGTGGTAGCAAATGACAGAATGAGGAGTAATGGTCTCAAGTTGCGGTGGGGGAGGTTTAGGTTGGATATTAGGAAAAACTTTTTCACTAGGAGCGTGGTGAAGCACTGGAATGGGTTACCTAGGGAGGTGGTGGAATCTCCTTCTGTCAAGGTTCCTTCCCCACTCTGAACTCTCAGGTACAGATGTGAGGACCTGCATGAAAGACCCCCTAAACTTATTCTTACCATCTTTGGTTAAAAACTTCTTCAAGGTATAAACTTTGCCTTGTCCTTGAACCCTATGCTGCCACCACCAAGCGTGTTAAACAAAGAAAAGGGAAAGAGCCCACTTGGAGTCGTCTTCCCCCCCAAATATCACTCCAAGCCCTACACCCCCTTTCCTGGGGAAGGCTTGATAAAAATCCTCACCAATCTGCATAGGTGAACACAGACCCAAACCCTTGGATCTTAAGAACAATGAAAAAGCAATCAGGTTCTTAAAAGAAGAATTTTAATTAAAGAAAAAGTAAAAGAATCACCTCTGTAAAATCAGGATGATAAATACCTTACAGGGTAATCAGATTCAAAACACAGAGAATCCCTCTAAGCAAAACCTTAAGTTACAAAAAGACACAAAAACAGGAATATACATTCCATTCAGCACAGCTTTCTCACCAGCCATTAAACAAAAGGAAATCGAACGCATTTCTAGCTAGATTACTTACTAACTTAAGGAGTTATGAAGAGCATTCCTGATCTGTTCCCAGCAAAAGCATCACACAGACAGACAGACCCTTTGTTTCCCCCCCGCTCCAGCTTTGAAAGTATCTTGTCTCCTCATTGGTCATTTTGGTCAGGTGCCAGAGAGGTTATTTTAGCTTCTTAACCCTTTACAGGTGAAAGGGTTTTGCCTCTGGCCAGGAGGGATTTTATAGTTCTGTGTACAGAAAGGTGGTTACCCTTTCCTTTATATTCCTTAGAGGTTTTTAAGGTCCGGCTTGACAAAGCCCTGGCTGGGATGATTTAATTGGGGATTGGTCCTGCTTTGAGCAGGGGGTTGGACTAGATGACCTCCTGAGGTCCCTTCCAACCCTGATATTCTATGATTCTATGATGAGGTAATGCTCACCTGACCCTGAAGGGGGTGGGGGCAAAGCCAAGAGGGAAGAAAGAACATGATAAAAGGGAGAGACATTTGCCATGCTCTCCCTCTCACTTCCACCTCCATATACAGATATCACCACCAAGCAACTGAAGCACTGGTCAAAGGGGAGAGCCTGGCTGAAGGGCAACTGGCCAGACTATGGTGAGAAGCATCTAAGTTTGTAAGGGCACTGAAAGTGTTAAGATCAGCTTAGACTGCATTTTGCTTTTATTTCATTTGACCAAATCCGACTTGTTGTGCTTTGACTTATAATCACTTAAAATCTATCTTTGTAGTTAATAAATTTGTTTGTTAATTCAACCTGAAGCAGTACGTTTGGTTTGAAGTGTGTCAGAGACTCCCCTTGGGATAACAAGCGTGGTGCATATTAATTCTTTGTTAAATTGACAAACTCATATAAGCTTGCAGCATCCAGCAGACATAACTGGACACTGCAAGACGGAGGTTCCTAGGGTTGCGTCTGGGACTGGAGATATTGGCTAGCGTCATTAGGTTGCACAATCCAAGCAGTTTACATGCCAGAGGCTGTGCGTGAACAACCCAGGAGTGGGGGTTCTCATAGCACAAGCAGGGTAAGGCTGGCTCCCAGAGTCAAGGATTGGAGTGACTTAGCAGATCACCAGTCCAGATAACACCAGGGGAACGTCACATACCCCTATCTATCTACGGAATACGTTTGCCTTATAATCTGTCTGTCCTTGATTCTCTGTAACTATAACCTGTAATGTCCTAGAAGTCACAGGGACTGTCTATTAAGTTATGCACCTAGATGGAGGTAGCAGATGCAAAGAACCCACAGCCAACTAGTCCTTAGGTGGGTCACATAGCCCCAGAAGAGGGAGGAACAAGAGGCTCTTTGTACCAGCCTGTAAGAGCCGGTCCATAGAGGAAAACAGCCTTTTCCTGTTAAGAGCTAGTGAAGTTAGTCCTTTAGTTCAAGTGGTAGAGGTCTGTGCTGCAGTATTGAAGGTTCAGAGTTCAAACCCTGCTGCCGATGCAGGCAGGGGCTGTAACAGGTGCATACAACAGAAATAGGTTTTGCCTTTTTTCTTTATTAAAAATGTGAGAAACCCCTAAAAAAAAAAAACCCCGATGCAACTCATGTAGCTTTGTTAGCAAAGATCAAGTGCTCAAAAGTTGGGAAACTATGGGTTGAGTTAAAACCTCCTTCGAATTGATGTGTGAATGAGTCCCCCATTTAATATAGTTATAAGAGACAGGGGGCAACACCTAAAACAAAGTCTAAAAAAGTCCATCCAGAAACTAACACCCAGTGGCTAAAGGGTTCAAACAAGTATTGTGAGTGGGGGTGTGGGAGGAGGAGAACACACATTAAACTGGAAAAGACTGAGGCCCTGTCTACAGTAGGAATTTACTTCAGTAAGGTGGAGTACCTACAGTGACAGGAAAACCTCTCCCATCAGCATAGTTGGTGTCTACATTGAAGCACTACAGCAGTGCAGCGTTTCAAGAGTAGACATACCCTGAGAGGCACAGAGCCTAAAAGACCAGCTGAAACATGGTGGCTGACTCTGGAAGAAACCTGGGAGGAAGTTTGTGGGTCAGGGGTGCAAACTGAAAAGAATGTTCTTGGTGCTGTAAGCAAAAGAAGCCATTTCCTGCTCTTTGAATCCTTCTGCACTGAAAGACACACGACTTTCTATGTTCTTGGTAAATAAACAAAACTACATCAAAGAAATACCTGACTGTCACCTATTTCTACTCCCAACACCCACAGGGCCCCAAACTTTGACTAGTCACTCAGGTTGAAAAGCGGCAACAATACAGTCTTTAAATTATACAGTCACATTTTCCCCCTCCACAGAACCCCTCCCTCCTTCAGCGCACAGGATGGACCTGCTCTGGGAATCAATCAGGGCTGTGTAGGGAATGATGTGTAGGATTCTTGTCTCACTTGTTGCAGAAGTTGCAAGGTGTGAGTGAATGAGGCAAGGAACTGCAGGAAGAGAAAGGGTGCTCTTTTGGTGAAGGCAGGTGAATGCCACCCAGATGTAGTACCTGGGGCACTTAAGACACCTAAGGCCTAATTTGCAGAAGTGCTGAGTGCTCACAATGCAACTGAAGTCAATGAGAGCTGTGCATGCTCAGCACTTTGAGCAGGAGTACAGCATGATCTGAAGCTATGACCACAGGGCTGGGAATCAGGCAATAAGCAATTCTAATCCTGTGTCTGGCTCTGAGCAAGTCACTTTGCTTTTCTCTCTGTGTCTCCATTTACAAAATGGGGATAACAATACCAAAAGGTGTTAATAGAGTTAACATCTATACAGTGCTTTGAACATATAAAGTGCTGTATAAGGGCACTCTTAATTCTGGCATTTCCTAACTTATGAGAACTAGACTTTGCAACCTTAATAATATTAACAGAGGATGGGAGGTGTGTGCACATGCATGCAAACACACACGATGTAATGTTATATACCAAATTAATGGGTCAGAGCTCAGGTTGTGTGTTGCAGAATGATTGTCTGTTCTTTAATGTATGCACTGAGGGCAACATTGTTAAAATGAAAGAGAATTGTTGCCCTTGAAAATAACACATCAAATGCATATATACATAAAGTGTATGTGCTTATATTTACCAGTAGAAAATGGTATGGGACAAAGAAGAGGGTATAGCTGGGAAGGGGGTGGGGGAAGGACAGCAGTGGGGGGAGCATAATGGGCTCGTGGAAGCACTGGTTGGAGAGCAGTTGGCAAGGGGATTTCCCAAGTTCTGCAGAATGGCCAGGTGAGGAGCTCTTCTCCTGCAGATCTTCAGAAGTCCAAAGCACAGGAACTCTCTTCTCCCTCTTATAGACTTCTCAAGGTCCAGGAAACAAGCTCAGAGCATAAGTCTTTATTTGCAGCTCAGCTATCGAAGTGCTGAATTGCCCAACTAGCTGAGCTATGGATGAAGAATGTGTTTGCTGTTGGCTTTTCACAGATCACTTAACCTGCAGTAATACACTATCACCCACTGTCAATTGAAAATAATTGATACAAAAACAAAATCAATAATCAACCACAATATTCATTATAAGATACAACTTGACAAAGAAATGTTACAGGATCACCATTGCAGTGTAAACAGAAACAGTTACAACTATTCATAAATCCAAAAGTAATATGTTGTTAAACTTTGTAGCTTATGTGGGCCGACTACATTGCACACTCCAGGGGCTCTTTGCATCCCTCCATTCCCCACCCCCAGCTCCATGTGTGCCTCCCTCCCATACCCCTCTATTTCAAGGACTCCCTGCAACTTTCCAACCAGCCAAGGGCTCTGAGAGTCTTGACCTGTTCCTCTCAGGGTCCTGCATACTCCCCTTGATGCCAGGGGCTCTGCATGCACCACCTTTTCACTTCCCCATGTGTCCTCCATACTAGATACCACCAATCTCTCCCCACACCAAGGGTACTGTGGGCTCCCCACATCTTCCTTCCCCTATATCAGGTACTCCTGTGGGCATTCTGCGCCAAAAAATTATGTGCACAATATTTTAAAATTCTGCAAGTTTTATTTGTTAATAAATAAATGCAGAGGCCACTAGCTGCACAAAAGTGGGAGATCACCCTATAGCCTCCCCACCACCCACCCCGGGGACACGGACTCAGTGGGGAGGCTGCACCTGACCCTGACACAGCATAAGGCCTGGGCCTGCCCCAGAAACATCCTGGGGCCCTGGCCCTCAGCACGAGGTGCACCAGGTGTGAGGCTGGCAGGCTCAAGCAGGCAGGATCCAAGTGTGGCGGGGCTCAGTGGGTGGGAGATCCAGGTGTGGAACGAGAGGATTCTGTGTGGGACAATCTGGGTGCAGGCAGCTCAGTGGGGGTCTAGGTGGGGGCAGGATCTGGATGCACAGAGGCTCATTGTGGGGTTCTAAGTGCAGGGGCAATGGGACTCTGCAGGGGCAGGGCTTCCAGGCAAAAGTGGCTGGGGCTCAGCAGAGGGATCTGGGTGTGAGGGTCTCAGCAGGGGGGAGGGATAGCTCAGTGGTTTGAGCATTGGCCTGCTAAACCCAGGGTTGTGAGTTCAACCCTTGAGGGGGCCATTTAGGGATTGGGGGCAAAAATTGGGGATTGGTCCTGCTTTGAGCAGGGGGTTGGACTAGATGATCTCCTGAGGTCCCTTCCAACCCTGATATTCTATGATTCTATGATGGGGGCCCCAGTGCTGGGGGAGTGGGGCTTGGCTGGGTGGGGGTCTGGGTGCAGCTAATTGGGGTCAGTGGCATGGGGGTCTGGATATGGGGGCTCAGCATGGTGCAGGGGTGTGGTGCTCATCAGGCTGGGGGTTTGAGTGCAGGGAGCTTAGTGTGGGGGGGGTGGTCTGAGTGCAGTGGGGCTCCAGATGCAGGTGTTGAGGTTCAGTGGGGTGGGGTTTGGGTATGGAGGGCTAGGGGAGTTCTGGGCATATGGGGTGAGGCTTGGCAGGGCTGTCTGGGTATGGGAAGTCCGGATGCACGGGGGTTGGGCAGATGGGGGAGCAGCTCCCTGTACAGTGACCCCTTTTCCTGCAGGTGAGGAGTAATAGAAGCAGTAAACAGGGGAGGATGCTGATCTTCTTGCAGCTTGGGAGGTTTCTTGGGGTGGGTCTGACACAGCCCCAGTCACTCCTTGCACGGGGAGAGGAAGTCCCATCCTCTCCTGCCTCCAGCACAGCCAGGACTAGCAGCTGATCCTCGCTCAGGGTAGGAGCCACTGGCTGGGGTGTCCCCAGCCCTGCAGTGATTTATCTCTCTACAGGCTGTTCCGGGTGCCTGAAACGATGTACCTACGCAGCTAGGGAGTGGTGCATGACTGCTCTTGCAGCTTACCTTGGCTTCCCTGTCAGAAAGTCATTTTTCTGTGGGGAAGCAAAGAAATCTGCAGGGAACATGAATTCTGCACACACGCAGGGGTGCAGAATTCCCCCAGGAGTAATCAGGGTTCTCTGTTCTCCCCCATGGCAGGGGCTCAATGGGTGCCCCCATTTCTCTCTTTCCCCCAATCTCCCCCCCATCAGGGGTTCTGAGTGCCCCCATTCCCCTATCGCAGGGTTCCCCATTTCTCCCCATTGCCAGGAGTGTTGCATGCCCCCCCATCCCCATAGCAGGCTCCCCCATTTACCCCACACACCTGGTGTTCTGTGTGCCCCATTTATCCCTCCCCCTCATACCAGTCCCCCATTCTCCTCCCATTACCAGGGCCTTTAAGCAGATCCTCTCCCCTCCGTTGTTATTTGTCTGGGAGATAAATCATTCAGGGTTTCAATATATTAAATTCTATTGGGAAGAAGGAAAGAGATGAGACAGCGATTAACACCTTCCAGTAATCCCCTATCAACCAGTTGTTTGATCTCTCGACAATTGCAGAGGTGCTAGAAGCTATGCTAAGCAGATGGTAGAGTTCCATGTGCCCCTTCCCACCCCCTCCATCCCCCTTTGGGTTTTCAGATTTTCCCCAAAATCAACAGGGTTCTGGTCATTGATGCCTTGAACAGTCCCAAAAATTTTGGAAGTGACTGGATGTGGTTCAAAAGTTACTGCATTACAAAAATACTGAAAGAGATAAAGACAAAGATTATTTCTACACTTAAACCGCTACAGTGCCATAGCTGCAGCTGCACTGCTGTAACACTTCAGCATAGATACCACCTACTCTGGCAAGAGGAGTTCTTCCATTGGCATAGGTAATCCACCTCCGAGGCAGTAGTTAGGATGCAGGAAGAATTCTTCTGTCAACCTAGCACTGTCTACACCGGGGTTAGGTCAGCATAGCTACGTCTCTCAGTGGTGTGGATTTTTTACAATCCTGAGAGACGCACCTATGCCAATATAAATTCCCAGTGTAGACCAGCCGAAATATATAAATGCCATCAATTTGTGTGTACAGGTATGTTTACACTACAGAGACTATACTGCCACAGCTCTGATGGCATAATCTCATTTTGTAGACACAGCCTATGCCAGCAGAAGATGTTTTTCTGTCCATGTAGGAACACCACCTTCCCAAACGAAGACAGCTTTCTTCCATTGACATAACTCCTAATGTAGATGGAGCTGTGTCAGCAGAGCTACACCGGTTGAGCTGTGGTTTTTTCATATCCCTGACAGATGTAGTTATGCCGATATAACTTTTCAGTGTAGAACATCCAGATAACGTGATGAGTGGATTTGATGATAAAAATGTTTTTTTTTGAAAGTTGCATGTAAAGCAGAGCTTGTCTACAGTTAAAATGCTACAGCAGCACAGCTGTGCCACACCAGTGCTTCATTATATACACTACCTACCTCAACAGGAGGGCTTCTCCCATTGGCATGGCTAATCCACCTCCCTGAGAGGTGGTAGGTAGGTGGATGGAAGAATTCTTTCGTTGACCTAACGCTATCTACATGGGGACTTAGGTTGGCTTAACTACACTGCTCAGTGGTGTGGATTGTTCACATCCTGAGCAACATAGTTATGCCAACCTAATTTTCTAGTGTAGACCAGGCCTTAGTTATATATAAATAATATAGCATATTCTCCCCAAATGTATATAATTTACTCTGTGAGTACAGAATGAGTTTTATGAACATATACAAGTAAATTTGTTAATTAGTTTGAGCTAAAAGCATTTTAAAATGACTCCATTCTAAAAATGACAGGTTTTTTTGGTGGCCCAACTTTGTTTGGATTCGTCTAGCAAAGAAGTTCCTGTAGACTGAGAGCAGACTATTTATGTATGTATGTATGTATGTATGTATGTATAGAGTATTCCATAACTCAAGTTATGGTTTTTGTTCTTTTAAGATTTTCTTCACACTCAGGACTAGAAACTTAATTTTTTAAATGAAAGCTATAACTCAATGAGAATCATATCTGAGAACAAAATATTTGCTAATGATGACTGGCAAGTTAAAGCAAGTTAAAGAAGTATAGGCTGGATGAATGGACTATAAGGTGGATAGAAAGCTGGCTAGATCATCGAGCTCAACGGGTAGTGATCAATGGCTCCATGTCTAGTTGGCAGCTGGTATCAAGCGGAGTGCCCCAAGGGTCGGTCCTGGGGCCAGTTTTGTTCAATATCTTCATAAATGATCTGGAGGATGGTGTGGATTGCACCCTTAGCAAGTTTGCAGATGACACTAAACTGGGAAGAGTGGTAGATACACTGGAGGGTAGGGATAGAATACAGAAGGACCTAGACAAATTAGAGGATTGGGCCAGAGGAAATCTGATGAGGTTCAAAAAGGACAAGTGCGGAATCCTCCACTTAGGATGGAAGAATCCTGCTACAGACTAGGGACTGAGTGGCTAGGCAGCAGTTCTGCAGAAAGGGACCTAGGGGTTACAGTGGACGAGAAGCTGGATATGAGTCAACAGTGTGCCCTTGTTGCCAAGAAGGCTAACAGCATTTTGGGCTGTATAAGTAGAAGTATTGCCAGGAGATTGAGGGACATGATCGTTCCCCTCTATTCGGCATTGGTGAGGCCTCATCTGGAGTACTGTGTCCAGTTTTGGGCCCCATACTACGAGAAGGATGTGGAAAAATTGGAAAGAGTCCAGCAGAGGGCAACAAAAATTATTAGGGGGCTGAAGCACATGACTTATGAGGAGAGGCTGAAAGAACTAGGATTATTTAGTCTGCAGAAGAGAAGAATGAGGGGGGATTTGATAGCTGCTTTCAACTACCTGAAAGGGGGTTCCAAAGAGGATGGATCTTGACTGTTCTCAGTGGTAGCAGATGACAGAACAAGGAGTAATGGTCTCAAGTTGCAGTGGGGGAGGTTTAGGTTGGATATTAGGAAAAACTTTTTCACTAGGAGGGTGGTGAAACACTGGAATGGGTTACCTAGGGAGGTGGTGGAATCTCCTTCCTTAGAGGTTTTTAAGATCAGGCTTGACAAAGCCCTGCCTGGGATGATTTAGTGGGGGATTGGACCTGCTTTGAGCAGGGGGTTAGACTCGATGACCTCCTGAGGTCCCTTCCAACCCTCATATTCTATGATTCTATGACACTGTGAAGTAGAAAAAATTAGGCCTAAGTGTGTTGTTAAATACAAAACTCACCTTATTAATAAACTTTAACCGTAACCTATGCCTTAGATTTAGTTACAATGTGGAAGTAGAAATTAATTTGCTGTAGGGAACCAAAAGAAGGTTGGATTCACCATAAAATAATTCCTAAGGACACATTTTATAATGTTTATAACTAACTAATGGAATTACTTGAAAATATCAGAAGATTCATTTTGTGCTCACAGAGCAAGGCCTCCTCCGGGGACAGACCACAATGGAAGTCCATATGGATGCAACAATCCACCAATCCCGTTCTCAGTACAGGATCAGGGCCTAAATCAGGGGTGGGCAAACTACACTCCGTGGAACACAACCGACCCGCAAGCCGTTTTAAGCCGGCCTGTGAGCCACACCAAGCAGCTTGGCTCCGCTCCAGCCGGGGCGCTGGGTCTGGGGCCGCACCACACGGCTCAGCCCCTCCGGCGCTCCAACCGGGACGCTGGGTCAGGGGCCGGGCCTGCACCACTTGGCTTGGTCCCACTCCACCGCTCCGGCCGGGGTTGCACCACACGGCTCGGCCCTGCTCCGGCCCGGGTGCAGGGTCGGGGCTGCACCACATGGCTCAGCCCCGCTCCAGGGGGCACTGGGTCAGGGGCCACACCCCTGAGCCTCTCCCCACCCCCAACCCCCTGCCCTAGCCCTGATCCCCCTCCCGCTCTCTAAACCCCTCAATCCCAGCCCGGAGCACCCTCCTGCACCCCAAACCTCTTATCCCCAGCCCCATCCCAGAGCCCACACCCCCAGCCAGAATCTGAACCCCTTCCCGCACCACTGCCCCAGCCCTGATCCCCCTCCCACCCTCCGAACCCTTGGTCCCAGCCCGGAGCACCCTCCTGCACCCCAAACCTCTCATCTCCAGCCCCACCCCAGAGCCTACACCCCCAGCCCGAACCCAAACCCCTTCCCGCACCCCTGCCCCAGCCCTGATCCCTCTCCCGCCCTCCAAACCCCTCGGTCCCAGCCTAGAGCACCCTGCTACATCCCAAACTCCTTATCCCCAGCCCCACCCCAGAGCCCACACCCCCTCCCGCACCCCAACCCCAATTTTGTGAGCATTCATGGCCCTCCATACAATTTCTATTCCCCGATGAGGCCCTCGGGCCAAAAAGTTTGCTCACCCCTGGCCTAAATGCTCCACTGAGGATACTGTAATTGCAACACTCAACCGAACCTTACCTAAAGAGCTGCAGTGATGCCATATTATTATAATTAATAACGCTGTGCTCTTTTGTAGGCCCTTTTATCCACTCTTTTTTCAATTATAGACCACTGTTTAAAATTTACTTATTTAGGAAGGTCAGTGAGTGTCTTGTAGAAGTCATGGACCAGATCCAATCAGGCATCTGATGGCTGGCTCTGTGGGAGTGATCTGGATGCTGACCCACCCTTAGCTGTTCTTCCATCCTGATTATGGACTTGTGATGCATCTCTTTATTGGTGTTGACCATAGGGATGTTGTTTTCATGGTCTGTTACTGGTAAATCCACAGCTACATGTTATAGGTGGAATACAGGAACCCAAAACCCAATCACGGGCCAAAGTAAGTCCACATGCAGGGAAGCCACAATGCTACATCCTTCCCCTCCACATTAACATGATCAGCATTCAGTATGGTCATTCCCTTTTGACCTTCAAAAAAACAACAACAACAAAAAACAACACTGAAGGCTACTTATGGATTCATAGATTCCAAGGCCAGAAAGGACCATGGTGATCATTTAGTCTGTCCCCCGTATAACACAGGCCTTTGAACTTTCCCCAAAATAATTCCTACAACATACCTTTTAGAAGAACATCCAATCTTGATTTAAAAATTCTCAATGATCGAGAATCCACCATGACCCTTGGAAAATTGTACTCTCACTGTTAAAAACGGACATCTTATTTGCATTCTGAATTTGTCTAGCTTCAACTTCCAGCTACTGGATTGTGTAATACCTTTCTCTGTTAGATGGATTAAATATTTGTTCCTTGTGTAGGGACTCAGACTGTAATCAAGTCACCCCATAACCGTTTCTTTGCCAAGCTAAACAGATCGAGCTCCTGGAATCTATCACTATAACACACGTTTTCTAATCTTTTGATCATTCTTGTGGCTCTTCTCTGGACCCTCTCCAATTTATCAACATCCTTCTTGAATGTGGCCACCAAACCTGGACACAGTATTCCAGCAGTGATCACACCAGTGCCAAATACAAAGGTAAAATAACTTCTCTGCACCTAGTCAAGATTCCCATTTATGCATCCAAGCATTGCATTAGCCCTTTTGGCCACAGCATCACACTGGGAGCTCATGTTCAGCTGATTATCAACCATGACCCCCAAATCTTGTTCCAAGCCATTGCTTCCCAGGACAGAGTCCTGCATCATATAAGTATGGCTTGCATTCATTGTTCCTAGATGTATACATCTAGCCATATTAAAATGCATAATGTTTGCTTGAGCCAACCTTACCAAGCTATCCAGATCGCTCTGTATCAGTTCCCCCATTTTGTGCGTCATCTGCAAACTTTATCAGTGATGATTTTATGATTTCTTCCAGGTCATTAATAAAATGTTAAATAGTGTAGGACCAAGAACCAAACCCTGTGTGGCCCCACCAGAAATGCACCTGTTCAATGATGCTTCCGCATTTACAATTACATGTTGAGACCTACCAGTTAGCCAGTTTTTAATCTATTTAATGTGTGTCATGTTAATTTTATATAATTTGAGGTTTTTTAAAAACAAATGTCATGTTCCACGACCACCACTCCCAAGAGAAGGAGGCGGGTGGTGGTGGTCGGGGACTCTCTCCTCCGGGGGACTGAGTCATCTATCTGCCGCCCTGACCGGGAAAACCGAGAAGTCTGCTGCTTGCCAGGGGCTAAGATTCGCGATGTGACGGAGAGACTGCCGAGACTCATCAAGCCCTCGGATCGCTACCCCTTCCTGCTTCTCCACGTGGGCACCAATGATACTGCCAAGAATGACCTTGAGCGGATCACTGCAGACTACGTGGCTCTGGGAAGAAGGATAAAGGAGTTTGAGGCGCAAGTGGTGTTCTCGTCCATCCTTCCCGTGGAAGGAAAAGGCCAGGGCAGGGACCGTCGAATCGTGGAAGTCAACGAATGGCTACGCAGGTGGTGTCGGAGAGAAGGCTTTGGATTCTTTGACCATGGGATGGTGTTCCATGAAGGAGGAGTGCTGGGCAGAGACGGGCTCCATCTTACGAAGAGAGGGAAGAGCATCTTTGCGAGCAGGCTGGCTAACCTAGTAAGGAGGGCTTTAAACTAGGTTCACCGGGGGAAGGAGACCAAAGCCCTGAGGTAAGTGGGAAAATGGGATACCGGGAGGAAGGACAGGCAGGAACGTCTGTGAGGGGAGGGCTCCTGCCTCATACTGAGAATGAGGGGCGATCAGCAGGTTCTCTCAAGTGCTTATATACGAATGCACAAAGCCTTGGAAACAAGCAGGGAGAACTGGAGGTCCTGGTGATGTCAGGGAATTATGACGTGATTGGAATAACAGAGACTTGGTGGGATAACTCACATGACTGGAGTACTGTCATGGATGGTTATAAACTGTTCAGGAAGGACAGGCAGGGCAGAAAAGGTGGGGGAGTAGCACTGTATGTAAGGGAGCAGTATGACTGCTCAGAGCTCCGGTACGAAACTGCAGAAAAACCTGAGTGTCTCTGGATTAAGTTTAGAAGTGTGAGCAACAAGAGTGATGTAGTGGTGGGAGTCTGCTATAGACCACCGGATCAGGGGGATGAGGTGGATGAGGCTTTCTTCCGGCAACTCGCAGAAGCTACTAGATCGCACGCCCTGGTTCTCATGGGTGACTTTAATTTTCCTGATATTTGCTGGGAGAGCAATACAGCGGTGCATAGACAATCCAGGAAGTTTTTGGAAAGCGTAGGGGACAATTTCCTGGTGCAAGTGCTAGACGAGCCAACTAGGGGGGGAGCTTTTCTTGACCTCCTGCTCACAAACAGGGAAGAATTAGTGGGGGAAGCAAAAGTGGATGGGAATCTGGGAGGCAGTGACCATGAGATGGTCGAATTCAGGATCCTGACACAGGGAAGAAAGGTAAGCAGCAGGATACGGACCCTGGACTTCAGGAAAGCAGACTTTGACTCCCTCAGGGAGCAGATGGGTAAGATCCCCTGGGGGACTAACATGAAGGGGAAAGGAGTCCAGGAGAGCTGGCTGTATTTCAAGGAATCCCTGTTGAGGTTACAGGGACAAACCATCCCGATGTGTAGAAAGAATAGTAAATATGGCAGGCGACCAGCTTGGCTTAATGGTGAAATCCTAGCGGATCTTAAACATAAAAAAGAAGCTTACAAGAAGTGGAAGGTTGGACATATGACCAGGGAAGAGTATAAAAATATTGCTCGGGCATGTAGGAATGAAATCAGGAGGGCCAAATCGCACCTGGAGCTGCAGCTAGCAAGAGATGTCAAGAGTAACAAGAAGGGTTTCTTCAGGTATGTTGGCAACAAGAAGAAAGCCAAGGAAAGTGTGGGCCCCTTACTGAATGAGGGAGGCAACCTAGTGACAGAGGATGTGGAAAAAGCTAATGTGCTCAATGCTTTTTTTTTTTTTTTGCCTCTGTCTTCACTAACAAGGACAGCTCCCAGACTGCTGCGCTGGGCATCGCAACATGGGGAGTAGATGGCCAGCCCCCTGTGGAGAAAGAGGTGGTTAGGGACTATTTAGAAAAGCTGGACGTGCACAAGTCCATGGGGCCGGACGAGTTGCATCCGAGAGTGCTAAAGGAATTGGCGGATGTGATTGCAGAGCCATTGGCCATTATCTTTGAAAACTCGTGGCGAACGGGGGAAGTCCCAGATGACTGGAAAAAGGCTAATGTAGTGCCAATCTTTAAAAAAGGGAAGAAGGAGGATCCTGGGAACTACAGGCCGGTCAGCCTCACCTCAGTCCCCGGAAAAATCATGGAGCAGGTCCTCAAGGAATCAATCCTGAAGCACTTACACGAGAGTAAAGTGATCAGGAACAGTCAGCATGGATTCACCAAGGGAAGGTCATGCCTGACTAATCTAATCGCCTTCTATGATGAGATTACTGATTCTGTGGATGAAGGGAAAGCAGTGGATGTATTGTTTCTTGACTTTAGCAAAGCTTTTGACACTGTCTCCCACTGTATTCTTGTCAGCAAGTTAAAGAAGTATGGGCTGGATGAATGCACTATAAGGTGGGTAGAAAGTTGGCTAGATTGTCGGGCTCAACGGGTAGTGATCAATGGCTCCATGTCTAGTTGGCAGCCGGTGTCAAGTGGAGTGCCCCAGGGGTCGGTCCTGGGGCCGGTTTTGTTCAATATCTTCATAAATGATCTGGAGGATGGTGTGGATTGCACTCTCAGCAAATTTGTGGATGATACTAAACTGGGAGGAGTGGTAGATACGCTGGAGGGCAGAGATAGGATACAGAGGGACCTAGACAAATTGGAGGATTGGGCCAAAAGAAACCTGATGAGGTTCAATAAGGATAAGTGCAGGGTCCTGCACTTAGGACGGAAGAACCCAACGCACAGCTACAGACTAGGGACCGAATGGCTAGGCAGCAGTTCTGCGGAAAAGGACCTAGGGGTTACAGTGGACGAGAAGCTGGATATGAGTCAGCAGTGTGCCCTTGTTGCCAAGAAGGCCAATGGCATTTTGGGATGTATAAGTAGGGGCATAGCGAGCAGATCGAGGGACGTGATCGTTCCCCTCTATTCGACATTGGTGAGGCCTCATCTGGAGTACTGTGTCCAGTTTTGGGCCCCACACTACAAGAAGGATGTGGATAAATTGGAGATAGTCCAGCAAAGGGCAACAAAAATGATTAGGGGTCTGGAACACATGACTTATGAGGAGAGGCTGAGGGAACTGGGATTGTTTAGTCTGCAGAAGAGAAGAATGAGGGGGGATTTGATAGCTGCTTTCAACTACCTGAGAGGTGGTTTCAAAGAGGATGGTTCTAGACTATTCTCAGTGGTAGAAGATGACAGGACAAGGAGTAATGGTCTCAAGTTGCAGTGGGGGAGATTTAGGTTGGATATTAGGAAAAACTTTTTCACTAGGAGGGTGGTGAAACACTGGAATGCGTTACCTAGGGAGGTGGTACAATCTCCTTCCTTAGAAGTTTTTAAGGTCAGGCTTGACAAAGCCCTGGCTGGGATGATTTAATTGGGGATTGGTCCTGCTTTGGGCAGGGGGTTGGACTAGATGACCTCCTGAGGTCCCTTCCAACCCTGATATTCTATGATTCTATGTGGTACCACATCAATGCCTCACAGAAGTCTAAGTATATTACATCAACACTATTACCTTTATCAAACTTGTAATCTCATCAAAAAAGATATCAAGTTAGTCTGACAGATCTATTTTCCATAAATCCATGTTGATGGGTATTATAATTAATGCCATCCTTTAATTCTTTATTAACTGAGTCCTGTGTCAGCCACTCCATTATCTTGCCTTGGATTGATGTCAGACTGACAGGCCTATAATTACCTGGGTCATCCTGTTTACCCTTTTTAAATATTGGCACAACATTAGCTGTCTTCCAGTCTTCTAACTTCCCGAGTATTCCAAGTCTTACTAAAAATCAACATTTATGTTGCAGCAAGGCCCTCCACCAACTCTTTTAAAACTCTTGGATGCAAGTTATCCAGACCTGCCAATTTAAAAATGTCTAACTTTAATACCTTCTGTTTAACATCTTCCAGAGACACAAGTGGAATGGAAAGAGTCTTATCATATATCACTACATCATCTTTCCCCCCCAAATACAGAACATAAATATGTATTGAACACTTTTGCTTTTTCTGCATATACTTAATTCTGTGGGTACTATGGGGAGACCCTACTTGGGACACTGCACTCAGTTCTGGCCTCCTCAGTCCCAGAAAGATAGTGACAAACTAGAGGGAGCTCAGAGAAGAAGTACAGAGAAGCTCATGGGGCTAGAGGGGTTAAGAACTGGGGATTGATTCAAACAGTAAAATCCACTGGCATCACTGAAGCCATGACCGAGCGGGGACTTAAGAACTCTCTGCAAGTGCCTAAGGGGCAAAAATCCCAATGGGAGAGGAATTTGCAGGGGGATAAGTGGGGAGAACTAGAAGGAAAGGGGTAAGATAAGCCAAGGAAAAGCAGCACAGAAACTGTCCTATAGCACTGAGGCATCTGAAGGCTGGGAGAGTCATCTCCACATCAGAATAGACTATAGCCCCATTGCTTGGAATATTGAGAAGCAGGAACCCTACGAAATGGAACTTGGAGAATAGTCCTGCCCTGGTCCCTTGACTTTGGGTTGGGGGGAACCTGATGGAGTGTTCCTATACTAAGTTCTGTGATTCTAAGTTTTCATGGCCTCCCTAGTCAAAGTACAGTCAATGTTTGAAGTTCCCATCAATTCTCCACAACTCCAACAGAGATTCTGCCAGGTGTCCCAGAGTCCCCACCCTACTGCACCTCCACATCTAAACAACAAGATCCAGCTTTGCAAGCAGCAAAAGTTGGCCTCATCCTGCCTAAATGGGTACCTGAGCCTGGGAGATGAGTACCAAAGCAAAGATCAACTTTGAGTTGTTGGGTATCCCCAAAATCTCTGCCACCTCAGAACTGACAGCAATCAGCCAGGACTCAATGACCAGAAACATGAAGCCTGTCAGCCCTCGTTAACCAGGGACTTGTCATTGCCCGACCAGCACCTAAAGCTGGAGAGGGACAGATGCCCTACACAATACCATACATTGACTGGAATTATCTCACTAGTGATATTACAAAGAAGGCGCAGGTACCTCTCACTTGTATGGCACATGGCACATCCAAGATTGTACCTGCCTGTTACCTGGTTGTCAACACCAGGAGACTATAAAAAAACAACAAAAACACACTTTTCCCTCTGAGCTCCTGAGAGCCCAAATCCCACTCATTAAGTGCCACCAGAGGAAAAGCCAGAGACTCAATATATGAATGTCCCTCATTCAGCAGTGCCCATACAGTGAATGGCTGCAATCAAGGTTAGGCCATAGTAGCCTCTCAGGATGTGCCTGTAAAGGTGATGGTTCTGGTTACAGTTATGCCACAGATGTTTGTCAACAGATGTCTTCTCTGGAGAACACAGTCATGATCGTCCACCATCAGGAAGCATCGCACTACATAACAGAGCAATTCTGGTCTAAGTCTTGATTGCCCATCAGGAAATATCCCCTGGTAATGAATTAACCTGGTCAGGTCACAGTTGTCCATCATGCAGTTACCCATTGGGTAAGGGGTGTCACTCAGCATTAGATCACAGCTGCCCATCAGGCAGAAGGAAGCTCTATGTAAGATAGTGTGCGAAGTGCACAAATTATTGGGCAACGTTTTTGAGCAACCATGTCCTAACCCTGAATGAAACCATCAGCCATAAAGAGACCACATGGGAGACAATCCTGTTCTAAACCTGGGAGTAACTATCACCTTTAGACAGGTCACCTAATGAAAAACTATGATTTATCTCTGGATCCCAAAATCCCTCGAAGCACTTGGGATAGCAGTAGCCTATGCAAGTGAACCAGTAGCCTACAGAAGCACTTCCAGACTGGCAATTGTGATATAACCTTGAATAACCATCATCCACATGAAGCACTCTTTGACAACTTGTGGGCAAAACCACTGCACATAACAAAAGTGCTCAAGGCACAAACATGGCCTGCCCCTGAACCCAGTGAAAACACTAACACATGAACCCAGTGTCATAAGAACAACTAGGATGTTTCCCTAGTGAGTATGTGGGGAATCAAACAGTCTATTAAAAGCTTATATAAGGCACAACTGTGGTCTATCTCAGGATGAAACTATTACTGAAGGAGGCACTGTCTGATGGAAAATCCTGGACAAATTTGCAGATGATACAAAGATTGGTGGAATAATAAATAATGGTAAGGACAGATAAATCTGATACAAAGCAATCTGGATTACTTGGTAAAATGGGTTCATGCATTTTAATACAGCCAAAGGAAAGGTCATACGTCAAGGAACAAACACTCACAGGAAGGGAGGCTATATCCTGGGAAGCACTGACTCTCAAAAGGGCTTGTGGGTCATGGTGAATAACAAACTGAACATGAGCTCCCAGTCAATGCTATGGCTAAGACAGCTGGTGAAATCCATGGACGTACGAACAGAAGAATATTGAGTAGCAGTAGGGAGACGCTTCTGTATACAGCACTGGTAAGATCACTAGTGGAATACTGTGTTCAGTTCTCATGCCTACACTTCAAAGGGGATGTTGAGACACTGGAAAGGATTCAGAAAAGAATTATAAGAAAGATTTTAGGTCTGGAAAACCTGCCTTATAAAGAGAGACTTAAGAAGCTCAATCTATTTAGTTTATCAAAAAGAAGGTTAAAAAGTGACTTGATCACAGTCTGTAAGTACCTACATGGCAAGAAGATTTTTGAAAGTAAAGGGCCCTTTAATCTACCAGACCAGATCCAACTGCTGAAAGCTGAAGCTTCAAACAGGAAATAAGGTGCACATATTTAACAGTCAAGGTAATTAACCACTGAAACAGTTTACTAAGTAGTGTGGTGGATTCTTCATCACTTGAAATCTTTAAATGAAGACAGAATGTCTCCCTAAAAGATATGCTCTAGGTCCACCAGAAGTTATGGTCTTCATGAAGGAATCACTGCGTGAGTTCTATGCCCTTTGCTCGGCAATGGAGGGGTCATATTATATGGTCAAAATGGTCCATTCAAGCTTTAAAATGTATTAATTTAACACCAAGATAGCCATCAATCACTAAGATGCTAGCAGATGACCGTGGGCTAGTCCTGAGTGAAGTCAGTTTGTAGGGACATGGTCTGATGGACAGCCCTGGGCTAACCCTCACCATCACCCATACACGAAAAGCCTAATGAACAATCATGACCTAACTGTGGATAAAACTATCATTCATAGAAGTTGGACAACCACAGAATAACTCTGTTAAAAACCATTTCAAGTATCAAGCCTGCCTGCAGGAAGAACCATAGCCAGAAAGACCCTGGATGCCCAATATGGATAATTACTCACTCACTAATCCTACACTTCCACAACACAGAGAGAAGGGGAAAAAATCAAGGGGCATCCTTGAATTAAATCCCAATTCTCAACGGCAGCTTGTAAAACAAAGAATCGTTGTAGCCTGAAATCTCTCAGCTAGACTGATCCCTGACAAATGACATCACCTGGGCAGTGAATGTGGGGAAGAATGGCAACACTTTCCTGCCCTCCCTCCACAAAACCCAACTGGGATATTACTGGCTAAAATTGCCCAAAGACGACACAGTAGTTACCCTTGTGTTTGCAGGGAGAAAATATGGTCCCATTCCAATCCATTAAAAAATGTTATCTCATGGGAGACAGTAACAAACAGTTGCACACACAAGACCCTACAATAACAAATTATTGTAGTCAGAGGAAACCCGTTACAAACGACCTGTGAGGGCATGTCTTCACTGTGGAGTTAACACAGGCTCTTATTCAGGTGTTGCCTCTAAGCCCCCTCCTGCCCAAAAACAAACCCCTCCTCACCCAAGATTAGTGGTGCTTTCAACCTGAGCTATTTGGCCCGGCTGGGGGTACAGGCTAATACCCAAGTGAGACTTTCACCTGAGCTGGTAACCCATCCACTTTGCCATGACTCAGGATGCAGGCTAAATCACTTGAGTGCTTACAGTCCTCCAGTGCCTTCCCACAATTCCTCCTGTATCCAGAAAGGAAGATGAGTTCTCCCACGATTTACTGGGAAAGAATCATAGAGCAGTTCAACTTACTGCAGCACAAAAAATCCTAGGATGTGCCCCCAGAAGTCCTAGCAACACATATGGGTGAATGCAGTTCCAGTGAGCACACTGTAACAAAGATATGGCTTGGCAATGTGGCTGCTCACACCCAGGCTAGGACGACCCCGGGAACATCACTTGGGTTAACTCTGCAGTGAAGACAACCTGAAAGTGGCCCAGGAGATTTTTAAGAATTCTTCTTTTTCATAGGCACTTTCTATTTTAATCATACTCAGAGTATTTGACTTTCCTCTCAGGCTATTAGCCTTTAAGAATTTTATAAAGGGTTGATATTTTGTACTTATTTTTTGGCTGTTGTAAAGGTAAAACAAAGTTACTGTTTCACTGGTAAAATTCCACCTTAAGAAATTGCAGCAAAGATGAAGCGATAAATACATGAAAAATACTTTGCACATCTAGGGCACCTTGTAGCTGAGGATCTGATGATACTAAACTGAAAGGGGTTGCAAAACCCACAGAGGACAATAAAGTAGTTCACATGACCAAGAGAGATTAGAGACATGGGCAGGAAATAACAAAACCTGGACAAATCCAGCTAACATATTGAGGGGAAATAATCTGAAACCCAGATTCTCAATGAACAGGAGATGCCTGGAGAGCAGGGGCAACAAAAAGACACCAGAGAAGAAGAGGAATCACACAGAAATTTACTATGGGACAAAGCTGAAAAAGTGATCAGTGCAATACTGGGGACTGCGTATTATACCGTTATAGTTATGCTGGTATAACTCCACATGTGGACACTCATATTCCAGAATAAAAGTGTCTACATAGGGAGTTATTCCTGTATAACTATGCCACTAAATTTCCAATGTAATTCTATGCAGACAAGCCTGAAGATGAGGACATAAGAACCATCTACCAGTATCTGAGGGGAGGGGGATTACTAGAGTAGAAGAGGATCAGCAAGTTTTATCATTAGGATTCATGACATTTAATTTGCAAATGTTTGAGTGAGTTTTATTGCTTTGGGTGACAGCCTTAGCATTGGATGTTCCTTCACAGCCATATTGAAAAGCTCAGTCAAGAATTCAAACAATCCCCAGAGATCACAAATGGAAAAGGGGTCCTTCTGCTGAGAAAGACCAGATCATCCAGTCAGGGAACAGAGCAAGCAAGTCACTAGCAACCAACGGCTGACATTTATTCACACAGACAAGTCATTATACAATCACAAGTAACATGAAAATAATTACTTGGGCAAGGAATAGTCACGGGGAGAGAAGAAATGAAATTCGTCAAATAAATTAATCTCAATTACTAATTTGACCACCTCCATCCACAACCCAACTGTGATAATGAGTAAGAATTTTGCAGCATGGCTTCACCCACTTGCTTAAATACAGGTACTTCTTCCAGGCATAATGAAGAAGTATCTGGATAAGGATAAAATGTTGCATAACCAGAACAGGACAGAAGTGCCTTTATTAGTCCTGAAGCAATGAACAATCTCATAGTAATAGTATGGGCAACTCAACAGTCAGCACATAGACCAAGCCAGTCACAACACAAAGAGAAACATAACATTAAAAAATTGGCCAACAAAATAGCAACTCATTGGCCATCATAAAAGACAATCCAAATGCAACTCAATAGTATGCAATGATAATGCATAGGGTTATGCAATGGTGACCAAATTTCTCGGAACTACAGCAACCCGCTGGGCAACAATGGCCAGCACAACCACAAACAAATGGTGCACAGAACAAAACAAACATCGTGGCTGGCCTGCAGATAAAAACACTGAGGACACCATGGGAAACATATTGATCAATTCCAGGACCAACAGCAACTGAATAGCCAGCATAACAAGCAAGAAGACCCTGGCCAAGTGGAATGGACCACAAAAGCCAGCCTGATGACAATCCACTTGCAGGCCAGTTATCTGCACTCTGGTGCCCTGGCAGCAACCTAGTGGTTTTTCTTGGAAGAATTTCCATGTAGTGGCCGGTAGTGGGTCCCCACCATGGTGGAGTGGGAAGCTGGGGATTGAGTAAACCTTCTTCCTGCGGCTATTCCCCTGAAGAGATCATGTGGGAATCACCAGGACTCCGAAGAGAACCAAAAAATATTTCTGCCTATCCCCAAACTGCACCTGGAAAGGAACCAACAGCTCAATTTTGGGAAAGGAATTTGCCAAGATGAGCCGGGGATGATCTGAGGAGGGCAGAAGAGGAGGAGACATCCCAGTAATACAACACGTTTGCCTGGTGCTTTTCCAGCGTTGTTCTTGCACGGGCGTCGGGTTGCACATTCAGAACCCTCCCACCCCACTGCAGCCGACACCCAGACCCACGTACCCATCCCTCCAGTGCCCAGCTGCTCCGCATCCCTGCGCGCCCAACCCCCGGCTCCCCCAAACGCCGCTCGGACCCCCCAGCCCAACTTTCCCCGGGCGGCGGGGGGAGGGGTCTGCTCCAGCGAGGCACCCGGAGGGTGACGTCACGCCGGGCTAGCTCTGGCCCCCCGCGGCGTGGGAGGGGACTGGACAGACCCCCGGACCCGCTGCAAGCGCAGCCCCCCGTGTCCATCACCCCCTGCCGGGGACGGGGGGGGGCGCTCAGGGAGCACAACCTCGGCCGGGCAAGACAGCAGGGATCCTCCCAGCAGGGACTGCCGAGCTCTGCCACAGCCCTCCCGGGGCTGCAGGACCCAGCCTCCCGCGCCACCCACCCCCTGCATCCCCGTCGGAGCAGGCAGCGCTGCGGGCGGGCACAGCCTGGGCTGGCACCGGCGGGGTTAAGCAGCGGTCCTGCCTCTCCCCCCCCCCCCACCCCTCCGCAGCTTTGCCTCTCGCCCCCCCGCCCCGGGGCCGACACGCGTGGGGGGGGGGGTGAGAGAGAGACAATGACAGGCGGGGGGCAGGCGCAGCCCGAGCAGGCGCGGGACTCACCGCAGGCTCCCGGGAGGAGGTCGACTGGAGGCTCGGGGTGGGGGGAAGGGCACTAAATACGCCCCCTTCCTCCGTCCGCCTCCTGGCTCCGTGGCTCCGGGCTGGTGAGGAGGCGGCCGCTGGAGCAGCGATGGCCGCGGGGCCGTGGAGCAGCGCAGCACCCCGCTTTCAAACACCGCCCAGCCCGCCCCGCCGCTCGCCCATCGCTCCGGCCGCGGCCGCCCTTAGCCGCCTCCCATTTCCGAAGCGCCCCCCGCCGCGCTGTCACCCCCCGGCGGCTGCCGCCCCCGCCCCGGCAGTCACCTCCCGCTAGACAAAATGTTTGTCTTCGGAGCCCGGCGCGAGCGCAGGGGCCGGGAGCGGGCGGGGGAAGCGCGTGAGAGCCGCGCCGGGGACGGGGGGAGGGAGGGCAAAGCCAGAGGAGTGGGTGGGGGGAGGAGAGAAAGAGGGGAGAGGGATAAGGCTGGAAAGAGGGAGCTCGGGGGGAGCTGGAGCGGGGGCGAGCCTCAGCAGGGCGCTTGCTCTATGGGCTGCACAAGGCCCTGGCCACGCGGGCTCTTGCTCGAAACTGCTCCGAGTCCCTCTCCAAACTCCCCCCAAAACAGACACCCAGGAGGGACAATGGGGAACGACCTAACAATGGGCCCCCTTCAGTCAACGGGCTGGGGGAAGTGTACTAGATGGAGAGGGGGACTCAGTCAGAGGCTCAAAATAAAGTGTGGGGGGCAGAGATAATATCAGGAATCATCTGAACATCTTTGTCTCTCTGAGCCACAGACCCTCTCCCCTGAGAGCCTGCATCTGAAATCAGGTGAAATGAATGGTGTCACACTCCTTTCCTGCCTCCCTCCTCTCCCCAAATCTGTCTCGCTCCACTCTCCTTTCTTTCCCCAGTTTCCTGCAATTTCTCCTCCCTTCCCACTCCCCAGTACAAAGAAATGGGAGAAGCCTGGAGTTTTTTGGCAAGACAGACCCGGGAGCAACCGAATCCGAGAGAAAAGTGAGGGAAGAAACGGATTGGATCTCTCAGGAACTGGAGTGCTGAGCGATCAGGTGTTCCTGAAGCAGGAGAGAGAGAGAGAGTGAGGCCTCCATGTAGCTCCAGGAGAAGAGAAGGTGCAGACAGAGTCGGGCTTGAGAGCAAAGACCCCCATGTATCTTTGAGAGGGGGCTGGTCTAGAGGCAAGTGAAGCAAGCCAGAGAGGTATTAATGGGACTGCAGTTCCTAAGGGTTTTGTTCAAAACTTACTAATAATGTATCTTCCATTCCTTAAGCACCAAAGAAATCCTAAGAATTCAGGGGCCACCAAAGTGCAGCCACTTCTGGGGCAGTGGCTATTTAACACTAAAAGATAAGGAGACTCATATATAATAGAAACTGCAGAGGGAACGTAAAGAGGCAGAAACAACCTCCTACACTGAGATTTGGCCAGGACCATGGGGATAACAAGAAAAGTGACAGGGGATCTTTAGGACCCCAAGAGCCAAGGTTAGGGGTTCAGTTTTATATCTTTTTTTAAACACCACTCTCTGCATTCCAGCCTGTATCCTAGTACAAGGCAATGGCCCAGGAGTCATTACTGAGGGCACAGTGCCCCATGTTGAATCACCCACATTGCTCCCTGTAGCATACCACCTCCTGTGTACCGGTAAGCCATTTCTGTCCTTCCTGAGGCAAAGGAAAGCAACCCCCTACTGATTCACGGACACCACCCCCTTCAGCATAGCATCATCCAGCAGCATGCTGGTGTATTGGTAGGGCCCTACTGAATTCAGGGTCCATTTTGGTCAATTTCATGGTCAGAGGATTTAAAAAATCATAAATTTCATGATTTCAGCTATTTAAATCTGAAATTTCACAGTGTTGTAATTGTATGGGGTCCTGACCCAAAAAGGAGTTGTGGGGGGGTCGCAAGGTCATTGTAGAAGGGGTTGCAGTACTGCTACCCTTACTTCTGCGCTGCTGCTGGCGGCAGTGCTGCCTTCAGATCTGGGCAGCTGGAGAGCAGTGGCTGCTGGCTAGAAGCCCAGCTCTGACGGCAGAGCCATTTTCAGCAGTAGCACAGAAGCAAGGGTGGCATAATATGATATTGCTACCCTTAATTCTGTGCCGGTGGTGGTAGTGGGGTACTGCCTTCAGAGCTGGGTGCCCAGTCAACAGCCGCCACTCTCTGGCCTCCCAGCTCTGAAGTCAGTGCAGAAGTAAGGGTGGCAATACTGCGAGCCCCCTAAAATAACCTGGTGACCCCCCCTGCAACTCCCTTTTGGGTCAGGATCCCCAATTTGAGATATGCTGGTCTCCCCCCATGAAATCTGTATAGTACAGGGTAAAAGCACACAAAAGACCAGATTTCTCGGGGGGAGACCAGATTTCATGGTCCATGATGCACTTTTCATGGCCGTGAATTTGGTAGGGCCCTATGTATTGGGATCAGTACTGATTCGGGGGGGGAGGGTGTCCCCTATTGAGCCTCTCATACCACTCCCTGAAACATCCCTAGTGCACCTTGGGTAGGGATCCTTTCCAAATACCTTAGTCCTGTGTCTGTGCGAGCTGGCCGAGGCTCCATGCCTGGCCTTTGCTTTCACCAGCCTGGATCTAATCAGCATGCAGAGGCTGCCTGAAGGATTACACAAGCTGCACACACTTCAATTGCTCACACAACTCCCTCCCCCCCACAACCCATCTTTCCCTCCTGTAGCCTGTCCCATCCCCCTTTCCCAGTTACCAAGCAACGGCACAAAGGGAGAGTCTAGCGTGGAGGCCAAGAGAGGGCCCTGAGCCCTGCAAGAATGGATGAGAGTGTAACCCAATCGCAGTCTTTCCACCTGAGAATGAGGGGGAGTAAGAGGGATGGAGAGCAAGAGAGACAGATAGACACACATAGAATGTAATAATAATGCCGAACAGGCAACAGGGGCAAATAGCTGAATGCCCTAGAAAATGTGAGATACTAACCCAAAATTATAAACCCACAAAGTGAACAGGCATGAAAACACATTTGTGACATCCATAATAAACCTATTATAGGCCTTATTTAAGCCTCTGTATAATCTTATCATTTTGGCTTGAAGCATTTCATAGGCCTCAAACAATGCCAAATTTATTCTGATTGCAAAGAAAAAGAAGTTTCTGTAAAGTTTGAACAAAAGATTTTTAAATTACAGGTAATTAAAAAATTGTCCTGAATTTTAAAAAACTGGAATTTTCTCTAATGTTTCTTTGTGTCCTTCTAGCTCAAAAATGGCAGCTTTCTGCCCCTTCAAACTATCCACAGAGTTCAGTGCCATTGAAAATACATGCACCAGCTACATTTAGAGATCAAAAGTTGTGATTAATGAAGTAGCTAATTAATTTTGGTTTGACATATAGAGGTTTAATTCTGCTCACACTGGTGCCACTTGGTGATTTCAGTCCTTATCTACACTGGAAACAGGACAAGGTATTGTGTATGTGTGCATGCATGTATGTGTAAGAGAAAGTGTGCAAGTGATCAAGAGACTACAATGCCCTCAGTTGGTTGATTTAAGTTTTGAAGTTAAGGGTGCTCCTATATTCAGCACCTAACAGCTGCTTTAGCTCACCTGTAGGAGCCTTTATTTCTGGAGCTGCATCGTAAGAATTCTAGTCCTGTTACTAGTATTTTATTACATTTTAAAAAATGTGTTAAAAGAACATTAAGGTTGCAAAGCCAAGAGCTCAACAGTTAAGAAATGCTAGAATTAAATTTGCCTGTAGCCTTAATTCAGCCCCCTTGTGTATATAAATTATGATACAGTCTTTAATTACATGATCACAAACTATTTTTTCCACAGGATCCATGGTGCACACTGAATGGGTAACAAGTCAATATTTCTTTTTATCTGCATCATTCAAAGTGTGGCCCCAGGCCGCATTTACTGCCCAACACCAAACCCTGCACTGAATACAGAATTATTAATTTTGTCCTGGGCATTTCTATGGTGCTCGTCACCATAATATCTGAGTGCTTCACAAACAATAATGAACTTATCCTCACAACACATGAAGAACTCAGGATCAGAGAGAGTAAGGCCAAAAGTACACTGATGCATTTTCATTCCTGAACTATAATTTTGGGTGACCAACTTGAAACAAAAAAGGTCCTGATTTTTCAGAGTACTTAGCATTTTATACCACTTCCTATATACAGCACACAGCTCCCATTGCATTCCAACTTCTGCCACAAATGAGGCATGGAGCCTATAGACAACTGCTTCATTCACTATAAACCCCTGATTCATTCCCTGAACACCATCCATTCCATGCACTGAATGAGACAGGGGTCCTGTGGAAAACAGCATGTGATTTTGTAATTAAAGACTGTATGATAGAGTATACACACAAGGGGATTGAATGCAACCTTAATTCTGGCATATCCTAACTTCTGAGTGCTTGACTTTGAAATCCTAACTTTCTGTTAAGTAGTATTTTTAAAAAGTAATGTATTATTTGTATTGTGGTAGCGCCTAGAGGTCTTAATCATGGATCAAAGTCCCATTTCACTAGGGATTATACAAACAAATAAAACAAAGTCTATGTCCCAGATAGCTCACAATCTGTGTTTATGACAAGACACAATAGGTGGTTAAGCACACAAATGGTAGTGGGATTCATTGGTGACAAGATAACTATACAGATGCATTCGCATAAGAGATTAGCCCTCGCTTTGCAATTTTGTGTGGCTTATCATGGAGAAGTGGTAGTTTCTCCAAGTTAGGCTGATTTTTTGGCCAGAGGAGAGGAGACTGCTATGTGGGGGCATGGCAAGGAGCTGAAGGGTTGTGGGGCTAGAGAGGGCCTTTCCAGGGGTGTAGTTTTGGGAGGGGGAATCCATTGGCAGCATGACTGGAGGGGACATGATGGGGAACAAAGAGGGAATTCTCAGCTCACAAACTAAGGAGGTTCGCTGGCTAAGGATGCTGGCTAAGGGTGCAGCCACCCTACTTGAATTGGTGTTAGACAGTCCTACTGTGGATGCAAATGTACACAAGTGGCTTGTGTGGGTGTCAAACAACCAACTAAAGCACAAATGGCTGAATGCTGTAGTGCAGACAAGGCCACAGTTGGACTTACTGTAAAGTGGGAGTAATGACACTAACTCATCATTGTGAAGAGCTTTGAAATCTACTGGTATGTGAAAAGCATTATTAGCTACATTTTTTTTCAAGGTGGGTAAATAACCCACAGAGATGCTGAATGACTCAGCCAGAGGTGGTATTAAGGAGCAGGCACTGGTTATAGAACCAAAAGCTGTGTGCTAGTCATGGGGCTGATATTTAACATGCTATCATTTTCTAGCACTTGTCTGCACATGATTTTCTAGAACTCCAAGGGAAGGTATCCCGTGTTGTACACATAGATTGAGTGTGTGCCTTTTTCGCCAGGTATGGATTGAATAAAGCAGGGATCACACTTTACTTGGATGTATGCGAAAATACTTTCCAGGGGTAGCAGCTTAGCCAATATGTTCCAGATCTGGGAATATTTAGTTTCTCTCCCTTTTCCTAGAGAAACTAGAAAAAATAAACATAAAAATAACATATGCTAAGAGGATGCTAAACTTGCCCAGAAAAGCACTGAAAAATCAGGAAATGTGAGAGTTCCTGGGCACCCCCTTATATAACTCCATTTACAATGCTGTCTTTAATTATATGATCACAGACAACTTCTGAAATAATAATGTTGGCTCTTGGGCTGAGTGGAAGGCTGAAATTCAAGGCCTTGTGGGGTGGCGACATTCGGATGAGAAATCTAGGAGATGGTAATCCTTGGTGAATCTGTTTATTTACAGAAACATACACAAAGTCCTGTTTGCCTGAGGAGCAGTAGCAACATAGAGCACACAGGGAGTTTCCTTCCTGGAAAATCCTCCAGAGAGCCGCCAGCCTTCTCGGTGCCCAACAGGAGAGGCTGCCTCTCTGTCTCTGCTTCCTCAGGTTCACACAAACCCATTTCTCCTGCTTTACTCCAGCTCTGTTTACAACCAACCCTTAGCCACTGTATTTGTAATCTCTAAGGCAACCCTGTAGCTCCACACAACCGTAGAGTCTGCATGCTTTGACCAGGGGGCTTGGGCCATTTGGCTCATAAATTTAATACCCCTTTAACGAATTATCTCCTCTATCCCCCATTTCAATACCTTGACAACTCTTAATGGTGGCCCATTACAATATCATATAGTTGATTTTTTATAGTCTTTGGCCTTCAGCACCAAACCACAAGCTCCTATACCTGATGGTATCCAGTATCTCATAGAAGTTGCTCAGCCCGTAACAGTTGGGGCCTTGTCAGTACCTCTCCTGTGTATATCCCAAAGACTGTAGGAGGATTAGGAGAAGAGCTTCTCCTCTTCTTTGGTCATGTTGTTCTACAGGAGATCAGTTCCATTGCTGCCCAACCCTTAAGGTGTGAGAAAAAAATATCAATAAAAAAATAAAAATAAAAATAATAAATAGTATGATATTATAAGGAGGCAGTAGCTCTCCATCATTAAGGCTGCCCTATGATAAGGTTGATTTTGAGACAACTCCCCCATCCACACTCTCACACCGACAGATATACACACTTATGAGTGAGAAAAACAACATTCTTCATGCTTCCAGTTTTCAGATGAAATTTTGTTCTGAAAATGTCAGCTAAACAGAGCGAATACATTTTGAGATTAAGCAATTTACAAATGCTTCCTTTTTTAAAATGTTATGAAGTGTCTACTATCTCTTTATATGCTTCAGTCTGGAACTAAAATAACATTACACCACAATATTCTGATAGAAACATTTGATATTGGCTTGTGCAACAGGCAATTTTCAAGGGCAGAAATAATAAATTATTTATGATATTACTATTAAATGTAAACTAGAAATGAATCTGTATAATTGAGGCTGATAGCAAAAAGAAAAAAACAGATGGAGAATATAGTCTTGGATACCCCTCCCAATGAGGAATTATTTCAATGACTAAAGCAAAGATATTGAGGCAATGTATTCTTGAACATACTGTGCGCTCATTGACAAATCCTTTCATTTACAAAATCAGAGATACTGATGTGATATATTGCTTGTGTGTAGTGTGTTCCCATTGACAAGTGTTTTCCAGAACCTTCATTGGGATGATGTATTGCTTGTTGACCATGAAACTTCACTAACAAATTCTTTCCACAATAATTTCAGTGACTGCTGTTATTACCTTGACCAGCATAGCCCATTCCGCTAATTCAGTAATTTGGTGATATATCCCATAGTATGGATTTAGTTTTTTTCTCAAACATATCTTCATTTACCTACACAAAAGAAAAAAATGAAAACGAATGACAGGAGAAGAAAACAAAACAAAACAAAACCTAGGAAATTCCAAAACTAAGAAAGTGTGTAAAAAAACAGTTAAGGTTGCTAAGCAACATCACATCATTTACAAAGCCTAAGCACTTAAAAGCAAGGAAATGAACAGTGGAGTGCCCACATAATAAATATAACATGTTATTCATATCTGATGCAAAGAAATGCATATTTAATCACAAAACAACATTAACTATGATTCTAAATAATTACCGTTTTCGTTGGTTATCTAAAAGTATAAACACAATACAAAAGTCTTCTAAAAAAGACACAAATTATATGCATTTGCATTACCGATATACTGATCTGCCTCACCTAAGTTTTCATGCAAACATCATTTGACTATATATCAAAATGTTATATGTTTGCTATATTAAACTACACATAAAACATCATTATCAAGACACAGCACACACACCTGTGCCAATATACTCCAGTCTAGCAGTCTTCTGATATTCCAGTCCTTCCCAACTCATTTGCAGATGCACCTCAGTCCAGACCTACAGCCCCCTCAAGTCCAGTCCCTCACACACACACTCCAGCTCAGCTGATACCCCTCATTTCTGACCAGTAAGACCTCCCCCTTAAGCACACTTCAGTAACCTTGCTCATCCTGCCAAACTCACTGACAGATAGACTAAATAAGGCAATTTAGCAATTCTGCCATTCTCCTGTTTGAGCTCTGTCCTTGGACACTACTGCCCTCTCATGGGAGATCCACAGTCAAACATCCTCCTCTTCAACCTCCTCTCCCCTACCTGCTGAAGAGAGATGCATTTTGAGAAAAGGAGAGGAGAGGGAGACAGGAAAATGGAGCATTTACCAAGGTGATTTCTGAACTATAGTTCCCAGAATGCTTGTTATTCCCAAAGGTGGCCTCACAAATGGTGTCAGATTGCACATTCCCATATCAGTAGGTGGTGCTCGACCCTCTGAGGCAGTGGGGGTACTGTACTGTAGATGGCTCAGACTACATCTACACTGCAAGCATTACAATGACACAGCTGCAACACTGCTGTCAGGAGCCTGCTATTTAACCCAGAGCACGAGGTACCTAGATAGCATCCCTAGCCTTCCTGCCATAGCAGCATGCTTAACTATGGCTTCTGACCAACAGCCTTAGTGCTAAAGGCCTACAGCCCCACAGGAATCGTGCCCCAGGGTCCTGCATGGCTGGACAGACAGTATTCTCATTGGGTACCTGGCCTATATAAAGAACCTAACCGGAACAGGAAGCTGTGACTGTCTGAGTAACAGGCTGTTGCCTGATGGTTGCTGCCTAGACCAGTGGTTCCCAAACTGTGGGTTGTGCCCCCAAAGGGGGCTGTGCCATCAGCAGATGGGGTCGCAATGATTCCCAGTGTGCAGAGGATGCTATTTTGCACCATATAGCATGACCTCGCATGTACGGTGCGTTGCGGTCATGATGCATGGAGGACACCATTTTGCTCTACCGTCCTTTTCACATTGTGACCTTGCATGCATCATACGTACGAGGTGACGCTGTGTGGAGGATAACAAGGAGTCTGGTGGCACCTTAAAGACTAACAGATTTATTTGGGCATAAGCTTTCGTGGGTAAAACACCACTTCTTCAGATGCATGGAGTGAAAATTACAGATGCAGGCATTATATAATGACACATGAAAGGAAGGGAGTTACCTCACAAGTGGAGAACCAGTGTTGACAGGGCCAATGCGATCAGGGTGGATGTAAAAAGAAAAGGAGTACTTGTGGCACCTTAGAGACTAACCAATTTATTTGAGCATAAGCTTTTGTGAGCTACAGCTCACTTCATCGGATGCATACTGTGGAAAGTATAGAAGATCTTTTTATACACACAAAGCATGAAAAAATGGGTGTTTACCACTACAAAAGGTTTTCTCTCCCTCCACCCCACTCTCCTGCTGGTAATAGCTTACCTAAAGTGATCACTCTCCTTACAATGTGTATGATAATCAAGTTGGGCCATTTCCAGCACAAATCCAGGGTTTAACAAGAACGTCTGTGGGGGGAGGGGTAGGAAAAAACAAGGGGAAATAGGTTACCTTGCATAATGACTTAGCCACTCCCAGTCTCTGTTCAAGCCTAAGTTAATTGTATCCAATTTGCAAATGAATTCCAATTCAACAGTCTCTTGCTGGAGTCTGGTTTTGAAGTTTTTTTATTGTAATATCGCAACTTTCATGTCTGTAATCGTGTGACCAGAGAGATTGAAGTGTTCTCCGACTGGTTTATGAATGTTATAATTCTTGACATCTGATTTGTGTCCATTTATTCTTTTACGTAGAGACTGTCCAGTTTGACCAATGTACATGGCAGAGGGGCATTGCTGGCACATGATGGCATATATCACATTGGTGGATGTAGTCCACTCCCAATAATAGATGAGGAGGTGTCAATTCCAGGAGGGGCAAAGCTACTTTTGTAATGAGCCAACCACTCCCAGTCCCTATTCAAGCCCAAATTAATGGTGTTAAATTTGCAAATGAATTTTAGTTAGAGTTAGAGTTCTTTGAGGGGGTCAACAAACATGTGGACAAGGGGGATCCAGTGAACATAGTGTACTTAGATTTCCAGAAAGCCTTTGACAAGGTCCCACACCAAAGGCTTTTATGTAAATTAAGTTGTCATGGGATAATAGAGAAGATCCTTTCATGGATTGAGAACTGGTTAAAAGACAGGGAACAAAGGATAGGATTAAATGGTAAATTTTCAGAATGGAGAGGGGTAACTAGTGGTGTTCCCGAAGGGTCAGTCCTAGGACCAATCCTATTCAATTTATTCATAAATGATCTGGAGAAAGGGGTAAACCATGAGGTGGCAAAGTTTGCAAACTGCTCAAGATAGTTAAGACCAAAGCAGACTGTGAAGAACTTCAAAAAGATCTCACAAAACTAAGTGATTGGGCAACAAAATGGCAAATGAAATTTAATGTGGATAAATGTAAAGTAATGCACATTGGAAAAAATAACCCCAACTATACGTACAATATGATGGGGGCTAATTTAGCTACAACTAAGCAGGAAAAAGATCTTGAAGTCATTGTGGATAGTTCTCTGAAGATGTCCACACAGTGTGCAGCAGCAGTCAAAAAAGCAAACAGGATGTTAGGAATCATTTAAAAAGGGATAGACAATAAGACGGAGAATATCTTATTGCCTTTATATAAATCCATGGTACACCCACATCTTGAATACTGCATACAGATGTGGTCCCCTCATCTCAAAAAAGATATACTGGCATTAGAAAAGGTTCAGAGAAGGGCAACTAAAATTATTAGGGGTTTGGAACAGGTCCCATATGAGGAGAGATTAAAGAGGCTAGGACTTTTGAGCTTGGAAAAGAGGAGACTAAGGGGGGATATGATAGAGATATATAAAATCATGAGTGGTGTGGAGAAAGTGAATAAGGAAAAGTTATTTACTTGTTCCCATAATATAAGAACTAGGGGCCACCAAATGAAATTAATAGGTAGCAGGTTTAAAACAAATAAAAGGAAGTTCTTCTTCACTCAGCGCAGTGGAACCTGTGGAACTCCTTGCCTGTCAACCTGTGGAACCTGTCAACTCCTTGCCTGTCAACCTGTGGAACTCCTTGCCTGAGGAGGTTGTGAAGGCTAGGACTATAACAGGGTTTAAAAGAGAACTGGATAAATTCATGGAGGTTAACTCCATTAATGGCTATTAGCCAGGATGGGTAAGGAATGGTGTCCCTAGCCTGTGTTTGTCAGAGGGTGGAGATGGATGGCAGGAGAGAGATCACTTGATCATTACCTGTTAGGTTCACTCCCTCTGGGGCACCTGCATTGGCCACTGTCGGTAGACAGGATACTGGGCTGGATGGACCTTTGGTCTGACCCAGTATGGCCATTCTTATGTTCTTATGCTGTTTCTCTTTGAAGTCTGTTTCTGAAGTTTTTTTGTTCAAGTATAGCTACGTTTAAATCTGTTATAGACGGTCCAGGAAGATTGAAGTGTCCTCCTACTGGCTTTTGTATGTTACCATTCCTGATGTCCGATTTCCATTTATTCTTTTACGTAGGGACTGTCCGGTTTGGCCAATGTACATGGCAGAGGGGCATTCCTGGCACATGATGGCACATATAACATTAGTAGACGTGCAGGTGAATGGGCCTCTGATAGTGTGGCTGATGTGGTTGGGTCCTCTGATGGTGTTGCTAGAGTAGATATGGGGACAGAGTAGGCAATGAAGTTTGCTACAGGGATTGGTTCCTGGGTTAGTGTTTCTGTGGTGTGGAGTGTGGTTGCTGGTGAGTATTTGCTTCAGGTTGGGGGGCTGTCTGTAAGCGAGGACTGGCCTGCCTCCCAAGGTGTGTGAGAGGATGGCATTGTGTGGAGGATGACATTTTGTAGAGCAACATGGCATCCTCCATGCATTATGACTTCACATGTACAGTGTGTGAAAGGTCATGGTCTACAGACGATACCATTTTGCTCTTTGAAATAGCGTCCTCCATGCTATCTCGGGTCCCGGGAGGAAATAGTTAATTAAAATGGAATCATGCGAGCAAAAAGTTTGGGAATCCCTGGTCTAGACCTTGTTGCTTCTCCTGACCTTGCCTTGCAGGCTTACCCACTTCACCTCCCTATCTCACTGACCTTGCCCCCCTTAAGAACTCCAACCACTGCCTTGGACTGCCTCTAATACCAATTGATCTGTCTACCTGACCACCTGTGTGCACATGACCACTGCTCCAGACTGCCCCTTGGCCATAAGGCCTCACAGTTTGCTCAGACCGCTTCTGTCGTCTCCTAGGTTCATCCTGCCCCAAAAGGGTATGGAACCAACTGACTCAGTATTGTAGGTGCCCCAGGGTGCACTGAGACACTAGGAGCAGATTGCCCACCTGCAGGTGGAAAACTAAATCTTACAGGACACAATGGACCAGCTTTGGGCAGAAAACTAGGAACAGATCACTGCAAGTGGGTACAGCTTCCCTGGCCGCACAACCCATGCCACCTTCTGGACCCAAAACCACAATAACTTTACCCAAGCCCTATGACAGGACCTGAAGCAAATTTGGAGGTTTTGCAAACCAGTACAGGCTCTGTTTCCTGCTACAGCCCAACACCTGCCAGATGGACCAGGCAAAGGTGGGACTGCTTGTCAGCTTTAATAGGCAAAGCCCTGGACTGGCTATCCCCTCTGCTAGAGCAGGATCATGCCATACTGGCCAGCTGGGACATCTTCCTTTCAATTTTCCATGATCCTCACTGGGCTCATACCATGAAGATGGCCCTATAGAAACTTCACTAGATCTTGGGGCCAGCTGCAACATATGTGGCCCACTTCCGATGCCTGGCAGCAGATACAGTTTGGAATGAGCTGAGCCAGCTACACTGATTCCATCTTGGTCTTGGCAAGGGAATAAAAGATGAACTTGCCTCTATGGAACCTCCCACAGATCTAGGCATGTTTATTGAGCTTTGCATCCAAATCGCCACCTGACGTAGTGAAAGGCAACTTGAGAGAAAAGGGATTTCACTCTGTGTCCAGGCATCACCCGCAATCTCTGCAAAGGCCCCCACATCTAAGCCCAAGCAGGTGGACTTGGCATGGACCCAACTGGACTTTTCTGAATGAGAAAACTGATGGTGAGAGAACTTGTGTTTTTACCACAGGGGCACCAGCCACGTCGTGTCTGTCCTGGCAAGCCCCTGCACCATGTGGCCTTGAGGAATGACTGCCCAACCTTGATAGGCAGGTTGAGCCTGGACAACACCAGGAAAACCCCATGCAGCCCCCCTCCAGCAACCATTCTGGGTACCTGGCCTGACACTTTGAAAATGTCCCTGCACCTAGAACTCCAGCTGCAATTTCAAATTTGGGATTCTGGACAGGTACTTCCCCCCATCTCCAAGAAAGCCCTGATTGACTCTGGGGCAGGAAATAACTTCATGGACTCTACTGAGGCTCAAATACTTTGTCTATCCCTATAACCTAAGGCTATCCCTGATTTAGTTGAGACAGTTCAAGGATCACTGCTCTCCTCTGGCCCCATCAGTCAAGAAACTACTGATGTGTGTGGATTACCATGCCCTAAATAAAATCACTGTGCAGAATTGATACCCAGTACTGCTAATCCCAAACCTCTTGGATCAGGTAAGAATAGCCCAGATATTCACTAAATTAGACCTCAGAGTGGCATACAACCTAATCAAAATCTGATGAATGGAAAACTGAGTTTTGAACTCAATATGGCCACTTTGAATATCTAGTGATTCCTGTAGGACTTACTAATGTGCCCACGACCTTTCAGCATCTAATTAAAGATGTCTTACGGGGTATGCTGTACCACCATGGGATCGCCTACTTAGATGACATTCTAATTTACTCCAAAGACCGACCCATGCAAGATCAGCCTGTGCACAACGTCCTAGAAAGACTCTGCCAACACGGACTATATGCTTGACTGGAGAAATGCATCTTTGATCAGCCCACCATGGAATTCTTAGGTTGCATTCTGGCCACCGAAGGAGTCTGCATGGGTCCCTGGAAGGTGGAAACAGTTTGTGATTGGGCAACGCTGCAAAGCTTTCAAGAAATTCAATGCTTCATTGGGTTTGCAAATTTATATAGAAGCTTTATATGTGACTACTCCCAAATCCTGACCCCTGTAACTTCTCTGCTATGAAAACCACCAAGTTTGCTTGGACACCAGAAGCCCAAGAAGCCTTCAAATATCTGAAGATGACATTCACCTCTATGCCCATCGTCACATGTCCTGACCCAAATCAGCCATTCATTCTGAAAACCGACACCGTCACCTGGAGGGGAGGCTGTCCCAAACACAGGGCCTCAACCAAGAATTTCATCCCTGTGAGTTTCAGAGTAACAGCCGTGTTAGTCTGTATTCGCAAAAAGAAAAGGAGTACTTGTGGCACCTTAGAGACTAACCAATTTATTTGAGCATAAGCTTTCGTGAGCTACAGCTCACTTCATCCTGTGAGTATTATTCCCACAATCTCTCTTGCTAAGCACAATTATGACATTTCAAACAAAGAGCTACTTGCCATCAAAGTGGCTTTTGAGACCTGGAGGCATTAACTAGAAAGAGCCAGACACCCTGTTCGGGTATTCACTGACCACGATAATTTAGAATACCTGTGCTCTGCTAAAGCCCTAACCCAACCACAGCTAAGCTGGGCTGTCTTCTTTTCAAGGTTTGATTTTACTATCACCTACCTCCCTGGATCCTGTAACAGGAAGGCAGATGTTCTGTTCCACAAAGGGGAATATGCCACTGATCCTAAGGTACCCAATGAAGAGCCTCCCTGCATCTGGAAACTACTTCCTCAGGGGATCACTATATCTGAGATATTTGTGACCATACATTCTTCCCTACCAGATGACCCCTTTGCCCAGACACTCCTAACTTCCAGCGCTGAACCACAGGGCAACTTCATACACAAGGATCGACTCCTCCTCATTTATAGGCGTACCTAGTCCCTGAGGGACACCCCCACTTGGAGCCCCTACATATTTGTCATGATGTCCCCTGGGCCAGACACTTCAGCCAGGCAAAGACCACTCTCTGGCATGTTGATTGTTCTGGTTGCCAAAACTGTGATCCAATATTCAGGCCTATGCCAGGTTTTATGATACCTGGGGCTGTAACAAAGTGCCCTGGGCTGAACCAAACCCTTTGGGATGTTAATACCCACCAAGACCCCCTTATGTCCTTGGTCCAATATTACGACAGACTTCACTGTCGAGTTACCAAAATCTGAGGGATGCCATACTGACAATAAAGGGTTCACTGATGAAGATGGTGCACTTTGTTCCCTACTTATATCTTCCCACCACTGAGGACGCTGTTCACCTCCTCATCACCCATGCGTTCCGCCTCCCGGACCACATCACCTTAGTCTGGGGGTCCTGGTTTGTATCTCGGTTTTTGCGGAGGTGTTCTGCCTGTTAGCAGCGTATCCCCAAGCTGACGGCCCATCAGATTGAACTGCTAGTAGAACAACATGTCGATGCTTCACAAACCACCACCAAAATGACTGGGCCTTATTGATTCCTCCCATGGAATTCGCATACAACAATGCAAACCAGGTCTCTACCAAGATGAGTCTGTTTTTTGCTAATTATGGTTTCCACTCCTGTTTCTGTCTTGCACTGCCCACAGCCACCTCAGTTCCTGCAGCCTCAGACCTGATTAATCAAATCCGAGGAACACAAGAAGAGTTGGAACAAACCCTAGAGATAGCCAAGGCAGCATACAGACATCATGCTAACCAGCACCTTCAGGTGCAGTAGGACAGAAGGTATGGCTATCAGCCGGACACCTCAAGATGGGCAGACTGTCCCCTTTGAACTAGGACACAGATGAAACATCTCCCCACACAGAGGCTTTTGATTCCTGTTTTCAGTTGTTGCCTTTTCATCTGTCCCAAATAGCTGCAGTTCCAACCTATTACCAATAGGTGTCACCTGGCTAACCAGTTTGAGGCCTGCTCATGGCTTCCACCCATGTTAACTTGACAGGGAGAGTGATTGAAATTCCTTGCACAACTTCTCCTTCTGGGAGTTATTTTGGATGGCACAGGGTATGGGGTGGGACATGACACCCCAGCACTGACTTGTACCTCAGATACCCTTCAGACTCCCTCTCTAGAATTTGGTGGCTAGGAGAGCATTCTGGGTATATAAACACATGCATAACCAGTGAGCTACTGCCTGCAGTGAACTTCCTCTGACAGTGCCATGAGGAAAGTCTATTGGATAGGAGTAGCATGTGTAAGTGTATGTTGGGGGGTGAGCCACTTCTCCCCACCTCACCATTTCCTTCTTAACCTTTGCTTGCTGCTCGTTTTATTATTCTTTCCTCCACTTTCTAGAACCCCATGCAGTATAGAATCATAGAAATGCAGGACTGGAAGGGATCTTGATAGGCCATCTAGTCCAGTCCCCTGCACTGAGGTAGGACCAAATTTTATCTAGACCAGTGTTTCCCAAACTTGGGACGCCGCTTGGTCAGGGAAAGCCCCTGGCAGGCCAGGCCCGTTTGTTTACCTGCCACGTCCGCAGATCGGCCTGCAGCGACGAACCACAGCCAGTGGGAGCCGCGATCAGCTGAACCTGCGGATGTGGCAGGTAAACAAACGGGCCCGGCCCGCCAGGGGCTTTCCCTGAACAAGTGGCGTCCCAACTTTGGGAAACACTGATCTAGATCATCCCTGACAGGTGTTTGTCTAACCTGTTCTTTAAAAACTTCTAATGACAGAGATTATACAACCTCCCTAGGTAATTTGTTCCAGCGTTTAACTACCCTTACAGTTAGGAAGTTTTTCCTAAAGTCTAACCTAAATCTTCCTTGCTGCAATTTAAGTTCATTGCTTCTTGTCCTGTCTCCAGTGGAAAATAATAGTTTATCACCCTCCTCTTTAGAACAACCTTTCACATACTTGAAGACTGTTATCGTGTCCCCTGTATGTTCCTGTCTCCCAGGAAGTAACACACAGAGAGAAATTTCAGGCTCAGCCAGGGGACTCAGGTTTGAAATAGATTTTAATTGAGTTTAGAGTTCTGTTTTGTCTCTTTTCCTCAGTTGAGGGTGGATTGTCCAGAGGACAAAGCAGATATGATAGATAGGAACAGGGGGTGAAGGAGAGAGAGAGCTACAGACAGGGAGACAGCGAGAATGAGATCCAGGGAAGCAGCCAAGGATATATATATGTGTGTGTGTGTGTGTGCGTGTGTGTGCTTTTCCACACCCACATACCACAACGCACTGACCCACATACCACAACAACACTTCACGGAACAAATGACCCAGAGAGTCATAACATGCACACACAAACCAAGTGACACACAGCAGTGAAACTCAATGGTAAGTGCAGACAAACACAGCTCAACACAAAACTCAAAGTCAACCACACAGATTCCAGCACACTTCAGCACAGACACACCTGGGGCAAAAGGACATTTGGAGATCAGCAGAGATACACACAACACACTGACACAAACACCCACCCACCCACCCAGCAAACAGCCATTGACAACACACAGAGTCAAACACAACTACACATGCAGATTCACACTGACCAGCACAGCACACAAAGGGAAATGCACACAACCTGACACCACACAAACTCAGACACACATCTGCTCACCACACACACAACAAAAACACCAGCAAATATGCTCGTGTAATCTAATACCCGAACAGAATGACTGGAACAGACCCACACACTGAGAGAAAATACCTCCGGCGCATAATCAGACACGCTCACAATACCCATCAGCAGGAGACAAAAGGAAAGTCTCATTCTTATCTTTCCCTTGGTTAATTCCAGCTAGGGAGACCTGCACTCAGGGATTTGAGGAGAGAGGAGACCAGCTGGTGGAGTGGAAAAAGGCGAGAGAGGCGGGGGGCATGGTGCGGGAAAGGTGGCTTCAGAGTCTGTGCATTGGGAATTGGCTGAGGAGTTGCAGTGCGCCATGGGCAGTGTTCAAAGGACACTTGGGTTACGAAAGTTGTGTCCAGCGAAGCGAGCTTCATCCCCAAGCTCTTCCTCAATCCTACCAGAGAAAGAAAGAGAGGTTGTGCAACTCAGAGCCTCAACACGAGGGACTGTCCTGGGCATGGAGAGCAAGTACAACACAGCGAGTCATACAGGAGCTTGGAATGGGGCAGAGCAGGAAAACAGGCCACTGTAAGTGCGGTGACTGCACTGACAGAAGCATCATGTCTTGGAGTAGGGAGAGACAAGTCAGCTCTGGGGTGACCGCACCTAGGGTACTGCACTCAGGTCTGGGATCCTTCTTGGTACCAGGGAGCCATGCCCATGCTGGCATCCTTAGTCCTGGAGACTCCCTCTCTCCCTGCACTGTCAGTTCCTCCCTCCCCAGAGAGTCTGTCCGCTAGTGGAGCCAGAGAGACATTCCCGCCTTTGCAATCTCAGCCCCAGACCACTCACCTCATGAGCTGGTTGTATTTGGCCAGTCGCTCAGACCTGCAGGGGGCTCCTGTCTTTATCTGTAAAATATTCACCACAAAGAACAGTGTGAGACACTCCCCCTCTCCCCATACACCAGCCGTCCCGCATGGGACCCGGAGTGTGCTCTGAGAGGTAGGAGGGGGATTCATGCTCTATGTTAATTCAGTGCCAGTCTTCACCTCCCCTCTTCCTCCCTGAAGCTCTCCAGGGCCTGGATTTTAGCTTAGCTGATACGTACCTGCCCAGTACACAGGCCCACAACCAGGTCAGCAATGAAGGTGTCTTCAGTCTCCCCAGATCGGTGACTCACCATCACTCCCCAGCCATTCTCCTGGGCCAACTTACAGCTGCAGAGAGAAATTAAGTAAATGAATCATCATCCTTCTTGGATGATGCTGGGTATGGGATGGGACCTGCTGGGGATGGGACCCTGACACCCACACTCCCAGTAACGGTCCTGGGGGCTTTTACCCCTGGTGATGGGGACCAAGGCTTTGTCTAAACAAAACAAAAATGATTAGGGGTCTAGAGCACATGACTTATGAAGAGAGGCTGAGGGAGCTGGGATTGTTTAGTCTGCAGAAGAGAAGAATGAGGGGGGATTTGATAGCTGCTTTCAACTACCTGAAAGGGGGTTCCAAAGAGGATGGCTCTAGACTGTTCTCAATGGTAGCAGATGACAGAACGAGGAGTAATGGTCTCAAGTTGCAATGGGGGAGGTTTAGATTGGATATTAGGAAAAACTTTTTCACTAAGAGGGTGGTGAAACACTGGAATGCGTTACCTAGGGAGGTGGTAGAATCTCCTTCCTTAGAGGTTTTTAAGGTCAGGCTTGACAAAGCCCTGGCTGGGATGATTTAACTGGGAATTGGTCCTGCTTCGAGCAGGGGGTTGGACTAGATGACCTTCTGGGGTCCCTTCCAACCCTGATATTCTATGATTCTATGATTAAACACAAAAACTGCACTGATTTCACTAATCGGTGTAGAAAGTGCTGTAGTTAGATTGGTGCTGGGAGCAGGTGGCTGGTTGGACTCACGCTTGAATGGCTTCAGTAACTGATCCAATCTGGTTGACTTTGAGCAGGAGGCAGTTGCAGGCTTTTTCCTCAACAGCTCGCTCGATGCGCTTGGGGTTGGTCACTGTCAGGTCATCCCCCACAATCTGAATCCCCACATTGGCTGTGAACTTGGACCAGGCCTCCCAGTCATCCTGATCAAAGGGATCCTCAATGGAGACCACTGCAGAGACAGGGGAAGATGGGTGAGTTAAAGCTGCCCCACTTCCCAATCCACAAAGCATAGCAGCTCACCTGGGTAATCGCGAACAAAGCTTTGGTAGAGGTCACCCAGCTCATCGGCAGAAATGTAGCGGCTGGGGTCATCAGGGGATTTGAAGTCCAAGTCGTATTTGCCATCGCGGTAGAACTCAGATGCTGCCACGTCCATGCCAATGACAATCTTCTCAGTGTAGCCGGCTTTGTCGATGGCTTCCTTGAGAAGTTCCAGAGCTGGGATGGGGAGAGAGACAGAATGAGATTCAGCCACTGCTAGTCTGTTTTGGAAAAACTCCTTCCAAACCCCAGATATTCAACTGCCTGAGGGGCAGGACAACTAAGAGTGGTCAGGAAGGAATGGTCCCTCTCTTGTAAGACCCTGCCTGGGGAAAGGGGGACAGCAGACTATCCAGGAGTTTGCAGTGGGACAGAACACAGGGTGGGTACGTAAGTTGGGGCTGAATATCCCAAGGTCTCATGTTCCAGAGCAGAAAGGGGATAGTCCCTCTCTGTGTGGCTCTGGGGAGACCCCATCTGGCATGCTGAGCCCAGCTATGGGCTCCTTACTCCCAGAACAAGAGTAACAAGCTGTGGGAACTGGAGGGGTGAAGTTCTGGGAACTGATTCAAAGAGCAAAGCCCAGCTGAGCAACGCCACGACCGAGGGGGAAGGACATGAGAATTGTCTGCTAGTGTGTGAGGGGTGTAAGGCCTAGAGGGAAGGTGTTGATTAGGGGGACTGGAAATGGGGAGAGACTAAGCCAAAGGAAAGGAGCTGTCTTCCGAGGCTGAGGGATCTGTGAGCCAGGGGAGCTGCTGCACCAAGGACAGGGCGGGGACCCAGCACCTGGGGAACTAGGAATCATGTGTCCTGGGGAATTGATGGGGTGGGGGATTGTGAGCCTGCCCTGAGCCTCAGCATGGGGGCTTTGCTCCCTTCTCTTGGTGTCTCTCACCTTCACTGTTCTCCAGGATGTTGGGGGCGAAGCCGCCCTCATCACCCACATTGGTGGCATCCTTCCCATACTTTTCCTTGATGACGCTCTTGAGGTTATGGTAGACCTCGGCTCCAATGCGCATGGCATCCCGGAAGCTTTCAGCCCCCACAGGCAGGATCATGAACTCCTGCATGGCCAGCTTGTTCCCTGCATGGGAGCCTCCATTGATCACATTGAAGGCCTGGAAAAGTCGAGAAAGAAGCAGGGGGTGAAACTGGCAATATCCCAGCCCAGTACCAGAGGGGCCCTCTGCTGAGTGGGTGCTTGAAGTCCCCATGTTCCCACAGTCCTGGCCTCCCCTCTCGCCTCCCCAGTCAAGTTCTCTAAGTCTGTTTGCAAGTGGACTTTGAAGCTAGGGATGGAAGGTTCTTACGGGCACTGGCAGGATGAGGTCGGCGTTCCCAGCCAGGTCAGCGATATGTCGATATAGGGGCACATCCTTCTCTGCAGCACCTGCCTTGCACACAGCCAGAGAGACCCCCAGGATGGCATTGGCTCCAAATTTAGCTGTGGACATTCCAAAATCAGGGAGGAATGAATTCTCCAAACATCCTCAGGCCTGTCATGCAGCCCCCTGCTATTCCAGTGCTGGGCTCCCCACCCAGCTCTGCCAATGCCCCTCAGTCCTGTCCTACAGCCCCCTGCTATTCCAGCCCTGGGCTTCCCACACAGCCCTGCCAGTGTCATAGAATCATAGAATAACAGGGTTGGAAGGGACCTCAGGAGGTCATCTAGTCCAACCTCCTGCTCAAAGCAGGACCAATCCCCAACTAAATCATCCCAGCCAGGGCTTTGTCAAGCCTGACCTTAAAAACCTCAAAGGAAGGAGATTCCACCACCTCCCTAGGTAACGCATTCCAGTGCTTCACCACCCTCCTAGTGAAAAAGTTTTTCCTAATATCCAACCTAAACCTCCCCCAGTCCCCTGGGACTCTGCAGCCCCCTGGTATTCCAGTGCTGGGCTCCCCACACAACTCTGCCAGTGCCCCTCAGTCCTGCCCTGCAGTATCACCCCACGCTCCTCTACATTTCTATTTCCCATGCCAAAGGAGAGGGGAATTACATTTATTTTCTGTCCCGTCCATCTCTAGCATGAGGTTGTCTATCTTCTCTTGATCCACCACAGAGAAGCCCTGCAAGAAGACACATCTGCTAAGAAGGGAAGGTGTGGAAAAAAGCTCAGCTCAGGGAGGGCGGTGTGTGTAACTGTATAGCACTTCTGTAGCACACAGATTCAGTATACATCACAATCACACCTCTGCTCTGGTTGTGAGGAACTGGCTCTGTGGCTGGGCCATTAGATTTGCCACCTCTAAGGTACAAAAAAAAGGGATATCCGGGGAGATCCTGAGCCCATAAAACTGGCCAGTTGGCAGTGTGTATTGAGCCTCCTTACAGATTTCCCAGGCCAGCTACCTCAAAAAAGGGATGATCCTGAGTAAACCCAGACAGTGGCTGCCCTATGGCCATAAAGTACTGTCACTAGCTGATGAGGCCATGGAACACGTCATGGGAAATTCCAGCTTCCGCACAAACAAAATCCACAGGCCAAAGCATTGTGAATGCCAGGCTGGCTGGGGGAGGATGAGACGAATGGGAATAGGAATGGAGGATTTGGATGAGGAATGAGCAGTGCTCCAAGAGGCGCATGTGCGAAAGAGGGAGAGAGTCTTACAATGAGGGGCAGCTGGAGAGGTGCCAGATCAGATGGTAACTGGGGCACCGGGGAGGGCCGTATGGAATAAAACCCCATCCACCCAGTGGAGCAGAGACCTGTCGCTTGCACACGCACACACACACACATGCCCACGCACACAAGGGCCTGTGAGGGTGTGTGCCTGGAGTCACAGGGAACAGCAATCTGCCAACCCAGTTGGTGAAATGAAGAGAGAGACAGAGGCAGAAAGAGATTAGAAAGCAAGAGAATAAAATAAACCTCCCAGAAAGGAGATTAAAGGGAAATCCTTACAGAGCCGAGGAGAGCTGGGGCAATAGTGCTGTTGATATGATCCACGGCCTGTAGGACCCCTAGAGAAGGGAAGAGACAGAGACAGCGAGTGAGACAAAGAAAGAGACAGAGACAGACAGAGATTCAAGGCCTAATTCTCCACTCAGTCACACCAGCTTTATATTCTTGTGACTCCACTGAGGTCAGTGGAATTATACCAGCTCAAAACAGGGAGTGCTGAGTGCAGAATCAGGCCCTGAGAGGACACACATGCACGTACACAGCACTGGGGCTACAAAGTTGCCTGAGACTGTTCAGCGAGGGTGAGCAGGAGCTGAACTGTCCCCACCTTTTCCGAGGAATCGGAACTTGTCATGGTCTCGCAGCTCCAGAGCTTCGTAGATGCCAGTGGAAGCGCCGCTGGGAACTGCAGCACGGAACATGCCTGAGAGAAAGCAAAACACACGTGTGAAAAGAGAGGAAAGAAGAAAGAAAAAGGGAAGCTTCTAAGCCCCTGCTCACTTCTTTTTTGCCTATCCTTCTCAATGTAACTTACAGCCCATGAGCTGTTTGGGTAGTGGCATTACCCCACAATATAGGTGGGGAAGCTGTGTCACAAGGAGGGGAAAGGACTCTCCCAAGGTCACACAGTGAGACAGTTGCAGAGCCACATAGAGAACCCAGGTGTCCTGACTCCCAGCTCCTCCCTGGGGTACACCCACTATATCCTACTCCATCTCAGAACTAGAGCTAGAACCCAGGGGGCCTGTTCCTCAGTCTCATACTCAAACACCTTAGTCTCCACCCCTTCTAGGGGAGTCTGAGTTTGAAGGGTAGTTGATGGGTAATATCTCCTTTTTTGATATTTCATTGAATAAAGAAGTGAATGAAACATTCAGCTCTAGAAGCGGACAGAAACCTGACACAAACATACATACACATGGATATGTGCACAGATATGAACACACAGGAGTACTTGCACATGCATGCATATAAATCTACATTATCAATCTATAAACATGCAAGGCCCATGACTATGCACGTGCCTGAAGATACAGCTAGACTCTATAAATACCTACTAGACAGAGAAACACAACTCTGTGACATTGTACAGACATGGAGGCACACATGCGTGCATTAACATACTCACAGACAGGTAGCTGTTACTGTATACACAGATGCACAAAGCATCACGTACAAACAGAAATCAGCAGTTTTATTTCAGTTTCCAGTGAGTATTTCACTCTGGTGCTCATGTACTAGCTCAACACTGTTTGGACTGTAAACCTGCTGGAGGCTAATGAATATTTATGCTGCAGAGCATGCACACATTCACTAGAGAAATCACACACACACCCCTACCTAGAGATCCTGCCACAAATTCTGATCCTTCAGCTCCAAAACCACAGGCCTCTCCTGCCTCAGCTAACAGAAGATCTCTCAGAGGACATGAATTTATGGGAGGTGCCTTTTCCTCTCTGGGAGCGCAGTGACAGACACACATGTGCACTCACTACACACTCATCAGCACAAACTCATCCACGCATTCACTCATTTGATAAGGTTACAAGTTTGGGACCCAACTTCTCTTAGTTGTAAATTCATCAGCAGGAATTAAGTGGTCAAGGTCCCGGGTGTTGCAAGAAGGTGCCTGGCTGCTGAAGAAACAAAGCTTATCCAGATTGTGGGTGCTATTTCCTACCTGGCTGCCACAGGACTGAACTAATTCCACTGCCTCCCAGTGCTGGACAGTCCAGAAATGCGCAGTCTCCTCCCACCTTGTCACACATACCTTTTTCTGTGTACAAATCCACCTCAACGGTGGGGTTCCCACGGGAATCCAGGATCTCCCGGGCATGGATCTTTTCAATGGACATGGTGATCCTGGTCTTTCCTGCAAAAGAGTTGGAGATGGGCAGTGGGGGGAGGAGAAGCAAGGAAAGAGGCTTAATTCTGGGTTTCTCCATCGCAGAGGCCTCACATCCTATCTGGGATTCAGAGCTCAGCTCTGGGCCCTTCATTCCCAGAAAGACAGTGACAGGCAGGAGGGGACTCAGGCTATGTCTGAGTTCCCTTGGAGCTCCGGGTGCAATTCCCAGTTCACAGAGACATGCTCAGGCTTGTGCATTAAAAATAGTGGTGTAGCAAGGGCAGTGGCGAGCAGCAGCACAGGCTAGCCGACCTAAGTTTGCAGGTTTGTTCTTGGCCTGGCTAGTCCAGGCCATCACTCGCGACTGCTCACCCTACCATGGCCACACTGCTATTTTTAGCACATTAGCTCGAGCAGAGCTGGCATGTGTGTATCTACCCGAGCTGGGAATCTGCCCCAAGTGTAGATGCAACATTGGAGACAAGCCAGAGGAACGCTTCTGGGGCCACAGGGGTTGGGTTCTGGGGACAGGTGGGCTAAACCCACCTGGCTCCAGGAAGCCATGGCTAAGGGAAGGACATGTGAACTGCTGGCAAATGCCCAAAGCTGTGATTCCTCAGGGGAGGGGGTTGTTTAGGGCAAGACTGTCCAACCTTTTCAGCCTGAAGTCTGAACACATTGCAGAATGGTCAGGGGGCCACAACCAATCTCTGCCATGTTCTGCTCCTTTCATGCTCAGGCAGCACAAGGGAGCTGCCCTGCCCCAGCAGGTGTAGAGTTGGCATAGCTGGTGCCTACATCCAGAGGCGAAAGTAAGCCGGTACGCCATACTGGGGCAGCCCGGCTTCCCCAGAGAGCAATTTAAAGAGCCTAGGGCTCCCACCAGTGGCTGGAGCCCCAGGCCCTTTATATTGCTTCCAGAGCCCTGCTGCTGGAGCCCTGGGGTAGTGGCTGTGGGGCTCCAGCAGCTATTTAAAGAGCCCAGGGCTCCTCTGTTTCTACCACCCCAGCCCTTTAAATAGCCGCCAGAGCCCCGCCGCCGCTACTCCTATGCTTGGGGGGCTATTTAAAGGACTGGGGCGGTAGAAGCAGGGGAGCTGCGGGCTCTTTAAATAGCCCGCAGAGCCCCAGGCTGCTGCTGCTGCCCTTGTGGGGGAGGGGAGGGGAGGAGAAGGGGGGGCACTTACCTTACGGGGTGGGCTTGGGCTGGCTCTGACCCCCCCTCAGCCCCGCCCCTTCCGCCCTAGGCCCCGCCCCCTTCCTGGGTCCAGAGCTGGCCCCAGCATACGGGTAAATCAGTCGACTTACTTTCACCCCTGCCTACATCTCCCTCCACAGAGGCCCTGGCACCAGGGGAGGCATGCCAGGATGCGGGGGAGAGGCATGGCTGGAGCATGCTGGAGTTATCTCCAGCTGATATATAGTCTCTTGGGAGCCAGCCAGCCCCCAGGCTGCTCTAACCAAGACTGGGACAGAGAATCAAGTCACTGTAATTGGTCAGTAGTTCTCAGCTTCTCCTTTTCCCCACTCCTGGGCTGCCTATGCTGGCTGTGAGGGAGGGAGCCACCTATCACTCTCCTGCTGTCCCCGTGGCTCGCACAGCCTGGTAGGCAATGGAGCAACCAGAACTCCCCTCCTCCATCCGCTGCAAGGCAGTAGGCAAGCAGCCAGGGAAAGCCTAACGGCTGCTGTGTGCTCCCAGCTCAGAGTAGAATTGCTAATGGGGCTGCAGGTGAAGCAGTGGGAGGCAGCTCTCTCTTCCTTCTAGATCCTGGTTTCTAGTGGTGGGGCTGATCCAGACACTGCAGTTTTAAATCGCAGGGCACAGCTCAGGGAGCACCTTTGCCATTACAATTCCAATATGCTGTTCTATCCCACGGTCACCCTTGAGGATCACGTTTCAAAGCCTCAAGGTCCACAGGTTGCACACCTTTGCTTTGGGGGGGAGGGGGAGGAAAGGGTGAGACTGAGACAAGGCAAAGGAACACAGGAATCAGGGCCCTAGCATGGAGGGGTCTGTGAGCCCAGGGAGCCGTCTCCCCGAGGGAAGGGCCTGGATCCCCAGCATTAGGGAAAGTGGGTGCTAAGGAGCCCCAGGAATGGACTAAGGGGAACGCTCTTGTCTTGCAGCCTGGGGGGAGGGAAGAGGGGTATGGGGCTGGTCCCAGCTTTTAAATCTTTAGTTCTGTATATAAGTCATGCTAATGAGTGTGGTGGGAGGGGGAGGATGGAGGTCTCTTGTATTGCGAGGGTTGGGAGATGAGGTGGTTTGAAGATTCAGTCATAGCTAACCAAGTTCCGGAGCAGAGCAGCTTTGAAGGCCACTCGCCTGCTGTATCATGCTCTTTGGGTGTTCAGAGAAGCCCTTGCCCCGTCCCAGCTCCCCTTCCCCACAATCTGAGGCCCATGTGTCTTGTCACCCAACTGCCACCCATCTATTGGCTGCCAGAGAAGGTGCCTAGCAATAACTCTAGGGAGTGGTACCCTATGGCAGGGGATAGGGGAATTCAATACACCATTCTCCCCCCCACAAGCCATAGCCCCTTGAATCCCCCCAGCTCCTATTGCTTCCCTTCTCTGCTCCTCCTTATTGCTTCCTCTCTCCTCCCTCTTTCCTTCATCACCCCTCCCCTCCTCTCTTGTTCACATAGGTTCAGTCCCCCTCCCCCATCCCCCAGCGGTAACCAGTTCTGAGTGGGGATATTAAACCCAATCCGAAGCTGAGACCAGGGAAAACTCAATTCTCAGTTGGTGAGCCCTGCAAAGCCTTCGCGCAGGGGACAAATGCCTAGTACAAGGCACAGTGGGATGGGGTGGGCAGAGATTTACACCTCACCAGGGTCTGTGTGCAGTGCCTGTGGCAGAGGGAGCAGAGGGGAGCCCAGGCGCAGCCCGTACTGGGGGCAGGAGCTGGTCTCAAGCCCATTCTCCTGGTGTCTGGAAATCACAATGTTATTACAGAAAACTTCTCCAATGCTGGGAAATCTCAGCCAGTGAAGCTGAGAGTCTCTAGAGCCATGCAGGGCTGTTCTCCCCCTTACAACTCCCTTCACAGCCACCGTCTGGGCTGGCATCCCCATCAGCTGCCCTAGCAGCTGCTCTGCAAGCAGAATTTTTCACGCAGTCTGTCAGACCCCACAGGCGCTTCCCCCATGGTAGTGCCCTGCGTGTGTGGGTTTCCCTCATGGCAGTGCCCTGGCAGTAGTCTAGCAGGCAGCATAAAGGAGGGAGGGGGCAAGGAGGGACAGACCGCACAAGTGTGAGTTTCCCCACAGTGGAGCCCTGATGATGACACATGAACTGGACTAAGCATTTCCCAATCCCTCAGCAGCAACATTGCCAGCTTCATTCCAGACTGTCCATTTTCCTCTTCTAGACAATCCTGCCAAAGGCCACAGAGCAGCTGGCTCAAGGACAGGAAAGGAACTAGACCTCAGCCATGCTGCATCCCCATGGCCTCATCACTCTCTCTGTTCCTCTTTCCTCTCCCCTCTGCACCGTTCCTTCCTTGCTTCTCTCTGTCTCTCACTGTCCAGTTCTCCACCTCCAAGGCCCCAGATGGAGGAAGAGCCGCACTGGAACTCACTGGCTGCAGCAGTGCTGTCCTGAAAGGTCAGGGACGGATAAGCTGGAATAACAGATTGGAACAGAGCCACAGCCTGGAACTCATATGCAGCTGAAGAAGAAGGGGGCAGCCATCAGGCTGAAGGGTGCACAGGCCCTTGGGAGAGGCAGGCTGAATAGTTTCCACAAGGAGCCATCACACAGTGCTCGGATAGGGACTGGTGGCCGATGGAATGGGCAACGTTGGCAGGAGGTTTGCGCTGCTGTAGTTCCCCCAGGTTGGCACTGCTTCAGGGAAGTTCACACTGCCAGGGCATGGTGTTGTAGAAGGTAACCTGGCTGCATCCCCCCATCCTCCCCAGTCCTCAACCTGCTGCAGTCCTCCACAACAAAGCACTGGTAGGGCACTGCTGTAAGGCAGCTGGCACTGCTGCAATTCCCCCAGGCTCAGCACTGCTCCTAGGAAGCTCACACTGCTGCAGTGCTGTGGCTGCTGCAGTTAGTACTTGCTTGGCGGCCATCTCTTCCCATCATTGCCCCCCAGCGGGGTGTGGGGCTGTGAACTACATGATGTCGAACAAGGCAATTCTCCTCCCTCCCCCTGGGAGGCAGCTCTGTGATGCTGCCAACGCCCTGCTAGACTAGGAAACCAGCGTGATCCCAGAGTTCAGCAAAGCTGGTCCCTCCTCCATGAATGATGCTCACCAACATCTCAGATTAGTCCCCCTCCTAGCATCAAGCTCTTTCAGAGACATCAGAAATCAGCTGCCCCCAAGTAAGCCTCTAAGCCACAGCATCTCCCTTGAGTGCCCTTGGGAACAGAACCTACCTCTGGTGGTTGAGCCCTCCCCAGATAAATACCCCATGGAGAGGCACAGCTGTGTTGTCCTGCAGCTTTGTGATGTAGCACAGGTAAGGGCAGGACAGGGGGGATTGCATGACATTAAAATAAGAAGGAAAGGAGAGAAGCAGAGGAGGGAGAATGCAGGGGGAGGGGAGAGCAGGAGGAGGAAGTGAGGGGAGTCTAGCTAGTTTATTTGCCTCTCTGCCTGGTCCCTTTCTCCAAGGACCCAAATGCTGGGGGTGCTGGGGGCCCCCCAGGATGGGGAGTGTAGAGATGCACAAGGGGGATGTTGGATGTGAGGGGGGCACTTACCTTTCTAAGGCAGGTGTGAGCAAGAGACTGAGAAAGTGCTGCTGGAAGGAGGAGGAGGAGGAGGAGGAGGATGGAGCTGAGGAAAGATGCAGGAGCAGGACCTCAAGGGGAGATGATGTGTCCTCTAAGCCAACAGCGGCAGCAGCAGCAGGATGGAGACGCCCCTGATAGGGCCGAGACAGCAGCATGTGACCCAGAGCTGCAATGAGTCAGGATTTAGAAGAAGCTTTGCAAACAGCACGTAGGGGATGGAGAGAGTGAGCCAGAGACACAGGAGGAGAGGAGAGGAGAGGAGCGGGGCAGAGAGGGGCCCAGGATAATTCACAGCTTCACTCACTCCAGATTCATTAATTTTTTTTATTCAAAGCAGAAAATATTACAGGAGCTTCAGGCTCCACAATTCACACTGCACAAACCTTAACTGTCCCTCCTTCTCCTTGGGCCTGCGAGGAGCAGAGCCTGTGCTGCACTGACTCCAGTAGAGCTGCATTCTTTTGGACAGCATAGGGGGGTGTCTGACACCAGCCTCTCCCAGGAGAGACAGGGAGTGTGGGCAAAGGAAAGGTCTCTAAGGGCCAAATACATGGAGACGTAGAACACTGGTCCTGCTCCCTGGCCAACCTACTCCTGCTGTGGCCCCCACAGAGTTCTGAGGGACTCTACAGGCAGCTGGAGGGTCACTCAGTTACTTCTCCTTGGGCAGATTCCTCCATTTCCTGAGGGAAAAGAAGAAAAGTGAGAGGTTAACAAGGATGGTTCCAGATGTTTCTTTCTTCCCCCCTTGTGGGGTAGGTGGCTCTATAATTGTTCTAACTGGTTTCTCAATGCTGACCCTTTTATTACCGAAAGGGTCACATGCCTCCGGCCATTTTTTTATGGCCGATGTGAGGCAGCATGTTTCAGAGGGTGTTTCACACACTGTACTCTCTCCTGGGACTCTACTTTAGGCTTTCTTTTCCCCCTTAATCTGAAGAAAAGACACTCAGACTGAAAATTGCTAGTCTTTCTCCTTTCCGAGGCTCTTCCCACCTCCTTACCCTCACTTCCTCTGCTCTAACCTGTTCCTCATCCCGGCGTCGCTGCCGTGTCTCCTCGGCCTCTGCCCGCTCATCTTCCTCAAAGAAATCCTTGTCAAGACGCTCAAGACGGGGAAGCAGCACCAGAGCCTCCATCCGGTATTCACCTTCATCAGAACAGGGATTGTCCATCAGCACCAGTGCCCGCAGCATGGGCAGAACCTGCAGCTTTGCCATCTCCTGAAGGTTCAAAATCCCATTCCCGCTGCAGAGGGGTGGGGGAGAAAAACAGGGAGAGAGAATAACTCTATTTATTGAGATCCCCCAGTGAAAATAACAATAAAGTGACCGAACAGACATGACCCACTGAAAGGGACTCATCAGCAAAAAGCCCTGAGCACCTGGAGCTCCCCAAGCTGAGAGAGACAAAAAGAAAGACCTTCCCCTCTCTGGGTTTCGTTAGGTGTCTCCTCTGTGTACGGACAGCCCTGTGGATCAGCCAGTGTCATCGCCTCCCCTGTACAGCAAATACCTAGGAGAAAAGGGTATTTGCAGTCACCAACAGGAGGGAGGGCAGAGAGACCAAAGAGGATTTTAGCAAAGGGTACAAGGTGCAGCAGGGGAGATCTGAGATGGATGTGGAGGGGCCAATCTCTCTGAAGGAACACAGAGGCAAAAAGTGGTATCCCAAAGTGGTTGAGGAATCAGGGCGCTGGGGCCCATCAAGGTGGCTTGGGCCTGGCCCTTAGCCCTGGTCTACACTAGGACTTTAGGTCGAATTTAGCAGCATTAAATCGATGTAAACCTGCACCCGTCCACACGATGAAGCCCTTTATTTCGACTTAAAGGGCTCTTAAAATCGATTTCCTTACTCCACCCCTGACAAGTGGATTAGCGCTTAAATCGGCCTTGCTGGGTCGAATTTGGGGTACTGTGGACACAATTCGACGGTATTGGCCTCCGGGAGCTATCCCAGAGTGCTCCATTTTGACCGCTCTGGAGAGCACTCTCAACTCAGATGCACTGGCCAGGTAGACAGGAAAAGAACCGCGAACTTTTGAATCTCATTTCCTGTTTGGCCAGCGTGGCAAGCTGCAGGTGACCATGCAGAGCTCATCAGCAGAGGTGACCATGATGGAGTCTCAGAATCGCAAAAGAGCTCCAGCATGGACCGAACGGGAGGTACGGGATCTGATCGCTGTATGGGGAGAGGAATCCGTGCTATCAGAACTCCGTTCCAGTTTTCGAAATGCCAAAACCTTTGTCAAAATCTCCCAGGGCATGAAGGACAGAGGCCATAACAGGGACCCGAAGCAGTGCCGCGTGAAACTGAAGGAGCTGAGGCAAGCCTACCAGAAAACCAGAGAGGCGAACGGCCGCTCCGGGTCAGAGCCCCAAACATGCCGCTTCTATGATGAGCTGCATGCCATTTTAGGGGGTTCAGCCACCACTACCCCAGCCGTGTTGTTTGACTCCTTCAATGGAGATGGAGGCAATACGGAAGCAGGTTTTGGGGACGAAGAAGATGATGATGATGACGAGGTTGTAGATAGCTCACAGCAAGCAAGCGGAGAAACCGGTTTTCCCGACAGCCAGGAACTGTTTCTCACCCTGGACCTGGAGCCAGTACCCCCTGAACCCACCCAAGGCTGCCTCCTGGACCCAGCAGGCGGAGAAGGGACCTCCGGTGAGTGTACCTTCTAAAATACTATACATGGTTTAAAAGCAAGCATGTGAAAGGATTACTTTGCCCTGGCATTCGCGGCTCTCCTGGATATACTCCCAAAGCCTTTGCAAAAGGTTTCTGGGGAGGGCAGACTTATTGCGTCCTTCATGGTAGGACACTTTACCACTCCAGGCCAGTAACACGTACTCGGGAATCATTGTACAACAAAGCATTGCAGTGTATGTTTGCTGGCGTTCAAGCAACATCCGTTCGTGTGTTATCCTCAGGAGAGTGAGATATAATCCATGGTCACCTGGTTGAAATAGGGTGCTTTTCTTCAGGGGACACTCAGAGGAGCCCATTCCTGCTGGGCTGTTTGCCTGCGGCTGAACAGAAATGTTTCCCGCTGTTAGCCACAGGGAGGGGGGAGGGTTGAGGGGGTAGCCACGCGGTGGGGGGAGGCAAAATGCGACCTTGTAACGAAAGCACATGTGCTATGTATGTAATGTTAACAGCAAGGTTTACCCTGAAAGAGTGTAGCCAGTGTTTTATAAAATGTGTCTTTTTAAATACCGCTGTCCCTTTTCTTTTCTCCACCAGCTGCATGTGTTTCAATGATCACAGGATCTTCTCCTTCCCAGAGGCTAGTGAAGATTAGAAAGAAAAAAAAATGCACTCGAGATGAAATGTTCTCCGAGCTCATGCTGTCCTCCCACACTGACAGAGCACAGACGAATGCGTGGAGGCAAATAATGTCAGACTGCAGGAAAGCACAAAATGACCAGGAGGAGAGGTGGCGGGCTGAAGAGAGTAAGTGGCGGGCTGAAGAGAAGGCTGAAGCTCGAATGTGGCGGCAGCGTGATGAGAGGAGGCAGGATTCAATGCTGAGGCTGCTGGAGGACCAAACCAGTATGCTCCAGTGTATGGTTGAGCTGCAGCAAAGGCAGCTGGAGCACAGACTGCCACTACAGCCCCTGTGTAACCAACCGCCCTCCTCCCCAAGTTCCATAGCCTCCACACCCAGACGCCCAAGAACACGGTGGGGGGGCCACCGGCCAACCAGCCACTCCACCACAGAGGATTGCCCAAAAAAAAGAAGGCTGTCATTCAATAAATTTTAAAGTTGTAAACTTTTAAAGTGCTGTGTGGCATTTTCCTTCCCTCCTCCACCACCCCTCCTGGGCTACCTTGGTAGTCATCCCCCTATTTGTGTGATGAATGAATAAAGAATGCATGAATGTGAAGCAACAATGACTTTATTGCCTCTGCAAGCGGTGATCAAAGGGAGGAGGGGAGGGTGGTTAGCTTACAGGGAAGTAGAGTGAACCAAGGGGCGGGGGGGTTTCATCAAGGAGAAACAAACAGAACTTTCACACCGTAGCCTGGCCAGTCATGAAACTGGTTTTCAAAGCCTCTCTGATGCGTACCGCACCCTCCTGTGCTCTTCTAACCGCCCTGGTGTCTGGCTGCGCGTAACCAGCAGCCAGGCGATTTGCCTCAACCTCCCACCCCGCCATAAACGTCTCCCCCTTACTCTCACAGATATTGTGGAGCACACAGCAAGCAGTAATAACAGTGGGAATATTGGTTTCGCTGATGTCTAAGCGAGTCAGTAAACTGCGCCAGCGCGCCTTTAAACGTCCAAATGCACATTCTACCACCATTCTGCACTTGCTCAGCCTGTAGTTGAACAGCTCCTGACTGCTGTCCAGGCTGCCTGTGTACGGCTTCATGAGCCATGGCATTAAGGGGTAGGCTGGGTCCCCAAGGATACATATAGGCATTTCAACATCACCAACAGTTATTTTCTGGTCTGGGAATAAAGTCCCTTCTTGAAGCTTTTGAAACAGACCAGAGTTCCTGAAGATGCGAGCGTCATGTACCTTTCCCGGCCATCCCACGTTGATGTTGGTGAAACGTCCCTTGTGATCCACCAGAGCTTGCAGCACTATTGAAAAGTACCCCTTGCGGTTTATGTACTCGCCGGCTTGGTGCTCCGGTGCCAAGATAGGGATATGGGTTCCGTCTATGGCCCCACCACAGTTAGGGAATCCCATTGCAGCAAAGCCATCCACTATGACCTGCACATTTCCCAGGGTCACTACCCTTGATATCAGCAGATCTTTGATTGCGTGGGCTACTTGCATCACAGCAGCCCCCACAGTAGATTTGCCCACTCCAAATTGATTCCCAACTGACCGGTAGCTGTCTGGCGTTGCAAGCTTCCACAGGGCTATCGCCACTCGCTTCTCAACTGTGAGGGCTGCTCTCATCTTGGTATTCATGCGCTTCAGGGCAGGGGAAAGCAAGTCACAAAGTTCCATGAAAGTGCCCTTACGCATGCGAAAGTTTCGCAGCCACTGGGAATCGTCCCAGACCTGCAACACTATGCGGTCCCACCAGTCTGTACTTGTTTCCCGAGCCCAGAATCGGCATTCCACAGCATGAACCTGCCCCATTAGCACCATTATGCATGCATTGGCAGGGCCCATGCTTTCGGAGAAATCTGTGTCCATGTCCTGATCACTCACGTGACCGCGCTGACGTCGCCTCCTCGCCCGGTAGCGCTTTGCCAGGTTCTGGTGCTGCATATACTGCTGGATAATGCGTGTGGTGTTTAATGTGTTCCTAATTGCCAAAGTGAGCTGAGCGGACTCCATGCTTGCCTTGGTATGGCGTCCGCACAGAAAAAAGGCGTGGAATGATTGTCTGCCGTTGCTCTGACGGAGGGAGGGGCGACTGACGACACGGCTTACAGGGTTGGCTTCAGGGGGCTAAAATCCACAAAGGGGGTGGCTTTACATCAATGAGTATTTCAGGCAGGACTTCACGGAGGGTTCCAATAAGAAATGGTGCACCTAAGTTATTGTTCTTATTGGAACAAGGAGGTTAGCCTGGCCTCTGATTGATACATGGCTAGATTTACCTCGCTGCACCTTCTCTGTGAGTGACTGCAGTGTGACCTAGAGGAATGAGTCCCCTAGACAGGGGAGAAGGCAAATGAGTACAAAACAAATCTGGTCTATTTCTTGTTTTGATCCACTCCATCTATCTTTTACATCTTTGGCTGGCAGCAGACGGTGCAGAAGGACTGCAAGCCATCCACATCTCATGGCTGCTCGGCAGAAGATGGTACAGTACGACTGCTAGCCATCCTCATCTCTTGCCTGCCCGGCAGAAGATGGCACAGTACGATTGCTAGCCATCGTCATCTCTTGCCTGCCCGGCAGAAGATGGTACAATACGACTGCTAGCAATCCGTATTGCCTGCCTGCTCACCATTAGACGGTTCAATACGACTGACTGCAGGACTAAAGAGAATGACCTGGTCAAGTCACCAAAAATTTAGTCCCTGCGCCCATGTCTGCCCAGGCGCTCCCAGCCGACGTGGCCAGGAGCACCTCGGACATGATGAGGACGGCTATCAGTCATACTGCACCATCTGCTGCCAGAAGGCAATGGGTTGCTGCTACTGTGTAGCAATGCCGTACCGCGTCTGCCAGCACCCAGGAGACATACGGTGACGGTTACCTGAGCGGGCTCCATGCTTGCGGTGGTATGGCGTCCACAAAGGTAACTCAGGAAAAAAGGCGCGAAACGATTGTCTGCCCTTGCCTTCACGGAGGGAGGGAGGGAACGGGGGCCGGACAATATGTACCCAGAACCACCCGCGACAATGTTTTAGCCCAATCAGAGTGCTCCATTGTGACTGCTCTGGACAGCACTCTCAACTCAGATGCACGATTGTTTGCCGTTGCTCTGACGCAGGGAGGGGCGACTGAGGACACGGCTTACAGGGTTGACTTCACGGAGGGTTCCAATAAGAAATGGTGCACCTAAGTTATTGTTCTTATTGGAACAAGGAAGTTAGCCTGGCCTCTGATTGATACATGGCTAGATTTACCTCGCTGCACCTTCTCTGTGAGTGACTGCAGTGTGACCTAGAGGAATGAGTCCCCTAGACAGGGGAGGAGGCAAATGAGTACAAAACAAATCTGGTCTATTTCTTGTTTTGATCCACTCCATCTATCTTTTACATCTTTGGCTGGCAGCAGACGGTGCAGAAGGACATATTGCCTGCCTGCTCACCATAAGACGGTTCAATAGGACTGACTGCCGGACTTAAGAGAATGACCTGGTCAAGTCACTAAAAATTTAGTCCCTGCGCCCATGTCTGCCCAGGCGCTCCTGATCGACCTCACACAGGCGACCAGGAGCACCTCGGACATGACGAGGACGGCTACCAGTCGTATTGTACCGTCTGCTGCCACAAGGCAATGGGTTGCTGCTACTGTGTAGCAATGCCGTGCCACGTCTGCCAGCACCCAGGAGACATACGGTGACGGTTACCTGAGCGGGCTCCATGCTTGCGGTGGTATGGCGTCCGCACAGGTAACTCAGGAAAAAAGGCGCGAAACGATTGTCTGCCCTTGCTTTCACGGAGGGAGGGAGGGAGGGAGGGAAGGGGGGACTGACGATATGTACCCAGAACCACCCGCGACAATGTTTCAGCCCCATCAGGCATTGGGATCTCAACCCAGAATTCCAATGGGCAGCGGAGACTGCGGGAACTGTGGGATAGCTACCCACAGTGCAACGCTCCGGAAGTCGACTCTAGCCTCGGTACTGTGGAAGCACTCCGCTGAGTTAATGCACTTAATGCACTTCTGTGGGGACACACACACTCGAATATATAAAACCGATTTCTAAAAAACCGACTTCTATAAATTCGACCTTATTCCGTAGTGTAGACATACCCTTAGAGACCAGTGGGATGGGAAGACCAACCGAGCCCCACCTGCTGGTGAAGACTGTTGTCTCCAAAGCAGCTAACTTGACATGCTTTGGGGATAGCAGTCCCATTGCCCACAGGGGGTTCCCAGCACTCCAGAGGGGTCTCCAGGGCCAAAGTTGATCAGGGGAGGACCCACCGCAGATTGAGGTACTGCAGGCACTTCATGCTCTGAGAGAAGCCATCCAGGGTCTCAAGCTTGTTGTCACGCAGATGCAGGGTCGTAAGCTGTACCAGTTCCTCCAGGCCTTCAAGGTGGGTAATGAAGTTTTGGGCCTGAGCACCAGGAAGGGAGAGGAGAGATTGGTGTGAGGGAAGGAAAGAAAGTTGGAGAAAGGGAGGAGGGAATCAGAATAATGTTATAGTATTAAAATCCCTTTCACTTTCCGCATACTCATCACCCCCAGTGCACTCCTCTAAAGTGCACCCTTCTCTGGGGTGGGGCACAACAACTGTTTAACAATCCAACAACAGTGCTGTGCAATAACTTAGGATAGAAGGTTCAGTGGAATACTGTTTCCAATAGAAGGTGCAGGAAAAAACTTAGGGATGATGAGTCCCTCAGGGCTGGGGCACATGACTTAGAATCATAGAATCATAGAATCATAGAATATCAGGGTTGGAAGGGACCTCAGGAGGTCATCTAGTCCAACCCCCTGCTCAAAGCAGGACCAATCCCCAATTAAATCATCCCAGCCAGGGCTTTGTCAAACTTGTGAGGAGAGGCTGAGGGAACTGGGCTTGTTTAGTCTGCAGAAGAGAAGAGTGAGTGGGGATTTGATAGCAGCCTTCAACTACCTTAAGGGGGGTTCCGAAGAGGATGGAGCGTGGCTGTTCTCAGTGGTGGCAGATGACAGAACAGGGACAAATGGTCTCAAGTTGCAGTGGAGAAGGTCTAGGTTGGATATTAGGAAACACTATTTCACTAGGATAGTGGTAAAGCACCGGAATGGGTTACCTAAGGAGGTGGTGGAATCGCCATCCTTAGAGGTTTTTAAGGCCCGGCTTGACAAAGCCCTGGCTGGGATGATTTAGTTGGGGTTGGTCCTACTTTGAACAGGGGGTTGAACTAGATGACCTCCTGAGGTCTCTTCCAACCCTAATCTTCTATGATTCTATGATGGAGACTAAAATAATCTGAGTTGGGATTTGAGTATGAGGGTTAACACCCTGACTTGGGCAAAGGGATAGGGGATCTTTGACACCTACAAGGACTCAAGAAAAATGTTTTGTGAAAGACTTAACCTCCAGCAGCATCATGTCCCCTACTGAGTAACCCACACCACTCCCTGCAGCACAGTGGCCCCTAGAATTACACTGGGGCATTCAGATCATTATTGATTAGAGAACAGAGTGAGCCCTATGGCTCACCCACAGCACTACCAGCACAGTGGCCCTTCCACAATCTGTGGCCTTGGGTTCTAAATTGTGGCCCTAAGTGTTTGATTATGAATTGAAAATGTGTTTACAGGGTCACAGAGCTTGCCAGACTGGATCAGCCCAGTGGGCCATCTAGTCTGCCATCCTTGCCTCTGACAGTGGCCAGAAACAGACACTTCAGAGGCAGGGGTAAGAAACACTGCAGGAAGCAAATATCAGATAATCTGCATCCAGGGATGTTTTAAGACCTGAAACAGGGAAGTGTTATGTTCCTTCCAATTTTTTGTAGGCTTTGCTGTTATAACTGGATATTTTTGTTATCCATATAAATGTCCAGTCCCTCTTTGAATCTTGCTAAGTGCTTGGCTTCAACAACTACCTCTGTCAATAAATTTCATGGTCTAATCACATGTTGTGTGAAAAAATATTTCCTTGTATTGGTTTTTAATTTGCCATCTTTCAATGTCATTGAATGTCTCATTGTTCTTGTGTTAGGTGACAGGGAGAACAGAAGTTTCTGATTTATCTTGTCTAGGCCAGTCATTATTACAGTTATAGGAGAGGCTGGGACAGTTTGGAGAAGAGGGGGAAGAATAGGGTGAAGCTTGTGGGGAAATGGGCAGAAGAGTCTGTGCCCACTAGAGAACACTCCCTTCCAGAGCCTGGAATGGAACCCAAGATCCCTCACCATTTGTCAGCTGTCAACAAATATCTGTGAAACCCACTGGCAAATGTAAGAACATAAGAATGGCCATATTGGGTCAGACCAATGGTCTATCTAGCCCAGTATCCTGTCTTTCAACAGTGGCCAATGCCAGGTGCCCCAGAGCAAATGAACAGAACAGGCAATCATTGAGTGATCCATCCCCTGTCACCCACTCCCAGCTTCTGGCAGTCAGAGGCCTGAGCATGGGGCTGCATCCCTGACCATTTTGGCCAATAGCCATTGATGGACCTATCTTCCATGAACTTAACTAATTATTTTTTTAACCCCATTATAGTTTTGGCCTTCACAACATCCCTTGGCAATGAGTTCCACAGGTTAACTCTCCATTGTGTGAAGAAGTACTTCCTTTTTTTTGTTTTAAACCTGCTGCCTATTAATTTCATTGGGTGACCCCTGGTTCTTATGTTATGTTAAGGAGTAAATTATACTTCCTTATTCAGCTAGCGAGCAGGAGCAGCTAACAGGGGAGTGTCGTGAGGGAGTTCTCCAGGTGAAGGAGGAGCGATTACATGACCTTTGGAGTAAGTTTGTTGTCTGTAGTGTGTGTGTTTGTGTTTGTGGTGTGCTTGCTGCTTAACTGAAATATACCGTGTGGTCTGTTTGGGGGACCATGTGCTGACCATGTGTGTGCTGAGCCTAGTAGCCTGCTAGGCAAGGCTGAAAGCTTCTTAACGAGGCTTTGATCCCTAAGCCCTTTAGCACCCATCAACCCTTAACCAGGGGACGGGACTGTGACGGGTTGGGTCACAGAGAGCCCCTTGGGACTGCCACCTGATGTGCTGAGACTACCTCTGAGCCTCTTTTCCCTGGCAGCTTGGGACTTCAGTGCCATGTCTTGTTGAGCCAGACACACTAGCCTGCTGCAAACACAGACCCAGGTCTGAACCATGTCCCCCACAAGCTGCAGGCTTAACTGAAAACAGCTTAAGAAATGCTCCAGTCTCCAGCACCCAGATACCCAGTATCCAATGTGGTCCAAACCCCAAATAAATCCGTTTTACTCTGTATAAAGCTCATACAGGGTAAACTTATAAATTGTTCGCCCTCTAGAACACTGATAGAGAGAGATGCACAGCTGTTTGCTCTCCCAGGTATTAATACTTGCTCTGGGTTAATTAATAAGCAAAAAGTGATTTTATTAAATATAAAAAGTAGGATTTAAGTGGTTCCAAATAATAACAGACAGAACAAAGTAAATTACCAAGCAAAATAAAACAAAAACGCGCAAGTCTAAGCCTAATACAGTAGGAAACTAAATGCAGGTAAATCTCACCCTCAGAAATGTTCCAATAAGCTTCTTTCACAGACTAGGCTCCTTCCTTATTAGCATATTTTCATAAAATCATAGAATCATAGAATATCAGGGTTGGAAGGGACCTCAGGAGGTCATCTAGTCCAACCCCCTGCTCAAAGCAGGACCAACACCAACTAAATCATCCCAGCCAAGGCTTTGTTAAGCCGGACCTTAAAAACCTCTAAGGATGGAGATTCCACCACCTCCGTAGCTAACCCATTCCAGTGCTTTGCCACCCTCCTAGTGAAATAGTGTTTCCTAATATCCAACCTAGACCTTCCCCACTGCAACTTGAGACTATTGCTTCTTGTTCTGTCATCTGCCACCACTGAGAATAGCCTAGCTCAGAGGTGGGCAAACTATGGCCCATGGGCCACATCCGGCCCATGGGACCGTCCTGCCTGGCCCTTAAGCTCCTGGCCGGGGAGGCTAGCCCCTGGCCCCTCTCCTGCTGTCCCCCCTCCCGTGCAGTCACATCGCCGTGTGTGCAGTGCAGCTGACTCTGGCCAGGCGGCGGGGCTGCAAGCTCCTGGTGCTCTCAGCAGCATGGTAAGGGGGTGGGGCGGTGGAGGGGGTGGTTGGATGGGGCAGAGATTCTGGGTGGGGGGGCGGTCAGGGGACAGGGAGCAGGGGCCGTTGGATAGGCGTGGGAATCCCGGGGGGCCTCTCAGGGGGCGGGGGTGTGGATAGGGAATGGGGCAGTCAGGGGATGGGGAACGGGGGGGTTGGATGGGGGTGGGGTCCAGGGGTGCCTGTCAGGGGGCGGGGGTGTGGATAGGGGTCAGGGGGGCAGTCAGGGGACAGGGAGCAGGGGCGGTTGGATGGGGGTGGGGTCTTGGGGGGGGCAGTTGGGGCATGGGGTCCCGGGGGGGGCGGTCAGGGGATAAGGAACAGGGGGAGTTGGATGGGTCATGGGTTTTGAAGGGGGCAGTGAGGGGGAGGAAGTGGGCGGAGGCAGATAGGGTGCAGGGGCCAGGCTGTTTGGGGAGGCACAGTCTTCCCTACCCGGCCCTCCATACAGTTTCGCACCCCGATGTGGCCCTCGGGCCAAAAAGTTTGCCCACCCCTGGCCTAGCTCCATCCTCTTTAGAACCCCCCTTCAGGTTAGTGAAGGCTGCTATTAAATCTCCCCTCACTCTTCTGCAGACTAAATAACCCCAGTTCCCTCAGCCTCTCCTCGTAAGTCATGTGCCCCAGCCCCCTAATCATTTTCATTGCCCTCCACTGGACTCTCTCCAATTTGTCCACATCCCTTCTGTAGTGGGGGGACCAAAATTGGATGCAGTACTCCAGGTGTGGCCTCACCAGTGCCGAATAGAGGGGAATAATCACTTCCCTCAATCTGCTTGGAATGCTCCTACTAATACAGCCCAATATGCCATTGGCCTTCTTGGCAACAAGGGCACACTGCTGACTCATATCCAGCTTCTCATCCACTGTAATCCCCAGGTTCTTTTCTGCAGAACTGCCGCTTAGCCAGTCGGTCCCCAGCCTGTAGCAGTGCATGGGATTCTTCCGTCCTAAGTGCAGGACTCTACACTTGTCCTTGTTGAATCTCATCAGATTTCTTTTGGCCCAATCCTCCAATTTGTCTAGGTCACTTTGGACCCTGTCCCTAACCTCCAGTATATCTACCTCTCCCCCCAGCTTAGTTCATCTGCGAACTTGCTGAGGGTGTGCAACGTCATATGGAGCTGTGCAACATCACAGGGACTACTCAGGAGGACGAGGGCTTTAAAAAGTCCGCTTCTCAGCGACCAGAGGAGCTAGTGAACAGGAGCAGCTAACGGGAGTTTTGCAAGGAAGTGTGAGCCAGGGGGCTAGATACACTTAACATTCTGTAAACTTAAAGCCAGACACCCCCTGATAAAAACAAAACAACAACAAAGGAACGAATTTCAGGAGTAAAAAGATAATGCAGGCAGAAGTCCAGCAACAGAGAGGGAGCTATCTAGTTTATTGCACCCAATGCAGCATGTATGATTATCTGCCCTATGGGCAGGTGGTGTATGTATGCATTTGGTGCAAGGAGCTCCTGGCCCTCAGAGACCGTGTATGGGCTTTGGAAACCAGAGTGGCTGAGCTGGAGGAGCTAAGGGAGACAGAGAGGTACACAGATGAGACTTTCCGGGACACAGTCTGACAGCCTCTGTGCTGTTGAAGAGGATGAAAGTCTCAGGGAAGTAGAGCATCCAACTGGAGCAGAGGGAAATGATCCCATAGTTGGCACCCTCCTTCCAGATTATGTTGTGTTATCCTTTCACACTGAGGATACCTCTCTGGGGGAGGGAATTCCAGTTATCAGGAAGAGACAGGTAATAGTTATAGGGGATTCGAGCATTAGAAACATAGACAGCTAAGTTTGCGAAGACTGGGAGAACCGCTTGGTGACTTGCCTGCCTGGTGCGAAGGTTGCAGATCTCTCAAGACATCTAGATAGACTTATGTGTAGTGCTGGGGAGGAGCTGGTGGTCGTGGCACATGTTGGTACCACTGACATAGGGAAGGATAGGAGAGAGGTCCTGGAGGCCAAATTTAGGCTGCTAGGTAAGAGATTGAAGTCCAGGATCTGCATGGTAGCATTCTTTGAAATGCTTCCAGTTCCATGCGTAGGGCCAGTTAGACAGGCAGAACTGTAGGATCTCAATGTGTGGCTGAGACAATGGTGTAGGGAGGAGGGGTTTAGATATATTAGGAAGTGGGAAAACTTTTGGGAAAGAGGGAGCCTATAAAGGAAGGATGGGCTCCACCTAAACCAAAATGGAACCAGATTGCTGGCACTTAAAAAGGTCATAGAACAGTTTTTATACTAAGGGCTGGGGGGAAAGCCGTCAGGTGCGGAGGAGCATGTGGTTTGGACAGAGACATCCCTTAGAGGAGGATCTATTAATGGAGATTCTCTATGTCCTAGTAAGGAGGAGAGGATGGAAGATGATAAAATACAGGTAGGATCTGATGAGAAACAGTCAAATGAAAAAGAGTCTCATTCAATTACATCACATAATGGCAGACAGCTAAAAAGTGACAAGTTTTTAAAGTGCTTATATACCAATGCCAGAAGTCTAAATAATAAGACGGGTGAACTAGAGTGCCTCGTTTTAAATGAGGATATTGATATAATAGACATCACAGAAACTTGGTGGAGTGAGGATAATCAATGGGACACAATAATACCAGGGTACAAAATATATCAGAAGGACAGAACAGGTCATGCTGGGAGGGGAGTGGCACTATATGTGAAAGAAAGCATAGAAGCAAATGAAGTAAAAATCTTAAATGTACCAAACTGTACCATAGAATCTCTATGGATAATAAGTAATTCAATGCTCTAATAACAAGAATATAGGAGTAGGGATATATTACCGCCCACCTGACCAGGATGGTGATAGTGACTGTGAAATGCTCAGGGAGATTAGAGAGGCTATTAAAATAAAAATCTCAATAATAATGGAGGATTTCAGTTATCCCCATATTGACTGGGTACATGTCACCTCAGGACAGGATGCAGAGATAAAGTTTCTTGACACCTTAAATGATTGCTTCTTGGAGCAGCTAGTCCAGGAACCCACAAGAGGAGAGGCAATTCTTGATTTAGTCCTAAATGGAGCACAGGATCTACACCATAGCTGGACAGCTTGGTAATAGTGACCATAATAGAATTAAATTTAACATCCCTGTGGCAGGGAAAACACCACAGCAGCCCAACACTGTAGTATTTAATTTCAGAAAGGAGAACTAAACAAAAATGAGGAGGTTAATTAAAAGAGAAATTAAAAGGCACAGCGCCAAAAGTGAAATCCCTGCAAGCTGCATGGAAACTTTTTAAAGACACCATAATAGAGGCTCAACTTAAACGTATATCCCAAATTAAAAAACATAGTAAGAGAACCAAAAAAGTGCCACTGTGGCTAAACAACAAAGTAAAAGAAGCAGTGAGAGATAAAAAGGCATCCTTTAAAGAGTGGAAGTTAAATCCTAGTGAGGAAAATAGAAAGGTGCATAAACTCTGACAATTGAAATGTAAAAATATAATTAGGAAGGCCAAAAAAGAATTTGAAGAACAGCTAGGCAAAGACTCAAAAAGTAATAGCAAAAAACTTTTTAAGTGCATGAGAAGCAGGAAGCCTGCTAAACAACCAGTGAGGCCACCGGACGGTTGAGATGCTAAAGTAGCATTCAAGGCCATTGTGGAGAAACTAAATGAATTCTTTGCATCGGTCTTCATGGCTGAGGATGTGAGGGAGATTCCCAAACCTGAGCCATTCTTTTTAGGTGACAAATCTGAGGAACTGTCCCAGATTGAGATGTCATTAGAGGAGGTTTTGGAACAAATTGATAAACTAAACAGTAATAAGTCACCATGACCAGATGGTATTCACCCAAGAGTTCCAAAAGAACTCAAATGTGAAATTGCAGAACTACTAACTGTAGTCTGTAACCTATCATTTAAATCAGCTTTTGTACCAAATGATTGGAGGATAGCTAATATGACAACAATATTTAAAAAAGCAATTACAGGCCGGTAAGCCTGACTTCTGTACTGGGCAAACTGGTTTAAACTATAGAAAAGAACAAAATTGTCAGACGCATAGAGGAACATAATTGGTTGGGGAAGAGTCTACATGTAAAGGGAAATCATGCCTCACCAATCTACTAGAATGTGGACAAGGGGGATCCTGTGGATATGTGTACTTAGATTTTCAGAAAGCCTTTGACAACGTCTCTTACTAAAGGCTCTTAAGCGAAGTAAGTTGTCATGGGATAAGAGGGAAGGTCCTCTCATGGATTGGTAACTGGTTAAAAGATAGGAAACAAAGGGTAGGAATGAATGGTCAGTTTTCAGAATGGAGAGAGGTAAATAATGGTGTCCTCCAGAGGTTTGCACTGGGCCCAGTCCAATTCAATATATTCATAAATGATCTGGAAAAAGGGGTAAACAGTTATGTGGCAAAATTTGCAGATGATACAAAATTGCTCAAGATAGTTAAGTCCCAAGCAGGCTGCGAAGAGCTACAAAAGAATCTCTCAAAACTGGGTGACTGGGCAACAAAATGGCAGATGAAATTCAATGTTGATAAATGCAAAGTAATGCACATTGGAAAACATAATCCCAACTATACATATAAAATGATGGGGCCTAAATTGGCTGTTACCACTCAAGAAAGAGATCTTAAAGTCATTGTGGATAGTTCTCTGAAAACATCCACTCAATGTGCAGCGGCAGTCAAAAAAGTGAACAGAATGTTGGGAATCACTAAGAAAGGGATAGATAATAAGACAGAAAATATCATATTGCCTCTATATAAATCCATGGTATACCCACAAGTTGAATAGTGCGTGCAGATGTGGTCCCCCATTTCAAAAAAGATATACTGGAATTGGAAAAGGTTCAGAAAAGGGCAACAAAAATGATTAGGAATATGGAATGGCTTCCGTAAGAGCAGTGATTAATAAGACTGGGACTTTTCAGCTTAGAAAAGAGAAGACTATGGGAGGTATGACTGAGGTCTATAAAATCATGACTGATGTGGAGAAAGTGTTATTTACTCCTTCTCATAACACAAAAGCCAGGGGTCATCAAATTAAATGAATAGGCAGCAGGTTTAAAACAAACAAAAGGAAGTATTTTTTCACACAATGCACAGTCAACTTGTGGAACTCCTTGCCATAGGATGTTGTGAAGGCCAAGACTATAACTGGGTTCACAAAAGAACTATATAAGTTCATGGAGGATAGGTCCATCAATGGCTATTAGCCAGGATGGACAGGGATGGTGTCAGAAGCTGGGAATGGGCGACAGGGGATGGATCACTTGATGATTACCTCTTCTGTTCATTCCCTCTGGGGCATCTGGCATTGGCCACTGTTGGAAGACAGGATACTGGGCTAGATGGACCTTTGGTCTGACCCAGTATGGCCATTCTTATGTTCTTATTCACTTTTTCCACATCATTCATGATTTTAGATCTCTATCAGATCTCTCCTTAGTCATCCCTTTTCCAAGCTGAACAGTCCCAATCTTTTTAATCTCTCCTTATAGGGAAACTGTTCCATACCCTTAATAATTTTTGTTGCCCTTCTCTGTACCTTTTCCAATTCTAGTATATCTTTTTTGAGATGCGGCAACCAGAACTGCACACACTACTCAAGGCGTACCATGGATTTACATAGTGGCATTATGATCTTTTCTGTCTTATTATCTATCTGTTTTCTAATGGTTCCTAACATTCTGTTATCTTTTTTGCCTGCCGCTGCACATTGAGTGGATGTTTTCAGAGAACTAGCCACAATGACTCCAAGATCTCTTTCTTGAGTGGTAACACCCAATTTAGGCCCCATCATTTTGTATGTATAATTAGTATTATGTTTTCCAATGTGCATTACTTTGCATTTATCAACATTGAATTTCATCTGCCCATTGTGTTGCCCAGTCACCGGTTTTGTGAGATCCCTTTGTGACTCTTCGCAGTCTGCTTTGGACTTAACTCTCTTGAATAATTTTGTATCGTCTACAAATTTTGCAACCTCTCTGTTTACCCCTTTTTCCAGATCATTTATCAACATCTTGAACAGCAGTGATCCCAAATCTGCTCCCTTGGGGACACCACTATTTACTTCTCTCCATTCTGAAAACTGACCCATTTATTCCTACCCTTTGTTTCCTGTCTTTTAACTAGTTACTGATCCATGAGAGGATCTTCCCACTTATCCCAGCTTACTTTGCTTAAGAGCCTTTGGTGAGAGACCTTGTCAAAGGCTTTCTGAAAGTCCAAGTACACTATGTGCACTGGACCCCTTGTCCACAGGTTTGTTGACCCCCCCACCTCAAAAAATTATAATAGATTGGTGAGGCATGATTTCTCTTTATAAAAGCCAGGTTGACCCTTCCACAATCATTCTCTTCTTTACAATAGTTTCAGCCAATCTGTGAAACCCTTCTAGTGCTGGTCCACTTAGAGCAGGAGTGGGCAAACTACTGTCCAGAGGCCGCATCTGGCCCTCCAGACATTTTAATCCAGCTCTTGAGCTCCCAGCGGGGAGCAGGGTCCGGGGCTTGCCCCACTCTGGAGCTCCATCCAGGGAGTGAGGTTGTGGGCTTGCCCCACTCTGCACAGATCCTGGAAACAGTGGCATGTCCCCTCTCCAGCTCCTATGCGTAGGAGCAGCAAAGAGGCTCTGCATGCTACCCCCACCCCAAGCACTGCCCCCGCAGCTCCCATTGGCCGGGAACTGAGGCCTGGCTGTGCCTCCACTTAGGAGCCAGAGGGGGGACATGCTGCTGCTTCTGGGAGCTGCTTGAGATAAGCACCGCCCAGAGCCTGCACCCCTGACCCCCTCCCACGCCCCAGCTCACTGCCTCAGCCCTGATTCCCCTCCCGCCCTCCGAACTCCTCGGTCCCAGCCCAGAGCACCTTACTGCACTCCCAACCCCTCATCCCCAGCCCCACCCCAGAGCCCGCATCCCCAGCTGGAGCCCTCACCCCCTCCCACACCCCAAACCCCAATTTCATAAGCAGTCATGGACCGCCATACAATTGCCATACCCAGATGTGGCCCTCAGGCCAAAAAGGTTTCCCACCCCTGACACAGAGGATGGCAACTTATACTGCTATCAGTTACTCTGTTAACTGAAGTGGCAGAGGTCTGTGCAATGAATCCAAAGGTTCCAACTTTTCTGATGACACCCCACATTAAAAGAACATTATTAAGGTTGCATTCAAAAGTTAAGAAATGCCAGAATTAAAACTGCCTGTGCAAACTGAATTTGGCCCCCTTATGCATATGCATTATGTTACAATCTTCAATGACATGATCCCATATTATTTTTTCCACAGAACCACTGCTTCATTCAGTGCACAGGATGGATGGTGCTCAGGGAGTAAATCAGAGCTGTGTAGGAAAGGAGGCTGTTTTCTGTAAGACCCCCTACCTTGTTTGTTGCAGAAATTGGAAGGCATGTACTGAAGGAAGCAGGGAGTTTCAGGAAGAGAAAGGAGGGTCTCATGGTTAAGGCTGCGCTGGAGAATTGGATTCTATCCCTGACCCTGCCACAGAGTTCCTGTGGGATGCTGGGCAAATCAATTCAACCAGACTTTTCACAGGTGGTCACTAATTTTATGTTCCTCATTTTCAAGGGGTCTTATTTGAGAGCTGGAGGCTGATCTTCAGAAGTGCTGAGTGCTCATATCTGCAACTGAAGTCAATGTGAGTACCACTTTGAGATTAGTGAGACATGATTTTCATTTGCAGAATCCATGTTGGTTGGACCCTATCAACTCATGATCTTCCAGATGTTTTATTAGAATCATAGAATCATAGAATATCAGGGTTGGAAGGGACCTCAGGAGGTCATCTAGTCCAACCCCCTGCTCAAAAGCAGGACCAATCCCCAGCTAAATAATCCCAGCCAGGGCTTTGTCAAGCCTGTCCTTAAAAATATCTAAGGAAGGAGATTCCACCACCTCCCTAGGTAACGCATTCCAGTGTTTCACCACCCTCCTAGTGAAAAAGTTTTTCCTAATATCCAACCTAAACCTCCCCCACTGCAACTTGAGACCATTACTCCTTATTCTGTCATCTGCTACTACTGAGAACAGTCTAGATCCATCCTCTTTGGAACCCCCTTTCAGGTAGTTGAAAGCAGCTATCAAATCCCCCCTCATTCTTCTCTTCCGCACACTAAACAATCCCAGTTCCCTCAGCCTCTCCTCATAAGTCATGTGTTCCAGTCCCCTAATCATTTTTGTTGCCCTTCGCTGGACTCTTTCTAATTTTTCCACATCCTTCTTATAGTGTGGGGCCCAAAACTGGACACAGTACTCCAGATGAGGCCTCACCAATGTCGAATAGAGGGGAACGATCAAGTCCCTCGATCTGCTGGCAATGCCCCTATATATACATCCCAAAATGCCATTGGCCTTCTTGGCAACAAAAGTACACTGTTGACTCATATCCAGCTTCTCGTCCACTGTAACTCCAGGTCCTTTTCTGCAGAACTGCTGCCGAGCCATTCGGTCCCTAGTCTGTAGTGGTGCATGGAATTCTTCCGTCCTAAGTGCAGGACTCTGCACTTGTCCTTGTTGAACCTCATCAGATTTCTTTTGGCCCAATCCTCTAATTTGTCTAGGGCCCTCTGTATCCTATCCCTACCCTCCAGCGTATCTATCACTCCTCCCAGTTTAGTGTCATCTGCAAACTTGCTGAGGGTGCAATCCACACCATCCTCCAGATCATTTATGAAGATATTGAACAAAACCGGCCCCAGGACCGACCCTTGGGGCACTCCACTTGATACTGGCTGCTAACTAGACATGGAGCCATTGATCACTACCCGTTGAGCCCGACAATCTAGCCAACTTTCTGTCCACCTTATAGTCCAATCATCCATCCCATACTTCTTTAACTTGCTGGCAAGAATACTGTGGGAGACCGTGTCAAAAGCTTTGCTAAAGTCAAAGAACAACACGTCCACCACTTTCCCCTCATCCACAGAGCCAGTTATCTCATCATAGAAGGCAATTAGATTAGTCAGGCATGACTTGCCGTTGGTGAATCCATGCTGACTGTTCCTGAACACTTTCCGCTCCTCTAAGTGCTTCAGAATTGATTCCTTGAGGACCTGCTCCATGATTATTCCAGGCACTGAGGTGAGGCTGACTGGCCTGTAGTTCCCAGGATCCTCCATCTTCTCTTTTTTAAAGATGGGCACTACATTAGCCTTTTTCCAGTTGTCCGGGACTTCCCCCGATCGCCATGAGTTTTCAAAGATAATGGCCAATGGCTCTGCAATCACATCCGCCAACTCCTTTAGCACTCTCGGATGCAGGGCATCCGGCCCCATGGACTTGTGCTCGTCCAGCTTTTCTAAATAGTCCCGAACCACTTCTTTCTCCACAGAGGGCTGGTCACCTCCTCCCCATGCTGTGCTGCCCAGTGCAGTAGTCTGGGAGCTGACCTTGTTCGTGAAGACAGAGGCAAAAAAAGCATTGAGTACATTAACGTTTTCCACATCCTCTGTCACTAGGTTGCCTCCCTCATTCAGTAAGGGGCCCACACTTTCCTTGACTTTCTTCTTGTTGCTAACATACCTGAAGAAACCCTTCTTGTTACTCTTAACATCTCTTGCTAGCTGCAACTCCAGGTGTGATTTGGCCTTCCTGATTTCACTCCTGCATGCCCGAGCAATATTTTTATATTCTTCCCTGGTCATTTGTCCAATCTTCCACTTCTTGTAAGCTTCTTTTTTGTGTTTAAGATCAGCAAGGATTTCACTGTTAAGTCAAGCTGGTCGCCTGCCATATTTACTATTCTTTCTACACATCGGGATGGTTTGTCCCTGTAACCTCAATAAGGATTCATTAAAATACAGCCAGCTCTCCTGGACTCCTTTCCCCCTCATGTTATTCTCCCAGGGGATCCTGTCCATCAGTTCCCTGAGGGAGTCCAAGTCTGCTTTTCTGAAGTCCAGGGTCCATATTCTGCTGCTCTCCTTTCTTCCCTGTGTCAGGATGCTGAACTTGACCATCTCATGGTCACTGCCTCCCAGGTTCCCATCCACTTTAGCTTCCCCTACTAATTCTTCCTGGCTTGTGAGCAGCAGGTCAAGAAGAGCTCTGCCCCTCGTTGGTTCCTCCAGCACTTGCACCAGGAAATTGTCCCCTACACTTTCCAAAAACTTCCTGGATTGTCTGTGCACCGCTGTATTGCTCTCCCAGCAGATATCAGGGTGATTGAAGTCTCCCATGAGAACCAGGGCCTGCGATCTACTAACTTCCGTGAGTTGCCGGAAGAAAGCTTCATCCACCTCATCCCCCTGGTCCGGTGGTCTATAGCAGACTTCCACCACGACATTACCCTTGTTGCTTACACTTCTAAACTTAATCCAGAGACACTCAAGTTTTTCTGCAGTTTCATACTTATTATTCTCCATTTAATTATAATTTCAACCAATTTGCCAGGCACAGAGATAAAGCTAACTGGGATGTAATTCCCCGGATCACCCCTTGAATATTTTAGGTACAACATTTGCTATCTTCCAATCCTCTAGAAAACTATTTGATTTTAATTAGAAATTGTATATTATTGCTAGTAATTCAACCACTTCATTTTTGAGCTCCTTCAGCACTCTTGGGTGTAACCATCTGGGCCTGGGGACTTATTACTCTGTAATTTATCAGTTTATTCCAAAACCTCCTCTTCTGACACCTCAATCTGGGACTATTCCTCAGATTTATCTCCTAAAAAGAATGGCTGAGGTGTGGGGCTCTCCCCCACATCCCCTACAGTGAAATCCAATGCAAAGAATTCATTTAGCTTCTTTGCAACAGGCTTGTCTCCCTTGAGTGCTCCTTTAGCACCTTGATTGCCTAGTGACCCCACTGATTGTTTGGCAAACTTCCTACTTCTGATGTACTTAAAAAAAATTGCTGTTAGTTTTTCTGTCTTTAACTATTTGCTCTTCACATTATTTCTTGGGCTGTCTTATTACACTTTTACTCTTGATTTGCCAGAGGCTGTGCTCCTTTCTATTTTCCTCGGTAGGATTTTATTTCCAGTTTTTAAAGAATGCCTTTTTGCCTCTAACCACCTCTTCTACTCTGCTGTTTAGTCATGGTGGCATTTTTTTTGTTCTCTTACTGTTTTTTTTTTATTTGGGGTATACATTTAGTTTGAGCCTCTATTATGGTGTTTTTAAATAGCTTCTATGCAGTTCTCAACCATTTCATGCTTGTGGCTGTACCTTTTAATATCTGTTTAACTAGCTTCTGCATTTTTGTGTAGTCCCCCTTTCTGAAATTAAATGCTGCTGTGGTAGCTTTCTTTGGCATTTTCACCCTACAACGATGTGAAATTTAATTACATTATGGTCACTGTTATGAAGTGATTCAGCTATATTCACCTCTTGGACCAGATCCTGTGCTCCACTTAGGACTAAATCAAGAATTGCCTTTCCCTTTGTCGGTTCCAGGACTAGCTGCTCCCAAGAAGCAGACACTAATGGTGTCTAGAAATTTTATCTCTGCATCCCATCCTGAGGTGACGTGTACCCAGTCAATATCGGGATAGTTGAAAATCCCCATGATTATTATGTTTTCTGCCTTTGTAGCCTCTCTAATGTCTCTGGGCATTTCACAATCACCATCATCATCCTGGTCAGGTGGTTGGTAGTATATTCGTACTGCTATACTTTTATTGTTCAAGCATGGAATTTCTATCCACAGAGATTTTATAGTACAGTTTGATTCATCTAAGATTTTTACTTTATTTAACTCTATGCTTTCCTTCACATATAGTGCCACTCTCCTACCAGCACAATCTACTCTGTCGTTCCTATGTGTTTTGTACCCTGATATTACTGTGTCCCATTGATTATCTTCATTCCACCATGTTTCTGTGATACCTATTATATCAATCTCCTCATTTAAAACAAGGCACTCTAGTTCACCCATTTAGTATTTAGACTTCTAGCATCTGTGTATAAGTGTAACACATGCTAATAGGGAGATATCTAGTTAGGAGACTCAATGAGGGGAGGTAGGAGTGAGCTGTGTTTGGGTCATTGTTGCTAGGCAGATTAAGCACTCCACATCCAGAAGCTTCTGGAATTGGGTGTAGTAGTTTTGGGTCTGCTTCAATAGGTTCCCTGTTGCTGTAGTCAGACTCCATGAGGGTAAGCAGTCAGGGTAGCTGCTTTACAAAGGGCCATATGCCCTGTGTGAGTTGGGAGAAGCTGAGTCCAGGAGCAGGAGGCCTGCTGTTGTCCCTAATTCTGAAGCATTTTGCAGCAGGTTAGTGATATTGTTAACCCTCCAACAGGGAAGCAAAGCAATGCTAATTATAGCAAGAGGAAATTGGGAGGGAAAAATAACTGTTTTAATTGTATGCTTCGAAGGTTGTTTTGATTTTAGCCAAACTGTTCTAGTAAAATTGTCTCAGCTAGTCTGAGTCACCATTTCTTTAAATGTAGTAATGGGGACAGAGTCATTTCTATTCTGCTATTCTCAGTTTTGTATTTTCTTGTAACAGGGTTTTCTTTAAATCTATCCACTTAACTGAGTGGTTGGTTAATCAGTCAGCTGACTGGCTAGCAGTGATTTCAGCAGAGGAAGTGTCAGCTTCTAAGGACTTTACTTTTACTTTTAACTTAGGGTCTTTTTGACTAATCTTACTTTACTGAAATCTCCCTTTATAAAGCTTAAGGTCACTCACTCTATCACTTTTTGTTACCCTACCTGCCTAGGATGTTTAACATAATTATATCATAGTCACTATTACTTAGTGGTTAGCTCCTGTCACTGAATATTACTTAGTACTAAGTTAAGAATAGCTTCTCCTCCTGGCTGCTCTAGCTCTAGCTGTTCCAAGATGCAATCCTTTCAGGTGCTGACAAGTTCTTTCTCTGACCTATCAGTCTTCATTCTCAAAGAAAACCTGCACAACACTTTCAAAACTGGGGTTGGAATCCGCCCTGTCAGAGAGAAGGAAGACAGCACCATCTCCCTACCTGCCTCACACCTCATATCCTGCACCTATTGAAGATCAGGGGGATGCCCATATATAAAGCCCCCGCCCCAGCTTAAGGGGAGGAGCTACTGGACCCAAAAATCAAATGATTCCGGAGACAACGGGGGGGGGGGGGGGGAAGGATGGGAGTGCAGGTATCCAGAGTGGGCTACATACCTTGCTCCTGTTGAGAATCTAGGAGCGGATGGGCACAAGCCCACCCACATCTAAAGGTCCCTCCCTTCCCCAAACCTAAGGGGAGGAGCTGCCAGACCCAGATCTCAAGTAATTCTGGGGGTACAACTAATGAAAAACAGGGACAGGAGTGAGGGTCACAGGGGAGCTAAAGGGAGTCACATCCCCTGCAGCCGCAGGAGCAGATCTAGCTGGGAGGTCTCTGAGCACCTGCAGTGCTTTATCTGCTGCAGTTGCTCAGCAGCTTCCCTGCAGGCTGCCTGCTGCATCACAGAAGTGAGTAGCTCTGGTTGTTCCATTGCCGGCTGTGGGAGCCCCAGAGTGTGCAGGATAGGAGCTTGACTTGCTCCACCTGAGCCTAGGAGAGCACCTGACACAGCATGCTATTCTCCCCTACACCACTACCCAGGGTAGCAGAGAGGATAGGTTAAAAAGGAGAAGCTGAGAGCCAACAGGTTACAGCTCCCCAGTTCTCTGCAGGGAACTTGCAGGTAGTTTCTGCTCCCTTTGCACTGACTGAGCATGACAGGAACACAATAGGTCATAGAATCTGCCCCAAAAAATTGATTGTGACCCTCTGACTTTTTGAAACATGTTAATCTCTCAGGCTGACAAGGCTGCATAGTGCTGGCCTACCACCACACTGGCGCATGGACACCCCAATGGAGTCTCTACGCCACTCTCTGTGGCATAGTGCCCCTGCGGTGAGGTGCTCTTACCAGGTAAAGGTTCTTGAGCTTGGGCAGGTGCAGCCCTGCGGTGGTTTCTAGCTTGTTTCCTCGCAGCTCTACCGTGTGCAGGTTTGTCAGCTTCCCTGGATCCAGACCCGATATCACCTGGATTTCATTTCCTGAGTGACAGAGAAGGAAGCAGCAAAAGTGTTATTTCCCTTCCCAGCACACAGCAAGGAGCACTTCTTTGTGGTGAGGCCTGGTACACACCTACCTTTAAGGTTGAGGCTGCCCAGGCGTGGGTGGGTAATGCCCTCTGTGTCCTTGATACGGTTGTGGGCGAAGCTGGCAATCTGCAGGTAGGGCAGCTCTGTGAGACGGGTGCTGGTCAGCCGATTCCCATCCACCTTCAGCCACAGAAGGTGGGTGAGGCTGCCCAGAGGAGACAGATCTCGCAGTTGGTTCTCTGACAAGTCCACATAACGCAAGTGAATGTAGTTCTGGAGAAGGCTGATATCTGTCAGGTCCCTAGCACAGGATGAGGATGTGAAACAAACATCCAGCTTTCTTCCTCCCCTCCCTCTCCTCCACTCTGCCCCTCCCCACTGTTGGGGAGCCAGTCTCCTCCTCTGCAGTTCACCTACATTTCATGTCCAGAGAAGCTTCTCCAGACCAGAAGGAGGGAAAAGGCAGATCGTGGAGTGAGCAGAGGGGTTGGAAACAGAGCCCCTGAGGGACCCCTAGGTGGAGTCCCCTCCCAGGAATGCAGAAGGAGCTGTCAGTTGGCAGAAACTGAGGGGAGGAAACAAGAGAGGCTGTGAAGAGATAAGTCCATCAGATAGTGGTCCTAGCATTGAGGGCTGGGTGGGGGAAAAAGGGAGATGGGGAAGGACCAGGCTGCAGGGCCAGGAAGCTGGAATGCATAGTTAGTGACAAGGGCTGGTTCTAGGGGCAGGCGAGCAGGGCAGTTGCCCTGTGTACCAACTTCCAGGGGCCCCCAACCTCTCCTGATTGTCTGGTCTTTTCTTTTCTTTTCTTTTCTTTTTTTTTTTTTTGGCAGGGCCACTCAGGCATAGGGTGCAGAAAACATTTTCCACCCTGGCCAGCAAAACAGAAAGGGCTGCTCCTGATTAATGAAAGACAGGAAGGTCTCTCTAGTACCTGGTGGACATGGCCAGGATGGGACTCAGTTCACAGGGATGCAAGTTCCAAAGTCTCCCAAGAATGTCCTCCCCAGGACACTTATGGGTCCATGGATTACAACTGGTGGGTGAGGAAGAGGATGATTCAGGTGGCTGCTGAGTTTGGGGTGGTGACAGTCACTTGAACAGCCCCAGGAATCAGCGCAAAGGGCATAGCTCCGGGGATGTCATCTAAGCCTCCCCACTATTCACAAGAGGAGAGCTGCTGAGAGCATTTCCTGGAGCATCCATCTATCTATCCATCTGTCATATCTACCCTGTCGTATCTATCTGGACATTGATATTGGTGTTCTCAACAATGTATTTGGGCATCTATCTGACCCTACTGATCAGAGTGATCTGGAATGGGGTATCTCAGAGGTAACTTAGGGCTGGCTAACTGTGGTGAGGTCTCCACCAGGACATGATGTCTGGCCGGCTGCAACCTGGGAGTCCAACCGGAGAGACAGAGCCGTAGAAATGCTTTGCTGGCCCAACGAGCTGAACTCCAGTTGGCCAGTCATCTCCTGGTGCCAGCTTTGACTTGGGAGAAGCAGACACAGGGAGGGAGGAGGGCCACTAACAAAGTGACAAAGGAGCAGCAAACAGCAGAGAGGCTAACAGAGGGAGTTTGCCTGGGATCTGCCTGAGAGGAGGTACGCTAAGGGCTGCATTAAGGAGGCTGTGTTGGTGAGTATCTGAGTGTCTGTTGTGGGGACAGTTTGACCATGTGCTTGACTGGTTGTTTGAAAAGTGTGAATTGGGAGTGCTTTGTTCCAGGTGAGCCTTGAGTGGGCCTGACTGTTATAAAAAGCCAGTCAGCTGCGAACCAGCTGAGCAGCAAACAGCAGAGAGGCTAACAGAGGGAGTTTGCCTGGGACTTCGCCTGGGGAGAGCCCACTGAGGCTTACATCTTACCGGCTTCTCTGAGTAGTTACTACAACTCCTGAGGAAGCTCGTAGAAGGAAGGTAATATGGATGGGGAGTGTTCAGCTGTTATGACCTGCACTGGATGTGCCATGTTTGTCTTTCTTCCACAGGGCAGAAGCAACTTTGTCTGTACAAAGTGCAAGCTGGTCTCCATATTGGAAGAGAATGTTCAAGGTCTGGAGCAACAGGTGTCAACCCTGCGTTGCATAAGAGAAACTGAAGATTTCCTGGACAGACGTCAGGATATGCTTCTACGGACACAACGTTCTGAAGATTCAGAGCAGGCTGTGCAGTGGGGACAGGAGGACGGTGAAGAAATTTGGCAGCATGTGACCTCCAGAAGAAGAAAGGGGAGAGTACATGTACCAGCAACGCAGATACAGGTAAGTAACTGTTTTCATGTTCTCTCCACAGGTACTAATGCCGAGAGTGGACTAGATGATACATCTGAGGGAAGGGAACAGAAGGAGACTCCGCCGATTGGAAGGCATGAGATGCACTGTCCTAGGGTTGGGGGTTCCACAACCACCGCTCTCAAGAGAAGGAGGCGGGTGGTGGTGGTCGGGGACTCTCTCCTCAAGGAGACTGAGTCATCTACCTGCCGCCCCGACCGGGAAAACCGAGAAGTCTGCTGCTTGCCAGGGGCTAGGATTCGCGATGTGACGGGGAGACTTCTGAGACTCATCAAGCCCTCGGATCACTACCCCTTCCTGCTTCTCCACGTGGGCACCAATGATACTGCCAAGAATGACCTTGAGCAGATCACTGCAGACTACGTGGCTCTGGGAAGAAGGATAAAGGAGTTTGAGGTGCAAGTGGTGTTCTCGTCCATCCTCCCCATGGAAGGAAAAGGCCTGGGTAGAGACTGTCGAATTGTGGAAGTCAACGAATGGCTACGCAGGTGGTGTCGGAGAGAAGGCTTTGGATTCTTTGACCATGGGATGGTGTTCCAAGAAGGAGCAGTGCTAGGCAGAGACGGGCTCCACCTAACGAAGAGAGGGAAGAGCATCTTCGCAAGCAGGCTGGATAACCTAGTGAGGAGGGCTTTAAACTAGGTTCACCGGGGGAAGGAGACCAAAGCCCTGAGGTAAGTGGGGAAGTGGGATACCGGGAGGAAGCATGAGCAGGAGCGCGCAAGAGGGGAGGGCTCCTGCCTCATACTGAGAAAGAAGGATGATCAGCAAGTTATCTCAAGTGCCTATACACAAATGCAAGAAGCCTGGGAAACAAGCAGGGAGAACTGGAAGTCCTGGCACAGTCAAGGAATTATGATGCGATTGGAATAACAGAGACTTGGTGGGATAACTCACATAACTGGAGTACTGTCATGGATGGATATAAACTGTTCAGGGAGGACAGGCAGGGCAGAAAAGGTGGGGGAGTTGCATTGTATATAAGGGAGCAGTATGACTGCTCAGAGCTCCGGTATGAAACTGCAGAAAAACCTGAGAGCCTCTGGATTAAGTTTAGAAGTGTGAGCAACAAGGGTGATGTCGTGGTGGGAGTCTGCTATAGACCACCGGACCAGGGGGATGAGGTGGATGAAGCTTTCTTCCGGCAACTCACGGAAGTTAGTAGATCGCAGGCCCTGGTTCTCATGGGAGACTTCAATCACCCTGATATCTGCTGGGAGAACAATACAGCGGTGCACAGACAATCCAGGAAGTTTTTGGAAAGTGTAGGGGACAATTTCCTGGTGCAAGTGCTGGAGGAACCAACGAGGGGCAGAGCTCTTCTTGACCTGCTGCTCACAAGCCAGGAAGAATTAGTAGGGGAAGCTAAAGTGGATGGGAACCTGGGAGGCAGTGACCATGAGATGGTCAAGTTCAGGATCCTGACACAGGGAAGAAAGGAGAGCAGCAGAATACGGACCCTGGACTTCAGAAAAGCAGACTTGGACTCCCTCAGGGAACTGATGGACAGGATCCCCTGGGAGAATAACATGAGGGGGAAAGGAGCCCAGGAGAGCTGACTGTATTTTAATGAATCCTTATTGAGGTTACAGGGACAAACCATCCCGATGTGTAGAAAGAATAGTAAATATGGCAGGCGACCAGCTTGGCTTAACAGTGAAATCCTTGCTGATCTTAAACTCAAAAAAGAAGCTTACAAGAAGTGGAAGATTGGACAAATGACCAGGGAAGAATATAAAAATATTGCTCGGGCATGCAGGAGTGAAATCAGGAAGGCCAAATCACACCTGGAGTTGCAGCTAGCAAGAGATGTTAAGAGTAACATGAAGGGTTTCTTCAGGTATGTTAGCAACAAGAAGAAAGTCAAGGAAAGTGTGGGCCCCTTACTGAATGAGGGAGGCAACCTAGTGACAGAGGATGTGGAAAATGCTAATGTACTCAATGCTTTTTTTGCCTCTGTCTTCACAAACAAGGTCAGCTCCCAGACTACTGCACTGGGCAGCAAAGCATGGGGAGGAGGTGACCAGCCCTCTGTGGAGAAAGAAGTGGTTCGGGACTATTTAGAAAAGCTGGACGAGCACAAGTCCATGGGGCCAGATGCGCTGCATCCGAGAGTGCTAAAGGAGTTGGCGGATGTGATTGCAGAGCCATTGGCCATTAACTCATGGCGATCGGGGGAAGTCCCGGACAACTGGAAAAAGGCTAATGTAGTGCCCATCTTTAAAAAAGAGAAGGAGGAGGATCCTGGGAACTACAGGCCAGTCAGCCCCACCTCAGTGCCTGGAAAAATCATGGAGCAGGTCCTCAAGGAATCAATTCTGAAGCACTTAGAGGAGAGGAAAGTGTTCAGGAACAGTCAGCATGGATTCACCAAGGGCAAGTCATGCCTGACTAATCTAATTGCCTTCTATGACGAGATAACTGGCTCTGTGGATGAGGGGAAAGCGGTGGACGTGTTGTTCTTTGACTTTAGCAAAGCTTTTGACACGGTCTCCCACAGTATTCTTGCCAGCAAGTTAAAGAAGTATGGGCTGGATGAATGGACTATAAGGTGGATAGAAAGCTGGCTAGATTGTCGGGCTCAACGGGTAGTGATCAATGGCTCCATGTCTAGTTAGCAGCCGGTATCAAGTGGAGTGCCCCAAGGGTCGGTCCTGGGGCCGGTTTTGTTCAATATCTTCATAAATGATCTGGAGGATGGTGTGGATTGCACCCTCAGCAAGTTTGCAAGTGACACTAAACTGGGAGTAGAGGTAGATACGCTGGAGGGTAGGGATAGGATACAGAGGGCCCTAGACAAATTAGAGGATTGGGCCAAAAGAAATCTGATGAAGTTCAACAAGGACAAGTGCAGAGTCCTGCACTTAGGACGGAAGAATCCCATGTACCACTACAGACTAGGGACCGAATGGCTAGGGAGCAGTTCTGCAGAAAAGGACCTGGAGTTACAGTGGACGAGAAGCTGGATATGAGTCAACAGTGTACTTTTGTTGCCAAGAAGGCCAATGGTGTTTTGGGATGTATATGTAGGGGCATTGCCAGCAGATCGAGGGACGTGATCGTTCCCCTCTATTCGGCATTGGTGAGGCCTCATCTGGAGTACTGTGTGCAGTTTTGGGCCCCACACTATAAGAAGGATGTGGAAAAATTGGAAAGCATCCAGCGGAGGGCAACAAAAATGATTAGGGGACTGGAACACATGACTGATGAGGAGAGGCTGAGGGAACTGGGATTGTTTAGTCTGCAGAAGAGAAGAATGAGGGAGGATTTGATAGCTGCTTTCCAAAGGGGGTTCCAAAGAGGATGGATCTAGACTGTTCTCGGTGGTAGCAGATGACAGAACAAGGAGTAATGGTCTCAAGTTGCAGTGGGGGAGATTTAGGTTGGATATTAGGAAAAACTTTTTCACTAGGAGGGTGGTGAAACACTGGAATGCGTTACCTAGGGAGGTGGTGGAATCTCCTTCCTTAGATATTTTTAAGGTCAGGTTTGACAAAGCCCTGGCTGGGATGACTTAGTTGTGGATTAGTCCTGCTTTGAGCAGGGGGTTGGACTAGATGACCTTCTGAGGTCCCTTCGAACCCTGATATTCTATGATTCTATGACAGCCCCAAAGCCCATATCCCTTCCCATCATCCCAGGGTACAGTCAGAGGTAACTCAGAGTGTGATCTATCCAGGATATTGAGTGGGATGCCCCACCAACCTTGACAGCCCATACAGAAAGAAGCCCACACTACTGGGTACTGCAATCCATTCCCCATTAATCATCATTCCAGAATTTCTCCCCCAACCTACTCCCATCCACCTAGAAAGGGTGCTGCAGGAAGGGTGTTGACTTCTGCCCTGCTGCCAGTGGGTTGGGTGGAAGGAGGATTTGACTGTGCATGTTATCACACTCACTTTTCCTTTGCCTCTAGTTTCACATAGGCATGAGCCAAGCCATTGCCAGTTTTACACAAGAGGGAGAGGCCTTCCTTCAAGATCTCCTCTGTAAGAAGGCGGGGAGACAAGCTCTGAAGGGGGGAGGTGGGGAATGGAGAGAGACAGAAACAAAAAGTCAGAGAAAGAGAGACTTAGAGATAACATCACACAAAAATAAGGCAGGGTCAGTCTCCCAGCTCACCCCTAACCCCAGCCATGTCCCCTACAAATTCCCTCCCCTCATGCTCAGGGTCCTTCTTCTCTCCATGTCAGGCTTCCTTACCTCTTCTTCCTCCTCCTCCTCTGTTGGCTCCTTCTCTTCCTCCCCCTCCTCTCCCTCCTTTTCTCGTTCATTGGCACTGTAGTCCTCCTCAAACTCCTCATCTGACATCTTCAGAGACTAGAAAAAGCCCCATTAGAAGATAATTTAATTCCGGCCAGAGAGCCCTGACCAGCAGCCCCTGAGGGCCTGTGTGTAACCCTGGCTGCCAGCAGTGAGGAGAGCTTTGCCCTACCTACACCCGTGCTCCTGGCTGCTGTGCCTTGGCCTGCGCTGGGGGCCCCCTTTGAGGGGAGAGAGGAGTTCAGTCTGTGCAGAGGCTCCCAGTCACACTGATGCAGACCCAGTCCTGCTGAGAACCCACCACCTTGCTGCACACAAAGGGCCCTGAGAAATCTCCACCAGGTGGGGATGGGGTGTCAGCTGGGACCAGTGGGGGCCTGCTGACCAGAGGGGAGAAGCCCTGTATCCCAGCACCAGCTGGTGCCCTAGACCTAGGTCCAGACTGGCACCAGGGCAACAAACCTGCTCCCCTGACCCCAGCTCTGAGCTGCTCCAGGAGCCTGGGACCTGCAGGGAGGGGGAGGGTTTGTTTATTGCTGCTATGGAAACCCAGGAGATGGGTGGGAACTGTTGCCAGGATCTGCTGCCATGGCAACAGTTGGTGATTGACAAGTCCCCGTGGGCCAGAATTCCTGGGAAGTTGGCAGGAGTCAGACAGGAGAGACTCAGAAGTTGATTGGCTGCCGCTTGATAGGAAGAGGCGGTGTGTGATTTGCATGATGGGGTGAGAACGAGCAGGGGGGAGAAGGCAGGAGCGAGAGGGGCTAGTAACTGGGGCGGGGCCAGCTGTGATGTGGTCATAGTGCTGGAAAGGGCGGGGTCAGGGGGTGCAGAGCTTTGGAGGGAAGGACTCGCTGTTCTGCCCAGGGGGCTGCAACCTAGCATGGCTGAAGGAGCACCAGTAATCATAGGAGCTGGAACTAGGGGCGCTGCTGCATCCACTGGCTTGAAGTGTTCCCATCATGTACAGGGTTTACAGTTTGGTTCAGTGGCTCTCAGCACCCCCATTAAAAAAGCTGTTCCAGAACCCCTGCCAGAAATGGCTCGCTCTGCAGAGCCCAGCAGCTCCAAATGAGAGGCGCTAGCCAGGCCAGGCCATGCTGGTGCTGTGGCTGCCCTGTACTGGGGTTGTGGCAGTGCTGTGCTAGTGTTGACCCAGGTAGGCCATGCTGTGGCTGCACTGTGCTGGCTGAACAGCATCTGTGGATCCAGCATTGACATTTTTGATCTCTTGTCAGTTAAGCTTTGGAATCATTTTGAACCGTAGGTACTTTAACTAGGGATGCAGTGGGTGCTGCTACACCCCTGACTTGAAGTGGTTTCCATTATGTACAGGGTTTACAATTTGATTCAATGGCTCTCAGCACCCTCACTCCACAAATTGTTCCAGCACCCCTGTTTTGAATCCACAATGTTTACAAGCATCAGCTGGAAAACATTCAGGTAGAACCCATCTCTGCTCGGTGTCAGTGACTGTCCAGCCACCACCAGAGTGCAGCTAATACCAGTGTCCAAGGTGCTATTTCCATGATCTCTAATATACACTGTTTCACAGCCCTAATGTTTCTGTTACACAAGCTGTGACTCTTGCGTTCTGCTGTTCAGGGGACTGGACTGATTCAGTCTGTTCTGGTCACTGTTCAATGTGCCTCTTAAGCCCCAGCCCCCATAGTCCATCTGTCACCTAGGAATCTTGCCACAAACCCAGTTTGCTCCTGCAACCTCTCTGCGCAGGATCACTTGACTGTGCTGATCAACAAGATCTGCCAAATTCTACTTCCTCTTCCCCCACAGTTCCCTCTGTTCCTTTGATCCAGACTCTGTGGTTCCTTGAAGGCTCTCCACTTCTAATTTCTCCTCCTACTTAATTGGCCCCATCCCCTCCTGGCTGCTCACTTCCTTTGCCTCCATTCTTATGATCCCCTCCCTTCTTAACCTCTTTTTGTTTTCTGGTACTTCCTCTCTTAATACAAGCCTGCTCCTCTTCCCCAATCTCAAACAGCCATCCCTCCACCTCTCCTGCAATTCTAGTTGCTGCCTCATACTTAGGGCCCTACCAAATTCATGGTCCATTTTGGTCAATTTTACAGTCATTGGATTTTAAAAATTGTAAATTTCATGATTTCAGCTATTTAAATCTGAAATTTTACATTGTTGTAATTGTAGGGATTCTGACCCAAAATGGAGTCGTGGGGGGGTGTCGCAAGGTTATTGTAGATAAGGTTGCAGTACTGCTATTCTTACTTCTGCACCGCTGCTGGCGGTGGCACTGCCTTCAGAGCTGGGCAGCTGGAGAGTGGCAGCTGCTGGCCGAGGTCCCAGCTCTGAAGGCAGAGCCACTGTCAGCAGCAGCACAGAAGGGAGGATGGCATGATATGATATTGCCATCCTTGCTTCTGTGCTGCTGCCTGCAGAGCTGGACCCTCAGTCAGCAGACGGCACTCTCCGGCTGGCCAACTCTGAAGGCAGCAGGCGCAGAAGTAAGGGTGGCATGGTATGGTATTGCCACCCTTAGTTCTGCACTGCTGCTGGCGGGGCACTGCCTTTAGAGCTGGGTGCCTGGCCAGCAGCTGCCACTCTCTGGCCACCCAGCTCTGAAGTCAGTGCTGAAGTAAGGGTGGCAATACTGCAACCCCCCTAAAATAACCTTGCAACCCCACTGCAAATCCCTTTTCGGTCAGGACCCCCAATTTGAGGAACGCTGGTTCCCACTGTGAAATCTGTATAGTATGGGGTAAAAGCACACAAAAGACCAGATTTCACAGGGGGAGACCAGATTTCAGGGTCCATGGCTTGTTTTTCATGACCGTGAATTTGGTAGGGCCCTACTCACATTCTGTCTTTCCTCTGTTCACACTGTTTCAACTGCCATTTACCTTGTTGGCTCACAGATCAACCTCTCTGCTCCCATGCTGTCTCCCTGACTGTGTCCTATGGGGAAATGGATTAGATGCTATATGATGGGGCTTCTCCATCTCTTGGGCAAACTCCTGGAGCATCCATAGGGAACAATCCTGCCTTGGGTCCCTTCTCCTCATGGGACTTTGCCAGACTGATTTCACACCATGTGGTGAAGGGGCTCATCCCATTGATTCTGTGTTTACCCACAGTCATTATGCTTATATCATGAGGGGGTTTCTTCATCGGACATTTCAGACCCTTTGTAATCTATCACATGCTTTGGCCCATCCCCTCCAGCTCTAAATCCTGCAGAAAAACCTGGAGAGACCTTACTAGATATGCTCTTACACTCAATTGCTAATGGTTTAAGGACCTTGTAAAGTAATCTGGAAAATCAGTTCTGGGGGTGGGGAGGGGAAGGGCTTGTGTGCTTCCCCCCTCTCCCCCCGCCTTCCCTTTTATTCTGATGGATTTAAAAAGACCTGGAAGGCTTTTGTTTGTGTTTAATTTTTTTCCAGCCTGACTTTTACAATAACAATTCAGGTCTTGTCTACTTTCTTTTTCCTGGAAGACTCTACAGAGGATTGGAGAATGTGTATTCTTATGAAATCAGATTTGTTAAGAGGAGGAAAGGATTTTTTTTTTTTAAATTCAAGCTGTGTAAAACTTTTTTTTAACACCTAACCATATACAATGCCTAACAAATAGTTCGGAGAAGGATCTTTAACAAAAAGAGGTTAACACTCTGTGACTCTTCAGTGACCCACTCAGAGAACTCCCACTCCATGTATCTGTGTCCTCTAAGGAGCTGGCAGCAAAAAGTAGGGAAAAAGAGATTTGGCATTCCTGACAGTTCTAAAATTAAAAATTAAGCAGAGCCCCAGAGCCCCACCCACTCTTTCCCACTTAAAAAAGTTCTTTCAGGACTCTCTATTCTCCATGAAGAAGCAAAATAATGGCACAAATTCCATTTTTTCCCTTTGCAGTTCACCTGCATGGGCTTTTGCTCAACTCCTCATCTGGCAGTGCTGAGCAAGATAGAAGGAGCAGGAAACCAACAGACCAGAGCCTCATCTTGCTCTAATCCCTGCATGAGATGCACTTTGTTCTAGTGGTGGCAAAGAAATCAAAAGATCATCCCAGTACACAATTCCTCCTGAGTATTCCAGGGTCTCTGGTCTCAGGCCTGGTCTACACTACGAGTTTAGGTCAAATTTAGCAGCGTTATCTCGATTTAACCCTGCACCCATCCACACGATGAAGCCCTTTTTTTCGACTTAAAGGGCTCTTAAAATCAATGTCTTTACTCCACCCTTGACAAGGGGATTAGCGCTGAAATCGGTCTTGCTGGGTCGAATTTGGGGTACCGTGGATGCAATCTGACGGTATTGGCCTCTGGGGGCTATCCCAGAGTGCTCAGTTGTGACCGCTCTGGACAGCACTCTCAACTCAGATGCACTGGCCAGGTATACAGGAAAAGTCCTGGGAACTTTTGAATTTCATTTCCTGTTTGGCCAGCGAGGCAAGCTCACCTGCACAGGTCACCATGCAGAGCTCATCATCACAGGAGACCATGCAGTCCCAGAATCGCTGAAGAGCTCCAGCATGGACCGAACGGGAGGTATGGGAGCTGATCGCTGTATGGGGAGACAAATCTGTGCTGGCAGAACTCCGTTCGAAAAGACGAAAGGCCAAAATATTTGAAAAAATCTCCAATGACATGAAGGACAGGGGCTATAACAGGGACCTGTAGCAGTGCCGCGTGAAAATTAAGGCGCTCAGGCAAGCCTACCAAAAAACCAGAGAGGCAAACGGCCGCTCCAGTTCAGAGCCCCAGACATGCCGCTTCTATGATGAGCTGCATGCCATTCTAGGGGGTGCAGCCACCACTACCCCAACCCTGTGCTTTGACTCTGTCCAAGAAGTGGCAGGCAACACAGAAGCGGGTTTTGGGGGCGAGGAAGTGGCAGGCAGCAAGGAAGCGGAGAAACCGGTTTCCCCAACAGCCAGGATCTGTTTTGCACTCTGGACCTGGAGCCAGTACCCCCCAAACCCACCCAAGGAGGGCTCCCAGACGAAGAAGGCGGAGAAGGGACCTCTGGTGAGTGTACCTTTGTAAATATTATACATGGTTTAAAAGCAAGCATGTTTAATGATTAATTTGCCCTGGCATTCGCGGCCAGTACAGCTACTGGAAAAGTCTGTTAACATGTCTGGGGATGGAGCGGAAATCCTCCAGGGACATCTCCAAAAAGCTCTCCTGGATGTACTCCCAAAGCCTTTGCAAAAGGTTTCTGGGGAGGGCAGCCTTATTCTGTCCTCCATGGTAGGACACTTTATCACACCAGGCCAGTAGCACGTAGTCGGGAATCCTTGCGGAACAAAGCATTGCAGCGTATGGTCCCGGTGTTTGCTGGCATTCAAACAACGTCCATTCTTTATCTCTCTGTGTTATCCTCAGGAGAGTGATATCATTCATGGTCACCTGGTTGAAATAGGGTGGTTTTAGTATGCGGACATTCAGAGGTGTCCGTTCCTGCTGGGCTGTTTGCCTGTGGCTGAACAGAAATCTTCCCCGCTGTTAGCCACACGGTGGGGGAGGGGTGAAGCCATCATCCCAGAGAATTGGGTGTGTGTGTGTGTGTGTGGGGGGTGGTTAGTTGGGTTTCTGCTGCACGTGAACCCAGAAACCGCAGCCCCTCCTTTTAAATTACCAGCCCATTTTTAATGGCCAACCTAACGGCTACTTCGTATGGGAAATGAGGGCGCTGCTGTTTGAAACCATTCCCACATGTTATGAAGGTTAAAGAAGCCAAAAGACTGTGGCTTACCATGGCTGCCTGCAAGCCGAATTCTGTTCCCCGGCACTGCGTGTGTGATCTCTCACACCAAACCGGCAGACCCTCAATAAGAGGCCAAATGCGTCCTTGTAATGAAAGCACATGTGCTATGTAATGTTAACAGCAAGGTTTACCGTGAAAGAGTGTACCCATTGTTCTATAAAATGTGTCTTTTTAAATACCACTCCTTTTTTTTTTCCCCCTCCACCAGCTGGATGTGTTTCTCCTTCCCAGAGGCTAGCGAAGATTAGAAGGCGAAAAAAAACTCGTGATGAAATGTTCACTGACCTCAAGCTGTCCTCCCACACTGACAGAGCACAGCAAAATAAGTGGAGGCAGACAATCTCAGAGTGCAGGAAAACACAATATGACCACGAGGAGAGGTGGCGGGCTGAAGATGGTAGGTGGCGTCAGCTTGCTGAAAGAAGGCAGGAGTCAATGCTTAGGCTGCTGGAGGATCAAATTCATATGCTCCAGCGTATGGTTGAGCTGTAGGAAAGGCAGCAGGAGAACAGACCACCGCTACAGCCCCTGTGTAACCAACTGCCCTCCTCCCCAAGTTCCATAGCCTCCTCACCCAGACACACAAGAACGCGGTGGGGGGGCCTCCGGCCACCCAGCCACTCCACCCCAGAGGATTGCCCAAGCAACAGAAAGCTGGCATTCAATAAGTTTTAAAGTGCTGTGTGGCCTTGTCCTTCCCTCCTCCACCACCCCTCCCGGGCTACCTTGGCAGTTATCCCCCTATTTGTGTCATGAATAAATAAAGAATGCATGAATGTGAAGCAACAGTGACTTTATTGCCTCTGCAAGTGGTGATCAAAGGGGGGAGGGGAGGTGCTTAGCTTACAGGAAAGTAGAGTGAAACCGGGGTGAGGGAGGTTTCCATCAAGGAGAAACAAACGGAACTTTCACACCGTAGCCTGGCCATTTCTGAAACTGGTTTTCAAAGCTTCTCTGATGCGCACCGCACCCTCCTGTACTCTTCTAACCACCCTGGTGTCTGGCTGCATGTAATCAGCGGCCAGGCGATTTGCCTCAACCTCCCACCCCGCCATAAACGTCTCCCCATTACTCTCACAGATATTGTGGAGTGCACAGCAACTAATAATAACAGTGGGAATATTGGTTTTGCTGAGGTCTAACCAAGTCAGTAAACTGCACCAGCGTGCTTTTAAATGCCCAAATGCACATTCTACCATCATTCTGCACCTGCTCAGCCTATAGTTGAACAGCTCCTGACTACTGTCCAGGCTGCCTGTGTATGGCTTCATGAGCCATGGCATTAAGGGGTAGGCTGGGTCCCCAAGGATAACTATAGGCATTTCAACATCCCCAACAGTAATTTTCTGGTCTGGGAAGTAAGTCCCTTGCTGCAGCTTTTAAAACAGACCAGAGTTCCTGAAGATGCGAGCGTCATGTACCGTTCCCAGCCATCCCACGTTGATGTTGGTGAAACGTTCCTTGTGATCCACCAGTGCTTGCAGCACCATTGAAAAGTACCCCTTGCGGTTTATGTACTCGCCAGCTTGGTGCTCCGGTGCCAAGACAGGAGTATGGGTTCTGTCTACCGCCCCACCACAGTTAGGGAATCCCATTGCAGCAAAGCCATCCACTATGACCTGCACATTTCTCAGAGTCACTACCCTTGATATCAGCAGCTCAGTGATAGCGTTGGCCACTTGCATCACAGCAGACCCCACAAGCGAGATTTGCCCACTCCAAATTGATTCCCGACTGACCGGTAGCTGTCTGGCGTTGCAAGCTTCAACAGGGCTATCACCACTCGCTTGTGAATTGTGAGGGCTGCTCTCATCTTGGTGGTATTGCGCTTCAGGGCAGGGGAAAGCAAGTCACAAAATTCCATGAAAGTGCCCTTACGCATGCAAAAGTTTCACAGCCACTGGGAATCATCCCAGACCCGCAACACTATGCGGTCCCACCACTCTGCTTGTTTCCCGGGCCCAGAATCAGCGTTCCACACCATGAGCCTGCCCAATTGACACCATGATGTGCAGATTGCAGGGGCCCGTACTTTGTGAGAAGTCTATGTCCATGTCCTCATCACTCTTGTCACCACGCTGCAGTCACCTCGTCCTCCTCCTGGTTTCGCTTTTCTTGCAGGCTATAGTCCTGCATATCCTGCTGGATAATGTACGTGGTGTGTATAGTGCTCATAATTGCCACGGTGATCTGAGCGGGCTCCATGTTCCCAGTGCTATGACGTCTGCACTGAAAAAAGGCGCAAAATAATTGTCTGCCATTGCCTTGATGGCGGGAGGGGCGACTGACAACATGGCTTACAGGGTTGGCTTACAGGGAATTAAAATCAACAAAGGGGGTGGCTTTGCATCATGGAGAAACAGAATGGCCTCCTCAAGGATAGAGCTCAAAACCCTGGGTTTTGCAGGCCATTGATTTCAGGGAGGGAGGGAGGAGAAAATGAATACAAAACAAATCTGGTCTATTTCTTCTTTAGATCCACTTCATCTATCTTTATACATCTTGCTGGCAGCAGACTGTGCAGTCAGACTGTTGGCCATCATCATCTCCTGGGTGCTTGGCAGAAGATGGTGCAGTATGACTGCTGGCCATCATCATCTCCTGGCTGCTCATTAAAAGACAGTGCAGTAGGACTGTCAGCAGGACTGAATCGCCATGAGACAAAACTTAAAAGGGTAATGACCTGGCTGAGTCACTCCCATGTTTGCCCAGGCACGCCTGACCTCACCAAGGTCAGTTAAAAGAGCACTCTGGAGTATGTCAATGATGGCTACCAGTCATGCTGCCTTGTCTGCTGCTAAAAGGCAATGAGTGGCTGCTGTGTAGCAATGCAGTACCATGTCTGCCAACACCTAGCAGACATATGGTGACGGTGAGCTGAGTGGGCTCCATGCTTGCTGTGGTATGGCGTCTGCTCGGGTAACCCAGGAAAAAAGGTGCGAAATGATTGTCTGCCATTGCTTTCACGAAGGGAGGGAGGGAAGGGGAGGCCTGACGATATGGTATCCAGAACCACCCACGACAATGTTTTTGCCCCAGCAGGCATTGGGATTTCTACCCAGAATTCAAATGGGCGGCGGAGACTACGGGAACTGTGGGATAGCTACCCACAGTGCAACGCTCTGGAAGACAACGGTTGCCTCGGTACTGTGGACGCACTCCGCCGACTAAATGCTGGATAAATGCACTAAGACCATTTGTATGGGGACACACACAATCGACTGTATAAAAACGCTTTCTACAAAACCGACTTCTATAAATTCGACCTAATTTCGTAGTGTAGACATAGCCTTAGTCTGTCTACTTACATAGCACCCACTGCCTGGTGCCTGCCAGGGATAAGTCTCACAGTCCCCCTGTCAGAGGTGGGCATTATTCTGCTTTCCTCTCATGGAGAATCTGTGAATCTTGCAGATTAAATGATTTTTTCCCCCCTTGAAATGCCCCACCACACACACACACACACACACACCATGTTCCCAGGGAAGGTGGTTTTTGCCACCCTGAATTTTAGTCTTTTCTCCCCTTCTTGTGATTAGTGCTTGTGATTTCTTTCATTATGAAATTGTGGCTAAATCACTTTACTCTAGGACCACAAGCCCTACTTTGTACTAATCATATTTGGTATCACAAGGCAGACCTGTGGAGGTGTTCTGTGTGTTTAGTGATGATGTCTCATAGTTTCTTAACATATTTGGCTTCAAGTTTAACCCGACCTTTGAATTTCCTGGTTTGTAATGCCTGATTTTGAGATAATTACCCCATCACTTTAACATAGTTTACCCTAAATTACTGAAACATACTCTTACGTATAACTCCATTTTAACTTAGATATTGCCTGAGATTTCTTTATCAGTGGTTGTCATTTTTCTCTCCAGAAAGGCCATTCACTGTGTTGGTAACTAAGAAGAGGAATAAAACTTTTCTTCAGCATTCCCATTCCCCCCCCCCCCCAGTTTCTCTCTTGGACCAGCTGTGGTGTGCAGTGATAAAGGGCCTGAGTCTGCAAGCTGCTGAATGTCATCAGTTCTCATTAAAAACAGGGGGAGTTGAAGATGCTAAATATCCCTGCGGTATGTTTCTGAACAGTCCAGCAAGCAAAGACATTTTCTTTGTAAAGATGGAGAGAGCAGAATAGGAAGGCCTGAGCCAGCTGGGTGAAGCTGACTCTACCTAATGCAGTGTTACTCCCTGTAACGTCCAGAGCTCCTTTGCTTCTGGAATCATGTTTTTGGATTGAATTGGAACTTTACAATGAGATTTGTGTTCAGGCTCTGCACATCCATGTGGAAAGAAAGGCAAGGGGCACAAAACCTCCTAAGTAGAAGTCACAAACAGGTCTCAGTTATTGCCTCATTGTTGGCTCATGACCAAGGGGAAGCTGAAGAGCTGAATGCTGGGAGCCCAGCACTGGGTCACAAGTGGGTATGAATCAGACACTACCTGCTTTGTGGCAGATTGCTGTGGGTATGGAATATATGAAATTTGCTTCATTTCTGCTTATTGGCCAGCCGAGGGCGCTCCAAGACAGGCAATCAGTTTAGGTCCAGACTGGAGAGCCCATAAAATGGGGAGTGAATATAAAGATGCAGCCTGTGTATGTACAGCATTCCCAGCTAGCAAGAGCATGGGGCAAGGAATGGAACTGGGGTTTCTTGCATGCTTCTGGGGATAAATACCCTCTTTCAAAAAGGCCCATTGGGGTAGGGAAGGGGGAAATCTTGTTGAATCGTGTCAAAACCTTGAAGATTTAAATAGACACCCCTTGTGGAAATGCAGGTGACAGCAAGAAAAGAAACAAAAGAGGGTGAAGGAGCATGCAGAGGTTTCACATCAATCCTGACCCACAGAACTGCCTCCTATTCCAGGCCTGGGCTTCCTCCCAGCTCTGCTAAAGCCCCCAGCCCTGCCCTGCAGCCCCAAATGCAGCTAGTAACTCCTCTTAACATAATGGTGCCTTCCAAATTCAGAGACAAGTCCATTTCATGGGCCTTTTACTGAGGGCTTGTCTACACTACAGGTTATAGTGGTATAACTTATGTCGCTCAGGGGTGTGAAGTAAGTTATACTGACCTAAGTAAGTGCCGGTTTGGACAGCACTATGTTGATGGGAGAGCTTCTCCCGCTAATATAGCTACCACCTCTCACGGATGTGGTTTTATTATGCCAAGGGTTGCTCTCTCTCATCGGCATAGAGCGTCTTCACCAGACTCGCGGCAGCAGCACAGCAGTCATCATGGGAAAAATCAGAACTTTGTTAGACTTCCTTACACTCCACTACACACACTTCCCCCGTTTTTCTGTTCTCTTTTTATTACTTATCCCCACCTAAACCAGGGGGGAGTCCTACTAACGTAGATTGAAATAATGTGAGGAAATCAGATCCTGTCATATATTGCAATACATTTGTTTTATTATTGATATATTCTTCTGAATTATATGTACTTGATTCATTTTTTTCTTTCTTATATATATATATATTACACTATTTTTATGTATGTGTGTGTGTTTATGTGTGTGTGTTTATATATATATATACATAATGTTGTGTAATTTGTTTTTTTTAAGTTCAGATAACTGAGATAAATGGACAGGATGAAATGTAACCAACTGAGTGGAGCACAGAAACGTAAACTGGCGGAAGAAAAGAAACAAAAAACTAGTGACATTTTCCAACATCTTCCAAAGTTGACATCATTTTTCAAAGCGAATCCATCAGAAGCAACATCTTCTCTCAGTAGCACAGACATCGTTCCAAAACCTGAAGGTGTTTCAGAGACTGACCCTTCTTCTATTGGTGAAACAAACACCATTCCAGAACACGTGGATGTGTCAGAGACTGTAACTGATCATCCTCCTCTTGGTGGTAAAACAGACATTGTTCTAGAAGGTGTGGATGTGTTAGAGATGGAACCTGCTCATGCTGTAAATAATACGAGAAAAGATCCTGGTATGTGGGTTGATTTCAGTACCAATGATAGATCATGGACCAAATGACTATCAACACCACACTGGACCATTTGAGAAATCACGTCGGACTTTTACCAATGGCAAACAAACAAGATATTGTCCACAAAAAATATTTTTCAGCATGAAAGCGAAGGGTGAGAAATACACTCGAGAATGGCTACTGTATTCACCATCAACAGGTCTGTGTACTGTTTTGTTTGCAAACTTTTTGCATATAAACCTTCAACAACATTCCAGTTTCATAGAATCATAGAATCATAGAATATCAGGGTTGGAAGGGACCTCAGGAGGTCATCTAGTCCAACCCCCTGCTCAAAGCAGGACCAATCCCCAATTAAATCATCCCAGCCAGGGCTTTGTCAAGCCTGACCTTAAAAACTTCTAAGGAAGGAGATTCTACCATCTCCCTAGGTAACGCATTCCAGTGTTTCACCACCCTCCTAGTGAAAAAGTTTTTCCTAATATCCAACCTAAACCTCCCCCACTGCAACTTGAGACCATTACTCCTTGTCCTGTCATCTTCTACCACTGAGAATAGTCTAGAACCATCATCTTTGGAACCACCTCTCAGGTAGTTGAAAGCAGCTATCAAATCCCCCCTCATTCTTCTCTTCTGCAGACTAAACAATCCCAGTTCCCTCAGCCTCTCCTCATAAGTCATGTGTTCCAGACCCCTAATCATTTTTGTTGCCCTTCGCTGGACTCTCTCCAATTTATCCACATCCTTCTTGTAGTGTGGGGCCCAAAACTGGACACAGTACTCCAGATGAGGCCTCACCAATGTCGAATAGAGGGGAACGATCACGTCCCTCGATCTGCTCGCTATGCCCCTACTTATACATCCCAAAATGCCATTGGCCTTCTTGGCAACAAGGGCACACTGCTGACTCATATCCAGCTTCTCGTCCACTGTAACCCCTAGGTCCTTTTCCGCAGAACTGCTGCCTAGCCATTCGGTCCCTAGTCTGTAGCTGTGCATTGGGTTCTTCCGTCCTAAGTGCAGGACCCTGCACTTATCCTTATTGAACCTCATCAGGTTTCTTTTGGCCCAATCCTCCAATTTGTCTAGGTCCCTCTGTATCCTATCTCTGCCCTCCAACGTATCTACCACTCCTTCCAGTTTAGTATCATCCGCAAATTTGCTGAGAGTGCAATCCACACCATCCTCCAGATCATTTATGAAGATATTGAACAAAACCGGCCCCAGGACCGACCCCTGGGGCACTCCACTTGACACCGGCTGCCAACTAGACATGGAGCCATTGATCACTACCCGTTGAGCCCGACAATCTAGCCAACTTTCTACCCACCTTATAATACATTCATCCAGCCCATACTTCTTTAACTTGCTGGCAAGAATACTGTGGGAGACCGTGTCAAAAGCTTTGCTAAAGTCAAGAAACAATACATCCACTGCTTTCCCTTCATCCACAGAATCAGTAATCTCATCATAGAAGGCGATTAGATTAGTCAGGCATGACCTTCCCTTGGTGAATCCATGCTGACTGTTCCTGATCACTTTACTCTCGTGTAAGTGCTTCAGGATTGATTCCTTGAGGACCTGCTCCATGATTTTTCCGGGGACTGAGGTGAGGCTGACTGGCCTGTAGTTCCCAGGATCCTCCTTCTTCCCTTTTTTAAAGATTGGCACTACATTAGCCTTTTTCCAGTCATCTGGGACTTCCCCCGTTCGCCACGAGTTTTCAAAGATAATGGCCAATGGCTCTGCAATCACAGCCGCCAATTCCTTTAGCACTCTCGGATGCAACTCGTCCTGCCCCATGGACTTGTGCACGTCCAGCTTTTCTAAATAGTCCCTAACCACCTCTTTCTCCACAGAGGGCTGGCCATCTACTCCCCATGTTGCGATGCCCAGCGCAGCAGTCTGGGAGCTGTCCTTGTTAGTGAAGACAGAGGCAAAAAAAAAAAAAAGCATTGAGCACATTAGCTTTTTCCACATCCTCTGTCACTAGGTTGCCTCCCTCATTCAGTAAGGGGCCCACACTTTCCTTGGCTTTCTTCTTGTTGCCAACATACCTAAAGAAACCCTTCTTGTTACTCTTGACATCTCTTGCTAGCTGCAACTCCAGGTGTGATTTGGCCTTCCTGATTTCACTCCTGCATGCCCGAGCTTTCCAATAAGCCTGACTTGCCGCTCTGAGCAGCCTGGTAAGGGGGTGGGGGGAGGAGGGGTTGGATAAGGGGCAGCAGGTCCCGGGGGGCAGTCAGGGGACAGGGATGGTTGGATGGGGTGGAGTTCGGTGGGTGGGGTGGTCAGCAGGGGGGGTTGGATAGGGGGTGGGGTCCTGGGGGGGGCAGTTAGGGATGGGGGTCTGGGAGGGGGCGGTCAGGGGACAAGGAGTGGGGAGGATGGATGGGTCAGGGGTCCCAGGGGGCCTGTCAGGGGGCGGGGGTGTGGATAGGGGACAGGGAGCGGGGGGGTTGGATGGGGGTGGGATCCCGAGGGGGTTGTTAGGGGCGGGGGGGTTCTGGGAGGGGGTGGTCAAGGGACAAGAAGCAGGGGGGGGGTTGGATGGGTCAGGAGTTCTGAGGGGGCAGTCAGGGAGCCTGAAGTGGGAGGAGGCGGATGCGGGCGGGGACCAGGCTGTCTGGGGAGGCACAGCCTTCCCTACCCGCCCCTCCATACCATTTCACAACCCTGATGTGGCCCTTAGGCCAAAAAGTTTGCCCATCCCTGAGTTAGCCCCTAACTACAGCTGACCCAGGACAAAGGGAGGTCTTGCAGGGTAACACTTATAGACCAGGTAAGGAGCTCCTGCTTTGCTCTACATCACCTCTTAGTGAGAAAGTCTGGGAGTTCACCTGAAGGTGTGCTGCCTCTCTCCAGACCCCTGAGTGAAGTGCACAAACATGGCCTAAGATGTCAGTGCAAGTCCCTTCTGCCCATTATAGTGTGGGTGCTGAAAGGTTTTAAACACTACGTGTGCACTCTTGCCTGTTTTTTTAGGATTTCCCTAGTTTCTTCCTCATCTCTACCTTAGATAGCACCGCTCATTTGAAGGGAGCTGGGCCTAAATATTGGTGGACGTAAGAGGAACCCTACATTTGACTCAGGCTCCAGTGTAGGCAGAGCTGGGTCAGATGGCAGTTGGTAGAGAAAGCCCCCCACTCTCCCTGAGAGACTGGAATCAGAGCTGTCCCTTGGGTATGGTGAATCAGGATGACTGCTCGGGGCCCCATGCTTTTGGGGGCCCCTTGCTTTGACATCATGGTGTCAGATGCAATACTTCACCCACACCCATCAGAGTGTGCATGTGTTGCTTGGGGGGGGTTGCGGATCCCGAGGGCTGATTGGGGCTGGGGGATCCCGGGGGTGATCCATGGGGGGATCATGGCAGTGGTTCTTGGGTTTGCCCCACAGCACTGGAGGTGGCAGCGATTGTCCTTGTGTAGGCTCCATGGCTGGTTGTTCGGGAAACCAGGCGGGAAGAAGAGGGCTGTGGCGGCAGTGGGATCAGAGAGAGGTGGCGGCGCCGGCAGAGCAGGTGAGTGCAGAGGTGGGGGGGGGCACAGCTGGGTGGGGGCATTCCACAGCTGGGACCTCCCAGCCCCATCTGGCAGGGGTCAGTGCTGCCATCCTGGGGTTCCCGGCCAAGGCTGCCGGCTCATGGGAAGGCCCCAGCTCAGGGAGCCTGTCAGAGGCCCCTTCATGGCTGGTTATTTCTTTGCGGGGCATGGGGGCTGGTCCAGCCTGCCTGGCCCTCGCCCATGAGTTCCCCGCAGGGGTGCAGAGCAGCTCGGACACTAGCCCCCAGCTCGAGGGTCCATGCACAGCTCAGTCCTGGAGCAGGGCTGCCTCACGGTGAGTTGGTTTTTTTAAAAATCCTATGAACTTCATTATAATTATACATAAGAACTACAATATAACTACATAATAATTATACAGCTGGGCATTATCAATATTTAACCTGCAGCTGCCCTTGAAGTTCACTAACCAGATTTCAACTGTATAAAAAATGTTAAGGGGGCCCATACAGGTTGATTTGTCCCAGGCCCCACACCCCCCTAGGGATGGCCCTGACTGGAATTAAGGCTCCTACCGGTAACTGAGACACGGCCTGTGGCTCACAGCACGAATGGGGTACAGGAAACACAAGGCTACTTGGGGCACTGCATGCTTGGGGACCTGATGGGCCCAGGAACTGTGAGGCCTTACCCTGATAAAAGTGGCCATGGCTGAAGGCCTCCTCCTGGCTAACTAGTACGTGGCCCCCCTGGGCAGCAATAGAGTGTTATGGAGCTAAGGGGCTAGCTACCCCCATTACCCAGCAAAGGGGTCAAATCAGAGGTAGGGGTGCTGTCCAAGGAGGCAGGTACTCTGCGCTATGTCACAGACAGGACTCATCTAGCAGCAGACTTTCAGCGGCTGAAAGGCAAGACACGACCCAGCTCTGTGCAGAGGCAAGGCTAGGTCAGGTCAGCATCCAGACACTGGGGAGAAGTCTGACACCACAGGCGAGGTAAATGAGGGCATACTGGTAGAGTTAGTGAAGAGAAGAGATCCTGTGATTGTGAAAGGAGTGAAATCTCTATGGGATGGAGGGAGGTGGTGCTAAGAAGCAAGTGGGGATCCCTGAGTGAGATGGAGACAGCAAACCTGAATCCGACTTCATCTCCCCTCTTTCTTCCTGCAGTAGAGCCCTGCTCAATCTCCCACCCTCAACTTCCTCTGCCCTGCCTATGAAGCAACACCTCCTGCATAAGTGAGCTGGGGGGTACAGGCTGTACCAACAGTGCCATTGCAAGGGCTTCCTAAAGGGGGCAGGTCCCCCAGACCAGCACCTTCTCCTGAGATGGTTCTACCATCAGCACCTCCCCTAGTTCTCAGTTTGACAAGGGATGCTGCTTTCTCTTGGCAAACCCCCCCCCCCCAAGCTAGCAGCTGGACTAACAGTTGTCAGATGGGGGAAGGATTTGATAGGGAGGGCTCTTAGCCAGGCTTATAGTTGGTGGTGGCAAGGTGGGGAGCACAGGCCCCTCCCATACTCACTGCACCCACCCTTGGCCTCACTCTGACAGTTTAAACAATTAGAGGACCTTGGAAAGCCAATGGGGTTGAAGGGGTTACTGCCATGGATGGAGACAGAGTGTGAAGGCTCCTACTACCATCAGCAAACAGGATCCAGTTTGTACAGAAGGCCCTGGGTAGCACAGCCTCAGGAACAGGCCCTCCCCCCAGTGCTAGGTATAGTAAGTGAAATCCGTTTCTCACAGTAGATAGGAAAGTGGATAAGCCCCCCAGACTGCAAATGTAATGCGCTGCAGAAGCTAGTATTGACAAGTGCTGCAGGAGTAGGCCACGGCTGCTTTCCCGCCACCCCCCGGCAAGGCAGTAGAGCCTGTCTGGATCAGGGCAGTGCTGAGCCAGTCAGTGAAAGATAACCACATTACCATTCATCCTTACAAGTCAGACCCCTAGTGAGATGAATAGGAGCAATTCACATTGCAGCTCTATTTCCCCCTCACTGCCAGCTGGAGTGGATAGTACTGAGGCTGTCAGTCATCAAAACATGAAATGACTGTTCCTTCCCAGCCAGGAGAGACAGGCGTGGTTCTTTCAGAAATGAGAGCTTACATGCTGGAAAACACTGGAGAAAATCCTCCCGTGGTGAGGCACATGGGCTAGACTCAGATGGGTGCCTGAGTTTCCTCCACAGCTGTGTCTCACCCAGTGGCAGTTCCAACACTGGACACTTCTCACAGCAGTGCCCAGCTCACTGGGGAAGGAACGCAAGGGAGTATTTAACAGCTCAGTACACTGTCCCTACCACATTCATCCTGCAGGAAGCCCTCCCCATACAGCTGTGGCCTGCCTGAGGGAGGCACTCCATTTCTGCCACACTCCTTACTCACCCCCCATAGTAATGACTGCACTGGGACACAATCCGGTGCCATGTTTATTTCCATTTACTGCTGGTTAAGGTACATGGAAAAGTGATAATGCCTCACAGGGATGTCAGCTGCCAGGCACTCCCTCCCAGCTGGTCAAACCGAAGGCTGCCTTTCCTCCTCTCCCTAGCCTAAGTGACCTCCTTATTGCAGCACTACAGAGGAAGATGGGTGGGAGGGAGGGACAGACAGCCCATGGACTCTGATTGGTCTACCGGGCACATGGGCACAGCCAGCCAGACCCACCCACAAGCCTACACAGAGTTTTGCCCACTTAAGAGGGTGAGAGGGCAGGCAAGAGGTGGAGACTAATAAAACCCTGTTTCTGGAAAAAGGCTCTCTGCCAATCAGAATCCAGCAGGGTGACAACAGTTAGCAAGAGGAACAGTTACAGTGAATGGGGGGAGAGGAGTCATGGGTGAGGGGGCAAGGGGTGAGCTTCCTTATAGTTTCTTTATTTCTCCTTCCTTCCCTTCCATGATGGTTTTCCCTTTTGGACTCTATGGATCGGTTCAGTGTTTTGCGTTGATAATGTCCAGGAATTCAGGCTTGAGGGAGGCACCGCCAACGAGGAAGCCATCTATGTCATGCTGGGAGGCCAGTTCCTTGCAGGTGCCACCAGTGACTGAACCTACAAAGGAGGGCACGATTCCAAACAAGGGTTAGATATTCATGGTCAATGCTGTGGGTGGGATAGGGAAAGTGACTGGTTAGCTATGGGGTTGGAGCATAGGTAAAAGCTGTTGTATTCTATCTACAGGGCACCAAGCTGCATGGCTAGTTCACTGCCACAGGCCCTCCCCCCCCCCCCCCTTACCCAAAAGAGGGGTCCTGCAGATCAGAACAAGAATGGTGGGTGGGAGTGGGGAAGGGAAGCATTTTCCTATCATTACAGTTCCATGGAAAGCTGGTTGTGATATTGAAGAGTCCTTCAAAAAACCAGGGGGGCCGTTAATGATACAAGCTGGACTCAGAGTGTGCACTAATATGTAATAATAATACCCCCACCACACTCGACTGCATTTTTCATCTGTAGATCTCAAGTGCTTTCCAGAGGCAACAAGTTTCATTATCCCTATTGTGCACATGGGGAAGCTGAGGCATGGGGTGAAGTGACCTGCACAAGGTGACCCATCAGGCCAGTGGCAGAGTGAGGAATTGAACCCAGGTCTCCTGAGTCCCAGACCCCCTCTGTCTATTAGGCAGCACAGTGGCCCCACTGGCCTGGCAGAGAACAAGCAAACAGCTGTACAACTGAAGGGACAAAAGGCAGAAACGAGAAGGGGAAGAGAGGGAATGGACAATGTTATGCACTGGAAAGGGAGGGGTGCCAGGGGCTGTTTACCTCCATAGATGATCCGAGTGGACTGAGCGACAGCTTCAGACACCTTACTTTTTAGCCATCCCCTCAGCTTCTCATGAACCTCCTGAGCCTGTAATGAAACCAGAGCTGCATTACTGGGACACCAACCACATTGAGGGAAGAGTGTTTTTTTAGTTAGAGACCCTCTGAAAGGGGATGAGAGAGATGGACACCAGGCTCCTTAACCCTGTTCATACCTGCTGGGGAGTTGCAGTTTTACCAGTTCCAATAGCCCAAACTGGTTCGTAGGCAAGAACCACCCTGCTCCAGTCCTTCACATTATCTGGGGTGGGGAGAGGGAAGCAAGTATTATTTGGGAGACAAGACATGGCACCGCCTACTGGGGAGGGCAGAGCAGGGAGGCTATCCAGCACATACAGAGCTGTCTGTTGTTCGAGGAGCAGTCAGGTATTCAGACACATCTGATGCTATTCACACAGGCCCCCAAACAAGCGCACACAAATCCAGCTCTGTTGCCCTCCTGGAATAAGTTACCAAGGAATAATAATATACTTCCCATGATCTTACATGTGGGGTCCCTCCAAAGCAGAGGGAAAAGCGACAGAAAAATATTCTTCCCCATTTTGGACCAAAGGGAAAACCCCCACCACTCTTACCAGCAATCACTTTGGTCTGTTCAAAAACCACCTTCTCTGTGATGCCAGCTTCTCTCTCATCCAGTTTCTCTCCAATGCAGGCGATGACACCAAGACCTTCAGCCAGTGCATGGGCCACCTTCTGCCCAATCAGCTGGAAGCGGGAAGGGGAAGAGTTAGCCAGACACTCACAGGTCCTACCTGGAGCTCTGTCCCCCACCACAGGGATGTTAAAGCTGGTTTTTCCCTAAATCCCAAAGTGGCCCACCTCATCAGACTCCCCAAAAACATGTCTTCGCTCTGAGTGGCCCAGGATCACCCAGGTGGCTCCGATGTCCTTTATCATTGCTGGGCTGGAAGGGGAGAAAAGAGCAAGATTAGAGTCTTGCCCCTGTCCTGGGAAGAGCCCCTAAGGGCTCTACGTTCATTCAGCTCCATCACCCCGTGGTGGGCTCACCTGATCTCTCCCGTGAAAGCTCCCTTTGGCACCTTATAACAGTTTTGTGCTGCAACCGCAATCTTTGTGTCAAGCTTCTGACGCGTGAAATCAAGGTAAATGGAGGGGGCTCCGCAAATAACCTCTGGAGGGCAAGAGAGGGCATTAATCTCATGGGGGTGGATTAGAGGTCACACCTGATCCTCTCCCAACTGCTGAACCCTCCCCCCCGCCCCACTCCATCCCCTGATCCTTCCCTCTTCCTCAACTCCACCCCAAGTGCTTATCCTGGCTCTGCCAAGCTGTAAGAACGCTTCCAAAAAAATTACCCTTACTGAAACTTGGAGATCCACCGACACAGCAGGGACGTTTCCACTCTAGTTTAAACTTCTCTTAAGGGACCCATGGTGAGTATCAGAGGAAACTCAGTTCAATGTTTGTATAGACTAGAGGGGAGGGCACAGCTCTGGGGTTCTACACCATAACACAAAAGCAGAGCAAGGACCCCATGGAACTTTCAGACTGAGAAAATGGACATGGGTTCTGTTCTTGTTGGAGAGAATTTACTTTTGCTGAGAATGAGAGGGGAGCAGCAAGTTAACAGATTGTAACTGGGTAGGGCGCAAGGTAGGCCAATGCAATTCTGGGGACTGCAGACCCAGAGACCAATCCCTCTAGACCAGGGGTTTTCAAACTGGGGGTCACGAGCTGTCAGCCTCCACCCTAAACCCTGGTTTGCATCCAGCATTTATAATGGTGTTAAATATATAAAAAAATGTTTTTAATTTATAAAGGGGTCACACTCAGAGGTTTGCTATGTGAAAGGGGTCACCAGTACAAAAGTTTGAGAACTGCTGCTCTAGACAAGCCTGGGGAGAGCCCACCTCGCATGATCTACTCAGCTCTGGGCTCCTCACTCCCAGAGAAGAGCCACAGAAACGCTCAGGGGGCTGAAAAGATTAAGCCTTAGGCTGTGTCTACACTACAGACCTTATAGCAGCATAGCTGCACCACTCTAAGGTCTCCTGTGTATCCGCTCTATGCTGGTGGGAGAGAGCTCTCCCACCACCATTATTAAACCACTCCTAACGAGTGGCGGTAGCTATGTTGGCGGGAGAGCATCTTCCACCGACATAGCACTGTTTGCACCAGTGCTTTTGTCTGAAAATTTTGTCAGTCAGGAGTGTGGTTTTTTCACACCGCTGACTGATAAAAAGTTTTTCCAATGAAAGTGCTAGCTAAGACAAAGCCTTAGGGCAGTAGTCCCCAAACTTTTCAGGGTCATGCCCCGCTCCTTACCCCTGTCTGCACCCCTCTGTGCCCCAGAGCCAGCGCTCATGGGGGGGATGGAAGGAATGTGGGTAGGGGTACGGGAACTGAGGCCGGGGTCAGTCAGGGGCTGAGCGCAGGGCTGGGAGCAGAGCGCGGCTGGGTGGCGCTCCCTCCCCATGGAGGCTGGCCCGAACCCTGCCACCCCCATGCCCTCTGAATGTTCCTCTGTGACCCCCTAGGAAGGCACGCTCCACAGTTTGGGGACCTCTGCCCGTGTATTGGCCCCTAGGGAATAGATTAGAGGGAACCTTGTTAGGCTGCTTCACCAATTTTATAATTATAGGAGGTGATGTGACAAGTTACTGAGGAAATCAGCCTGTGAGCTCCCTAGGCATCAACTGTGGCTATGCCACTGTAGCTCCATAGCTTAGAGGCTTCTTAAAGTGATGGAAGGGTTTCTCTCATCACTGTGGTTAATCCACCTCCCTAAGCATTCTTCTGTTGACCTAGCCGCAGCTATACCGGGGGTTAAGGTTCTCATAGCTACAGCTCCCAGTGGTATCACACCGCTGAGCAACTGTAGATAGGTCAATATAAATTCTAAGAAACTCAGACACACTCAGCTCTGGGCATCCTTTGCACCCATCCTAGGCAGCTTGCCTGCCTGTCTTGGGCACGGCTGATATAAGGAAGGGAGGAGACAAAAGTGATGCTGCCAAGTGAAGGAAAAACATGTAGAGATTAGATGCAAACCAAGGCTGCTGCTTCCATTGAGCATGTCTGGTCACCTCCACTAAATGCACAGGCTTCCAAGCACCATTCCAGGCGCTTAATCTATAAAGTCCTTGGGACCTGGATGCAGTAACCACATCATAAGAGCCTTTATGCACACACTCTGGGGCCCTGCCATCCTATTTGTGCATTGGGACTAGGTGATACCACCCCTTCGGGAGGGAGACTTTGCAGTCTAGCTAGTGGCCTCCATTTGGAAGGGTACAGAACAATTTTAAGTCGAGAGGTTTATTTAGTTTGTTCATTTAGCTGGTTAATGATTACACAGAAAGAACTGTTGCCATACTTTGGATGTGTGTGTTACTGAAGCTTTACCCTCTCTGCAGCAGGGAGCATTGTGACAGCAGAGGGGAGGAAGCCTGCAGCTGCCTAGTCTTGCCTATCCCAGAAGGGGCCACTGTTGTAGCTACTGGTACTCTCTCCCCTGCACCTAATAATTATCCCAGGACCTGGAGCTAAGCAGGAATTGTGGGGGGCGGAAGGGGGGCACAGAGAGGATGCCACCAGCACCCCTCCTCTCCAAGGCCAACCCCTTGATCTTTAGCAGCCAAGGGAGATCTGGTTTCCAAAACCAAGTACAGTAGCTGGTATTTTTAGCTCAGTCACCACTGGATATATTTAGGTCTCAGCCTCCTCAGAGACCTTTGACATTTCTTCAGAGCACTTCCCCCAAAATAGCAGTTCCCCCTCCTCCCTGCAGGACCTCCTAGCCCTTTCTGAGGAGATGGGCAGCAGAAGATCCAGAGGCAGAGGATATTTCAATGGCGGTGGTGGCAAAAGGACAGTAAGGAGATGATGGTGGAGGAGACCAGCTAAGCTTCTGCTGGAGGACACAGATACCAGCTGAAGCGGCCACAAAGGGAAATTGGTGAACAGGAGATCCATCTGCAGGAGTACAAACCCTGGGGCAAGGACAGATAACAAGGGCCTGGTCTGCCTAAATAAAAAGCTGCATCAGCTTAAATAAAGGTGTGATTTTAAACTGATTTAGTTAAACTAGCGTGTATCTCATGTCCGTTTCAGTTACAATTTAATGAGTCAAGTTAAGCCTAGTTTAACTCAACTTGTGCAGCGCCCTTTCTTTTTCATCTCATCCAATGACCAACTTGGAGGCCTACTGCTTGGAACATTGCCACCTAGGAGCTGCAGGGAATGGATGGAGGGGTCTGGCTCAGGTAGGGTGGAAGACCTCAGGTTACCCCCTCCAGGTTCCAGCTGGGAATCTCAGGAGGAAGGATCTCAGGGCCTGTCACTTGTTCTACCCCCTCCCCAATTTGGGGCGGAGCCATAATGCACACAGACTTGACCTTTCATACTTACCAGTAGAGAGCAGAACTGAGTCAGCAGAAGCATGGTGGCAGACCAAGCAGTGGGGAGCACAAATGGACAAGTGAAGGTTGGGAGACTAGATGGAGACAGCATGTGGGTGTGGGGCACTTGCCAGGATTACCTCAGTATACCTCACTTAATCACTTCCCTGCCATTGCGGGGGCCTCGGGGCACTGGCGCAACTCAATCCCTCCTATTCATGTGGCATGCAATAGTCCCGTCTCCTGAGGGCTGTAATGCTTTGATCTCATTTCGGTGCTGGGTTGCGCTAGTGGCCCATGATACTCTGGAGGGCAGAGTAGATCTGGTAGGCTCTGACTCAGGGGAGAGAGGGAAGAGATGGATGGGTTCTAACAGGGTCCCCATCCCACTGTCTGGGCTCCTCAGACAAACTCCTCTCCCATCCCTGATTGGTCTCCCTCCTTCCCTCTACTGGTGCCTCGGGAAGTGATCTGCACCCCACGGCCTCACCACGTGAGCAGCCATCCCTCCAGCGAGGCGGGGATCCCAGACTGCAGCAGCAGCAGCCGCCGCCCCAGCCACATGACGCTTCCCCGCTCGGCAAGCGCAGGAGGAAACCAGCCATTAGGTACGTGCGGGAGGGCACAGCTCCGGAGGGGGAGGGGAATGAGCGGGTAAACGAGACCCGCCGGGGGCTCCTACAGCCCTGCCCGAGGCGTCAGCGTCTCCTTTTCCCTCCCGCGACCCGGCAACATCTCAGAGAGCTCCACATGCGACTTGGCGTCCCTAGGCTGCCTGCACGGCCACCCACTGCACGGCTGCTACAAAACAGCTTCTGGCTACCCCTAGCTCCCTCAGCTTTGGTTAGCGGGTTAACTCAGCAGCCGCTTGTCTCCGCTACCATAGACTCAGCACGTCAGAGTCCGGGGTATCGTAGGGGTCGGGCAGGTGGGGACATATGGCTGCCGTAGTCAAACACTATGCGCTAGTGGAGGAGGGGGCGCTATGCTCAGGGCTGAAGCCAGGCTCCCACAACCTCCCTCACACAGAGGCCAATAGGGCAGCTAATAGCAATGTCCACAACAGGCAGAGACTCCGGAACAATCCCAAGGAGACACTCGCCTACCAGCCTATCTCCCACTCCCGGTCTTCACCCTTTTCCCCCTCCACTCACCAGTGTCCGCCGGGATCTTGCCGCTGTTTAGGGTGTGGATCAGCTCGCCTAAGATCTTCTTATCTCCGTTCATCTTCCAGTTCCCCCCCACGAAGAACTTCCTCGGTGCCATGAGGGAACGAATACTGCTCTCTACCGAGCACACAAAGGAGACTAAACGCACTGCGCACAGCCCCCAGGTCAAGCCTCTTTATAGAGAAGTGAGCCGGAGACACGCCCACATCTGTCTGAACGTTCCACGTGCTCCTCCCCGAGAAGCGTCTCAGCGTTGCACTTTCTCCACCTCATGAAGTGACAACGTTCCTCTAGCTCCACCCCCCTATGTGTCACCGTTCCGTTGGTAGTGGGTCAAAGGGGGGAGAGGTCAAAACTGCAGTTGCGCTACCTTTACCTTCGCATGATAGGGGAAAGGGGCAGAGCAAGGCCACAATTGTCCCTATCATCCATGATGCTAGTAGGGAGGACTAACAAATTTCACAGCTCCCTAATTATCTCCAATACCTGGCATCAGCAAGGATCACAGCTGCCAAATGGTAGTCATTGTGAAGGGGCTGAGTGGGAAAGGACCACCATCCCTTGGGAAAGGACAGCCTTCCCCATCCCACACTTTGTAAAGGAGCCTCCCATGAATTAACAGAGAGAAAGGTGAAGGAGGGGAAAAGGGGCTCCTTAACTTTCATCATTAAAGCAGCCATGGATAATGGGGCATTAACGGGGGCTAAGAGGTTATGGCAGGGAACCCAGCATCCAGGCTTGGATTCTGCACCCAGCTCTATTACTGCCTTCCTCTGGTCTGGGTCTCTTTCCACCTCGGTGAAGGAGGACAAGGACACTATCACTGTCTGGCTCATCACCCCAGCTAGAAAGGCTTATTTCAGGATTAAAAATATTTGAGCTGCTGTGTTCCATAGGCCATGGAGCATCATCACCTCCAATGGAGCTCAATTTCCCTAAGGATGGAAGAGCAAGGAGGGCAATTTAGAGCAGATTAAGAGACTGTGATTCATGATCAGCTGCCCTGGCAATTCCTGCTGGGAAGCTGGTCTTTCCCTTGATGCCATGATTAGAATCCAGAGAGTGGAATTAATCCCAACTCTGATCCCAGCTGCTTGCCTGCAACATAGAGGACAGGTCCCAATCTGCAAGACATAAACAGCCTCTGTCCCTGCTCGGTGGGGTGTATAGAAGAGGGCACAATGCCAGGAAGGAGAGGATAGCCTTATGTGACTTCCACAAGGACAAGAAACCATCCAGAACGTACTAGACCGGTATGCCCGTGACATTATGGGTAAGTAGAACGCAGGAGTCCAGACCAAGTTCCCAGCTCCAAGCACCTTGACTTCACGCCCAAAAAAGTAACCTGACTTTTTTTGTACTTTATTACGTGCACACACAAGCACACGGATAGCGCTTTCATCCTGTAAAAGGAGGAACAAAACAATCATGTACTGTCCCCAGCAACAGGTCAAGGAAGGGAGAGGGAATTATTCCGGCCCATCACATGTAGGGCTTTAAACGAGAACAGACGTTGACCTGGACCCTTTTCACTATCGCACCACTACAGAAAACAAAACAAAAGCTGTGTTTACCAGAAAGGCTGCTGCATTGTGTACCCAGTAATTTCTCAAGGGATCGCATGGTTACACCAATAATCAAGTGTGGAAAACAAAAGTGAGTGGATCATCATAGCCAGAGCCACATAGGATGGTTATTCAAGCAATGGGTATTTAGGCATGAGCAACCCTAACAGTTGCAAACTTACTGAACAATCCAGGGGCAAATGCCTCCACTTGATGGGATATTTAGTAGGTACTGGTAGTACAGCCATCTTTCACCTCTGCTTTAACAGATACATCTCCTGCATCACATGTCACTGTCCACATGCTAGGACAGCAGGTACTGACAAAGACAGGAGAGCATCTAGCTTTGCAGTGAGGTCTCCCATCCAAGCTTCTTAGCACAAGGGCTCATATGCCAAAGTAGAGAACTGCCAGTGGCAGGGTTACCCTGAGCACTGTGTTAGATGAGGAAGGAGTTCAGATACACCAGCTGACGGGGCCCCCCACTAACATATGGGACTGACAGAAGCCAGGGGGTATTCAGATTTTTATTTTATCCTTCGTGTATTTTGGCATTTAAGGGGCACACAAAGAGGAAGTGGTGCTAATTATGGCCCACATTATTTCCTGGATGGCACCCTCTTTTGGGAAGGGGGGGCAAGGGAGAGAAGCCACACACACTCACACTCCCCCCTCCTCCCCTTTCAGCTTGAAAGGGCGATGGCATAATTACACCAAGCAGCAAAGCACTAGAGGCTGTGTCTTGGAGTAAGGGGCAATGAGAGATTTTATACTGAAACAAATCCATCTGCCCACCCCTCTTCACTCATGTCCATGGGGGCCCCAGCCCCCAGTTTTATTAGCCAAGGAATGCCTGCCCCCAGAGTTACAGCAGTGGCATAGGTGGAGACACAGCGGGGAGTGGGGTGAAAGAATGTGCACTGCTTCTCTGTATTTATTGTCACTGCCTCCCCCTCCTCATGCCAGCAGCCTGCTCCCCCGCTCCGCACACAGTAGGAGGGGGTTCTAGCTGGGAATCCGCTGATAGAAGTAGATGTAACCGAGATCCTTGGGTGGCTTCTCAGAGGCGCAGACTTTCTGGTCATTGTAAATCACCCACCTGAAACAGAGATGGAGAGATGAGGGCCATCCGCTTGCAGCTGACCTGCAAGTCTGTCCCCACCTTTCCCTCCTATATGACACAGTGGCCTGTTCCTCTCTTTTCCCTCCCTCAGTGACAGTGGATCCACAGGGAGAATGGCACTAGACCACTGAAGTAAAAGGGGGAATGATACTGGTTTATCCTTAGAAGCTGCTGCCTTTAGGCTCTTTCTTGTCCCTTCGAGCCCTTCTTACCTGCCATCCTTCTTGATGTGGCAGACATAATGGCCACACATGGTGGAAGTGCCCATGTGGCTGATGAAGGCAAAAAGCTGATACTCTGAGGGAGAGAGGAAAAAAGAGGTGGTCAGAGAAAGAGACAAGAGGCAGAGAGGGTTACATACCCTTGGATACTCCTGCCCCCCCGAAGAGCTCTCTAGAGAGGAGCTATTGTCCCATGACTCCCTAGAGAGGCCTTCAGAGGTCTGGGCACCACTAATGGCTGAGAAGACATGTTTCATGGTGGAGTAGGTGGAACAAGGCAGCCGCCTAATCACAAGGCCAAGAGAATTTTAGACCCAAGCTCTGTGGAGATACTGGTGAAACAAGCAGGAGGAGAGATGATAGCTCCTTCAAGGCAGCCCTACCTGCTGCCTACCTCCCAGAGCTTGAGGGGGAAGTAGATGAGTGAGGAGGCCCTGGCTCACACCTCTGCTGTATGGGGCTTTCCACATTACAGCAAGTAGTGTAGCAGCTTGGGCATGAATTCCCACAAACATTTAGCTGGCTAGAGCCCAGGTGTTTTGATAGGAGACCAGAAAAGAACAATCTCAGAGGCAACACAGAGATGGGGTTCTAAAGGATGGGAGCAGAGCCCTCCTTACCTCCCTGGTAGGACACCCCTATTCCTCCCCTGCATCTGACTAGACACCACATCCCATTCATCCCTCTGATGATTCCCAGTGGGCACAGACCCTTTCCCCTTCCTCTCTGTTACATTGCCCCAGCAGCCAGATCAACTCTTGGGAGGTGCTAGAATCTCAGGGATCAGTGAGACACCTAAGAGTTTAGGGAGGCTAAAGCTCTGGGGAAGGCTGGGGCCCCATGGTTAGAAACCACCACCACCACCATCCCCAGGAACTGAACTGCCCCTACAGAACCCAGAGGAGGGCAGAACTCGTGCCCTCCAGTGTCTGGGACTCACTTCCAGGTCCATCACGCACTTTGGGACCCACAGGGACAGATTCAGAGATGGACTCAGCTGCCGAGCGCCCCTCTGAGATGTCCATGGCAGCCTCTGCATCCAGGTCATCAATGTGACTGAAGATCCAGTCCACAGCCCGCTCCAAACTGTTACTCTGCAGGAAGAGGGGGAAACTGTCAGGTCAGGAACCCCTCAATCTAAGCACCTCCCTTCCCTGAGGATGCCGTTACCAGCCACAGCCCTATAAGGCTGCAATCCAGCAGTAACCTCATCCTTGATCCTCACCGTGGCTCTTAGGGCTTTCATAGCCTGATCTCGGGAGAAGCCCATGGAGACAATGGTGGCCACGCTATCTTCTGAAGGAGGGTCTGGACAGATGATGGTGGAACCTGGCCCACTAGATCCAGAAAGAACCAGAGGGTTGGCAAAATCTGTAGCAGAAAACAGAACATAGTTCAGAGGGGCTAGCTCTGGTGGTGGGGAAACAGCACTGGCCTCTCCAGCAGGCAGCACTGTAGCGTATAGCACATCGATCCAGGTGGGAGGGCTTTGTCGTGGTCATGTGTTCTCATACCTGGATCATCCATGTGTGACATGATCCAGTTCATGGCAGCCTCAGCCCCGCTGTTCCCTGTGTAGTACACAGCTTTGCGGCAGGCATCCATGGGAAAGCCCATCTCCACCAGCTGGATAATCACTGACTCATCCAACATGGGGGCTGTGGAAGGACAGAGAGATTAGAGGAGCCTTGGCAGTCCTGCTCCCACCCACCCCTTTAGTGTGAGTTCTGTCCCCTCCCTCCCACACAACCTTGGGCAAACCTCAAGCCTCCCTCCCTGGCTGAATCTCATGTGAGCCTTGCCCGTCCCTTGGCTAAGTCCTTACCCCCCACAGCACGCAGGCCTCATGCAGGGGGCGTAGAGATGAAAGTCATGAGCCAGGCACTCCCTAGCAATGGCTCAGGAGCTTTGTCTCCTCTTCACCTCTCACCATGCCGCCAATCTTTGTGCAACCAAACCTCTCTCCCAGCTAGACCTTCTGGATGCATTGTGCATGCCCCTCTTCCCACTCCTTCCTAATATGGGCCCAGACAAACCTACAGCTGAAAGGGCTACTGGGGCCAGCAACATCCTCGTAAAATGAGCATGCCAGGGGACACAGTCACTGGTAGAGGGACAGGAAGAGAGAGACTGAAGGAGAAGGAAATCATTAGCTAGGGAGACAAGTGATGAGGAGAGTGAGGGAGTGAGTCAGGCACTAAGAGGAGGAGAGAAGAAGAGTCACTAACATGTTGGAGAGGAGAAGTGAGGGGAGCAGAAGGAGTCGTCGTCCTCGTTGCCATAGAACCCCAGGCTACCTTTGGGCTCGTCTGGCGTCACCAGTGGAGGTGCGATGTCTGGCATCTCCTCCTCACCAGCTTGCAGCCCTGTCCCCCGCAACGCAGAGATGTCCAGCTCCTCTGGCATTTCGATAGAGACATCTGTAAAAGAGTCTGGATCAGACCCTCAGGGACGTGTTCAGTGAGCTCAAAGAGCATGGATGAGCAGCCCTCAAAGATAAGCCGTTTGGGGTAGAGAATGCACATGGGACATTCTGCGGCAGCAGTATAGCAATGCAGTAAGGAGTGCTCTCCCCTGTCAGTAGTGACCCCAATGCCTAGCATGGGGGTGGTGCTACACAGAGCAGCATTGGGGACTCACTGATCCCGATGCTTCGTGCTTCACCTCACTATCCTTACCGAGCTTTTTGGGTACCCAATCCAAGCCAAAAGTGAATTTCTTGATCTGGATCACCAGATAGTCTGGGAAGGAGGCAAACCGGGTTGTCCTGAAAGAGAGTGACAAATCATGTCTGGACAGGTTACCCTGTGCTTTGTTACTGGGGGAGGAGGAGGGCTAGGGGAGACTGGCTGGCTCGGGGAGAAATCAAGGAAGGGGATTTGGAGTCTTGCACATTCCAGAGCTACTGCTGGAATACAGAGGGAACAGTCTGTATGGCTCTGGGGAGACCCCACTGTACTCAGCACTGAGCCTGCCAAACCCTGAACAATTCCCAGAGGAAGTGCTCTGACTGGAGGAGAGCTTAACCTAGCATTTCCCAAACTTTCTGGGGTGAAGGCCACCTCCAGGAAAATCAAACACTCCTCCCTCCCCCGCAAACCCTGTCATGTGGTACAGGCCACCACAGATTTTAGAATTCTAATTAAATACAGGTAAAACAAACATGTATGGATGCATTTTAAACTATAGTTGAAGGAATGAGGTATATTCAGCACTGGATGTGAAGAAAGGTTTGAACACAACTCATTACTCCAAACTGCAGTAGAATGTTAATAATGTCAACTTGAAAAGCAACATTTCTTTAGACCTGTTATTGCTAAGGGGTGTCTTTCAGTTTTTCTATAACAAAATATCTCCCCCCATGGGCTCTGCTAGGCTCCTTGGGCTTGAGTCCTTCTTGACTGGGAAAGGAATGCCAATGGCAGCAGAACAAACAGCCATTCAGCAGACATTGTAGCTCTTCATTACTGCCTTGAGTTACTATGATCTGTGTTTTGGACAGTGAAACAGTTAATAAATCTGACATTCAAAGTATCACCACTGGCATTTGAGTTAGCTCTGCTGAAGTGACTGGGGCAGCTCATTTTATGTTTTGAAAGTTTTATTCAACTTTAATAACTGGAGACTTCTTTTAAAACGAAAGTTAAGGCTGGGGAGAACAACAGAGTGCTGTCTATATCTCCCTCCCAGGCTAGGCATACTTTAAAGAATAACTCAAATTAAGAATGTCAGAACACTGATAATGGGGCATCAAAACCACTGCCAAATTTTCTGGCTTTCCGTTGCTTTGTTTTCTATACCACTGAATGCAGTGTTGAGGACCCCACAGCCACCTTAACTCTGCCCACTGTAATCCCCATGGAAAAATGGTATAAGACTGAGCCTAGAGGCTCATGAACCACCCCACAGGGTTGACAAGTCATGGATTTCTAAGAGGTGAACTAGCAGCCCTAGGAAACATCCCTGCCCAGGGTACTGTAGGAAAGGGGTTCCCAAGAGGGCTTTTCACACTCTGATCTCTATCCTAGATAGCGCCTCCAAACCACACTCACTTGAGAGCCACAGACTTGGCCTGCAAGGCTGTGCTCCAGAAGTCATCCACCTGCTCTGGAGCCCCATAGGCCTCTAGACAGGAGCTGAAAGGCACCTTGGCTCGGACTAGTTCAGGCAGTGGCTGCTTTTCCTCTTCTGCCTGGTGCTTCCTCTCCTCATATTCCAGCAGCTCATCTGGGGACAAGGCAGAGAAGTCAGGTCCAGATTCCGGGTGCTCACAAGGCACCTGCTGTTGGCTACCTCCAGAGGCAGGACACTAGGCTAGATGGGCTTATCAGGACATGCTCCCTAGAGTGGTGCATAGGGCACACAATCTCCTCCAGCCATCAGGATGGTTTCATTATGCTGACGTCCCACAGGCTAAGTCACAACCCTTGCCTTGGGTGAGGCAGGGGAAAGGTTTGATCCCTAACTTGAGTGACTGATACCTGTCCACAGCATCTCTGAGGAAATCCACCCTGCCCAGCTCCATGGGGTGATGAAGGAGAAGGATTTGGCTCCAGAACACCTTGCTTCTTCAGGTCCTTGAGAGATCCCCTCAACCCCAGTAAAGGAGCACAGTAGATAGAGTTTCCTCACTGATCCCAGTGCCTGCTGCCCCCTCCTCAGTCCCCATCAGGCCACTGACCTTTGTTGAGTGCAGCATCCATGGGCACGGGCAGCTGCATAATGTAGTCCACACGCTGGGTGTATTTCACCTTCTCTGTGGCCAGGCACTTGAGCTTCTCCTCCACCAGGAAACGGAAGACCTCATTGGGATTCTCTGAGCTGCGGCAGTTCCTCTGGGAAGGGCAACATAGTGAAGATGGGAGTAATATCAAGGTGGCCAGATCAACCAATCACAGGAGCAGCAGCCCCACATGGGACACAGACAAAGAACTGTCTCCACTGTCCCTGGTCCAAGTGTACAAGCTGGAGCCCTTCAATCAGCACCATCAGTCTCCAGAAACCAATCCCATTCCCACCGCAAAGGAGAGGGTTCAATTTTTAGGGGAGCTCTGGGTACTCCAAGCTCCCCCAAAGTCTACAAACAGCAATTTCACAGGGGCTGGGGGTGAGCCCCGAACAAAAGGCCCTGCAGTTGCGCACCTTCATCCCCTTCTCCCGAAGCGGTCACTCACTGGTATCCTGAAAAGTTAGTTCTGGTGAACCTGGTGCTTCAAAATACCTGCATGCTGGCCCCCTCCCTGCATTTCCATCCAGCCTAGGTGCCAGCCCTCAACTTGCTGGAGCTCAGAACAGGAGCTGCCCCTTTCCCAGGATTTCAGAAAGTGTGGATCAGTCATTACCTCCACCATGTTGATGAAATGCAGGAAGAACTCCTGGGCATCTTGCTGCCTATTGGTGGAGAATTCTGGGTGCCCTTTGCCAATGAGAGATTTAAACATGCGTGGAGCAATGCCATCCTGCATGCCCTAGAAGAAAGGGGGGTGGGGGGGAAAAGAGGAAGAGGAAGGAGTGAGCATGGCCTCCTAACAGCTCTGCCCTGGGGTACATCTTTCCAAACCCTGCCTCTCTTTAGGGTCAACGCCCTGGACAGAGTCTCCATAGAGGATCCCCCACACCATCACAGACACACTTAGTGCATTCCCTCCGCATGAGGGTAGCGAGGCCCCAGTCCTCACCTTCTGGTTCTGGTCCAGTTGCTGTTCCCCATCTCCAGAGCCTGGCTTCGAATACTCCCCAGAGAGTAGCCCGTGGCCCAACTTGGCTCTGGAATAGCAGACGATTTACCATCAAAGCTGTACCAAGCTGCTTCCAACCCAAACACCCTGGTCACTCCAGGAGCCAGTTCAATCACTCCAGCTTTGAAACTCACGTGGACTTGCCCCAGCTGACCTCGGCTAACCCAGCTCCCTCTTCCTACCCAGCCCAGACTCCTCTGTCTCATCCTGCTCTGTTGTCCCCAGCCCTGTCTGACATCTTCCATTTGAACACCTAACAGAACTTTAAAACTGAGCCTCAGCTCCTCCCTGGCCAGTGGGTAAGGACTGTGGAGGGACAGCCTCAGCCATTCACAGAAAGGCAGCCAGGACTGGGCTGCAACAGTCGTTTACCAGCCACATCTCGCAGCATCTTGGCACAGGAAGTGAAGCCCCGCAAGTGACTCTGTACAGGAGGCTGAGGGAGGCAGAATGCAATCCCTCCAAATCAGTGATGGTTGCGGCCCAAGTCATGGGATAGCAGGAAGCAGACTGCACCCCATTCCCACCAGCAGGTTGATCAGATTTTCCAAAGTGAGAGACAGACACTTTACTGCCCAGGGTGGACAGGAGATAACTGGAGATACCCACTATCAACCCCTCACTGTGCTCTCTTGGGCCCAACTTCTCCCCCTACCATCTTCCTCTACTCCCATCTCCTCCACTCTCCCATTCACACACAGCCCCAGTCACCAATTCACTCCCATTCCCTTGCACACAACCCTGCCAACCCAAGTCAGCCCACCCCCCCTCTCATTTTAGCAATTGACCCAATCTCTGGATGTGTGTATGTGCATATTTGTCTGTTTTTCCCAAAGTTACTTAAGTATTTCAGGAAAATTTGAGAGTGTGGTCACCAACATTTCTGTTACGAGAACCCCTGGACTACCCCCACCTAAACCAGTATACTCTTCTCTCAGGTCTGGTCTACACTGCAGGAAGGGGGAGGGGGGAATGTCGATCTAAGATACGCGACTTCAGCTATGAGAATAGTGTAGCTGAAGTCGATGTATCTTAGACCACTTAGAATCACTTACTTCGCGTCCTCGCGGCGCGGGATCGACGGCTGCTGCTCCCCCGTCGACTCCGCTTCCACCTCTTGCCATGGTGGAGTTCCAGAGTCGAGGGCAGAGTGATCAGGGATCGATTTATCGCGTCTACACTAGACACGATAAATCGATCCCCAATAGATCGATCATGTAGACAGGGCCTCAGACACTTCTCTCTGGCCGGGAGTCTGTGCTGCAGACCCAGACACCCTCCGCTGACAGCTAGCAGTACTACACCCACCAGGAGTTTCCCAGGGGCAGCATGGGTTACTACACCCTGCAGGACATTTGCCACTCTATACAGTTGTGAGATTGAGGCTGGGGCTTAGACCCATTAGCCCATCAAGCCCAATCTCCTAGTCAAACCTCAACTCTTAGAAAGTTCCAGAGATCTTTGATGACTACAAGGGATTGGCATCTCAGAAGAAGTGGGACCTACTTGCAACACAATGCAATTTAAAAATGGGATGGGACATGGGGCCCCCTACTGGAACACCCCAAATCCATACCACATCCCCCTTCTTCAGAGCACTACATACACTTGTGTGCTGAAGTCCTGCGTGGGGTCTGAGGGAGCACTTTGGAATATCTTCTCCAGCTTATCCACATACCTGCAAAGCAAACCAGAGAGGCAAAGGGAGCTGCAGACAGAGCCGCATCCAGCAGGGTAAATGGCTTATACAAGGCTCCCAACCCCAGAAAGTAAGATCTCAGCACCCCACAAAGGATGGAGTGAATTAATTCCTCTCAGAGTTCAGGTAGAATTGGGGCAATTGGGATGGAGACCAGGACTAAATGGCCTAAGTAACCCACACTCCTGGAGCAGTGGTGAGGGGAGGGGGCCTTTCCTTAGCTCACTTACTTTCTCTGGAAGTCAGGGATGCTGAACAGCACCTGCACCACAGAATTGAGGTAGCAACTATTGCCCAGGTTTCGGATGCCAGTGTAACCAGGGCCATAGAGGGGTTTAAGCTGCACCCCAGACTCCTGGATCAGCTCCCACTCCCCAATGCGCTGATTCATGTCAATCTCCAGCTCAGTCATTGTCTTGTCTGTCTGTGGAGAGAAGAGATGGACCGGGGGGGGGGGAGCTCAGAGAAGAGCCACAGATACACTCTGGGCCAGAAAGACAGAGTTTCAGGAGATATTCCAAAGCTAAATTCATCCTGTTTGGTGAAAACTATGACTGGGGGGGAGGAGAGAAAGATATGGAAAGGGTGTGCAAGTGTCTAAGGGGTGCCAATTCCAAGGGGAGAAAGATGGGGGAGGGGCAGGCAGAAGAGGAACAGGGCAAGTCTGAGGCAAGGAAAAGGAGCTCAGGAACCATCCCCCAGCACTGAGGTGTCAGAGTCTGAGAAGCCATCTCCCCAAGGGAGGCCCTGTTGCTTGGAGTACTGAATAGGAGCCACAAGGGAATGAATCTGCGGGGGGTGTAGGAGAAGAAAGGGAAACCAGTCAGCTCTCTGCTTGAGAGGAAGTGGGGGCTGTGTACCCAATGACCACAGCACAGTAACTGAGTTACAGCCCCCACCCTGGTTGGTGACCGGAGACTCGGATCCAGCTGAGGACTCAGTGTGAGAGGACAAATGCCTGCAATATCCTAGACAAACCTTACTGAATTAGGTTTAATACATTTGGGAGGTCCATTGTATTAAAAATGTAATTGATAGTGTGTTATTGTAGGATTGTCCGTAGCTTGGGGAAACATTAGGAACTTCAAAGAACTGTTTTGGACAATATGTGAGAAGTGGGTTTCCTTGGAGGTACTTGGGAGGTTTTTTGAAGCTACACCCTAGGGAGAAAAACCCATTGTCGGCGGATTACCTGCTCCTGGAAACTCCAGATCAGAGACCTCTGAACTGTATAAAGGTTGGACTAAATTTTTCATGAGTGTGCTAGTTCTGAGCTGAGGTTGTTATGAACTTGTGACCACAGACGGGATCCCTCTGCTGGGTCTGAAGGGCTAATCACTGCCAGAACCCACATCAGAGTTGGGGTGATCTCTGGTAAGCTTATTAGCCTGCGTACTGCTTCTTTTAGTGTTTTCTGAGTAATGCTTTAGCCCTAAGAATAAATAAGCTTGCATAGAAAGAGCTGTGTGGTAGCTTAACTGGGGGAGTCACATTTATTAGTCTCTGAAGAGAAACCAAGCAGTCTGCTCAGGTAGTCTGTTTTATGCTGGGAACAACACAGTGAAGGAAGGGAACTGTTCAGCCTGGAGATACCCCAGTCAGTGGGGAGAGAAACACGCATCTCCACCAAAGAGAGGTGACAGCTGGGGAGGCAGAACCCTGGCAGTGGTGCCCTTGCTGAACCCCTGAGGGAAAACAGGTGCAACTGTGATACTCAGACCCCCTTGTTTTGATTGGGGGTTTCCCTCTCACCTTCTGCATCTTGAGCATGTCAATCCCAAAGTGAGCCAGATGTTCAGCCAGGCTAGGATCCAGCACCATATCATCCTCATCATAGGAGTAAACATCTGTGGGGATACAGATAGGAAAGGAAAAGAAATTAGCTTATACCCCAACCACTCCCAGATCCCACCAACACCCACCCTTTCTTCCTCAAACAACCTGCTGCTAGGGGAAGGGAGCAACATAAAGTGCTCAGAGCTTTAAGGTCTAACAGACTAACTGTCTGAGCCAGTGGTTTTCAAACTGCAGGTCATGACCCAGTACTCGGTCGCGGAGTGTAAGGAACTGGGTTGTGGTGGCTCTGGTCAGCATCGCCGACTGGGCCATTAAGGACCCGGTCGGCGGTGCTGCCCGGCTAAGGCAGGCTAGTTCCTACCTGTTCTGACGCTGTGCTGTGCCCCGGAAAGGGCCAGCAGCAGGTCCAGCTCCTAGGCAGGAGGCCACAGGGCTCCGCACGCTGCCCCCGCCCCGAGCGCTGGCCAATGGGAGCTGGGGGTGAGGGCTGGTGCCTGTGAGTGAGAGCCACGGAGAGCTGCTTGCACACCTCTGCCTAGGAGCCGGACCTGCTGCTGGCCATTTCTGGGGCGCAGTGTGGTCCGCGGTGCCAGGACAGGCAGGAATCCTGCCTTAGCACCCCTGCTGCACCGCTGACCAGGAGCCGCCCAAGGTAAATCCGTGCCCCAACCCCGGGCCCCAGCCCTGAGCCCCTCACAAACCCAAAGCCCCTTCCTGCACCCCAAACCCCTCATCCCCGGCTCCACCCCAGAGCCTGCACCCCCAGCCCAGAGCCCTGACCCCCCTCCCACATCCCAACACCCTGCCCCAGCCCTGAGACCCCCCAACCCCAGAGCCCCCTCCTGCACCCCAAACCCCTCAACTCCAGCCCCACCCCAGAGCCTGCACCCCCAGCCCAGAGCCCTGACCCCCTCCTGCACCCCAACCCCCTGCCTCAGCCCAGATCCCCCTCCCACACCCTAAACACCTCATTCCCGGCCCCACCCCGCACCCCAACCCTCTGCCCTAGCCCTGAGCCCCTCCCACACCTCAAATCACTCAACCCCAGCTCCGTTGGGTCATGGCCATTAACAATTTTCTTTAACTGGGTAGCCAGAAAAAAAGTTTGAAACCCACTGGTCTGAGCAGTACTGTCCTAAGGTGGGAAGAATGGGGGACCCAAGTTCCCCAAAGGTGTGGGGTAAGGAAGAGGAGCAAACAACTTTGCCTTGGAGTCTAGTACAAAGGCCCTGTGTGCCTCGCTAGCAGAGGGGTGTTGCGCTATCCACCCTCCTTCCCTGTCCCAGACTACTAAAACAATGAGCACCCCACATCCCACCCCACAATCCCAGGCTGGAGGGAAGAGGGAATACAGATAGCCCTTTCAAAGGCCCTAGAATTCCAAGGAAGGGGGCAGGGGAAGCACAGGGTTTCAGCAATTATCTCATTGCTCTCTCCCCAAGAAGTGTATCAGGCCAGGAAAACCCAGTTGTTGGTGGTGGCAGCTAGTTGGTGCATGTCCTAGGCCATAGCATTAGCACAATTAGTGTGACATCCCAAAACCCCCCTCACTTGTTCTGTCAGGGGACCATGGTGCCCATATTCAGCCCATTCAGATGCCTGGCATCTGCAACTCCACTGAGTCCTCCCATCTCACCAGCCCCATCGGGGGTGATGGTTCCCAGTTTCACAGCCAGCGGGTAGCCAGTCTCCCGATAATGCTCAACTGCGTGGTTGTTGCCGCCACTGCCGTCAAAGTAGCGCCGGCCACACAGGATGGATCCATCAGTCATGTTGAGCCACAGGTTCTCACGCATGTCGCACTTGTTGCATTTCCAGCCACTGCCAGCAGTGGGAGAGAAAAGGAGCAGTCTATTTTCTATTACTCACCCACCATGACATAAGCAAAGGTTTTTGGGATTCCACTCCCCTCCTACTCCAGGAAGCAGAGGACCCGGGGAGACCTATACGGCGGGAGTCAGTTCTAGTCAACACCCCACCCAGAGTTTCCAGGAATTTACCAGCTTGTATCACGGGCCACACCTCGATCAGGGAGAGGCGTGGCTACATGGAGCAGAACCAGCAACAGTCCCATCACAGCCCCAGAGAGAGAAGTTGTGTTGTGAAGTGTCCAGGGCAAGAGGGAACCTGGCCAGGCTTGATGCCAGACTCACCACGGAGGGATGCGGACACTGTTCTGTAGCTGGTGCAGGGAGAAAGCATGTTTGGAAACACGCCGAACTTCTCCGTCCCATGCCTGCACCTCCTGCTTCCGCGAGGCTGAATCTGCTGTCAGGATAGCCTCAACCGCACTGGCAATCTGGAATTGGGGAGCGGGAGAAATAGGGGGATAAGAGCTTCACATCACCTACCCTTGCTATTCCGGACTTGGGCTCCCCACAAGGCTCTGCTAATGCCACTCCATCCTGCCCAGCCCCCCCCATGCTATTCCAGTCCTGAGACCACAACATTACTGGATCCAATTTACAAAACAGCGTGCTTCCTGCAGACAGAAAATAAAGACCTACCCTGTCTTGGACCATGTCTGGCAGCCCCTCCAGCCCATCCCGTGGGATCTCCAGGTGCTCTGGGAAAATAACTATTTTTATGTCTTCATCATATTCAAACTTCTCCTCTGGGATGTCAAACCCACCTTCTATGCCTACAAGAGAAGGAACACTGCAGTAAGAGAAAAGGCAAAGAATCTATAACCTAGCCAGCTTTCTTGCCTTATGGATGCCAACCCCAGGGAGGGGCTTTCCAGCCTTGGATATTGTGTGAAGTAGAGAACCGTAGAGCTGTGACTAGCTCTGTCTAAGTCTATAGTGACATTAGTGAGGACAGAACCACCGGGAGGCATTGATGCTCCTGATTCACAGATGTAATGACAACTAACAGTAATTGGGGGACACAGGAAGAAGTCCTCGCAAACCCAAGGGCCAGTGCACTACCACTTCAAAACACCTGGCTAAGGCAGAGAGTGTTCACTGCTCCTTGCACCTTCCACAAAGGGAGGCTTCCTGCTGTTCCAGTGTTTGAGGGCAGGGCATGGAAGTGCTTAGTTCAGGTCTCCCCCAGAAATGTTAGAGTTACAAGAACAAACCTCACAGACTTAAAGAAACTGGGAAATGCACAGTTCAAGTAGTATCCCACTCCATCCCCTTTGAGATGTCAGCAGGCAGGCACAGGCACTCTGCATAATGGGGCTCTAGTGTTACTTTCGAGCAGTCACTGACCACATACCAAAGAATAATGTTTGTGTGATTGAAAGCACCCCGTATTCACACCTTACATACTCCTGTGATAATCTTTGTACAAAATATGCCTTGTGAGATATCATTTAAAAACTAGCAACACACTGATCATCAATATTCTTATGTAATGTATGTACAAAATGCATATTAAGAGTTATGCACATAAGCTGAAATTATGACTACAATGTGTTTACCAGACAAGTTGGGGGAGGAGGGCAAACTGGTTTCTCAAAGGAAAAGATGATGCTTTTAGCCAGGTGTCATCAAAGTTGACTGGCAATCACTTGTCAACTGGCCATTCTTTGGCAACGAAGGGGGCCAGGAACAGATTGATACGCATTATAGCAAACAACATGGAACCTCTTACACCACGAGACTCCATGTCTCTGTCCATACAGCTGGAATGAACTTCATCTAAGAGTAACTGCAGGAAAATATTTTTCAAAGGATGACTGGACTATAAAAGTGAGGGGCAAACACACCCCGTGTGTGCGTGCACATTCTCTCTCTCTCTCCACCCCCACCCCAAGACGACAAAGGAACCAGCCCTTTGACTTTGCGGGAGAGCCTGACTTGAGGATTTGGTCAGCTGTGTTGCTGGGAACCTGTGGTACAGATTTTACCTTGAACCAAGTCTAGCTTGTTAAGTTTTAGCTAGGAAGTGTTTTATCTATGTCTCTTGTAACCATTTCTGACTTTCTGAGCATTCCTGGTTTTCTAACATTGGAGTTTGGGGATCTAAAATCCTACATTCCTGAAGGGTACAGGGAGCAGACAGCACTTGGTTCAGGAACAACCTTAACCTGACATTTTTTGTAAGTGAATTTCCTGTGTTTTTTTTAAAAGGCAAATGAGCTAGATTGGTTTGGGTTCCGATGTCTCTCTCTGTCTCAACACAATGGTTCACTCTATTGTGGCAGGGGCGTCTAGTCTTTGCAGTCAATACTAGTTGTTACTTTGCTTGCCAGCAGGTTCAACTTAACGTCATCCTTGAACAGGACAGATTGATACAAAAAAAATCAAAGTGATTTAAATCAGCAAGCAGGAAACCTTGGTTGAAAATCATCCATTTTAATCTTGTTTTTACATTTGTACTTTTTAGTTAATTTACTAAAGAAAGATTGATTCTCATTGATTGGTAACCATTAAAAATATGTTCATTTGTAACTAAATATAACCTTTACACTAAAATTTAATACTTTTGGGCTAACCAGAAGAATACACTATATCTATACATGTTTATTTAAGCACTTATATAGCTTAACAATTATTCAGAGTCTTAATTTTTACATTATGCACTATTCACCATTTTTAGCCTTTTTTGCTTGTGATTTCTGTCAAGCTGCATTTGGATGGAAGATGGAATTCAATTTAGCGAGTACAAAACCAGCATTTTAAAACTATTTTGTGCTAGTTAAATACAATCACCTTAAATAGCTATAAGAAAAAAATAGGAAGTTTATCACAACACGGTTTGCCTTTAAAACTGATTTATTAAAGAAAGGAAGTAAATTAATTGAATGGACTGTTTCTGGTCAAGATTTTAAAACTAATAGCTCTCATAGACTTTAAGGCCAGAAGGGACCATCATGATCATCTAGTCGAACCTCCTGCACATCACAGGCCAGAGAACCTCACCCATCCACTCCTGCAATAGGCCCATAACTTCCGGCAGAGATACTGAAGTCCTCAAATCTTGATCTAAAGACTTCAAGTTACAGAGAATCCACCATTTGCTCTAGTTCAAACCAGCAAGTGACCCACTGTGCCCCATGCTGCAGATGTAGGTGAAAAATCCCCAGGACATCTGCCAATCAGACCTGGGGAAAAATTCCTTCCCAGCCCCAAATGTCCTCTCACACCACATTTTTATTCATAGATTGGAAGAGAGAAAAAAGTTTTCTTGCTTTTTCAACTCACAATCAGTTTTTAAACTTTAAATGAACTAGTTATTGAACTGGACTAGTTGAATTGAAATAAAGAAAAAATTCTCTCTGCACCTGCAAAAGAGGCTACTATGTCAAAAGCTGGTTTAGCACTTCAGCAAACTCTGGTCTAGGTGCTTAGCCAGTGACTTTCTCCAGTTCAGTGGTACGACTTTCTTTAAAACTTCAGCAGCAAATACATAGTGCTTGAATATTGTTGTAATTTGAATTAATTTAAAAGATTATAGTACGTTTAAGTCTTAGCATTGGTTGCCAATTCCAAATTTAATTTGTAATAGGCATATTTTTAAAAATAAAATATTTAAATAAAAATCTGATTTTGTTTGTTTTATTTAAATCATCCATTTTTACCCACCCTGTGGGGCAGGCCCTTTTACCCAGTGTTCTAGAAACAGTCACTATCTAAAAGAGCCTCCATTCCACAGCGCTTCCCAGAGCCACCACCACCTGATCAAATGGAAGAGCCTAATCGCTACTGACAATCAAAAATATACATTTCACCAAGCACAACGCTTTCTCACCCTCCACCTCCTCCAAATACCCCTTGAGTGCAATGATATGGTTATGCTGTTACACCAGCACAGTGACAGAGAGCTACAAACTTTGGTGGGTTCAGAAATACCAGGAACATAGTGAACTGAAAAACACAAGTCAGCACACTATCCCCAGACTCTCCACATACATAAAAATGCCTTCTCAGTCTCTCTCCTGATGTATCCTCAGGGCTCCCAGTCTCTACAGAGAGCGCCATGCTTTTCCCCCACAAGGAGCGATTGAGAATAGGGAATCCCCAGAGCATTAAAAGGTTCCTGAACCCTAAAACAAAATAGGCTACTAGGGTTTCAGGATGGCCCTTCAGAGCTTCCTAAAGCTCTGATGGGATGGTGGACCCCCTGTGAGCCTCAGGCTCGACAGGTGGGAGAGGCCCTCCAACAGCTTATCACAGGGATCCCAGTGATCTATTGAGGTGCTTATAAGCCCCCCCACTTCAATACTGAACACCTCATAAACACTGATGGAATTATCCTACCCCCACTCTGTGAGGTAGAGAAGTTTTGTTGTCCCCCTGTTACAGATGGGGAAAGAGGCACAGAGACTAAGGTCTTGTTTACACTATGGGGGGAGATCGATCCAAGTTACGCAACTTCAGCTACATGAATAACGTAGCTGAAGTCGACGTACTTAGATCTGCTCACTGCAGGGTCCATACTAAACCATGTTGATGGGAGACGCTCACCCGTCGACTCCCCTTGCATTTCTTGCTCAGGTGGAGTACAGAAGTCGACAGGAGAGCGATCTGTGGTCGATTTACAAGGTCCAGACCTGCTAAATTGACCGCTGATGCATCAATCGCTACGTGTCGATCCCCTGGTAAGTGTAGACAAGCCCTAAGGTGGAGATTTTGAAGGGATTTAAGACCAGAAATCAATGGGGCTTTGCTCTTAAATTCCTTTCGGCAGTTTTGAAAATCTTCCCCAAAGCAATTAATCCAACATCACACAGGAAGCCTGCAGCAGAAAGAATGTGAGAACCACTGCCTTAACCAAAAGACCAGTCGTTTCCTTCTTACAGTCCCCTGCCTCATTCATTACACTGAAGTGTCTTCAAGTGCAGCTATTTGCTGGGCCAATAGAGATGCATGTCTCACAGAGCTTTGTAGAGTGGGTACACAGGAATAACCCAATTGTACAAAGAGCATAGCCAAGCACATGGATTTGGCCTAATCTTTCCGAGAGGCAGTTGACAAGAAGGTGTGAGTAAAGTGGGTGAGTAAATCATACCTTCTTGTCAACTGTCTGTAATGGGCCACTCTCATTACCACTTCAAAAGTTATTTTTCCCTCCCTTGTTATCCTGCTGTTAATTGATTTATCTCGTTAGACTGACCTCACACTTGGTAAGGCAACCCCCATCCTTTCATGTATTTATACCTGCTCCTGTATTTTCCACTCCATGCATCTGATGAAGTGGATTCTAGACCACGAAAGCTTATGCCCAAATAAATTTGTTAGTCTAAGGTGCCACAAGGACTTCTCGTTGTTTTTGCTGATACAGACTAACACAGCTACCACTCTGAAATGTGTTATATGTTTCTCTCTAGTGGCTGGTCTACATAAGAGGCAATAACTTACTACTTTTAGCTGCAGTGTTGGAGGTCTGTGCTGTTATGCAGGAGGTTCTGGGTTCAAAACTGATCTAAATGAGCAAGAAGCATTTTGAGTGTCCTGGCCTGAATTCCTGACCACAACTCTTTCCAGGTTGTGCACACGGAGCACCAGCACCGCAGCATTCCACTCTATCATTCCAAAAAGGATCATTTGTGTATTTCAGTGTTTAGGCCTTTTTCAGTACCATGCCCTAGATCTCAAAGAACATTCTAGACCAGAGGTTCTCCATCTTTTATTTTCTGAGGACTCCCCCCCCCAACATGCTACAAAAACTCCACAGCCCACCTGCAGCACAATAACTGTTTTTTTGCATATAAAAGCCAGGTCCGGCATTAGGGGGTAGCAAGCATTGCAATTGCTTGGGGTCCCATGCCACAGGGGCCCCTGTGAAGCTACATAGCTCATGTTTCAACTTCAGCCCTGGGTGGTAGGACTCAGGATCCCAGGCTTCAGCCCCATGCGGTGGGGGTTTGGCTTTCTGCCCTGGCCCCAGCAAGTGTAACACTGGCCTTGCTTGATAGCCCCCCTTACACCTGCTCATGGCTCCAAAGAGGCCCCGTACCCCTGGTTGAGAACCACTGTTCTAGACAGAAAAGTTTAATGAGGAGCCTGCCCATAATTTTTCCCCTATCTTCACTAAAAAGGGTTAGGTTTTTCAACTATGTAAAACATTATGGGGGACTCTCAGAAACCTTTCGATCAAGCAATGTCAAAGTTTCCCCAAACTCTATCCCAGCCCCTAACCTTGCATAGCAGTGTTCAAGCTGATCTATGTATGCAGATTTTAGAGAAGATGCAAATTCCATCTGTTAACAGAACCCCATTATTACAGACTTGAACATAAAGCAACTCTCATTACTGCAGAAGGTTATTAAACAGCTATCCTTCTTGGCCGTTCCCAGATATGTGGACATTGGACTAGATGGGACTACCAGGTCTAATCCAGCACAGGGGCATGAAAGGCAAGAGTGAATGGCCACTGGGCCAGACAGCTGTAGAGGTCTGATCTGACACAGAAGGGAAACTGGGCTAGCTGGAGTTGTTTTCTTACCAATAGCTAAGCGGGTGGGTTTCTTCCTGGGGGGATCTCCAGCACTGGAGCTACTGTCTTCCTCCTTCTGTTTTAGGAGGCAAGGAGAGAGAGGAGACAGTCAATAAGGAGGCCAAACAGTCTGAGAGTAGCCCAAAGCCTGTGGATCTGAGGCAGATACTGCAGGTAGAGAGAGATGGGGCAGGCAGCCAGTACAATAACTAATTGAGTCAAAAAGAAAAGGAGTACTTGTGGCACCTTAGAGACTAACAAATTTATTTGAGCATAAGCTTTCGTGAGCTACAGTTCACTTCATCGGATGCATTCAGTGGAAAGTACTGAATGCATCCGATGAAGTGAGCTATAGCTCACAAAAGCTTATGTTCAAATAAATTTGTTAGTCTCTAAGGTGCCACAAGTACTCCTTTTCTTTTTGCGAATACAGACTAACACAGCTGCTACTCTGAAACCTGTCATTAATTGAATCAGAGCTCCAGAGTTGGGGTCCCATCCGGGGGTCGGGGGAGAAACACAAGGTTGTGTTTCAGATGAGGGAAAACCTCAGGTCTGAGTGAACATGGAGCTGGATCCCTCTTCTCAGACTCAGAGCACATTTGGCAGTGCAGTGTGTCCCCCAGCTCCAAGCACCCCATTCTTACCAGCTTGCGTGTTCTCTTGAGGTGCAGATAGACCCGATGGCCTGTTTTCCCATAGTACTTCTCTACATATTGCTTCCCGAAGCCCAGGAATGTGTTCATACAAATATACAGCCCCCCATCTGACTCCTAGGGGAGAAAGACAGACTGAGAGGGAGACATGTCTCAGAGGGGCCAAAGGAAGATATTCAACAGAACAGAATAGACTTTTTACTTTTAGCATACTGGTTCTAATCCAGCTCCATTCAATGACTGCAAATTATGCCCATGTGTCAGCCGTTCAGTGGCTGGTCTGAAAGGAGTTGTCAAATCTCACTCTAGTTGCGAACAAGCTACGTATCTCCCACCACGATGAATGATTTGAAAATCCACTTGCCCGTTTATCCATAGTGGGTAGGAAGCTGAATCAGGCCAGACCCATAAACTTCTGAGGAGATGTAGTCTCATTTAAAGAAGCCTTTAGAATTTACAGTTGCAAAGTATGACCCAGGCAAAACTGATGCAGCTACATCAATCTGTCTCTGCAGATAGATGGATCTAGTGCTACTGGTGCTGCCTTGAGCTTTGTCAAATTGTTGCAGAGTGAAAGTTAACTAGAATCTTGTTTTAGGTTTTACTGTTGTTTTGGAACATTGTGGGCAGCTGTGAAACAGACCAGGACAAGAATCAGGTCAGTCTCACAAGTTGGCAACCTCCCAGCACCTACAGCACTGATGCTATTTAGAAGTGGTGGGGGAGGGCATGAGACACACCTAAACGTGGAGACCAGGAAAGAGACAGAATAGCAGAGAATACCCAATCTGAGTCTCAGCAATCAGAAAACTGAAATGGAGACAGAAACAAAAAACAGGGTTCAGAATTCAAATGCAGGGCTTGTGGAGGAAAAGAGTCTTTCATTTCCTATTGCTTTGGACAGTGGGACCCAAAATCTTTTCATGTCTGTCTTTGATTAGTAGGTTTAATTCTTGTAGTGTGGTGAAGAGAAAAACAGACACTGAAGACAACTTAAAAAGATCTAATTATGTGGGGAAAAAAAGAAAGTGGAATAAAGCCAGGAAGAGAGAGAAAAAAGGTAAAAACAAAGTGAGAGACTGGCTGTAAGTTACGTGTTTAGCATGTTAGAAATTTGGTTGACAATGTTACAATTTGATACAAGAAAACATATCACACATCTATACTCATCCATACAAACTGCAATGGCAGTTGCAATGTACAGGGAGAAAAACTTGCTCTACTGCTACTCGGGCTGACCCCAGTCAGAGGATAGAGGCCTCCAATTCCCATGGGCTGCCAATCAAGCACTTTAACCAACACTAACTTCCCAATGAAAAAATTGAACCATTTTAGAAATGCCTGAGGCTGTAACTCCATTGGGTGAATGTGGCTGGAGAGAAGGGGAAAGAGAGGGAGAAGGGACACTGCTCTTTTAATGACACAGCACTGGGGTACCCCCAGCTTTTGGGGCCAGGGAGAACTTTGTGTTCCAACCTACGAGGACATAGGGTCCCTAAGACAAGGTGAGCCCAGGGAGGTTCTGAGGGACTTTAATTTAGAAGCTATGGGGTGGTTCAACCCCGTCAGTTGCCTGGATGTTTAGAAGAAACAGAATGTACTGTCCACACCCCAGGAAAGGGCCTGGCTGTGCCCCCAGGAGGTGATGCAGATCTCCCCCGCAAACTGGGTTCGAGAGTGTGGGTGTAAGAAACAGCAATAACTCCCCCCGCGACCAACTCCCACGAGGGAGAGCGTGCGCGTACAAACCCAGACTCCAGAGGGTGGGCAAGGGGATCAAGAATGAGATCACCCCCTGTGGATGTTTCCGGGTGCTGCCAGACTAGCCGGGCTACGCCCACCAGCGTGCACCGCGAACAGCCCAGCCCAGCCCGCCAGAGATGCCAACAGGGCAGCGGGGCGAGGAGCCCTCCGTGCCGCCCGTGGAGCGACTCTAGTCTCGGGGGCTGCAGCGCGGCCGGTCAGGGCCCTCGGACTCGCTCTGGGGAAGGGGGTCAGCAGACTACAGCTCCCAGCATGCTTCGCACAGGAGAGCCGTCTCGGGTCTGCGCTCCCCATCCCAGCGGGCGCCGACGGGGCCGGGCCGCCCTGCAGTGAGTCAGCAGGACAAGCGCGCGGAGACGCTGCCGGGGCGGCGGAAAGGCCGGACCCCGCGGGCAGCACTGGGACGGAGAGAACTACACCCCCCAGCACAGCTCGCCCAGGCATGGGGCCGGGACTCAGGGCTTGCCGGGAGCTGTAGTCCTCGCAGCCGCACACTCAACTGAGCCGAACAGAGCCCACACCCACGGAAGACTTCATGTCCCAGCATGCCCCATGCGGGCCGGTCCCCAGGGCCCAGGCGCGCGGAGGATCAGGCCGGCGAGCAGGCGGCCTCACGGTGAAGGGGGGGACAGCTTACCGGTGTATCGAAGGAAAAGGCGCATTCCTCCTTATGGACCCGGTCCCCAGCCTTGGGCACGCGGATGACCGGCAGCACCGACAGCAACGCCTCACTCAGCTCCGCCATGACAGCGGCTCCCTACAGCACCACCCACAGCCCCACCCTGACCAATCACAGACCTTCGTTGTCAGAAACTCGCTAGCCAATCCCGCTCCACGCAGGCGCACAAGCAAAGAGGTGGAGCTACCGTTAACGCTCCGCCCCTTCGCTCCAAAGCCTGCCCTGCTCGCCCTATCAAAATTGCCCTTTGTATACGGACAGGCTCCTGGGACAATCTGGTAGAGACGTCTAAACCTCCAGCCAATGCAAGCGCAAGAGTCCCTTGGGGCGGAGTCGCTGGGAGTTGGACAGCCATAACTGTCAAATGAGGGAAAGCCAATGAGCCACGGAAGCCTGACGACCCCGCCAATAGAAGATGATAAAGTGCAAGGCCAGGAAATAGCCAATCAGATTGGGGAAAAAATTAAACTCCAGCGCCTAGGCAACAGAGAGGGAGGAGGTTCGGTCTTTATGAATGATGTTGCGCTAAGGGTTTGGCTGTCCCCTAATAGGAGGTTAAGAGGTGGGATTACGGAGTGATTGGCACGGAGATTGGCTAATGAGCGCACGTCATAGGACGCCTGGTGTATATTGGGGCGGGAGTGCTCCACCTTGGCCAGGGAGGGAGTGGTAGACAGACTGACAGACAGACAGACGGCTGGCTGGGCGGGCCAATGGGGGCGCGGCGAGGGCGGGAGATTTGAATCGCGGCGGAGGTTGGGCCCGAGGTGAGGCTAGGCGGGCGCTTCTCGCGCGCTGGGGCTGGAGAGTCGCGGGGGAGCTGCCGGCGGAGTGTCAGCCGTTCCCGGGCTGTGTGCGCTAGCGGGGTGGGGGGCTTACGGGGTCAGGCCCGGGCGCTGCTGCCCGGCGTCCCTGCCGCAGAGTGGTGAAGGGAGATGCGCGAAGCCAGCCCTGCCCAGCACCTGAGCAGGCGGAGGGCCTCCTCCAGCTCCCCTGCTTAGCAGCGGAGGGGTCGGTGGGTCGCTGCCGCGGGCAGTACCTGTGGTTAACTCCGCAGCATTTCCATTTTCCTCAGGGCTCCCAGCTGAAGGCGGACTCTGGCGTGGAGGACTCGCCGCTCCTGCTGCCAGCAGCCATGGGGGCTGCTGAGAGCTTCCCAGCTACACCCACTTCGAAACCCTTCCTCAACCAGCACCTGGCACACGTCAGCGACCCCCGGTCCCCCACACCTGGGATCCTGAGGACCCCCATTGAGGTAAGAGGCGATCACAGGTTCATCCTGCCTATGCCAGCCCCAGTCAGACTAAAAACAGGACTGTCCAGTCTGGTGTCCTTACCCAGTCCTTCCCCTCCCTACCCCTGCAAATCAGACCCTCTCACTCAGTATGTCTCACCCAGACCAGTGGGCCTGTCTAGTCCTCTGCTTCTCATCTGAGAAGGATCTGAACATCACAGTTCTGCTTTGTCTTTGCCCACTGTGCATCTGTCTCCCTGCTCTGGTCAGAGTGCCTGAGCTATGTCCATTTGTGCCCGACTCCATCTCTTTCTCAGGTGGAGAGCTCCCCTCAGAGAAGCCCCTTGGCTGAGCCCAAGGAAGCGGTGACGGCAGCTGAACAGAGCCAGAGTTGGGACCCTCGATCGCCAACCCTCGGTATCTCACGCACCCCTATGAAGGCTGTGATGGCTGGTAAGTATATGTTTTCTTTTGGAATGTGGCTTGTCATATGGGCAGATCAGGGTTTCGGGCAGAATCATTGTCTTCAGTCCATTTTTTGGGGGATCTGGGCCTTTCCCTTATGGAGACCGCTCCCCAGACTCCCAGATCCTTCAGGACTGGGGATGGTTCCTGAGCTCCTTTCCCTGGTTCAGTGTACCCTGTTCACACACTGCCTCCTAACCACCACAATTCCCTCAGGTTTTGTGCCCTCTAGATATTTACAGGTGATTCTTGTTTTATCTTCTTTATTCTTGGCTCTGTTGAGCTGGGTGAACTTAACTATTGAAGTCTCCCACCAGAATTTCACCACTCTGGCTCCCTGAGCATTTCTTAATTCTTCTCTGAGCACACTTCAGTTTGTCACTACCTTTCTGAGATTGAAGGGTCCAGAGCTGAGTACACTAACTCAGGTGGGGTCTTGCCCCCTCCCCCGGGCCTGATAAGGTGTCTTATCCTCACCTTCTCCCCAGACACCATAAATTGTTTGGTGAAGCAGCTCAGTGAGGCCTTTGGGGCAGAGACCATGGAGCAGGAGTCACTGCTGGAGGAGCCATTAGACCAGGGACCAAATCTTGGAGCTGCCTGTGCTCCAGAGGAGGAGACAAATGGAAAGAACCCTCGGGGGGAAGGCTCTGCCAGGGATGCGTCTCAGGAAAAGATCCCAGTGTGGGCTGAGGAGAAGCAGCCACCTTCCAACACTTGTGCTCAGCCTGTAATGAGACCAGCTCACTTCACTGACTCACCCCGCACCTCAGGTAAGTGTATGGGTTTGGGGCCTCCCCTGGTGTGGGGATTGGACGTTCTGGGGAACTGACAGGGGCCTCTGTTGTGGTCACCCAATGGAGGATATGATTAAGGAGGTGAGAGGGGCCAGGATGTGGAGAGGGTGTCAGTGTGGGGTGAGAGGGTGTCTAGAACAAGTGAGAGGGATCTCCCTCAAAGGTCATAATGGGGAGTAGTGTGTTTGCATGTGTCCTCAGGAAAAGTGAGTTAATCCTAGAAAGCAGCAGCATTGGCCCCCTCTTGCAGGCTGTGAGGGACACAGGGAGTATGTGGGCAAGGAAATGAGTTTAAGGTTCAGCTGGAATTGTGCAGTCTTGTAGAGGTGTAAGAGTGGAAAACCCTAGGGTCCTAGTCTAGTTCTGAAAGGGGAGAAAATGTGGACAGACAGATGGGTTCAGGACCCAGCTCCCCCACCCACACCAGCCACATCCCCAGAGCCATTCTGGTTTGCTTCTCCATAACAGTTTTGTGCATCTCACCCTGCCCTACAGACACCGGTTGCTGTCTTCATCACCCTACCCCTGCTTCCTTCCACCCCTTTATATTCCAGATGAAGCACATCTACTGTCTCCTTTCCCCACCACCAGCCCCATGCTGTTAATTCCCTGCCTGCCCCTCTCTGTTATGTTTTAATTGGCTGTTAAGTCATCAGGACCAGATTGTATTCATCCAAGAGTTCTTAGGGAACTTAATTGTGAAATTGCAGAACTACTAACTGTGGCTTGTAACCTATCATTTAAATCAGCTTTTGTTCCAAATGACTTGAGGATAGCTGATGTAACGCCAATTTTTTAAAAGGGCTCCAGAGGTGATCCTGGTAATTACAGGGGCGTAAGCCTGGCTTCAGTGCTGGGTAAACTGGTTGAAACTACAGTAACTCCTCACTTAACGTTGTCCCAGTTAACGTTGTTATGTTGTTGATCAATTAGAGAACATGCTCATTTAAAGTTGCGAAATGCTCCCTTATAACGTTGTTTGACAGCCGCCTGCTTTGTTCACTGCTTGCAGAAAAAGCAGCCTGTTGGAGCTAGCTGGTGGGGGCTTGGAACCAGGGTGGACCAGCAGCCCCCATCAGCTCCCCCAAGTTCCCTATGCGGCAGCCGCCCAGCAGGCTATCAATTACCGGCAGTTCAGCTATCCCTCCCACTACTGCCACGTGCTGCTCCTGACTTCTGCCTTGGAGCTTCTCCTGGTTGCTGTGTTGGGGAAAGGGGGGCTAAGGTCAGTGTGTCCCCCTCCCTCCTGAGCCCGCATGCTTACGCACAGGGCTCAGGATGGAGGAAGCTTGCTGGCAGCAGCTGTTGTCTCAACTTGCTGATCTACTTAAAAAGGCAATGTACTTAGAGTGGGATCAGCGCACTTAAAGGGGCAATGCGCATCTCTCTCTCTCTCTCGCACAGGAGCCAGCAAACAGCTGTAAACAGGGGAGTTTGAGTGAGAGTTTGCAAGGGGAGTTTGTGGGGAAGACTAAGAGAGCCAGGCAGAGGAACAGACAGGCTAGTGAAGGGAGTGTGTGGTGGTCTGGCAGTGTTTTGGTGCTCGTTGGGGGTTTGTTTTGCTTGGGTGGTGGTGGTTTGGTTTGTGTTTCCCGGTCTAACAGGACTTAAGTGAGAAGGCTATGACAGATACAGAGGCAGCAGTGGTGGTGACCCAAGCAGTGGAAGACACAATGAGGATGACTGGATGTGGAAGTAGTGGCATGTACATGATCCTGGAGGGGGTACCTGAAAAAAGTTTCATCTGCATGAAGTGCCACCTAATAGAGCCGATGGAAGAAAAGATCCGAGGATTGGAGATGCAGGTGGAAACTCTGGTCGAGTTTAGAAGGGGGTTCGAGCGGATAATGGAGCAAAGACATGAGAGGCTGAAGGGAAAAGCTCAGACTTGCAGATGGAAGCAGGACCAAGAAGAACTCTGAGGGGAGACTGCTGGGTGAGGAAAGTGGACAGTGGAAACATGTGACTAAGAGAACCAGGCAGAGGAAAAGACGGGCTAGTGAAGGAGAAATAGAGCTCAGGAACAGGTTTGCGGAGTTGGAAAATGAAGAAGGGGCACAGCAGGTGGTCACTGAAGGTGAGACGGCAAGGAAGAAAAGAGCAGCTAGTCCTATAGGAAGACGGGAAGAGTCAATAGAGATAACAACACCAAAAATGAGCCCCAGGAGGATACGGGATGGGTTGCAGAGAATTGCAAGGGACAATAGGAATTGAGAGGACTTGCAGCCAGAGGGAACAGGGGATAGACCACAGAATCGCACCATCACCAGGAAAAGGCAGGACTACGTGATTGGGGACTCCTTACTGAGAAGAATAGACAGGCCTGTAACCAGAGCTGATCCAAAGAACAGAAGGGTGTGCTGTCTGCCAGGTGCTAAGATACGGGATGTGGACCTGAGGCTGAAGAGGATCCTAACGGGAAAGAATCCACTGATTGTCCTTCATGTGGGAACAAATGATACGACTAGATTCTCACTGAAACGTATCAAGGGAGACTATGCCAGACTGGGGAAGACACTTAAGGAAATCGAGGCTCAGGTGATCTTCAGTGGGATTCTGCCTGTTCCTAGAGAAGGGCAACAAAGGTGTGACAAGATTATGATGATCAACAGATGGCTCAGGCAGTGGTGCTATAAGGCGGGCTTTGGGATGTTTGGCCACTGGGAAGCATTCATGGACAGAGGACTGTTCTCTCGGGATGGACTTCACCTGAGTAGGGAGGGAAATAGACTTCTAGGATGGAGTCTGGCACAACTGATTCAGAGAACTTTAAACTAGGAATCTGGGGGAGATGGTTGGGAGAGGTCCAGGTAATCTCCACGCCGGATTTTAACATTGAGAGGGAAGAAAATGAAATAAGAAAGGATACAGCCATGGGTAGGAGAATGGACATAAGGAGGAAGGGTAGTGTAGATACCAGTCTAATAGGTGATACTGGCAGTAGAATGCCTGTGCCTAATAGGGTAAAGAATGTGAGAGAAGACAAACAGCAAAAATTAAGATGTTTGTACACTAATGCGAGGAGCCTAGGTAACAAAATGGAGGAACTAGAGCTATTGGTGCAGGAAGTGAAACCAGATATAGGGGTAAACAGAAAACGGTGGAATAGTAGTCATGACTGGAGTACAGGTATTGAAGGGTATGTGCTGTTTAGGAAAGACAGAAATAAAGGCAAAGGTGGTGGAGTAGCATTGTATATCAATGATGAGGTAGACTGCAAAGAAATAAGTGATGGAATGGATAAGACAGTGTCTGTCTGGGCAAAAATCACAGTGGAGAAGAAAGCTACTAGAGCCTCTCCTGGGATAGTGCTTGGGGTGTGCTATAGACCGCTGGGATCCAGTTTGGGTATGGATAGAGACCTCTTTAATGTTTTTAATGAAGTAAATACTAATGGGAATTGTGTGATCATGGGAGACTTTAACTTCCCAGATACAGACTGGAGGACAAGTGCTAGTAACCATAATAGGGCTCAGATTTTCCTGGATGCGATAGCTGATGGACTCCTTCACCAAGTTGTTGCTGAACAAACAAGAGGGGATGCCATTTTAGATTTGGCGAGCATTTTGGTGAGCAGTGAGGATCTCATAGAAATGGTTGTAGGGGACAACCTTGGTTCGAGTGATCATGAGCTAATTCAGTTCAAACTAAATGGAAGGATAAACAAAAATAAATCTGTGATTAGGGTTTTTGATTTCAAAAGGGCTAATGTTAAAAAATTAAGGAAATTTAGTTAGGGAAGTGGATTGGACTGAAGAATTTATGGATCTAAAGGCGGAGGAGGCCTGGAATTACTTCAAGTCAAGGTTGCAGAAACTATCCAAAGCCTGCATCCCAAGAAAGGGGAAAAAACTTATAGGCAGGAGTTGTAGACCAAGCTGGATGAGCAAGCATCTTGGAGAGGTGATTTAAGAAAAAGCAGAAAGCCTACAAGGAGTGGAAGATGGGAGGGATCAGCAAGGAAAGCTACCTTATTGAGGTCAGAACATGTAGGGATAAAGTGAGAGAGGCCCAAAATCCATGTAGAGTTGGACCTTGCAAAGGGAACTAAAACCAATAGTAAAAGTTTTCTTCTTATTTATATGGCTATGGAACCAAAGAAAGAAGAAGTGGGACTGCTAAACACTGAGGATGGAGTAGAGATTAAGGATAATTTAGGCATGGCCCAATATCTAAACAAATACTTTGCCTCAGTCTTTAATGAGGAGCTTAGGGATAATGGTAGGCTGACAATTGGAATGAGATATGGAGGTAGATATTACCACATCCGAGGTAGAAGCCAAACTCGAACAGCTTAATGGGACTAAATCAGGGGGCCCAGATAATATTCATCCAAGAATATTAAAGGAACTGGCACATGAAATTGCAAGCCCATTAGCAAGAATTTGTTATGAATCTGTAAACTCAAGGGTTGTAACGTATGACTGGAGAATTGTTAACATCGTTCCTATTTTTAAGAAAGGAAAAAAAGTGATCCGGATAACTACAGGTCTATTAGTTTGACATCTGTAGTATGCAAGGTCTTGGAAAAATTCTTGAAGGAGAAAGAAGTTAAGGACATTGAGATCAATGGTAATTGGAACAAAATACAACATGGTTTTACAAAAGGTAGATCGTGCCAAACCAACCTGATCTCCTTCTTTGAGAAGGTAACAGATTTTTTTTGACAAAGGAAACTCAGTGGATTTACTTCAATTTCAGTAAGGCATTTGATACAGTTCCACAGGGGGAATTATTAGCTAAATTGGAAAAGATGGGGATCAATATGAAAATTGAAAGGTGGATAAGGAACTGGTTAAAGAGGAGACTACAACGGGTCATACTGAAAGGTGAACTGCCAGGCTGGAAGGAGGTTACTAGTAGAGTTCCTCAGGGATTGGTTTTGGGACCAATCTTATTTATTCTTTTTATTACTGACCTTGGCACAAAAAGTGGGAATGTGCTAATAAAGTTTGCAGATGACACGAAGCTGGGAGGTATTGCCAATACAGAGAGGGACCGGGATATCATACAAGAAGATCTGGATGACCTTGTAAACTGGAGTAATAGTAATAGGATGAAATTTAATAGTGAAAAGTGAAAGGTCATGCATTTAGGGATTAATAACAAGAATTTTTGTTATAAACTGGGGGCGCATCACTTGGAAGTAACAGAGAGGAGGAGAAGGACCTCGGAGTACTGGTTGATCACAGGATGACTATGAGCTGCCAATGTGATATGGCTGTGAAAAAAGCTAATGCGGTCTTGGGATGCATCAGGCGAGGTATTTCCAGTAGAGATAAGGAGGTGTTAGTACCATTATACAAGGCACTGATGAGACCTCATCTGGAATATTGTGTGCAGTTCTGGTCTCCCATGTTTAAGAAGGATGAATTCAAACTGGAACAGGTACAGAGAAGGGCTACTAGGATGATCCGAGGAATGGAATAGCTGTCTGTTGAAATCATGGTGGCATTCCTCAAGGAATCTTTTTCATAAATTTCCATCCCACCATCAACCTCAGCCTAAACCAATCCACACAAACGGTCCTTTTCCTTGATGCTACTGTGCTAATAAGCGATGGTCACATAAACACCACCCTATACCGGAAACCTACTGACCGCTATACTTATCTCCATGCCTCCAGCTTCCATCCAGGACACACCACACGATCCATTGTCTACAGACAAGCTCTAAGATACAACCGCATTTGCTCCAACCCCTCAGACAGAGACAAAACACCTACAAGATCTCTATCAAGCATTCTTAAAACTACAGTACCCACCTGCTGAGGTGAGGAAACAGATTGACAGAGCCAGAAGAGTACCCAGAAGTCACCTACTACAGGACAGGCCCAACAAAGAAAATAATAGAACGCCACTAGCTGTCACCTTCAGCCCCCAACTAAAACCTCTCCAACGCATCATCAAAGATCTACAACCTATCCTGAAAAATGATCCCTCACTCTCACAGATCTTGGGAGACAGACTAGTCCTCGCTTACAGACAGCCCCTGCAACCTGAAGCAAGTACTCTCCAGCAACCACACAACAAAAACAACTAACCCAGGAACAACAAAGCCTGATGCCAACTCTGTCCACATATTTATTCAAGTGACATCCTAGGACCTAATCACATTAGCCATGCATCAGGGGCTCATGTACCTGCACATCTACCAATGTGATATATGCCATCATGTGCCAGTAATGACCCTCTGCCATATACATTGGCCAAACCGGACAGTCTCTACGCAAAAGAATAAATGGACGCAAATCTGACCTCAGGAATCATAACATTCAAAAACCGGTAGGAGAACACTTCAACCTCTCTGGTCACTCAGTAACAAAGTTAAAGGTGGCAATTTTGCAACAGAAAAGCTTTAAAAACAGACTCCAACGAGAAACTGCTGAGCTTGCATTAATATGCGAACTAGATACCATTAACTTGGGTTTGAATAGAGACTGGGAGTGGCTGGGTCATTACACATATTGAATCTATTTCCCCATGTTAAGTATCCTCACACCTTCTTGTCAACTGTCTAAATGGGCCATCTTGATTATCACTACAAAAGTTTTTTTTTTCTCCTGTTGATAATAGCTCATCTTTAATTAATTAGCCTCTTACAGTTACTTCCACCTTTTCATGTTCTCTGTATGTATATATCTTCTTACTATACGTTCCATTCTATGTATCTGATGAAGTGGGCTGCAGCCCATGAAAGCTTATGCTCAAATAATTTGTTAGTCTCTAAAGTGCCACAAGTACTCCTGTTCTTTTTGCGGATACAGACTAATACGGCTGCTACTCTGAAACCTGTCCTATGAAAGGAGACTCAAAGAGCTTGGCTTGTTTAGCCTAACCAAAAGAAGGCTGAGGGGAGATATGATTGCTCTATATAAATATACCAAAGGGATAAATACCAGGGAGGGAGAGGAATTATTTAAGCTCAGTACCAATGTGGACACAAGAACAAATGGATATAAGCTGGCCATCAGGAAGTTTAGACTTGAAATTAGATGAAGGTTTCTAACCATCAGAGGAGTGAAGTTCTAGAATAGCCTTCCAAGGGGAGCAGAGGAGGCAAAAGACTTATCTGGCTTCAAGACTAAGCTTGATAAGTTTATGGAGGGGATGGTGTGATAGGATAAACTAATAGCCTAATTTTGGCAATTTTTGACTTAGTGGTAAATATGCCCAATTGCCTGTGATGGGACACTAGATAGGTGGGATCTGAGTTACTACAGAGAATTCTTTCCTGGGTGTCTGGCTGGTGAGTCTTACCCACATGCTCAGGGTTTAGCTGATCGCCATATTTGCGGCTGGGAAGGAATTTTCCTCCAGGGCAGACTGGCAGAGGCCCTGGGGGTTTTTCGCCTTCCTCTGCAGCGTGGGGCATGGGTCACTTGTTGAAGGATTCTCTGCACCTTGAAGTCTTTAAATTACGAGTTGAGGACTTCAGTAGCTCAGACATAGTTCAGGGGTTTGTTACAGGGGTGGGTGGGTGAGATTCTGTGGCCTGCGGTGTGTAGGAGGTCAGACTAGACTATCATAATAGTCCCTTCTGACCTTAAAGTCTATGAATCTATGAGCCTCTCATAGGGTGTGTGTCTCTGTTTGCCATGCTGTCTCCCCTCCCTCCATTTGTGCTGCCTTGTAGAGTGTGAGGCTACATTAACAACAACAATGTGTTAACCATTGAGGGCTCAGTCGAGTGCTATTCATCATTTAGCAGTAAGGCATTCCCTGGGAAATATCTCACCCTCTTCCACCCTCTGGCTCCACCACCTCAACCAAGCTTCATAATCATCATTGCTGTGTATAGTATTAAATTGTTTGTTTAAAACGTATAGTTAGTGTGTTTATATATATGTATATATATATAAAAATATAAATAGTCTTTTATCTGGTGGGGGGAAAAAAAAATTCCCTGGAACCTAACCCAATTCCCCCCCCCCGCACCATTTACATTAATTCTTATGGGGAAATTGGATTTGCTTAACATCGTTTCACTTAACATCGCATTTTTCAGAAACATAACTACAACATTAAGTGAGGAGTTACTGGATAGTAAAAAACAAAATTGTCAGACACCTAGATGAACATAATTTGTTGGGGAGGAGTCAACATGGTTTTTGTGAGGCATGATTTCCCTTTACTAATCTACTAGAATTCTTTGAGGGGGTCAACAAGCATGTGGACAAGGGGATCCAGTGGATATAATGTACTTAAATTTTCAGAAAGCCTTTGACAAGGTCCCTCACCAAAGGCTCTTAAACAAAGTAAGATGTCATGGAATAAGAGGGAAGGTCGTCTCATGGATTAGTAACTGGTTAAAAGATAAGAAACAAAGGGTAGAAATAAATGGTCAGTTTTCAAAATGGAGAGAGGTAAATAGTGGTGTCCCCCAAGAGTCTGTACTGGACCCAGTCCTATTCAATATATTCATAAATGATCTGGAAAAAGTGGTAAACAGTGAGGTGGCAAAATTTGCAAAACTAATCAAGATACTAGACTTCAGTCCAAAGCAGACTGCGAAGTGCTACAAAGGAAATTAACAAAACTGTGTGACTGGGCAACAAAATGGCAGATGAAATTTAATATTGATAAATGCAAAATAATGCACATTGGAAAACATAATCCCAACTATACATATAAAATGATAGGGTCTAAATTAGCTGAAAGAGATCAAGAAAGAGACCAATCAAGAAAGAGATCTTAGAGTCATTGTGGATAGTTCTCTGAAAATATCCACTCAATGTGCAGCGGCAGTCAAAAAGGCTAACAGAATGTTGGGAAACATTAATAAAGGGATAGATAAGAAGACAGAAAATATCATATTGCCTCTGTATAAATCCATGGTACGCCCACATCTCAAATACTTTGTGCAGATGTGGTTGCCCCATCTCAAAAAAGAGAGATCGGAATTGGAAAAGGTTCAAAAAAGGGCAACAAAAATGATTAGGGATATGGAACGGCTGCCATATGAGGAGGGATTAATAAGATTGGGACTTTTCCTCTTGGAAAAGAGACTAAAGGAGGATATAATAGAGGTCTATAAGATCTTGACTGATGTGGAGAAAGTAAATAAGGAAGTGTTATTTACTCATAACACAAGAACTAGGGGTCACCAAATGAAATTAATAGGCAGCAGGTTTAAAACAAACAAAAGGAAGTATTTTTTTTCACACCACACACAGTTAACCTGTGGAACTCTTTGCCAGAGGATGTTGTGAAGGCCAAGACTATAACAGGGCTAAAAACGGAACTAGATAAGTTCCTGGAGGTTAGGTCCATCAATGGCTACTAGTGAGGATGGACAAGGATGGTGTCCCTAGCCTCTGTTTGCCAGAAGCTGGGAATGGGCGACAGAGGATGGATCACTCAATGATTGCCTGTTATCTTCAGTTCCTCTGGGGCATCTGGCATTGGCCACTGTTGGAAGATAGAATATTGGGCTAGATGGGCCTTTGGTCTGACCCAGTATGGCTGTTCTTATGTAGGAGAGAAGGAGAAAGATGCATGATAAAAAGCATTGCTTGTTTTAAGTGAAGCGCATTTAACTGGTAAGGTTAACCAACTGCTACTGGGTTGAGGGGCACAGTTTGTGGTGTGCCTCAGCCAGAGATGGCAGTTTGCTCAAGGGAATGTCTACGGGTGAGAGGTGAAGGGGCTGTAATATGGGAGCGCAGTTTGGAGAGGAGTTTCCTCTGTGTGAGGCAGGACCTGTGTCCTTGCTTATGAGCAGGGGGAGAAGCTCTAGCACATGGCAATGACAGGGCAGAGGGACCCCATCGCCCTCAGGTGGGGAGAGTAACAAAGGATGTCAGAGATGACAGTGAGATTAGGGAGCCATTGGACCAGTTTACCTCTGTGTGGGGTGGATCTGAGCCTTTAAAACAGGATTGAGCTCTTTTTAAATAAGATGCTCTAGTTTACTCACAAGGCATTGGGTGGTGCAGAAGTCACTAGCTGAAATTCTCTGGCCTGTGCTATGCAGGAGGTCAGACTAGATTATCATAAAGGGCAGAAGGGACTATAAAATTGCTGAACCTCTAACTGAATTGCAGCTGCTATTGATTGCGTCTTTCTTTCTCTCCAGGGGGCAAACCCACAAGACGCAAGGCCAGCAACAAAGTCTTGGCAGCCTCTGGTGGTACTGGGCGCTCTCCCCTCAGCATCCTACAGGACGACAATTCCCCAAGTACTCTCACTCCTCGCCAGGTGAGGAGTCTTAGTGGGAGTCTTGTGGGATGAGGCATTAGGACCCCATTAGGGGCAGAGTGGGGATGGAGCTCCTTCAGGTTCTAAACGCCCCATGAGCTCAGTTCAGAATTGTTTCACCCCAGGCCTGGCCCATTCCCCAGAACTCCTGGATGCTAATTTCCCAAATGATGGGGCTCCAGTCCCTTTGGAGAGATGACTCGGGCTCACAGACCCCTCAGTGCTGAGAGTTGGTTTCTAAGTTCCTTTTCCCTTTTTGGTCTTATCCTCTTAAACTCCCACTAAATAACCTGCTGTGCCTCCACTCTCCCCCCACACCAGGTTTGAGCCTCCTCAGACAGATGGTCCTCACACCTGTCACCATATCATGGCTTTGCTATGCTGGGTATGCCTTCCTCTTTGAAAATCTCCCCAGACCCTGGCAAGGAGGTGTTTACTAGCCCCTGTGGGATGTATCAAGGCGTAGGTGCAGCCAGAGGGATTTTAAAATGTTTGTTCACCTCATGGCCCCTGCATATTTCTGACCTCTGCCTACCTTGAAAGGACTGAGGGGCCTAGAGCTGGGTGCAGTATCCCATGTAGGGTCTCACCAGAGCCCCAGAGAGGAACACTTCAGACTAACTTGCCTTTGCACTTGGTAATATTCTCTCCTCTCCAGGGTAAGAGGCACCCATCGCTGTCAGAGAACCTGAGGGAGTGGAAGGAGGTGGCAGCAGATCCAGGGTGCAGCCTCAAATCAGGGGGCCGTGCCTGGAATGACTTGAACAAAGAGAATCAACGTTGTCGCTTGGTGGAGAATTAAAGGGTTTGGGGGGTCAACTTTCCTTTGGACTCCTGACAATAACCCTTTCTTCTATCTATGCTTCTGGAATGGAGCCTTCTAAGGACAAAGGATCCTGCCCTTTTGGGTAGGGACACACTGAGCCTGTAGTTTCTTCTCACCCAACCTTTACAGGGGGAGAGGATGAACAGTAGTTCCTTTTCTCTCCCCTAATTTTATGCATCTCTCTTTTCAGGTACAGGTTTCTGTGCTATGTGGCTGTTGGTCTCTGAAACCTCACTTGCACTGCCTCAATGTATAAGCCCATGCATGTGGTAAATAAACACATTTTAAAGACCATCTGGCTGCACCAGTGTCTTGCTGCATCCTACCAGGGCTAGCAGTCACCTCCTTGCCCAGTGCCTGTCCAGTTGCTGAATCTTGGGCCCAAAACAATTAGGTTCTTAGGGGAGGAATCCCCCAACCTTGAAGGGAAGTAGAAACTGATCTCCAGCATGCAATGGCATATGCCATTTGAGCCAGGGTCTGTGACATGCTAAGAGTGGTAGTCACTAGTGGGAGCTGCACCTACTTTGACTATAGCTCCCCATATGCAATATTTCTTCTCACTTCAAAGGTTAAGAGCTGTTCTGGGGCTAGGGGGGTACCTCACTCTGGGATGAGAATATGGCATGCTGGGAGTTGTACCCCTCCACTCCTGAGCATTGCATGCTGGGTGTTGTCTCTTTGGCATGGTAGTTTCTGTTGTAAGTGTGGTCATAACTGCTTTGTTGCTGCCTCTGGCATCTCATGTGGTTAGGCCCTTTCTTAGCTACACCAAACTGGGACCCCAGGAAGGTGTCTGATGGCTCAGAATTTCCTGAGCTTGATGGAGGGGCCTTCCCACATCCTCAGCTCCCTGAGAGTCTTTCAGTGGCTGACTGTAGCAAATCTCAAACTCCTGCTCCCAACTTGACCCCTTGTGTATTCCAGAGGGAGCAGCCATGTGTTTGGCATAGGGTGGAAGTAGGGGGAGACTGAATAGGTCCTCCCAGGGCACCAAGAGAGGGGGAGGCCCATGATTTCTCCCTCCTCTGTGGCCTGCCTCAGATTGAGGGGCTAGAGCTGAGTGCAGTAGACACCTAGGAGTTCCCAGATGATTATCCCCTGTGTTCCCCAGCACCATTTGAAGTAGCTTAGTCCAGTGTCTATCTCAAATGATGCAGCACACGCATCTCACTTGATCTCTTTATTTTGCCTGAAACTCCTGTATGATAGTTACGTCTTGAAAGCAGGGGCTGAGGTGGTCTACAGGCTAATGCAAGGGCAAGAGCAATACACAGCATATGTGGGTGAGGGGAAGGGGATAGCTACAGGAATATAAATAAAAATAAATTAACATTTTCCTGCCCTTGATGCCCTAGATGTGGCAGTAAACTCCCCTCCCCCATTTGATGCATAGATAAAACAGCTAACTGGGGCAGGGGAGGGAGGAGGCCCAAGAAATTAGCCCCTCTTAGCAAAGCTCGATGCAGAGTCCTAGCTGGCTAAAATCTCTTCTCTATACCCCTGTGTGCAAGGAGGAGGGTTCCTCTTTGGGAGGATTAGGGGAGGTGTGTGTGGAGAAATGGTTGTAGTTATGTAGTGGGGGGGTCCCTGCCTCAAGGTAGGGTCTTTTTCAGAGAATGATGGTTGTCTCTTTGGTGGGTGGTTGGGGTGGGGGGGCAATGTAGGGATAAAATGGTGTGGAGTCAGTTGGGGGAGGAATGGGTGTCACGGAGCATGCAGTGCAAGGTCCTAAAGCTTGCAAAACAGTCTCACTTATCTGGGGTCCTACAATCTGTCCCAGGCTGAAAGACATATGACATATTTAGGAAGTAGGTTGGGGGAAACAGCTAATGGAGGGCTCCTTTCCCCTAGACCCCTCCTGCAGACTAGGGAGCCCCCAAAAGAGACTCAGAGAGAGACATGCCTGTGACTAACAGGTAGAAATATCAATTGTGCTCAACTGACAATGTGTTTTGTGTGGACACCCTCCTCCCAATAATCTCCCTCTCCCCATCATCCTCTTCAGTTCCAAATCTTGAGAAAGCTGTCCCAGGAGCCAGTAGCCACGGCCATGCCATCTGCTGTCACCCCCAGGCAGCTCACCCTGTTGTCGTGACCGGAGAGGATCCCTGAGGGGGAGAGAGCAGACATCAGCAAAAGAGAAGGACTGGGGAAGACATGCTACAGTGTGGGAATGTGGCCTACGTGCCCGTACGCTGCTATGCACCATGCCAGCTGCACATGTCATCCTAGCAGGCACCTTGTGCATACCTTAGTGCCAAGAGGAGGCATTTCCCTCAGCAGAACTAACCTGCCTTTCCTAGGAAAAGGGTGACTTACCTTCCACAACAGAGAGCCTCCAGGAGAATTGACTCCCCGGCTATTAACCTGCCCCTCCTAGAAAAGGGGGCTTTGTCTCCTATGGAGTGACTTGCTGGGGTTCCAGGCCTCCAGTGCAGTAGGCTGTCTTAACAGGCAACTCCAGGACCCACTCACCCACACGCTCCCCCTTCAGGGAGTCCCAGATGTTGCAGTTGAAGTCATCATATCCAGCAAGCATGAGACGCCCGCTGCGGGAGAAGGCGACTGAGGTGATTCCACAGATGATGCTCTCGTGGGAATAGACGATGAGCTCCTGGTCCGCCCGCAGGTCAAAGAGGCGGCAGGTGGCATCATCTGAACCAGTGCAGATAGCCTCACCATTGGGGAAGAACTGAAGAGGGAGACGGCACCATTCATGCAAGGGACCATAATCCTGTCCCACAGCAGCTACTACACCAGCCTGCCCCCTACCCCGGCTCTGACAAAGCCCTGCCATTCCAGCCCAGGGCCCTAGGTAAGGTACTTATCTGGTCCAATTACCATAGAGTCTGAGCATCTTGTAAATGTTTGTGGTTTTACACCCCAGCGAGGTAGGGCAATGCTACTGTCCCCTTTACAGTTGGGGACTGAGGTACAGAGAGACTGAGGAGCTTGCCCAAGGTCACATAGGGCAGGGAACTAAACCCAGATCTTCCAAGTCCCAGGTTAGCACCCAAACCATGTGAGCATCCTTCCTCAGATGGGTGGCTCCACACACACAGCTATGATCATGCCCCCATGACTGTTTCAGTCCTGGGCCTTAAACACACATATTTGCTGCTCCCCCAGGCTGGACAGGGTACATACACAGATGGCATTGATGTCCGATTCATGCCCTGTGAATGTCTGACGGCAGGTTCCCTCCCGTACGTCCCACAGCTTGGCAGTGGCATCGCAGGCCCCGGAGATAAAGAGTTTGAAGTCTGGGGAGACGGCCAGGCTCATGCAGTCTCCAGTATGACCCATAAACACAGTCTTCTGCTGTCCTGTTTCAATATCCCAGAGTGCGCTGTAAGGGGAGGAGAGAAAAGAGTCCTTAGGGCTACAGCAACAGAAGTGCTAGAGTCTTGTGGCCACGGGAGATGGACCAGCCTTAAGGCTACATTGGGGAGTTTACCCCATTTTAAAAGAAGGGATGGAAACTATGGCCCAGGCTACCTGATGGAAAAAGATGCCTTTACCAATCAAGTCAGCTTAACACAACTGGAACTTCCTTATCACATTGTGTCAATACAGCTTATCACCTATACAACCGGGCTACTGGGTTGTGTTGTAGCCTAGGTCTAAGGGCTTGAGCTAACTCTGGCCAGGTCTATGTTAAAAACTTTTGGTAGCACAGCAATATTGCCTAGGGGGTGATTATTGTAATTTTACAAATTTTCTAGTGTAGACCTGGCCTCAGCTGGAAAGAAAACCACCAAGTTTATTATACAGAAGGAGAGAGGAATCAGCCTCTTCTTTGCAGCCCTCCCATACTTATCTATGCCTCAGAATTGCCACCCCAAGCATTCAAAAACCGTGGATCATGAGTTTCAAACATAAAAAAAAATTGGGTCTATTTTTGTTGTCGTCTGGTTTTTGAGCCTTTAAGATGCACTGGGGTCACATTTTCCAGTTTTCTCTGCAACCATCAGGGCTAAAAACTTGAGATTCTGGCCTAATCCCATGACTTCTGGGGTTGGGGCTTTAAGATAAATGCCACATATTGGGGACTTGCAATAAAATCATTAGTTGGTAACACCAATGTCTGGTGAGAGGGCGAAGGGAATCACTCACCATGTGGTGTCTCCGGAGCTCGTCACGATATTATTGTCATCCAGGAATCGGCAGCAGGAGAGGTAACCTTAGGGGCAGGAATAATGGGTGATGAGAATAATAGCGGGGGCAGGAGAATTAGGCTCAGGGGCAGGGATGCCCTGGGCTGCAGAGGTGGGGAGGGTACTCACCTGTGTGGGCCGAGAGCTCCCTGCTCACTTTGACGTTGCCTTCACGAGTCTTGAGATTATAGATAGAGCACATGTTGTCGAGACCCCCACAGGCCACAAAATTCCCTGAGGGGGCGTAGGCACAGGTCATGACCCAGGACGAGCGGAGAGGGATGGCATGAACCTGGGGAGAAATGAAACAGTCCTGGACTCTCCCAGAAAGAGAAACTGAAGGGCACAGGGCAAGAATGCTGCCTGTGAGGGGAGCCACTCCAGTCACAGCCTCTCCCAGCAGGAGGTGCTGTAGGAGGCAGGGTGAGTAAGATGGCTGTAGGGGAAACTCCCGGTTTCAGCCTATCCCAGTAGGAGGTGCTTGTGGGTAACTGTACCTTTAAGAGGCTCATGTTATGTAACTCGGAGGCAGTTGGAACTGAGATAGTGAATGAAGCAGATCTCTGTAAAGCACTTTGTCTGAGCGATCACTGAGCACCACATGGTACTAGGAGTGAAAAGGCACTTAGACAAGTGAAATAATGGAGTGGTTAAAAGCCCCCACTAGAGCTGAACTGCTGTGGAATTTGGAAGACAACTGGAGAAGGTTCAAACAGTCCTTCACTCCACATCTACCAGCCATGGATGCCAGTGGAAAGGAAAACCATCAGAAGGAAGCCTCATTTCTGACAATAGCTGGTTCAGAAGTACTTGATGGGTTGAATAGTTTTCAGTTAACTCAGGCAGAGGAGGCTAGCTATGAAATCGTAGTACTGGCATTTGAATACTGCACTCCATCTAAAAATGAGACATATGAGAGATGTTTTTAATCAGAGAGAAGGGAACAAAAGGAAGGTGAAACTATAGAAGAAGATTGTGTGTCTGATCTAAGGCTAAAGAGCCAATCATACAGTTCTGGGGGCTTATCTGAGTCCCTCATAAGAGAACAGGTCATGTTTGGGATCTGGAACAAATCACAGACAGACTACTAGGAGACTGAGCAAATAGAATTTACCAAGCAACAGATGTCACCCAGTCCAGACTGCAGCTCTGACACTGTAGAAATGATAGAGAATCCAAAATACTGCAAGGAAAAAGACCTGAGGCCTAGACGCACGCAGAACCCAGAGTCAGAACCCAGGTCAGAAACAAGAGATCAAAGCTAGCTCAGACACATCCACGTGCTGCAGTCATACCTCCCGACACCCTTAGCGTCAGTACACTCAAATAGAGGAGGTGGCTTTGGCCCGAGTCCATGGGGGTAAAAAGTTTCATGTCTTTATTTAGGGGAGGCCAGTTTTAGCTGAAACTGACCTTAAACCGTTTACTGCCATTGCAAAAAGGGTCTGGCAACCCTCAAGAATACAGAGATTATTTTTTCAAATTAATTTGCAAACGGAATACAAACCCGGGAGAGATTTGGTGCTTGCAGACACTTTCTAGAGCATTTGGCTAAACTGGAGCTAGATTTTGTACATGACTGATGTTGGGAACACTGGGGCATGGCCACTAGGTAACTCGAGGGGATGGAAGACCACGAGTGTCGATGAAGCCCCCTCGCACTAGGCCCAAGTGTCCTTGCTCCCCCCCTCCCCCCCCCCCCAGCCTGGAGGCACTCGCAGCAGCTATGCATACTAGGCCCAAGAGTCCTTGGTGCCCCCCCCCGCAGCCTGGAGGCACTCGCAGCAGTTATGCTGAGGATCTGCAACAATATGTTGCAAAGTCAGACTGCCTGAAACTAAACAAGGCCAAACAGGGCAGATATGGAAGAACAATGCTGAATAAAGCAGCTTTATGTATGGTTTAACAGATGGTACAGAGAACAAGGGAACTAGCTGGTAACTGGATTGGCTGGCTATATGGACACTTAGGGCAGCTTGCTATTGGATAAGTATGCTGAGGAAAGGATGTATAAAAGCCTGTGTAACTTCCTGCTCTGTGTGCAGGATTTGAGATTCTATTTTCCCTGTACCTTGTTTGCAGCTGCAAATAACTTTTCTGCTTCTCCACCCCGTTGTGATTATTGGGTGATGCACACCGGGCAACGAACCTTGCTGTTGTTCGCCTCTGGCACTGGGTGCTGGCAACAGCTTTTGGCATCCCTGGGTGGGCGACGAGGCTGCTATTTAGCCTTGCCCGGACCCCTCCTGGAGGTCGAGGATTGCGGCGAGAACCGACGCCCAGCGCGCACCGGTGAGTTCATCGGGGGCCTCGGAGGAGACGTGATTTGATCGACCCCAGAGGGCACAATGGTGCAACGCACTCATAGTGGAGAAGCAGCTGCGGGCGACGGTAGGGAACCGGTCCCTTGGACATAGGGGAGGAGCAGCTGCGGGCGACGGTGGGGAACCGGTCCCTTGGATAAGGTAGGAACCTTTTGAAATCCGGATTGTATGCTCTGTTGGAACCTGGGGACGCCCAGAGTTACCCTGTAGGTAGGGGACAGGGACAGAGCTCGGGAGGCAGGGCACAGTGTACGCCCCTAGAATGCATTCTAGCAAACTGGAAAGTGTTTGGATCAGATCCAATGACAAAAAGCAAATTGAAAAGGTTTTGAACAGTAGACTGGCCTCAATATCGGCTAGAGGACCAGGAACGGTGGCCACCGGGAGGGTCAATCAATTATAATACGATCCTCCAATTAGTTTTGTTTTGTCAGTGAATGGGTAAATGGAATGAACATCTGTATGCACAAGCGTTTATGGCTTTAAGAGATAGAACAGAGCTGTAATTCGACTCCGACTGGTTCGGTAGCAGCTAATGTTAGTCCCCAGACCCCCACCCCCACTGTAATGGCAGAGCCGGTGTCTCCTTCAGCCCCAACACCCCCACCTTATAAGGGTAGGATGCCTCGGGTTACAGAGATTGCCCCCTCGGTGGGACTCTATCCTTTGATTACCGAGACTGTTGTGGCTTGCCCAGGGGCAGATCGTCAGGCTACCACTGTGCAAGTTTACACTCATGTGCCATTCAATCCAATAGACTTAGCAGCTTTTAAAACACAGGCTGGGGAATTCTCAACAAACCCAAGCTGGTTTATTTCAGTCTTTTGAGGGGTGCCTCAGTAGTCACAAGCCGGATTGAGACGACTGTAATATCCTCCTGAGAACCCTGTTGTCTGAGGTGGAGCGGAATCAGGTTACAGCTAAGGCAAGGGGAGCGTCAGCTTTCAAGCGAAAAAGAAAAAAAAGAAAGCTATCTGTCAAGTCCCTACCCCAAGCACTCATAAACAGCTCAGAGCTTTTCTAGGTATGGCAGGCTTTTGCAGGATATGGATCCCAGAGTTTGGACTATGGGCTAAACCCCTGTACGACTGTGTAAAAGGAGCAGATCATGACCCCTTCTATTAGACCCCAGAGGCTGACAGGGCATTTAAAATCTTGAAAAGGAAGTTGATGGAAGCCCCGGCTCTGGGCCTGCCGGATCTCTCTAAGCCGTTTCAGTTGTATGTACATGAACGAAAGGGGGTGGCCCTAGGAGTGCTCACACAGCTGTTAGTAGCATGGAGACGTCCCGTGGCCTATTTTTCTAAGCAACTGGATCAGGTTGCAAAGGGTTGGCCGGCATGTTTACGGGCGGTCGCAGCCACTGCCCTAGTGCTTGAGGAAGCTGAGAAGCTAACATTGGGAGGGGATATGCAAATCTATACTCCCCATATGGTCCGAGCCCTGCTAGACACCAAGGGTGGGCTCTGGCTCACCCAGGCTCGGATTGCTCTGTATCAGGCTAAGCTGTTAGAGAACTCTGAAGTCACCTTATAGCCTTGCCCCTCCCTTAACCCAGCCACCCTCTTGCCAGAAACAGGAACAGGAACATGACTGTTTAGAGATCATAGATGCCCAGTACTCCAGCCATCTGGATTTAAAGGATGTACCCCTCCCAAATGCAGATTATGAGTGGTACACTGATGGTAGCAGTACTGTAATAGATGGGCAAAGGAGGGCAGGTTATGCTGTTGTGACCCTCCATGACACTGTGGAAGCTGAAGGTTTGCCTGCTGGGACCTCTGCCCAGCTGGCCGAACTAATAGCCCTGACCCGTGCACTTGAGCTGTCAAAAGGAAAGCGGGTCAACATTTTTACCGATTCAAAATATGCTTTTGGTGTGCTACATGCTCATGCTGGCCTATGGAAGCAAAGGGGAATGCTGACAGCCCAAGGCTCCCCAGTCAAGTACGGGCCCCAAATCCTCCGGCTTCTAGAAGCAGTACAACTTCCCTCGGAAGTGGCGGTGGTACACTGTAAAGCCCATCAAAGGGAAGATCAAGATGTGGCCAGAGGTAATGCTAGGGCAGATAGAGAGGCGAAGCGTGCTGCCACCCTGACGTCCCCCCAGACTGAGAATGCCCATATGCATGCCCTTATCCCATCAGTAGGGGAGCTTCCAACCCCTTAGTACTCTGGGGAGGAGAGACAGCTAACTGACAAACTCGGTCTCCGGGAAAAGGAGGGATGGCTCCATTCCCCGGAAGGGAAGGTCCTCCTACCAAAGGGCCTGATCCGGCCGGTGCTGCAGAAACTACATCAAACCACTCATGCTGGCAGGGAAGCACTTATCCAACTAATGGGAAAATACTTTATCACTTCCGGACTCCGAGCCCTGGCTGCCCAGGTACAAGCGGACTGCTTAGTCTGCCAAAAGAATAACCCCCGTCCGGGACATCCTGTGCCACCAGCTGCCCTAGAACCCACTCCGGGCTCCGGACGAGTGTGGCAAATAGATTTTACTGAGTTTCCCCGGACCCAAGGGCTCAAATATCTCCTTGTCATAGTGGATTGGTTCAGCGGATGGCCAGAAGCCTTCCCATGCTGTAATTGCACTGCCAGAACAGTAGCCCTCAAGTTTGTTAAGGAGATCATTCCTCGCTTTGGACTCCCCAAGTGGATGGAATCTGACAACAGGACACACTTCACGTCAAAAATCATCCAAAGCGTCTTACATGCCTTACAGATCCCCTGGAAACTCCATACGCCCTGGAGACCGCAAGCCAGTGGTGTAGTGGAGCGTACCAATCAGACCCTTAAACGACATCTCTCAAAAGTGTGCCAAGAAGCCTCACTGCGATGGCCTGATGCTTTGCTCCTAGTCCTACTCCGGATCCGTGTTCTCCCAAAGGGTAGATTAGGGCTTAGTCCGTTTGAAATTATGTTTGGAAGGGCATGGCCTATGAATGGCACCCCGGTTCTGTCAGGGGAATGGGAGTTGGCTAATGTGTTTTTGGCTCAGTATATGTGTTCCCTGTCTGCTGTTCTCTTGTCTCTTCACAGGTATACCAAGGATTCCCAGTCTCTCCCCTTGGACTCTCCCGTCCACTCCTTACAGCCCGGCGACTCCGTGCTTGTTTGTACCTGGAAAGACGAGCCTCTCCAGGAAAAGTGGAAAGGACCCTATACCGTCCTGCTGGTCTCCCATACAGCGGCAAAGGTCGAGGGACACAAGAACTGGATCCATCACTCTCATCTAAAAGCAGTACCCGCCCCCTCGTCAGCAGAACAATGGACCGTCCAACCTGCTGACTCCTCATCTAGTGACGATCTCGGGCTAAAGCTACTGTTTAAGAGACACAAATAGCGGGCACCTTAACGCTAAAATGGGCCCACCCAGGTACTGGAGACCCTGGGTTGGGAAGACTCTGGTAATAATTAATTGGGTAACATTGTTATTCTCTGTATTGGTATTTCCAAACTGTGCATATCGGGAGCATAACTCCTTTGTTTCGCTTGCGCATCATGTTGCTACTTTAACAAACCAGACTGATTGCTGGGTATGTGCTCCAACTCCACTGTCCCCCAAAACGGGAATGCCCCTTGACATGCTGCCCCTGACCCTAGCAGAATTAGCTGCCACCAAAGAGCAGGAAAGAACGGACTTGCCATTCTGGAACAAGACCTCTTTACAGCAGGCCACCTATCAGGACCAGGAGTATTCAGTTGCAGTACTCACTGTGGAAGTATTTTGTTTCACCCGAAACCAATCTGATCACTATGGGCGTCCTGTGGAAAAAAGCTCCTGTGTTATTACACAGTGGGCTAATAGGTATTAAATAAAGACCAAGAGGGGAGGCCAGCAGTGTGGGTGTAATGGTTCCTCCCCTTTTAGGGAAACTCTTACGAATAATCTTACCACAAAAGAAGGGTTTGGAAATATAACTTGCCGTCCAGTTAATGTCTCCAATGTAGCAAGCCAATGGTGGGTTTGTAGTGGTCCCTATGGCGAGTGTAATTTGAATGGCACAATTAGAAACACTCCCACTTGTACCCGATCAGGAGGATGGGATGCCCCCTTAGGGGCATATGAACTGTTTGGAAAAGCAGCCAAGCAGCCTTAAATATCCCAGGAATCCCCTTAAGAAACAGTCCTTACTGGGCCCTACAGGGTCACTATTTTGTATGTGGCCGAAAGGCTTACAAGGTGCTGCCAGCCAACTGGACAGGTAGCTGTTATATAGCTCATGGAGTTCCTCATCTGTCAATAACTGTCACACTGCCCAAAGGAAAGATTAGAAATGCCCGAGATACCTCTGTTGAGTCACGAGAAAAGACCCTGCGGCGACTAACTGCAGCATTGGAGGGCAATATAAAGAATTCCCTCACAACTGAGAAGCTTGTAGGGTGCTCTGTATTGGGAATAGCGCCACTGTTTACCGGGCCAGCCATGGCATGCATAGGCCGCTATACTGTAAGGCTGCAAATGGTACTTGAGAAAGTTGCCTTAGAGTTAGAGGACTCGGTTAGTGATTTAGGGTCAGCAGTAAAAACATTAAATAAAGAGGTACAGCAGCTCAGGACGTTTTCCCTCCAAAACAGGCTGGCTTTGGACTATCTCTTGGCATCCCAAGGAGGGGTTTGTGCCCTCATCGGGCCCCGATGTTGTGTATATGTAAATGATAGCAGTTATGAGATCTATGAAAAGGTGGTACAGGCTGAGGCCCATGCCCGAGCCAGAGCACAGGTTGCCTATACTGCCCCCGAGAGCGATTGGTTGCAAACCTTGTTTTCAGGCTGGGGTTTGTCGTTTTGGCTTGGTGGTTTATTTAGCCTGCTATTGAAACTTCTCTTTCCTGTATTGCTTGTATTAATGGTCACTGGGAGGCAGTGACCATGAGTTGGTTGAGTTCAGGATCCTGACGCAGGGAAGAAAGGTAAGCAGCAGGATACGGACCCTGGACTTCAGGAAAGCAGACTTCGACTCCCTCAGGGAACAGATGGCCAGGATCCCCTGGGGGACTAACATGAAGGGGAAGGGAGTCCAGGAGAGCTGGCTGTATTTCAAGGAATCCCTGTTGAGGTTACAGGGACAAACCATCCCGATGAGTCGAAAGAATAGTAAATATGGCAGGCGACCAGCTTGGCTTAATGGTGAAATCCTAGCGGATCTTAAACATAAAAAAGAAGCTTACAAGAAGTGGAAGGTTGGACATATGACCAGGGAAGAGTATAAAAATATTGCTCGGGCATGTAGGAAAGATATCAGGAGGGCCAAATCGCACCTGGAGCTGCAGCTAGCAAGAGATGTCAAGAGTAACAAGAAGGGTTTCTTCAGGTATGTTGGCAACAAGAAGAAAGCCAAGGAAAGTGTGGGCCCCTTACTGAATGAGGGAGGCAACCTAGTGACAGAGGATGTGGAAAAAGCTAATGTGCTCAATGCTTTTTTTGCCTCTGTTTTCACTAACAAGGTCAGCTCCCAGACTGCTGCGCTGGACATCACAGAATGGGGAAGAGATGGCCAGCCCTCTGTGGAGATAGAGGTGGTTAGGGACTATTTAGAAAAGCTGGACATGCACAAGTCCATGGGGCCGGACGAGTTACATCCGAGAGTGCTGAAGGAATTGGCGGCTGTGATTGCAGAGCCCTTGGCCATTATCTTTGAAAACTCGTGGCGAACGGGGGAAGTCCCGGATGACTGGAAAAAGGCTTATGTAGTGCCAATCTTTAAAAAAGGGAAGAAGGAGGATCCTGGGAACTACAGGCCAGTCAGCCTCACCTCAGTCCCTGGAAAAATCATGGAGCAGGTCCTCAAAGAATCAATCCTGAAGCACTTACATGAGAGGAAAGTGATCAGGAACAGTCAGCATGGATTCACCAAGGGAAGGTCATGCCTGACTAATCTAATCGCCTTTTATGATGAGATTACTGGTTCTGTGGATGAAGGGAAAGCAGTGGATGTATTGTTTCTTGATTTTAGCAAAGCTTTTGACACGGTCTCCCACAGTATTCTTGTCAGCAAGTTAAGGAAGTATGGGCTAGATGAATGCACTATAAGGTGGGTAGAAAGCTGGCTAGATTGTCGGGCTCAACGGGTAGTGATCAATGGCTCCATGTCTAGTTGGCAGCCGGTGTCAAGTGGAGTGCCCCAGGGGTCGGTCCTGGGGCCGGTTTTGTTCAATATCTTCATAAATGATCTGGAGGATGGTGTGGATTGCACTCTCAGCAAATTTGCAGATGATACTAAACTGGGAGGAGTGGTAGATACGCTGGAGGGGAGGGATAGGATACAGAAGGACCTAGACAAATTGGAGGATTGGGCCAAAAGAAATCTGATGAGGTTCAATAAGGATAAGTGCAGGGTCCTGCACTTAGGATGGAAGAATCCAATGCACCGCTACAGACTAGGGACCGAATGGCTAGGCAGCAGTTCTGCGGAAAAGGACCTAGGGGTGACAGTGGACGAGAAGCTGGATATGAGTCAACAGTGTGCCCTTGTTGCCAAGAAGGCCAATGGCATTTTGGGATGTATAAGTAGGGGCATAGCGAGCAGATCGAGGGACGTGATCGTTCCCCTCTATTCGACACTGGTGAGGCCTCATCTGGAGTACTGTGTCCAGTTTTGGGCCCCACACTACAAGAAGGATGTGGATAAATTGGAGAGAGTCCAGCGAAGGGCAACAAAAATGATTAGGGGTCTAGAGCACATGACTTATGAAGAGAGGCTGAGGGAGCTGGGATTGTTTAGTCTGCAGAAGAGAAGAATGAGGGGGGATTTGATAGCTGCTTTCAACTACCTGAAAGGGGGTTCCAAAGAGGATGGCTCTAGACTGTTCTCAATGGTAGCAGATGACAGAACGAGGAGTAATGGTCTCAAGTTGCAATGGGGGAGGTTTAGATTGGATATTAGGAAAAACTTTTTCACTAAGAGGGTGGTGAAACACTGGAATGCGTTACCTAGGGAGGTGGTAGAATCTCCTTCCTTAGAGGTTTTTAAGGTCAGGCTTGACAAAGCCCTGGCTGTGATGATTTAACTGGGAATTGGTCCTGCTTCGAGCAGGGGGTTGGACTAGATGACCTTCTGGGGTCCCTTCCAACCCTGATATTCTATGATTCTAATGGTGTTATGCTGTGCAGTATCATGTGTTAGGGCCCTTTTGCAAAAGTTAATAAGTCATTCTCTTCAAGGCTATCACAAAGTGCTTATGCAAAGTCCTATTGTAAAGAAATAAGTAGCCCAAGTGAGAAAACTCAGAGCCAAGGCTGTTGAGTGTTCTCAAAGGAGGGAGTTGTTGGGGACACTGGGGCATGGCCACTAGGTAACTCAAGGGGAAGGAAGACCACGAGTATCAATGAAGCCCCCTCGCACTAGGCCCAAGTGTCCTTGGCACCCCCCACCCCCGCCTGGAGGCACTCGCAGCAGTTATGCTGAGGATCTGCAACAATATGTTGCAAAGTCAGACTGCCTGAAACTAAACAAGGCCAAACAGGGCAGATATAGAAGAACAATGCTGAATAAAGCAGCTTTATGTATGGTTTAACAGATGGTACAGAGAACAAGTTAACAAGCTGGTAACTGGATTGGCTGGCTATATGGATACTTAGGGCAGCTTGCTATTGGATAAGTATGCTGAAGAAAGGATGTATAAAAGCCTGTGTAACTTCCTGCTCTGTGTGCAGGATTTGAGATTCTATTCTCCCTGTACCTTGTTTGCAGCTGCAAATAACTTTTCTGCTTCTCCACCCCGTTGTGATTATTGGGTGATGCACACCGGGCAACGAACCTTGCTGTTGTTCGCCTCTGGCACTGGGTGCCGGCAACACTGATAAAAAAAAAAAAAAAAAAACTTGCCTGGATGAATGTGGCAGTGATTGCTAGAGCCACTGGCTCAGCATGAACCCCTGCAGAAGGGGATTAAGGCTATTAGCACAGGGTGGCTGGGATAGCATATGCACAGACCCCCTATTATCGATTTAAAAATGTAAACATTTAATAGGTGGGCACTGGAGGCAGGAATCATGGGTAAATGTCAGCAGAGTGACACTGAATGAGAGGTGATAGGGTGGGGATTGATGGTGAAGGGCCTTGAAAGCAGCTTATGTTTGATGTGCTAGAGAATGGGGAGCAAGTGGAGGGATTCAAAGAGAGGGGTGACATCAGAGTGATGGGTTAGAAAAATGATCAATGCAGCAGCATTCTGGATAGATCTGGGTGGGGCAAGATGGCATTTGTCAAGGCCAGAGAGAAGGACATTGCAGTAATCAAGGCACAAGATGATGGGAGCTGGGTGGATGGACAAGAAAAGCTGTATCTTAGGGCAGGTCTATACTATAGCAGGGATCAATGCTCTGAGATCGATCCACTGGCGGTCGATTTAGCGGATCTAGTAAAGACCCGCCAAATCGACTGCAGATCGCTGTCCAGTCGACTCCTGTATTCTACCCCCAAGGAGAAGAGTAAGGTAAGTCAACAGGAGATTTTCTCCCGTTGACCCCCCACGGTGTAGACCCAGCGGTAACTCGACCTAAGGTACGTCGACTCCAGCTACATTATTCATGTAGCTGGAGTTGTGTAGTGTAGTGTAGACTTACTGCGGTAGTGTAGACATAGCCTTAGAGATGTTATGCAGAAAGAATCAGCAAGATTTAGACATAGCCTGGATGTGAGGACCTAGAGAGAGGTCTGTCTCGGATCCACAGTCCAGTGCTCTGGAACAATCCCTGGGAGGACCCCTTCTGTGTGTCAGCCCTCTTAGGGTGACACTTGCACTGGGGTAGGCCTCTTGGCTTCACTGCCTCCAGGGACTCAATCTCAGAGCCTTCAGCACCCCTGCTTCTCACCGTGAGCTCCCCTCAGCAAGTCCACCTGAATTGGACACCTGGGAAAGACTTGCACACCCAAATGGAGCAATGCACCCCCAACTTTCTGACTGCAGTGACTCTCAGCCAGTGCTGTAAAAGCAGAAGGGTTTATTAGCTGTCTGGAACACAGCAAAGAAACTCTTTAGTTAACATAGAGCACTGGCTCTCAACCTTCCCAGACCACTGTACTCCTTTCAGGAGTTTGATTTGTCTTGTGTATCCTCAAGTTTCACTTCACTTAAAGACTCCTTGCTTCCACAATCAGACATAAAAATAGAGAAGTGTTACAGCACACTAGTACTGAAAAATTGCTGACTATCATTTTTATCATATAATTGTAAAATAAATTAATTGTAGTATAAATATTGTACTTAAATTTCAGTGTATAATATATATAGAGCAATATAAACAAGTCATTGTCTGTATGAAATTTTAGTTTGTACTGACTTTGCTAGTGCTTTTTATGTAGCCTGTTGTAAAACTAGGCAAATATCTAGAAGAGCTGATGTACTCCCTGGAAGACCTCTGAATACCCCCAGGGGTACGAGTACCTCTGGTTGAGAACCACTGACATAAAGAATGGAAAGTTACAGCAGAGTCCATCTGGGTCAATTCAGAGCTCAGAGCCCTCTAAACCCTTTGTGGTCTGATTCTAGAAACTTCCCTCTACCTCCAGCAGCCCACACAATACAACCCCTCTAGTCCCTCCCCAGTCCTTTGTTCTTCAGTTGGTCACACCCAGCTGGTTTCCTAAGGAGGGTGGGCCATCCATGGTCATTTGTTGCTAGGTGCCAAATGTCCAGGCAATTGGAGTGGCCAGTGTCTTCTGGGACTCTACATGGGCACAGCCCCCAGGCAGCTAGGCATTGGTCCTGCCTGTATCTGTGGGTCTCTGCAAAGAGTACACAACCTTTCCCACCCCCCACCTATTTAACTATGCACCACACAGGGGAAAACAGAGGCACACACAGTAGTCACCCAAAATTAAAAATATGAAAAATTCCCACCCTTCCCTCTTTGAGACAAACTGAATGGGGTCACTTCAGCCAGTGACCTGGGGAAGTTTGAACCCACCAATGTTACCCATAGGTGCCACAGCATCTTTCCCAGTTTCTTGGCAGTTGTTCTATCAGGCACATGACACATCCATGATCCTTTTAGCACCCTACTAATCCATGGCACTTACTGTTTCCAATACCTAGCTCAGAACAGTTTCACATCCTCCCTTAGGACTGGTCTGTTCAATGGCACTCGCAGGGTGCTCATGAGGAGCTCTCAAGTGGCCCCCAGCCCTTTTACCGCCCCAAAACTTTTGGCTGGGATCTTGGCACTGCCTCTTCCAGCTCATCTGCCAGGGAGTGAGGAGTGCAGTGACCCCACATTCCTCTGTGTGTCAGCTGTCTTGGCTGCAGCCTGGAATGTCCTTACCCTTGGTTGGAACCTGTGAGCATTGGGTCTTAACCCAGTCACAACTCTGGGGCTCTGGTATCCCAGCGTCTGGCGAGGGAGGCAGGGTGCTTCTGCACATTGGTAGGCCCCCTTTGGAGTTGTGTCCCAACCCCAGCGCTGTGTACATGCAAGGAGCCCATCTCCCATCCCAGGGTCAACCCAAGTCTGAGTCCTCTCCCAACCCCTTTTCATGGAGGGCTGTAATTTGGGCTGGAACATTTTTAGTCGCTGGGGTGCTGAACGCCAGCCCCCTTATTGCTGCCCACGCCTCACCCCCACCCCCTCCTCAAGCTGAGGCTGGGAGCAGGGCTGTGTCTCTGGGAGGGGGTACCTGGTCAGCAGTAAGGGAGCTGAGGCTGTAGCCACAGCTGGGGGTGGGCATGGAGCCAGGAGCAGAGCACCGGGCACAGGGCCAGCGGCTGGGGAGTGGGGCTGGCGGCCAGGACCCAGGTGAGGGGTTGGGGAGCGGGGCACGAGGCCAGTGGCCAGGGAGCGGGGCTGGTGGCCAAGAACCAAGCCCCAGGTGCGGGACTGGTGTCCCAGGCAGACGGCTGGGAGCAGGACCCCGGGTGCGGAGCCAGCTCTAGGGAGTGGGGCTACAGCACCCCCTGCACCCATACTTCCCACGCCTATGGATTTGGGCTTTCTTCATTAAGAGAACCCACCATGGCCATCCTCTGACCCGGCACATCTGTTACCAGCAGCATCCTTCCAGCTGCTTCCCCCTTCCCTGAGCCTCTCTCACCCCTGGACAACGCAAGCATGATTGGCAGTTGTTCTGCCCTGCCTCGGTCTCCCCATGCTCAGCTGGGTTCTCAGCTCCCACAGTGCCCAGCTCTGCCTTTGCTTTCCCAGTGAGGGTAGACAGTGAGCTCGCTGCTTTGGTCACAGCATCCTGTGTGGAGATGGACAGGGACCATCCTCTGTCCCACTCAGCCACAGATGTCTGGTTACAGACTGGCAGGGGTCTGACCCTTAGCATTAGCAGCTCTTCCTTTGTGTTACTAGCCGGGGAGAATACTCCCACTTCCCTGCCAGTCAGACCATTTGCATGTTCACTGACACCTGCATTCTCAGCCTTCTGGCTCCCTGGATTCAAATCCTTGGTCGTTCCAGGTGCAGGGACTGGATCCTGTCTTAAACTGACACAGTCATTTCCCAAAAGGACATCAAACTGATGTCCTGGAGAACCAGCCACTCTGCTCCCTCCTGTCTCTGCACAGGGATCTGAGCCATAAGTGGGGCAAATGGCTTCACATTTGGGACCTTCACCTAAGTTACACAGCCCTTCAGCATTTGATGGGGTTGTACCACACAGGGTTTGACAAGGATTCTCTCTGTCCCCAAGTCTCTCCACCCCATGAATGTCTTTCCATTAACCACCATCTTCCACTCCCAGTGGGGATCAGATGTGCCTGAGCCCAGGAGAGTACAACAGGATGTGTGTACTGGGGCTTGGAGTGGAAGCCTGACAGTCCCCACCCCCTGTGTCCCTGAGGAGCTGGATGTGTGACTGCTTCCCTCCAAAAACTCAGTCATATAGTTCGCTCTCTGAGCCTGAGTGACAGGCTGCCTTCCTAGTCACACAGAGGCTGACATAGCTCCTCTGTCCTGGGCATTCGCCAAGTTATCCCTTCCAGGGTTCTGCTTGGCCACCATTTCCTTGGTCTTTGGGCATTGTTGCATTTATGTCCTTTTTGCCCGCAGAAATTGCCTCTCAGGTCTCTGAGATCCCTTGGAGGAGGTTTGTTCCCCTCAGTCACTCCCCAACTCTGGGTTTACCTGAGTTCCACTTCTGGGATGCATCCATGGGTTCCCTTTCCCCGGCTCCATGCTTAGGCCAGTCCCCTTTGGCCCCTTCTTCACACCCGGACTTACAGTCCACAAACTCATCTGCCAACGTGCCTGCACTCTGCAGGTCTTTAGACTTCCTGTCCACTAACCACATTTTGAGGTCGTGAGAACAGCTCCAACCCAACCTGGTTATACAAATCCTCCAGGGTAGTGACCCCTGCACCATTACACCATTTACAGAAATATTCTCCCATCAGAGTGGTGACTTCAGTGCTTAATTTGTGCCAGGGCTTGCCAGGGCTGAGCTATGTCACTTATGAAAGTAAAAACATTGCTTGAGCCCCGGCACCTAATTGTTTGAGTCCCACACCTCTTTCATTAGAAATTAAGCACCGAGTCACTTCCATGTAGGTTTCAGAGTAGCAGCTATGTTAGTCTGTATTCGCAAAAAGAAAAGGAGTACTTGTGGCACCTTAGAGACTAACAAATTTGGTTGAGCTGTAGCTCATGAAAGCTTACGCTCAAATAAATTTGTTAGTCTCTAAGGTGCCACAAGTCAGGTCAGCTCCCAGACTGCTGCGCTGGGCATCACAGCATGGGGAGTAGATGGCCAGCCCTCTGTGGAGAAAGAGGTGGTTAGGGACTATTTAGAAAAGCTGGACGTGCACAAGTCCATGGGGTAGGACGACTTGCATCCGAGAGTGCTAAAGGAATTGGCGGCTGTGATTGCAGAGCCATTGGCCATTATCTTTGAAAACTCTTGGCGAACGGGGGAAGTCCCAGATGACTGGAAAAAGGCTAATGTAGTGCCAATCTTTAAAAAAGGGAAGGAGGAGGATCCTGGGAACTACATGCCAGTCAGCCTCACCACAGTCCCCGGAAAAATCATGGAGCAGGTCCTCAAAGAATCAATCCTGAAGCACTTACATGAGAGGAAAGTGATCAGGAACAGTCAGCATGGATTCACCAAGGGAAGGTCATGCCTGACTAATCTAATCGCCTTCTATGATGAGATTACTGATTCTGTGGATGAAGGGAAAGCAGTGGATGTATTGTTTCTTGACTTTAGCAAAGCTTTTGACACGGTCTCCCACAGTATTCTTGTCAGCAAGTTAAAGAAGTACTGGATGAATGCACTATAAGGTGGGTAGAAAGTTGGCTAGATTGTCGGGCTCAACGGGTAGTGATCAATGGCTCCATGTCTAGTTGGCAGCCGGTGTCAAGTGAAGTGCCCTAGGGGTCGGTCCTGGGGTCGGTTTTGTTCAATATCTTCATAAATGATCTGGAGGATGGTGTGGATTGCACTCTCAGCAAATTTGCGGATGATACTAAACTGGGAGGAGTGGTAGATACGCTGGAGGGCAGGGATAAGATACAGAGGGACCTAGACAAATTGGAGGATTGGGCCAAAAGAAATCTGATGAGGTTCAATAAGGATAAGTGCAGGGTCCTGCACTTAGGATGGAAGAACCCAATGCACAGCTACAGACTAGGGACCGAATGGCTAGGCAGCAGTTCTGCGGAAAAGGACCTAGGGGTGACAGTGGACGAGAAGCTGGATATGAGTCAGCAGTGTGCCCTTGTTGCCAAGAAGGCCAATGGCATTTTGGGATGTATAAGTAGGGGCATAGAGAGCAGGTCGAGGGACATGATCGTTCCCCTCTATTCGACATTGGTGAGGCCTCATCTGGAGTACTGTGTCCAGTTTTGGGCCCCATACTACAAGAAGGATGTGGAAAAATTGGAGAGAGTCCAGCGAAGGGCAACAAAAATGATTAGGGGTCTGGAACACATGACTTATAAGGAGAGGCTGAGAGAAGTGGGATTGTTTAGTCTTCAGAAGAGAAGAATGAGAGGGGATTTGATAGCTGCTTTCAACTACCTGAGAGGTGGTTCCAGAGAGGATGGTTCTAGACTATTCTCAGTGGTAGAAGAGGACAGGACAAGGAGTAATGGTCTCAAGTTGCAGTGTGGGAGGTTTAGGTTGGATATTAGGAAAAAATTTTTCACTAGGAGGGTGGTGAAACACTGGAATACGTTACCTTAGGGAGGTGGTAGAATCTCCTTCCTTAGAAGTTTTTAAGGTCAGGCTTGACATAGCCCTGGCTGGGATGATTTAATTGGGGATTGGTCCTGCTTTGAGTAGGGGGTTGGACTAGATGACCTCCTGAGGTCCCTTCCAACCCTGATATTCTATGATTCTATGAAGTACTCCTTTACTTCCACGTAGGTTACACCTGAGGTCCAAAACCTTTTCCTGTATGCCTCACGGGTCAATTCAAACTTAAGCAACAAAGTTGTTGAGCAGTTCATAGTCCCCAGTAACCACTCTGTTCTTCTGGCTGTACGCATCTATGGGTTTGGAACAGGGTAAGGTGATGAGACAGCAGAGCCAATCCTCAGGGTCAGTCTGGTTCAAATTGCAAGCCTTTTTAAAGGCAGTGAGGTAGGCATCTATATTCCCCCCTCCTTAAACTGGAGCAACAATTTGGTATCTAGATTCCCTGAAGAATGGGCCTTTCCCCACTTACCTCTCAGTGGGTCCTCTTGCCTCATAGCTTCTCCATCTCCGGTTCATGCTTCTGCTGTTCTTCCTCCTACTTCTGCTGCTTCTCCCGGTTCTCTAGCTTCTGTTGCTCCAGCTGCAGCTCTTTTGCTCTCAGCTCCAACTACTTCAAATCTACCAATGGGAAACCAGGTCATGAAGACCCGCCCTGCTGGATGGGGAACCGGGTCTGGTGGGCACCCTGCTGCCGCCTCTGGTTCTCCCAGACTCTCTTGAAGCCCCACTTGGGCCTGGAACCTGCTTCTTAGACTGATCATCCTTCTCCAGCCATGCAATCAGCTGCGCCTTGTTGAGCTTCCCAATGCTTAGCCCACTCTCCTTGGACAGGTTTGCAATATTCTTCTTAGGGAGATGGTTATACACCATTTCCTCCCTGTTTCCTTTAACTTCCCTTGGTTTACCACTCCCAACACTTCTGGTGCCTTCAGCGGCCAACTATCTACTGGGTGTATTCGCCAACCATTGTCACGGAGTGTGGGGGAGTCTGGGCCCTGCAACCCTCTTCTTGGGATTCACCGTGACTCTCAGCCAGCCAGTAAAACAGAAGGTTTATTGGACAATAGGAACATAGTCTAAAACAGAGCTTGTGGGTACAACCAGGACCCCTCAGTCAAGTCCTTCTGGGGGGTAGCGAGCTTAGACCCCAGCCTTGGGGTTCCCTGCATTCCACCACAAAACTGAAACCAAAACCCCATCAGCAGGCTCTCTCCTGCAGCCTTTGTCCAGTTTCCCAGGCAGAGGTGTTACCTCCCCCATCCCCCTCCTGGCTCAGGTTACAGGCTCTCAGGTATCCCATCCCCAATGAAACTCCCCTGCCACATTCCCAGGTCAACACCGCTCCCTACTGTGTCACAATCATCCTCTGCTACCACCTGTCATGGATCCACAGGTTCGGTGCTCTTGAATGGCTCTGGAACAGTCCCTTCGAGGACCCCTTCTGTGTGTCAGCCTCCCTAGGGTCACACTGTCACTAGGGTCGGTCTCTTAGCTTCATTGCCTCCAGGGACCCAACCTCAGAGCCGTCAACACCCCTGCTTCTCACCGTGAGCTCCCCTCAGTGAGTCCACCTGAATTGGACACCTGGAGAAGACTTGCACACCCAAAAGGAGCAATGCGTCCTTGACTTCCTGATCTGTAGTGACTCTCAGCCAGTGTTGTAAAAGCAGAAGGGTTTGCTAGCTATCTGGAACGCAGTATAGAAAGTCCTTAGTTAACATAGGAAAGTTACAGCAAAGTCCATTTGGGTCAATCCTGAGCCCCCTAGCTCCCTCTTTAGTCCCAGACCAGAAGCTTCCCTCTGCTTCCAGCAGCCCACACAATACAACACCCCCACCCTGCTGCTCCCCACTCCCCAGTCCTTTGTTCTCCAGCTGGCTTCCTAAGGAGGATGGGCCATCCATGGTCATTTGTTGCTAGGTGCCAAATGTCCAGGCAATTGGAGCGGCCATTGTCTTCTGGGACTCTCCATGGGCATGGGCCCCAGGTAGCTAAGCGTTGGACTTGCCTGTATCTCTGGCTCACTCCAAAGAGTAAAGGACCTTTCCCCTAGTTAACTATGCCCTACACAGGGGAAACTGAGGCACACACAATAGTCACCCAAAATATTATGAAAAATTCCCCCTCTGTCACAAGCTCTAAATCAAAGATGACACCTGGGTTATGGGCCTGAGTGACAGGCAGGATGGTGGTATTGTCCACAGCGATCAAGACCGAAGGTAGAAAAGAAGACTATTATTCTCACTTCCCTGAGATCATAGAATCTCAGGAGGTCATCTAGTCCAACCCCCTGCTCAAAGCAAGACCAATCCCCAACTTTTGCCTCAGATCCCTAAATGGCCCCCTCAAGGATTGAACTCACAACCCTGAGTTTAGCAGGCCAATGCTCAAACCACTGAGCTATCCCTCTAGCTTTACAAGAGTGAGTATATCAAGTCTATTCTTAAAACACATGGTGTACCTAACCTCATGCTATCTGACAATGGGCCACAGATTAGTGGGCATAAGTGTAAGCAGTTTCAGTGAAGTACTTATGTAGACATAACTGCTAGTCCCCATCATCCCCATTCCAATGGGTTGGTGGGAAACAGAGTCAAAATAATAAAGTATCTACTGAAAAAGGCTGAGGAGTCAGATTCTGATCCATATTTAACACTATTAAATTACAGAATGTCACCAATGAAGCACAAGTTGTTACTGGCTGACATTTATTTCACAGAAAACAGAACCAGAATGCCTGTAATGATAGAAGCTGATGTCAGAGAAACTGGGGACTTGCAGATGTATAAAGAGACAGAAAAGGCCAAACCCCACCCCCCCGCCCCAAAAATCATTATGACCTAGGTTCCCAGGAGCTGCTAACACTTCAAGAAAATGACACCATGCATATCTATCATGGAAAACAATAGCTGCGAATAGCAGTGGTTTCACTTGAGGTTGCCTCCCCAGACAGACACTTACTGAAGAGGAATAGGTGACACCTTCTCCAACTTCCACAAGAGAGGGAGATAAGGGGCACTGAGTTTGCCATTTTGCCCAGGAAGGTCTCAGACAGGTAACAAGCACAGCAAGTTAAGACAGAAGAGCCCGAGCACTTAGCACTGCCAGAATAAATGGACTCTGCCTTCTGACAATAGCAGTACTGATATTTCAAGGTAGACCTGCAGGTCCAAGCAATGGTGCAAAGCATCTCAAAGATTAATTGCACATGGTAAATTCAGTCAGTAGGTGGATTGTAAGTATTTTGAATTGTATGTTATGTAAATATAGATTGTAAATTGTTATCTTTAAATCTGGCTGGGAAAGGAAGACTTGGGGAACTGTACCTTTAAGAGGCTCATGTTATGTAGTGCAGAGGCAGTTGGAACTGAGCCACTGAATGAAGCAGATCACTGAACACCACAGTATGACAAGGAGCATGGCAGAAGTTTGGCTGAGGGGGAGCTCCCAGCTACTCCACTCCTGGCCTCCCCTAATAGGTGATTCTGGCTACTGGTGTGTGCACCTGACTCTTACCTTATTGGTTGTGTAAGTGTCCCACACGATCAGTTTTCCATCTTGTGAGGCACTGACCAGGAGTCTACGAGAGAGGAACCAGGCCCTGTTAGTGTCACCTCTCCCATTGGGCCCCTCCCACCAGCATCCCCCTCCCCTCCCTGTCACTGCACCAGCTCAATAAGCAGCAGGGGCAGCCAGCGTTTCACTTACTTGGAGTCCGTGCACCAGTGCATTGCATAGATCTTGGCCAGGTGCCCACGCAGGGTCCTCCGCGTACGCATCTGAATGCGTCCAACTACCTCCACCCCGGACACAATCTAGGGGGGTGGGAGATTCCCCCAAGGAGAGAGAGAGTTAAACCTCAGCCAGCAGGGAAGGGGGCTCTCCCACCCCCCTACCCCCCATTGCCACATGGCTCCATCCCTCATTTCCTCTCCAGGCTGTTCTGGGAAGCCCAGCCTGGGGGTTGTGGCTGATTCGCACATCCACACCCGGCTGAGGTTGGCTAGCACCATCTCCTACCTGAGCAAGTGTAGTGTCAGCACAGGCTTTCCGTGCATCCTGCAGGGAGAGAGGAAGTGGCAAGAGACAGAGAAAGCATGAGAGATGGGAGGCAAGGGCAAGAGAGACTCAGGCACAGGATTTGAAAACCTCTTTAGATTTATTTCCATTGTAAGCTCCTTGGGTCGGGGACCATCATTTTGCTCTGTTTGTATAGCACCCAGTGCAACAGGCTCCTGGGCCATGGCGAGGGCTCCTGGGCACTATGGTAATAACACAAATAATCATAAAGAATAAGTTGGGGCACAACCCCCACCTCCTCCCCCACCCCAGGCTATAAATCTACTTTTCTCCCCACACTAAGCCCCTCCACTGGGGTGCACTCCACGCACGCCCCAAAGGACAGGGAGATTAAATACTGGGGAGGAGAGGAAGGAATTGAATTCTATGATGTGACATTCCTTCCCTGGCCTCACAGACCACCCATCACCTGCCACTCATCCCTACCACATGCCATGCACATTTTTTTCTTATCGGAGGGGAGGGGGGTTTAGTAGTTGCCTTCTTAGTAGGGGCTCTTGGGATTAAGGCAGGAGAGAGCTGAGCTCTCTCTGGATGGGAATTCCCTGCTGTGGAAGGAGGGCCTCCTTCAGGATAGGATTATTTTGGGCGGAGTGAAGCAGCTCCCTTGGGCTGGGATTCCCCTGGGCAGATGGGAAGGGGGGAGAAAGTGGGGCACATGGACTGGCTCCATCTCCAGTGTTACCGCAATCTGCTTCTTCAGCTGCTCGGCCTCCTGCCTCATCTGGTCCATTTCACCCATCTTGCTCGGCTAGCAATGGGCCCTCCACTCGGGATAGCCTGAGTCCTGGAGAGACCAAAACAGGGGCGGGGTGCGGTCAGAGGCCACTAGTTAGAAGGTCTCGCCTCTCCCTCACACCTCCCTTTGCTCAGCATCCCAAAGGACTTTACACACTCCATGTGCACATGGAACACTTTGCCCACCTGCTGAGATGCAGCCATCTCTGGAGTGGGACTTGGCAGCCATTTAACAGCTGCGTTACAGGGCACTTTGGGACAGGAAGTGGAGTGCTGTATCTGGTTGAACCTGTGGGAGGAATGTAAGAAGAAGGAATGGACTCATCTCAGCTGAGGTTTGCCAAGAAAATGCAGTTCATTCCCCAACTCATGGGGAGACTGACAGATCTCAGGCAATCAGGATTCATATTTTCTCTAAAAACATCTCTAGCGTCACACAGCACTGTGACCTGTGCTAAGTCAGAGCGGAGAGGGAGTCAGTTACACAGCTCTCTGAAATCTACTTAAAATGTCCAGTTTTCTCCAGTAACTCCAGCTCCTGCCCCAGTCTGCAGACCCCATCCTGTCTCCTACACACCTGCTCTTTGTTAGTTCAACATTTCCCCGGTGATGGTGTCAGATTCCCGGATGGGCCCCATGTGCTTTGCATCTCACCTGTTTGTCGGCAGAGATCAACTCCAGGTTTGGAGGTTTCCTTGGGCCCAGCTAGCCCTGAGGTTAGTGACAGACCCTTCGCCAGGACCCCAGCTTTCCCAGGCCAAGAAACATGATGGGCTGTACATGCAGGATTTCTCCTTCCAGCACCTGAGGGGTTACTTTGGCCATTCCCAGTAGTGAGGCAGGAGTTGCCTTAGCCCTGTTTGAGGGAATTCTCTCTTTCCACAGTCTGTGCTTTATCCATCTCTAGCTCCCAGTTACCCTGTGATGGGCTCCAGCCCCTCCCTTGGGGAGACAGCTCCCTGGGCTCACAGACCCCTCAGCACTGGGGGTATAGTTCCTGAGCTCCTTTCCTTTGGCTCAGTCTCAGCCCCTTCCTTGTGGTTACCCCTGCTGGGGCCCTCCTCAGGCACATGCAGACAATTCTCAAGTCTCTCCTTTTCTTCCTGGCTTTGCCAAGCCAGCTGGATTTAGCTCTTTGACTTTCTCCCCAGAACTCAACTCCACCACCCCTTGAGTGTTTCTGTGGCTCTTCCTTGAGTCCCCCCAACCCGAGCCACATTTCAAGGTTCTCAAAGACCTGTTCAGGGGCCTCTTGAGATGCAGTGCAGAATCTCAGCTTTCATTACACACAAGTTGATTTCTTGCTCTTTTTCTTGCAAAGAGCCTTAAAAATGCAATCCAAGGATCGACAGGGGAGTTGTTCCTGGATTTCCCTAAAGCTTCCCCAGGGCAGCCTCTGGAGTCCAGGAAAGCAGCCAAGGTCACAAGCCCTTGGATTTTTGGGATGGCCCATGGCTGCATTTGTGAGAGTCAGTGATCCTTGGGCTGGCACTGATGCTTGCAGGGGTGAGCCAAGGCTCCTCTCAGCTAGCTGCCTGTTGCTGAGTGGTCGGGGTCACCTGTGGCCACCCAGAGGGGCAGCTCAGTAGCATTAGAGGGAGCATATTCTAGTGGACTAAATGGACTATGGCTAGCAAATCAATAATCCCAACACTGATCCCAGCTTCCTCTGTGGCTGTACCCCGGGTCCCCCAGCTATGAAATGCGGTTAGTAAGCACGACCCACCACGTGGTGGGGCTGAGACAACCAGCTGATGTTTGGTAGGTGAGGCACTAAAATCCCCCAGAATTCACAGGGAGGACTCGCTGTTTCCCCTCAGCTCCCAGCCTGCTTGGAGAATTGTTCCTCTAGTAAAAGTTGGTGATGTGGCAGAATCCAGCACAAGCTGCTGGGCCCTGTTCTCCTGCAGCAGCTGACTAAGTGGAGACAGGATCTAAAGATCCCTCCCAGCACCAGCCCCGCTAGTTCAAAAATCATGAGTCAGGCCCCAAGATCATGAGATTTAAACCAAAAATATATGTTCCTCCTTATTTCTTTCCCGTTTCCCAGCTCTTCTCCCCAGCAGCGAGGGCTAGAACTGTATTTTTTTAAATGAAAGCTGAGATTCTCAGGTAGTTACAGAACCAGGAGCAGGGGCTTTAGGAAAAGCATCAAATATCATGAGATGTGATAAAATCATGAGAGTTGGGAACACTACCAGACACACTTTTTATAGTCCATTAACTTCAGGGTGTATCCCATACAGCCATCCCCAACCTGCAACTCCTCAGGCCAGACTGATGAAGAACAATAGAGTCCCCCATAATCAGGAATCAGTTACCTTTCAGGCATGGGAGGTAATCTTTCTGGACCCTGTCCTTTACCCCACTTCCACCCTCCCATGCATCAGCAATGTCCTGGAGACTGTGCCCAGCTCTGTTCAGCTGCTTCCGCTCACATCAAACCAGATCATTTCCCTCTCACCTTGCATGGACCCTGTGCTACACTCCTGCCATTAGTTCTCTGTACCTCCTCACTGTCACCTCTGGGCAGTCCTCAAGCTGTACCTACCATCTTGCAGGGTGTTTCTCTCTGGCTCATCTCCTCCAGCCTCTGCTCCTGAAATCCAGGCCCCTCTTCTGAAATCCTCATCTCAGGCTCCATCTCCTCTGGCTCGGACAATTGCAGATTCCTTGCATCCAGCCTCCAGCATCCTGGCTGTTTGGGTGCTACACTGCTCCAGAGGCTTGCTTTAGTTGACTTCACCGACTTCTCTCTCCCCCATTTCCACCGTGTGGGGCTGAGAACTTCCTGCTACTCTGCAGCTCCTGCCACATTTGGAGCAGCCTCCTTGGATCCTCCACCTTACCTACTATTCATCCCATTTCCAGCCTCACCCAATATGCCTTTCCTCCCATAGCCTATTCAGTTCTTTCTCTCTCTCCTTGGCTATGTTTTTAAACTCTGGAATTGGTTTTGGGGGCCAGAGTTGTGGGAAGCTGCTACATGGAAAGGAATTGCACAAGATGAGGGGTTTACAGAGCTGGTAGGAGGATCAAAAGGACAGAGGAACACTGTTAAGGAGGGATAGAAAAGCTAAATATAGAGGGAGTGAGAGAAGCTATGGCTCAGCCTCAGGTCTCCATCAGAACCCTTAAATCCCTTTGAGGAAACATTCTAAATGAAGTTTGGGAATTGTTTCCAGCCTCAGAAGGACAAGGAGACACAGCTGAGAGATAATAATAACTCTACCTTCCCCATAGCCTCCATTGTGCCTCATCCCAAAGTGATTTGCAGAGAGTGAGTCACCTCCCAGCTCTAAAATGCAGCTGCCTCTGGGGAAGGACATGGCAGGTGCTTAAGAGTGATACTGCATGAAAATGTAGGACAGGAAGTGGAAGAGAATCCAGTCTCAGAATTGAATCAGCAAAGAAAACTAAAGGAAGCAGAATGGAACTACCCCAAGCTCAGTGGTTCTCAAACTTTTGTACTGGTGACCCCCTTTCACACAGCAAGCCTCTGAGTGCGATTCCCCGCCTCATACATTAAAAACTTTTTTTATATTTAACACTATTATAAATGCTGGAGGTGGAGCAGGGTTTAGGATGGAGGCTGACAGCTCGTGATCCCCACGTAATAACCTCGCGACCCCCTGAGAGGTCATGACGCCAGTTTAAGAACCCCTGCCCAAGCTGGAGATTGGCCCAGGACATTGGAATTAACGCCCTGACTTTGGGGGAAATACCCATGGATCTATCAAACCTAGCATGGATTAAGGATCTATATTCTCAGAAGCAGCTAGCAATTCCGGGTATCTCCATTTTTGGGTGACCAACCTCAGATACCTTAAAGGGGCCTGGTTTTCAGAGGGTGGGTGCTCATCACTTTCCAAAAATCAAGCCCCTTTAAGGTGTCTTAAGGTGGGTTCCCAAAAACTGAGGAACCCCAAACCACTAGTATGTTTTGACAATATAGGTCAGCCTATTGATTAATGACTCAGCTGGAAGATGATACCTCGAACAGCACAGCGATCCCTACCACTGTGCTAGGGCATTGGGCTCAGGAGTGACTTGGGGGAGAACGTGCCCACTACTGAGTCACCCAGGCCACTGCAGCACAGCGTCCCTAGCACCATGCTGGGGTATTGGAGCTAGTCTGCCCCCTTCGCTGAATCCCTCCATTGGCTTCCCTCATTATATTCAAGTTTCTTTTCTTCGCCACGGCTCCCCTCTTCCTGGTTGAACAGCTCTTGTCGTCGATCACATTTCCCCTCCTCATTCCAGTGAAATCAGCACACTTTCCTGTGCCTCTTCCCAGGCTGCCTCTTAGCCATGAAAAGCCTCCAGCCAGGGGTGCTGGAACAATTTGCATACTAGGGGGTGCTGAGAGCCATCGAACCAACTGTAGACCCTGTACATAATGGGAACCACTTCAAGCCAGGGGCTGCGGCAGCACCCCTAGTTCCAGCACCTTTGCCTCCAACTGATCTTCCTCTGCTGTGATGCCTATAAGCAAACAGTCAAATCCCAGCAGGCACTTGATCTATTGATAATAAACTAAGCAAATCTATCTTTGTTTATAAAAAATGGGTCTATTCAATTATCATCATGCCCTGCCCCCTTCATGTATCACTCATGTTCCTGGCCTATAAGCTCCTCCGGCCAGGGCCTGTGTCTTCGTATGCGTCAGTACAGCGCTTAGCACCACTGACTGGGCACCTGGGTGTCACTGGAGCAGGCGTATTAAACATATCATAAACCAACTGTAATGGCTGAGGGGAGAGTGCCCCCCAGCGCTGCAGCACAGCCCCCCAGTACCACACTGGGGCACCAGAGTCAGCACCGACTCCGAAGGGTAAGCACGCCTAGGGAGTCACCCACATCACCTCATCCTGTTTGAATGAGAAGTGGAGAAAATCGTTGGGAGGAGCTGGCTGCGAGGGCAGGGGTTGAACCCTCCGGTTTATATCAGCCCACGTGGCCTCACCCATCTTGGAAAGGGGGCTGCAGCTCAGCTGGGGCTGGAGAGCCTTAAATAGAAAAGCGAAAGGCACGGAAGGGCTGAGGATTAACAGGGGATGTCATGGTCCCTGTGTAATCCCTAGGCAGGTGCTGCGTACTTGCCCCGGTAACCCTGAGTGTCTTCAGAGCTGGATAGAGAGATGATCCCCTTCCTCTGCCTCGGAGATCAAAAGGCAAGGATAAAATTACCCTGATCTTGCTCTTTTTCTCCAAATGGGATAGGAGCTTGTTGCAAAGAGACGGGTGGGGAGCACGAGTGTGTGGGGTCCTATTGGAGAGTCTGACTCCCAGCTCCCTACAAGGGGGGTTATACACCCCTGTGACATACCGGAAACTGCTGTGATTTTGCCCTGCTAGGAAGGGGTTTCTGCATCCCATGTACAATAGAGATGAGTTGATTTTAACCCCAACCTTCCTCCTATAGAAACATCCCCTTCCACAGGCTACACATCTATGTATAAAATGAGGGCCCAGGGCCGCCCCAGACCTGCAGAGAGGGTCACATAAGGCATCTAGGACCCACTTGGACATACAGAACCACCCAAATGCCAAGGAGACAGAGTTAGGCTCAGGGCAAGCAGCAGCAAAGGAATGTCCTTACCGTGGTCTGTGGGGTGAGGTGGCTGCTGTCCCCTCCTGGTTGGCACTCCCTTTGTCCCCTGGGGATTTAGTCCCCAGTCAGGATGGGAGCCCCTAGTCACGCAGCGATCCCACTCAGTCCTTCCTGTCCTGGCGCCAGCTATCCACACACTCTGTGTCCCTCTCTCACTCTTGGTGTATCAGTCTCTCCCAGGACTGATCTCCCCATGGGGAGCTGGGAGGCTGTGTGTGTGGGGGTGGGGGGAGAGGTGGGTTGGGGAGGGCTGATTCTAGGAGCAACGTCAGGCAAATTAAATCAGACACCAGAGAGTTGCGGAAATCGGATTGGGACTTAATGCAAAGCAGGTGGTATGGGAGGGGATGGAGGGACAGGAGAGTGTGCTGCTTCTGAAGGGAAAAACACGCACAAAGATTTGACTCTCTTTGTTTGTTAGTAACAAACTAATCAGATGAAGATTAGGCAGAGAGAGCTAGGATCATAAAATGTGTGGTGAAGGGGCAGTGCCAGACACTGAATCCCAACAGCCTCCTGAGAAATAGCCCCTCATCGGGACAGAGCTCAGGTCGTAACCCGACAGGTAGGGGAAGAAGGGCCTGGGCCCCTTGTGGTATACTGGCCACCCCCACACAATAGAAACCCTCAGGTATGGGGGCAGGGCTGGGATCATGGCCCCAGGAGGATGCAGAGGTGGGCTGGGGAATAGTATTGGGTGGGCTGGCAAAAGCATTTGCTTGAAGGCCTTTTGGCAGCTGCTTTTGCAGGATGCTGCTATGGGGGATTATCTTGGCCTCAATCTCTTTTAATCTCTCCTGCAGCTTTGGCCCAATCCTGAGATAAATACCTTTTAAGGGATCTCATCTGACGTCAGGAAGCATCAATCTAATCACTCAGGCCACCTATGGGCCAGAGCTAGCCACCACAGCTGCAGTGCCTGATCACCTCAGACAGGACTATGGAGGCTGGTGAGAATAATCGGTTTCCAAGTCCTCCCCAAATACAGGGAAGAAATTATATAGGAGGAGAGATGTGACACTGCCAATGGACGGGGAGTGGGAACCTAAAACCCACACAGTGATTTTTTTTCTCTCAGCTCCTGGCCATAGAGTGAGAGTAATGGATAAAACAAGATGGGATGTTGCCAGGTGTGGTGGGGAATGAACAACTGGTATCAGTAGATATGCATCAGAGCAACTCCTCAAGTCATTAGAGTGTAAAAGGTTTGGTAGCATCTGCTCAACCTCCTCATCCTCCAAAGCTCACTGGGATGAGATTAACCATACACAGCAGCTCTGACTGGACAGTCTGGGAGCCAATGGCTATATATGGCTTGGAATAATGACCCAATCATTATACTACACTTGTATTTCTGTCCTTGGTTCCCCACACAGCTCTGCCAATGCTCATCAGTCCTGCCCTGCAGCCCCCTGCTATTAGGCTGTCTCTGCCTTAGGCCTGTGCATTTCATGTAGCCTGGATTGTTCTCTGGTTCTAATCCCTCCCAGAAATGGGGTTATTGCTCTTTTCAATACTCCCTCTCTCTCAGCTCCTGTTTGACTACCATATAATCCCATCTCTGAATGCTAATATCCTGGGCAGTGACAGCAGATTGTTCTTATCCCAGCCTGGACAATGATAAATGCTTGTGTGTGTGTGCGCGTGTAAGAGATGCCTTGTTTCAGGGCAGCGAGTTCCCTAGAGGAGATCCTCAACCTCACAAGGATCAGGCCCATGCCACGCAGAGCACGGCTCTCCCTCCCCTCCACCATGTGTATCTGCTGGGAGGGGAGTGAGTCTTTGGAGTCTGGTTTGTTTTCCCCTCTTCCAGGACTCAGTCTCTCTCCATCATTTGTTAATTAAATCTCCATTCCTTTCCCATCCACCAGGCAGATGACTCTTCTCTCTCTCGCCAAATAGGCCCACAACTCCTCTCAGTCTCTGGTTGTTCATTTGTCCTTTATTTCCTGCAGTCACACCCCTAACCCTCCTTCTCTCCATCTTGATCTTGGGACTCTCTAGTCTAGGGGGAAGGAGATGGCAGGTGGTTGGCCTGGGAATTCCAAATTCTTCTCTCATTCTCACCCAATCTCTGAAGAGTAAGAAAATCCCCCACCCAAAAAGGTCCCAAGAACTTTCCCCTGCTTTGCTTCTATATGAATATGGATGGTTCTATTGGAAGAAAGAAATGGGGGGAGCCTAGCTTGTTAGTTCTAAGTGACAAAATAATTCTCAGGACAAGGGAGTGAATATGAATCTGGGCACCAGGGCACTTCCTGATCTCCTCATGATGCAATCTTTTTGTTTGTGATGTCACTGAGAAGCAAGCTGCATCCCTCCCCATTTTGCGGGCAAGTGAACTAATAAATTGCCCTAAACACCTCCACTCCATGTCCCGAAGCTACCAGGCCAGTGTGTGTGGCCCTGCCTCCTGCTGTCACGCCTTGCTCAGAACTCATCCCTGGCTCGCAGCTTCTGGGGTTGCTGCCCAGACTCTGAGCCTGACGTACGTCTCCGGCTTGTGGATCTGGCTCTTCCCTTGGGCATGGGGGGCTCTGGTGAAGCCCCACCACTGTGGTCAGCCCTCATATGCTCCTTGACATCTGTGTGTGATGGTTCCTGCTCCATGTCCCCCTGTCTCATCAGGTCCTCAGCCTCCATCCGCTCCTGCAACCAGAGGAGGAGAGGAGTTTGGTACAGCCCCTTTCCAGTTGGGGTCTCCACCCTGCCCCTCAGCACACATCCCTGCAATGGGACCAGGTACACTGTTCTCCCCAGTAGGGTCCCAGCCCTATCCTGCAGGACTCACACAGTATTGCCACCCTCAAGAGATAAAAAAAAATCATGAGTCAGACCCTTAAAAATCATGAGATTTGCACACACAAGAAAAACCCAACCTTACAAAAACCCCAAATCATAAGATTTTTAAAATATCTATTATATTGTGGTTTTTTTGGTCTCTGCCTCCCCATCCCTGTGTGCATGTGTCACAAGCCATGCTGCCCATTCCCCCACATGGAATGGGTTTTATCCCCTGCTGCAGGAGCTCTCACCCACACAATCGGCCCATCCCCTCTCAGCAATTAACACTGTCCCCCCACTGCACTCGGTTCTGCCTCCTTAGCCCCCATCAGTTCAGTCCCCGCAGCCTCACCTTTGCTCCTCCTGGGTTTCTTCACTCCCCCTTCCAGGCCTGGGGCTGCAGCAGGCTCCCCCTCCCCCTTCCCAGGCTGGGTGGGGGGAGGCTCTTCAACTCCCCCTACATCTTCCAAGGCTGGGTCTTGGGGGGTGGGGGAGGAGAGGTACTGGCCTGTCCTGCTGCTCCCTCCCCTGAGATTCCTACTGGGCTTGATAGGGCAATCCCTCTCAACTGCTCTCCCCAGTGGAGCCTCACCCAGCCCTGGTGGGAGCCCTCACACGCTGCTCCCATTACTAGGCCCTGCTCTGGAGGAGGGATGCACTCACAAGCTGTTCTCCACCATGGGACCTGGCCCTGTCCTGGTGCAATCCTCCCAGGGTACTCCCTCTATGGGCCCCTGACTACCCAAGGGGCGGCATTACCTGCTCTGCATGTTCCGGAGAGAGGGTGTACCAGAGGGCAATGGCACAGCGCCTCCCACGGGTCACTGCCCACACACCATGAGGATTCTCCCCTCCAGAGTTGAAGGCCACCAGCCTCCCACATTTGGGGTGCACCTGAGCCTGCCACAGAGAGGAGGAAGTGATAAAGCCAGGGGTCTCACAGGCTACCCCCCTAGCTCTGTGAATGGCCCTTCCCCCATCAGCAATTCACCTGGGAGGCTGAACTGGGGTACGGCTCCTGTAGCATTAAGGAAGTGGGCTTTGACAGGGACTCTGACTTCAACCAAATGCTGCCCATTGACAAAATGGGCAGCAGGGAGGGGTAGAAAGGGAGAGAAAGAGGAAAAGGAAGAAAAAGAAAAGCACGTTTGGGACAGAAACAGAAAGACAGATACACAGAGGCTGTCAGAGGATGGGACACAGCAGCCAGGAAGGTGTTAACTTCTCCCCTGTCCTGAGATTTTCCTAAATTTGCCTTTGGCTGCCCCAATTTGAATCTGCTGAGGTGCCTGGGCTGGATTATTTTGGAGGGGCCTAGCACACAACTGGCTCCCCCTCCCCAGCATCTGCCTTCAGGGCTAACTCCCATCCCTTCAGCCACCCTCCTACCTTGGGCCAGGCTCAGACTTACCGTAATGGTCACTGCATCCAGTTCAGTGAAGAACAGGTCCCCACCATGGAAGTCATCATTGAGGTAGAGGATCCCACTGTGGAAAGGAGGAGACAGCAGCTGGATAGTGGAGAATCGTCATTCCCCAAATCTCCTGACCTGGCGAGGGGCTCCCTGCTGGGCTCAAACCTCCCACTCTCCAAAAAGGCTCCTGGGGTGATCGTGGAATTACAGCCAAGTGAGCTTTATGGCTGTGCCAAGGCAAACTGGTTGAAACAATAATTAAAAACAATAAGAAAACTCCTAGAAGTTCATGATCTGATGGGGTACAGCCTGCATGGATTCTACAAAGGAAAGTTTTATCTCGCTGATCTCTTAGAAGTCTTTGAATGTGTCAGTAAAACTGAACGGAGAATCAATGGACATAATTTATTTAGACTTTCAAAAAGCTTTGATAAGGTTCCACATAAGAAGCTACTGAAGTAGTAAAGTCACAGGATGAGAGGCAGTGTTATAATGGAGCAAAAATTGGCTCCAGTACAGAAAATAAAGAGTAGGAATAAATGGTCAGTTTTCATCCTGCCTAAGGATTAAGAGCAGGGGCCTCAAGGGTCTGTACTAGGCTTAATATATTTATTAATGATCTGGAAAGGGCCCTGGGTAAGCAATGAGAAAGCAAAATCTGCAGATGACACAGCATTATTTGGGTCAGAGAGACAAACACGCTAGGGGAATGAGCAACGTGGTGGCAAATGAAATTCAGTATTGATTAATGCAAAGCAACACACAGTGAAGGAAAATAAATGATTTGTACACCTTGTATGGTTCTAAATTTACTGTATCAGCTCAGGAAAGTCAGGATGTCACTATAGACAGCTGAGTGATGACCTTTCCTCAATGAGGAGCTGTGGTCAAAAAAGCAACCAAGATGCTAGGATGCATAAAGAATGGTAATAATATGGAGAATACCATAATGCCTTTATATACATCACTAGTGTGTCCTCACCTGGATACTCAGCACTGATCACCCCATCGCCAAAGGATACTGCAGAACTAGAGTAGTTCAGAGAAGATCAATGAGAATGATCAAGGGCTTGGAAATACCAATGCATGAAGAGAGACTGAACAGACTGAAATCACTTGGGAGAGTTGCCATAGAAAAGGGGGGGAATAAGAAGGGACTGGGATGGGGTGCACTCACCTCTTGCTAGTGACCCCGGTTGAGTATGCGCGTGCCTGCACTTTTTTTCCCTCAATTTCTTGTGCTCACAGTGCCCCCTGTCGGCCACTGCACTTGTCAGCCGGGTCTTCGGTGACTCAGCCCTCTGTCCATGTCACACTCTGTCCATGTGTGAAACAAACCCACCCCTTCTGGGGTACACACTCCAAATGTCCCCAGTGTCCTGCAGCCCTCTCTGGGCTCAGTCTTCTAAAACAGTTCCACAGGGTCCATCACAGTATCCTCAGATGGGTGCGTCCTCTACAGCCCTCCCCAGGCTCAGTCTTTAACCAGCCCAACAGGGCCTGTCATGGTGCCCTAGGTCGGTCAAGCCAGGTTGAAAGGCTCCTACTCTGGAACAGAGCAGCATCCTGAGGGCTTCTTCCCTGGGGACTCCTTGCCTCTACTTGAGTCTTCAGTGACCCCAGCCTTCCTGCTGAGCCAGCCTTCTTGGACTCAGTTCTCTGACCACAGCTCCCTGCTGAGTCAGTCCCAGTAGTGCAGTCCCCTTCCCCAGAGTGCCACAGTTCTAATTCCCTTCCTTAGGGCATAGCCAATTCTCCCCAGTGGGTGGTCCCAACCCAAGGTCTCTTTAAGTATAGCAGCCTTGTGCTGCATCCCTTTACTAATTGCTGCTTTGTGTTTCCCTGGGCCACTTTCCTGTAGCCCATCTTAGTTGAGTCCCAGCAGCCAACCAGAAGCTATCCTGGTTCCTGCCAGTAACTACCTGCTTTGGCCCCTGCAGCCAGCCAGGAGCACCTCTTGCTCCCCTAGTCCCTGCAAGCAGACTGAAGTCATTATGGCCCTGCAGCTCCTTTTATACGAGTCTGTTGGGCCCTCATTGGCAGCTCCCTGTAGCCCCTTTCTTGATTGGCTGCATCCCATGCAGCCACTCTAGTCAGCTTGGAGGTCCTCCCTATTGCTCTTTTTTTAGGGCGGGGTGTGGCAGGGCTGCGAGGCCTCCAGCAGGGGGCCTCAGGGCCTAGTTCACCCCCTCACAGGAACATTATGAAAGTTGATTCAATAGTGATTGGTCTAGTGAAGAGACATCAAAAACTTTTGTTCTCCCCGTCTTGGAACACAAGAACAAGGGGACAGTGATGGTGTATACAGTAACTCCTCACTTAACGTTGTAGTTATGTTCCTGAAAAATGCAACTTTAAGTGAAACGATGTTAAAGTAATCCAATTTTCCCGTAAGATTTAATGTAAATGGGGGGGGGGGGTTAGGTTCCAAGGAAATTTTTTTTTGGCAAACAAAAGGCATTATATACTGTACAATACTGTGGTTGGGAAGTGCCCCTGGCTTACTCTACACAAGCACAGCCTGCTGCAGGCAAGGACACTAGGAAGCACCTTCGCAGCAGCAGTGGCAGCTTACCTGGAGAAGAACAGGCGCCAACTTTGCCAGGGGATGCTCCAGGCCTGCCTCTTCCTGTCCCTGCTCCACTCCAGGCCCACCTCTTCCCACCCCAACTCCACCTCCTCTCCGGAGCACACTGCATCCCTGCTCCTTCCCCCATCCCCCAAAAGTCCTAAGTGCCGCCAAACAGCTGTTTGGCGGTGCTTAGGACTTTCTGGGAGGGAGGGGGAAGGAGTGTAGATGTGGTGCTTCCCCACTCCTTTCCCTCCCTCCCAGCGCTTCGCGCTTAGGACTTTCTGGGAGGGAGGAGGAGGAGCGGAGATGCGGCGCTTCCCTGCTCTTCCCCCTCCCTCCGAGCACTTCCCTGCCGCCAAACACCTGTTTGCTGCTTAGGATTTTCTGGGAGGGAGGGAGGGGTGGAGACGCAGTGCTTCCCCACTCCTCCCCCTCCCTCCCAGAAAGTCTTAAGTGCTGCCAAACAGCTGTTTGGCGGTGGCGGCAGCGCTGGGAGGGAGGGGGAGAAGGCGGAGAAGAGGAACTTGTGCAATGCTCCCTTGTAAAGTTGCTGCTCTTCCACAAAATCTTACAAGCAGTGGACAGAGCAGGCAGCCAAACGACGTTATAAGGGAGCATTGCACAACTTTAAACAAGCATGTTCCCTAATTGAGCAGCGACGTAACTCTGAAACAACGTTAACCGGGAGGACATTAAGTGAGGAGTTACTGTATAAACTTGGTGGAAAATGTGGGCATTTGTTCCAGGTCTGTTGTAAGACCCTGGGGATAAAAATGGACATCAACAAATTGCTGTGGTTGATGACAGCCAACAACAGTGGGTGGCCCAACAACAGCAGCAGTACAACTAGCTGTTCCAGCAAATGGCTGCCTAACAACAAGAGCAAGCAGCCCAAGCATAGGTGCCAGCTTCCTCCGGGCCCGGGGGATGCTCAACCCCAGGCTCCACCCCCATCCGACCCCTTCCCCCAAACCCTGACCTCTTCCCACCCAGTTCCACCCCCTCCCCCCAGCATGCTCCATCCTCACTCCTCCCCATCCCTCCCAGAGCCTCCTGCATGCCGCAAAACAGCTGATCACAGTGGGCGGCAGGCACTGGGAGGGAGGGGGAGGTGCTGATTGGTGGGGCCACACGTGGGTGGGAGGAGTTGTGGGGGGGGAGGGAGGGACACTCGGCTGCCCGTGGATGCTAAGCTCCCACTAATTTTTTTCCAGGGGTGCTCCAGCCCTGGAGAACCCACGGAGTTGGCACCTATGAGCCCAACAACAACACCAGCAACATCAGCTCATCTGGGAGCTGGTGACGTAACAGCAAGAACAGCAACAACATTTGGTCCAACAGGTGGCAGCCATTTTACAACCCCACTGGGAACTGCGTGGCAACGTGGGCAGCAGTGACCATGAGATGGTCGAGTTCAGGATCCTGACAAAAGAAAGAAAGGAGAGCAGCAGAATATGGACCCTGGACTTCAGAAAAGCAGACTTTGACTCCCTCAGGGAACTGATGGGCAGGATCCCCTGGGAGGCTAATATGAGGGGGAAAGGAGTCCAGGAGAGCTAACTGTATTTTAAAGAAGCCTTATTGAGGGCACAGGAACAAACCATCCTGATGTGCAGAAAGAATAGCAAATATGTCATATGACCAGCTTGGCTTAACAGAGAAATCTTTCGTGAGCTTAAACACAAAAAGGAAGCTTACAAGAAGTGGAAACATGGACAGATGACTAGGGAGGAGTGTAAAATTATTGCTCGAGCAGACGGGGTGTAATCGGGAAGGCCAAAGCACAATTGGAGTTGGATCTAGCAAGGGATGTGAGGGTAACAAGAAGGGTTTCTACAGGTATGTAAGCAACAAGAAGAAGGTCAGGGAAAGTGTGAGACACTTACTGAATGGGGGAGGTAACCTAGTAACAGATGATGTGGAAAAAGCTGAAGTAGTCAATGCTTTTTTTGCCTCGGTCTTCACAGACAAGGTCAGCTCCCAGACTGCTGCACTGGGCAGCACAGTACGGGGAGGAGGTGAGCAGCCCTCAGTGGTGAAAGAACAGGTTAAGGACTATTTAGAAAAGCTGGACATGCACAGGTTCATGGGGCCGGATCTAATGCATCCGAGGGTGCTGAAGGAGTTGGCTGATGTGATTGCAGAGCCACTGGCCATTATTTTTGAAAACTTGTGGCGATCAGGGGAGGTCCTGGACAATTGTAAAAGGCAAATATAGTGCCCATCTTTAAAAAAGGGAAGAAGGAGAATCCAGGGAACTACTCAGTCTCTGGAAAAATCATGGAGCAGGTCCTCAAGGAATCCATTCTGAAGCAATTGGAGGAGAGGAAGGTGATCAGGAACAGTCAACATGAATTCACCAAGGGAAAGTCATGCCTGACCAACCTGATTGTCCTATATGATGAGATAACTGGCTCTGTGGATATGGGGAAAGCGGTGGATGCGATATATCTTGACTTTAGTAAAGCTTTTGATAAGGTCTCCCACAGTATTCTTGCCAGCAAGTTAAAAAAATATGGATTGAATGAATGGACTATAAGGTGGATAGAAAGTTGGCTAGATCGTGAGGCTCAACAGGTAGTGATCAACAGGTCGATGTCTAGTTGGCAGCCAGTATCAAGTGGAGTGATCCAGGCAGGGCTGTCCTTACCCATACGCAAAGTACGCAGCTGCATAGGGCACCAGGAAATTTGCATGCTGCTGCAGCCCCTGCCATGCCTCTTCCCCAGGGCCCCCGACCCTGCTGTGCCCTAGCCCCGCCTCTTCCCCACCTCAGTTCCGCCCCCATTCCAGAAGCGGTCACTCACTGATAAGTAGAGCAATCTGGCCCCAGCCTGCTTCACTCCCCTGGCTCCCACCCGCGCAGCCAGCGAGTGCTGGGGAGCTGTTCCCCCCCTCCCCCCAAGCCTGGGAGCCAAGGGAGCAGAGCAGGCTGGGGCCGGGTCACTCCACTTCCCACAGGAAGTGGCCAGCCCCCTTCCCCCCCCATCCCCCACAGAGGCCTGGGGCCAGCCCCCCACCCCTGCTCCCGCCCACGGAGGCCTGGGGCGGGGCCCCACACAGCCCCCTGTGGAGGCCTGGGGCCCCACACAGCCCCCCCACGGGGGGTGGGCTGCGTAGGGCACCAAAATAGCTAGGGACGGCCCTGGATTCAGGTGTCTGTCCTGGGGCCGGTTTTGTTCAACATCTTCATTAATGATCTGAATGATGGCATGGACTGCACCCTCAGCAAGTTCGTAGATGACACTAAACTGGGGGGAGAGGTAGATATGTTGGAGGGTAGGGATAGGGTCCAGAGTGACCAAAAAAACTGGAGGATTGGGCTAAAAGAAATCTGATGAGGTTCAACAAGGACAAGTGCAGAATACTGCACTTAGGACAGAAGAATGCCATGCACGGCTACAGGCTGGGGACCGACTGGCTAAGCAGCAGTTCTGCAGAAAAGGACCTGGGGATTACAGTGGACGAGAAGCTGGATATAAGTCAACAGTAAGCCCTTGTTGCCAAGAAGGCTAACGGCATATTGGGCTGTATAAATAGGAGTATTGCCAGCAGATTGAGGGACGTGATTATTCCCGTCTATTCAGCACTGGCTACATCTGGAGTATTGTGTCCAGTTTTAGGCCCCTCACTACAGAAAGGATGTGGACAAATTGGAGAGAGCCCAATGAAGGGCAATGAAAATTATTAGAGGGCTGGGGCGCAAGACTTATGAGGAGAGGTTGAGGGCTCTGGGCTTATTTAGTCTGCGGAAGAGAAGAGTGAGGGGGGATTTGATAGTAGCCTTCAACTACCTGAAGGGGGGTTCCAAAGAGGATGGAGCTAGGCTGTTCTCAGTGGTGGCAGATGACCAACCAAAGAGCAATGGCTCAAGTTGTGGTGGGGGAGGTCTAGATTGTATATTAGGAAAAACTTTTTCACTAGGAGGGTGGTGAAGCACTGGAATGGGTTACCTAGGGAGGTTGTGGAATCTCCACCCTTAGAGGTTTTTAAGGCTCAGCTTGACAAAGCCTTGGCTGGGATGATTTAGATGGGGTTGGTCCTGCTTTGAGCAGGGGGTTGGATAGATGACCTCCTGAGGTCTCTTCCAACCCTAATTTTCTATGATTCTACGATAAGTGTGAACCTAGTTCCTGGGACCTTGAGCCTCACCATGATATGAACCTCCCAGTCAAACTCATGAAGATTGGGCCAGGCTATGACCCTGAAGCTCTCCTAGTCACTTTTGAGAGGGTTGCCACAGCAGCTCGATGACCAACTGAACACTGGGCTGTTTTACTGGCACCAAATCTTACCAGCACGGCTCAATTTGCATACCAGAAGCTTGATGCCACTGATTCCCAGGACTATGCCTACATCAAGGAGGCCATTTTGGATACCTTTGTTATGGTAGAAACCCACTGATAGCACCTTCACCAGGAAAGATTTTCCCAGGGGGCCCTGCTCTGAGCAGTGCCCCAGAGTCTTTAAGGAACATTGGTAGCAGTGGCTCCAGCCCGAAAAGCAGACTGGGGAACAGGTGACCAAACAAGTGGCTCTGGAACAGTTTGTGCAGATTCTCCCAGCTGAGGCGTCAAAGTGGCTGTTGTGAAACTTGACTGAAGTCATCAGGCTGTCTGAAAATTATTTACCGGCGGCAGGCCTGATGGCGGGAACATCCAAGACAGAAAATGCTCATCCCAGGGGATCAATGACTGCAGACCACAGTGCCTGCCGTGGAGGCACCCTCCAGGGAACCAAATGTCAAGTCCTCCCCAACAGGCGAGCAGCATTATGACAAAACCCTGTAAGCCTGGCCCCAAGGGGAGGAAGGGGGGGGAGCCCAGTCCTGAAGAAAGGCCCCCGCACAGGCATCCAACTTCCCCCAGAGCAGGCCAGGGGTGAAAAAATCCCCTCAGCCCAGGAGTTGCTTCTCATGCGGACAATGAGTTTATTTCAGCCACGACTGCCCCTTGATGGAGTGCTCCTATGGGTAGGCATTGCCAGCAGTCACCCGGGCTACAGAAAGAGGCCCAGCCAAGATGTTAGACTCTCTGTTGATCAATGGAGTAGAAGTGCCGGCCCTAACAGACTTGTGGTGCAGTCACACACTGATCACAGAGCAATTAGCAGGACTCAGAGATAACCCGGGGGAAACCATCTCTCTCCAGTGCGTGCACAGCGATATCTGACATATTCCACGAGGGAGGTACAACTCACAGTAGGAAGCCACACAGGAAAAGTATGGGCAGGTGTGGCCCATACGTTAGCCTACCCAGTGATTTTAGGCAGGGACTGGGAATTCTTCCAGGAGGTCAAAAAATTATGAGGTAACAAACCCCTGAAAGGGAAACGTAGTAGGAATAGAGAGCCTGAGACATGAGGCCTTGTATAAGGGTCCCTGGTATAAGGCATAAAGCCTGAACTAAAGTCAGGCCCCATTTCAAAACATGCCTACTTCCAAGTTCACTGAATGTGGCAAGAACAGGGCTAGTATTGCAAAAACACAAACACTGGAAGAAGTGCTAGGTACAGGACACTTGCATAAACACATTCCAGAAGGATCGTGCCAGAATACCCCGATACCAAGTTAAGGTATAAACAGTCTCCCCAAAGATGATCCAGGGACATAGTGACCCCTCCTAAAGATAAGGTCAGGATGACAGGGTGATGAATAGAGATGTTTTGATAGAACCAACATGTAAAGCTACTGGCCAGGCAGTAAGATCCATCTGAAGTGGTAAGGAAGGCAGGGATGGTCAATTATGATATTCACCAGCCAGGGAAGAGAAGAGGAATGCATATTTATCATGTGAACCTGCTAATGGCCTGGCGGGAACAGGAAGGCCGGCCTCCTCATAGCACCAGCTCCACCCGAGTTCAGCCCACAGGCATCCTTGGGCCGCAATGCTGGATTGGTATCCACAGTGAAGAACTACAGCCTGAACAAAAATAACAGTTACTATGGCTAATGGAAGCTTTCCCGCAGACTTCTCAGCATTGCCAGGATGCATCCACCTGGCCTACACATCAGATGGACACTCAACAAGGAAAAAAGGTCTGAGAGAGCCTCCAATCCCTGCCACAGAAGATGTGGGAGATGGTTCCCCAAGAACTACAGGCCATGTTAAACTCAGGGGTGGTTGAGGAGCCCCCTTGCGCTGGTGCTGAAATCTGACTTGTCAACCAGATTCTGCATCAATTTCCAGAGAGTAAATGCTATACTGAAGTTCAATGTGTACCCTATGCCTAGAGCAGAAAAGTTGCTAGACTGGCCTGGGGCTGCCAAGTACATATCCACTCTTGACCTTATGAAGGGTTATTGGCAGATACTTCTGACAACCGTAGCACGAGAGAAGACAGCATTCTATACACCGTTTGGTCTCTACCAATTTCAGATCATGCCCTTCAGCCTTCATAGAGCCACGGCCACCTTCCAACAACTGATGGACCACGTACTTCGATGACACAGGCGTACATCGATGACATCGTCATTTATAGTTACGACTGGAATGATCACTGAAGACACCTCACCACGATACTGCAATCCCTCAAAGAGGCAGGGCTAACGGCCAACCTGGCCAAGTACAGACTGCCAGCCAAGAGGTGGGCATCTGAAGCTGCTAGTGGGTAAAGTACAAGCCTTAGAGCAATGGCCCATATCAACCACAAAAATGCAGGTGCGTCACTTCCTGGGCCTTGCTGGATACTACAGACACTTTGTACCAGGGTTTGCCACCATTGCTGACCCCCAGATAGACCTGATAAAGTACATGAGCCCTAAGAAAATTTGATGGTCTGAAGCCTGCGACAAGGCATTTAAGCTGAAAGAACAGCTAAGCCAGGAACCAGTGCTTTCACTCCTGGACTTTTCCAGGTGATTCACTTTGCAGACAGATGCAGGTCTTGAAGCAGTATTTTCGTAGGCATTGACAGAGGAGAATACCCCATCCTATACCTCAGCCAGAAGCTGTTTCATTGAAAAATATCCTACTTCATCATCGAGAAGGAAGCCCTGGCTACGAAACGGGCTGTAGAAGCATTATGATATTATTTGTTGGGGAATCTTTTTAGTGACAGATCATGCTCCCCTTCTCTGGCTGAACTCAGTGAAGGATATCAACCGAATGATCATGCGGAGGTACCTTTGCTGCAGCCCTAACATTTTCAAGTACTTCACTGAGAGGGTGGGACCATAAGAATGAAGATTTTTTTTCACGGGCAGGGGAACAATGAGAACCACCAGGGAGTACCCCAGCACCAAACTTGAAGGGGAGGGTGTGTGATGGGGTGTATAACTGCTTCAGTTTCAAGAGCAACTCTGGGCCCAAACGACCCCACGCCGGCGCACCTGCAGAGCATGCTCCAGATGGAGGAGGGAGCTTAAAAGGAAGGCAGACAGCTTAGAAGGGGGCTGACCAAGCAGGGGGAAGGACCTGCCTTGGGAGCCCCTGAGAAGGGGTGCTACAGGAGCCTTCTGTGACATTCTATACCAGTGGTTCTTAACCTTTACTGCAGCCTGCACCCCTTTGGTTCTCAAAGTATGTTCTCGCACCTCTTATCAAAAATCAAAATATGTTCTTGCACCCCTTATCAAAAATCGTTGAAGTAGGTCAGTTTTTTAAACCTAGATATATTTTTTGTTTGTATATTACAGTAATCATTAAAACATATATAATGTTAATAAATACATAGATTTGATGAAACAAAGTAGTTGTACTTATGTGCCTGTGCTTAATTTGTGTTTTCGATGACTTACCTTCTAAACAAATCTGGCATGTCTCGCACCCCAGAAAGGACATCTTGCACCCCCAGGGGGTGTGTGCACCGCAGGTTAAGAACCACTGTTCTATACCTTGGGGGAGCACACTGTAACCCCCATAGTCCTCCTTTTCATATAATCGTGATCTTACATATCAAGCATGCCTTGTAAGGTATCAGGGGAAAGGTTATGATCAGCTGAAAGTCATTTCTCTATCCATATATGTGTATCATTAATGCATATGAAGTTATGAGAATTGTGTTGTATGGTGGTCACTAAAGCATGCTGTAAGTTGTGGAATCAGCCAGATATTAGCTCCCCAGAGGCAACAGTAAGAAAAGTAACCAATGCCCAGGTGGGGTGTCAAACCATCAACAACCATTGTCCAGCAAGGGAGCTACAATGCAATGACTCGCCTGCATGGGACCACACCAGGGGAATTGCTCAACCTCGCTTGGAGAGATTCAGCAATCCCCTTCAGACATGCCTGGACTTGTGCTCCCCAAGCACATGGACTGAGGGTATAAAACAGATAGTGTGGACACATACTGGGCCCTTCTCCTGCCCCCACCTATGCTGCAAGCAACCAAGACACTGAGAAGAATACAAGACTCCAACACAGGAGATTGGCCCAGGTTTAAGGAACTGTATATTAAGGACTGTAATATCCAGTGGGGTGAGAAAAACTGCATAATTTAGTTGCTGCCCAGTCTAATAGGGTTGAGAGTTTAGACTGTGTGCTTATATTTTATTTCTTTTGGTAACTAACTCTGACTTTTTGCCTATTACTTAATATCACTTAAAATCTACCTTTTATAATCAATACATTTGTTTAATTGTTTATCTTTACCAGTGAGTCTGTATGAAGTGTGGGGCACATCTGCTCAGGGTTTTACAAAGGCTGGTGTATGTCCTCTTTCCATTCTTGAAGTGGTGAACCAATTAATAAATTTGCACTGACCATCTTGAGCAGTGCAAGACGGTGTATTCCTGGAGTACAGTGCTGGGAGCTGGGGGGATTTGGCTCTGATGCCTTTCTCTGCATGATTCATGAGTGGCTCTGGGAGCACTCATGCAATCTAGATGTGTGTGGGGCTCCACATGCGGTTGTGCTGACAGATCTCAGCACCTGGAGGGGTTGCTGCTGGTCACTAGCAAGGCATGAGAGACAGCCCAAGCTGGAGAGAATTAAGGGGGCATAGCGGTCCCATGGTCCCAGGCTGCACCCCAGGGATCTCATCACACCTTCCTCTGGAAAAGAGGAGCCTAACTGCTGGGCCCAGACAGACTGAAGGTGCTGTTAGTACCTTTCTCTGTTACCTGCTCACAGCAGACTGCAAAACTTGGACAACACAGTGGGTGGTAGGAAGTGGCCTTGGGAGGGTGGCCTTAAGGTGCTGGATTTGTGGTAACCTTTCCATAGTTCTGGGTTGGAGCCCGATGGCGGGGCTGTCCTTAGGCATACACAGAATACGCAGCTGCGTAGGGCACCACATAATTTGGGGCACCAAATTTCATGGTGCCCATGGCAGTTGCATGCTTCGTATGGGGCACTGGCTCCAGTGGCCAGCCCCATCCCCCAGCCAGCCCCCCTGCTCCACCCCCGCCCTGCCCCCATTCAACCCCTTCCTCCAAGGCTCCGCCCCAGTTCCGCTCCACCCCACTGCTTTCCACCCCCACCCCACCCGTTCCCCCACGCCCCCTCCCCCGAGCGACAAGGCCCACAGGATTATTAGTGGTACTGGAGCCGGCAGAAGGGTTCAGGCCCGCCCCAGGACTCACCAGCGGCAGCAGTGGGAAGCAGAGCGACCCGGCCCCAGCCCGCTCCACTCCACCAGCTCCCAGCCACGTTGCTCCGCTTCCTGCTGCCGCTGCTGGTGAGTGCAGGGGCGGCCCTGACCCCTCCTCCAAGCCCCCTACCCCAAGCAACAGGGCTGGGAGCTGGGGGAGCAGAGCGGGCTGGGGCTGGGTCGCTCTGCTTCCCACTGCCACCAGTGAGTGCGGGGGGGCGGGCCTGACTCCTGCTGCCGGTGCCAGATCCCCCACTAATCCCCTGCACAGTCCTGGGCATCCAGGAGCTTCCCTGCTGCTGCCCCCCACAGCTCCTGCCCCGACGGCCCTGCAGCCCTTGAGCGCAGCCCCTTCCCGCCGTGGAGGGCCTGGCCCTGCAGTGGAGCGGCCACTCCCCCCGTGGGGGTGTGTGTGCAGGTGCTCGGGCTGCATAGGGCACCACCATAGGTAGGGACGGCCCTGCCCGATGGAGTGGAGGGCCAGGGCTCCCCTACCAACCCCTCTCCACAGTAAGGAGAGCATGGCCCAGTAACCATTGGGCAATGCTTCCAGCAAGCACTGACCATCACAGGGACTCTCAATGACACTGAAAGGTGGGAAATTCAGAACTACAAGAGGAAATGCTTTCCTGCCCAATTTGGGATTACACTGTGGAAATCACTGCCCCAGAAAGTTGCTGAGGCCATGCACTTAGCAAGATTCAGAAAGAGACTGGACATTCCTATGGATAACAAGGCTACCCAGAGTTGTCATAGTTAATGACCACAAACATTTTGGAAGGGATGTTAAACCTCATGCTTCAGGGTTTACATCAATCCCTAAAAATTAGAGACCAGGGTGAGACCTAACATGGGGGGCAGATTATCCCACATCTGCCTATGGGGTATTCTGCTCTTTCCTCTGAAGAAGTTGGTCCTGGCTACAGTCACAGACAGGACACTGAACTAGACAGATTCATAGATTCCAAGGCCAGAAGGGACCAGATGTCAGGTCTGCTCCAGTCCAGCAATCCTTCTGTACCTATGTAACTCAGGGGTCCCTCTCACCCTGCAGTGACAGTGCTCTCTGGAGCTGGGGAGATATTCTCACCCCTGACACTCTCAGCTCTGGGGTTCCCTCTAGTCTTACCTGTAGTCCCTGTACACGTAGGCAGGTGGTTCTCTCCAGCATTCTTTCCCCTCAGGATCCAAGAGACAGTTATCAGCATGAACTGGGTGACTGAGATCCATGCGATCATCCTGGTCCCCTAAAATGGGATATTGCAGGGGAACATTCACACCTTAGGAGGATACAGCAGGCAAAGGGCACCCTGAGTGTGAGGGGAGGGGACACAGCTGGGATTAGAGGTGAGCAGGAGCAGGGAGACTCTGAGTGTGAAGGGAAGGGACACAGCTGGGATTTGGGGTGAGCAGGGACATCCCCTGAATGTAAGGGGAGGGGACTCTCTAGGGGGAATATGGCTAGGATTGGGCTTTCATAGAATCATAGACTACAAGGGTTGGAAGGGACCTCAGGAGGTCATCTAGTCCAACCCCCTCTCTTCACAAACAAGGTCAGCTCCCAGACTACTGCACTGGGCAGCACAGCATGGGGAGGAGGTGACCAGGACTCTGTGGAGAAAGAAGTGGTTAGGGACTATTTAGAAAAGCTGGATGAGCACAAGTCCATGGGGCTGGATTCGCTGCATCTGAGAGTGCTAAAGGAGTTGGCGGATGTGATTGCAGAGCCATTGGCCATTATCTTTGAAAACTCATGACCATTGGGGGAGGTCCTGGACAACTGGAAAAAGGCTAATGTAGTGCCCATCTTTAAAAAAGGGAAGGAAGAGGATCCGGGGAACTACAGGCCAGTCAGCCTCACCTCAGTCCCTGGAAAAATCATGGAGCAGGTCCTCAAGGATTCAATTCTGAAGCACTTAGAGGAGAGGAAAGTGATCAGGAACAGTCAGCATGGATTCACCAAGGGCAAGTCATGCCTGACTAATCTAATTGCCTTCTATGACGAGATAACTGGCTCTGTGGATGAGGGGAAACCAGTGGACGTGTTATTCCTTGACTTTAGCAAAGCCTTTGACATGGTCTCCCACAGTATTCTTGCCAGCAAGTTAAAGAAGTATGGGCTGGATGAATGGACTATAAGTTGGATAGAAAGCTGGCTAGATTGTTGGGCTCAACGGGTAGTGATCAATGGCTCCATGTCTAGTTGGCAGCCGGTATCAAGTGGAATGCCCCAAGGGTTGGTCCTGGGGCCGGTTTTGTTCAATATCTTCATTAATGGTCTGGAGGATGGCGTGGATTCCACCCTCAGCAAGTTTGCAGATGACACTAAACTAGGAGGAGAGGTAGATACACTGGAGGGTAGGGATAGGATACAGAGGGCCCTGGACAAATTAGAGGATTGGGCCAAAAGAAATCTGATGAGGTTCAACAAGGACAAGTGCAGAGTCCTGCACTTAAGATGGAAGAATCCCATGCACCGCTACAGACTAGGGACCGCATAGCTAGGCAGCAGTTCTGCAGAAAAGGACCTAGGGGTTACAGTGGACGAGAAGCTGGATATGAGTCAACAGTATGCCCTTCTTGCCAAGAAGGCTAACGGCATTTTGGGCTGTATAAGTAGGGTGTAGCGGGGTGGTTACCCACTCCTGCCCTGTGGGGCTTAAAAGCCAGCCCTGGGAGACAGCCAAGGCTCAGGGCCAGAAAAGCTAGGCTGACTGGGGAAATGGCCGCAGCTGGGTCTATAAAGGGGCTGCTAGGCTGAAGCTTAGCTAGTCTCTCTCTACATTCAGAGAGAGAAGGGCCTGGCTGCAGGGACCTGAGGGAGTACCTAGATTGGAGCAGGGCTGAGAGGGAAAGGCCAGGGGAGCTCCGGCCTGGAAACCCCCAGGCTGCGAGGCCTAGATTAGGGCCTGTTAGGTACTGGGTTTGCAAGGGGGGTTGCCCACGGGTAGACAGAGGCAGCAGGTCCCACCCCCCTTGCCGGTGATGAGTGGCTGATACACTGCAGTCTGCCCTGGGGAGCGGGGCTAAGCGATGACTGGCAGTAGCCAAGACTGAGGCGAGGTGGGGGTAGTGGGTGGGGCTTCCCCAGGGAGGGAAGAGCCTCAGGGATTGTTGGGGTTTACTGCCAGGGGGCAGCACCCCAGTGGGAGGAGGCACCGGGTCCTGGGAAGGACCAGGCCCAGTGGTAAGGCAGATCACCAGATGGCAGAGGGTGCTCCAGAGGCTGACACGCTAATTCCCGCAGACAAGCAGCAGGAGGCGCTGCCGGGTGAATCCGAACCATTACATAGGGGCATTGCCAGCAGATCGAGGGACGTGATCATTCCCCTCTATTCGACATTGGTGAGGCTTCATCTGGAGTACTGTGTCCAGTTTTGGGCCCCACACTATAAGAAGGATGTGGAAAAATTGGAAAGCGTCCAGCGGAGGGCAACAAAAATAATTAGGGGGCTGGAGCACATGACTTATGAGGAGAGGCTGAGGGAACTGGGTTTATTTAGTCTGCAGAAGAATGAGGGGGGATTTCATAGCTGCTTTCAACTACCTGAAAGGGGGTTCCAAAGAGGATGGATCTAGAACCCCCTTTCAGGTAGTTGAAAGCAGCTATCAAATCCCCCCTCATTCTTCTCTTCTGCAGACTAAATAATCCCAGTTCCCTCAGCCTCTCCTCATAAGTCATGTGCTCCAGCCCCCTAATCATTTTTGTTGCCCTCTGCTGGACTCTTTCCAATTTTTCCACATCCTTCTTGTAGTGTGGGGCCCAAAACTGGACACAGTACTCAGATGAGGCCTCACCATTGCCAAATAGAGGGGAATGATCACATCCCTTGATCTGCTGGGAATACTCCTACTTATACAGCCCAAAATGCCGTTAGCCTTCTTAGCAAGAAGGGCACACTGTTGACTCATATCTAGCTTCTCGTCCACTGTAACCCCTAGGTCCTTATCTGCAGAACTGCTGCCTAGCCACTCGGTCCCTAGTCTGTAGCGGTGCATGGGATTCTTCCGTCCTAAGTGCAGGACTCTGCACTTGTCCTTGTTGAACTTCATCAGATTTCTTTTGGCCCAATCCTCCAATTTGTCTAGGTCCCTCTGTATCCTATCCTTACCCTCCAGCATATCTACCACTCCTCCCAGTTTAGTGTCATCTGCAAACTTGCTGAGGGTGCAATCCACGCCATCTTCCAGACCATTAACAAAGATATTGAATAAAACCGGCCCCAGAACCGACCCTTGGGGCACTCTGCTTCATACCGGCTGCCAACTAGACATGGAGCCTTTCTTTACCCTCTACAGCCGTGCGGCACACGAGGTGTGTGAATGAGAAATGGAGCCTTTTCCCAGGGGTGAAATAGGACTCTACGATTTTCCGGGATTTCTCGCTGGCATGCAGGAGCAGTTTGGCATCTCTCCAGTTCACGGTCCCATCCTGTGCCAGCTGGAAGGTAAAAACAAGCATGTGAGAAACCTCAAGCGTAAAGAACACATCTGTGAGAAACAACATGTGTGTGCAAGGGAGCAGCATGCCTGTGAGAAATCCTGTGTTCATACACATGCATAAGCAAGGATATGAGTGTGAAAATCCTGTGATTGTGCACTTGCAGGAGAGAAAAAAGCCATGAGAAATATCACCTCCATGAAAAACACCCTCCTGTGTGCCAGAGGGAAAGCAGCACTCTGGGAAACGACAGAGGAAACAAAACCCCTGAGACAGCCCCCTGAGAAGCAGGATAGAAACACACAACCTGTGCCTGTGTGAAACAGCCTGACTGCGAGGGTAACGAGACCGAGAGAGACTCCCCAAACAAGCCCGTGGGAGGGGAGCGTACATGTGAGAGAAATGTGCCCTGGGAACCCCTCACCCCCACATACAAGAGAGCAGGCCTGTGAGACAGTCCATGGACATGGGCCAGAGAGAGAAGAACACTCCTGTGAACGCTCACCACCAACAGGCAAGCGAGCAAGCAGCTGGAGCCCCAGGAACTCCCTGAGACAAGCCATGCCCATGGGATGGGACCCTAACACATGCTGAGGCACTGAGCCATTTACCTGCAAAGCCTTTAACACTGTTAACCCTTCAAATCTCTCATGGGGGGTGTGAGGGGATTGTCTGCCCCGGTAACCATCTTCCGTGCTGCCAGCTGCCTGAAATAGATTGGAAGGTAGTTTCAAACCTGGTGTCCCTGCTTCTCTCCTCTACCCTGATGTTACAGCATCTCTGCTGAGGATGGTAGCACTGGGCCAGTGAAGGCTCTCCCCCGCCCCCCACCTCCCTGGTGTCAAAGTGCCCCTGTAGGTTCCTGTCCTCACCTTTGCCAGACGGAGAATGTCCTTACATTCGGAATCAGTCAGGACTCTGTCAAAGACGACCCGCTGGGAGCCATTCAGCTGGTGAGAATCCACAGTGACGGTGATGCCCTCAAAAGTGAATGGACCTGGGCAGGGGGAGGGAGAAAGGGCTCAGCCTCCTTGTGGGTTCTGCCTGGATCTGCAGAAGCAGCTGAGAATCCAATAAGATCCCTAGACTACACCGAAAGGAACAAAATCTGGCAAACAAATCACCCACCTTTTTCACTCTCAGATCTTGTGCCCACCTCTTACCCGTAGAAACACTGTGTTACTGATTGCTGTTAGTAGTTTGCAGGGTCGGGGGGGAGGGGGGCCTTGTTTCAGAGTTATCAGCCCCCTTTACGCCCCATATCTGATCTCCGGACAGGAGAAATTATAAACATGCCCAAGCCGGGGCAAGATCTCCTGTATGTTACCACAGAGCATCCTCGGGAGCCAGGCCTGACCCAGACTGAGCCCTGCAGGAGCTGGGAATACAGGAGTCTGTGCTGGGCAGCTTACAGCACCCACCCAGTAACAATGTAGTAATGTATTTCCAAGCTTAGCAAAGCCTCTATCGCCTCTTCTCTCCCCATTGCAGAACTGATCCATCTGTAACTGAGCCTGTTGGATTGACATGGCTTAAGCCCAAATGATTCAACAGGTCCACACTAGCTGTGCAGAATCATGTCAGGTTTGCTCTACATCTGCATTCGCATTGTGCCAAGTTGCTCCAGCTGCTCCTACCCCACAGTTCCCAGAAGCAGTGTTTACTTGAAGATTTTGCCAGGCAACCTGTGCACTGTTGGGAAGTAAGTCTGCATCCACACTGGCATTAAAATCATTGAGCCTGGAACAGTAGAGGATGGAGCTATTTAGCCCTGCCTTTCAGTGGTCTCTGTCTCCCATTCTAGGCTCTTTTACTCACCCCTCTGCTCCTGCTCTCCCACATCCAGATTCTCCAGCCTCTGCTTCTTCTGATTCTCCCTTGGGAGCAAGGGAGAGACATAGACAGGGGCTGTCAGTATCCAGAGATATAGTCCCTAGCTCCCTCCTCAGTCAGACACTCAGCAATAAGTCAGAGTCACAGTCATAGATTCCAAGGCCAGAAGGGACCATTGTGATCATTTAGTCAGACTTCCTGTAGAACACTAGTAATGCACCCCCATCTCTGCTAGTTCACCCCTTTCCCTTCCAGACATCATCACTCCCATACTCAGCATGCCTTCAACTCAGTCCAAGTAGGCTGGTTTGGCTCTTACCTGTGTTTCTGCTTCAGACTTCCAGGAATCAGCTCATCAGGGGTCCAAGGGTCCTAAAGAAACAAAATCAGGGGCTCAGTTACCCAGCAAACCACTCCCATGCTGGATCAGACAAATGGACCTGCCTAGTCTAGTGCCCCTCTTCCGCCCAGGCCAGATCAGACCACTGGGCCTGTCTAGTCTGTGTCCCTGCCTCTGATGCTGCTCAAAGGGATGCATAAAGTCCCAATAATGCCCCACATGGGAATTCCTTCCTGCTCCTTCACCCCCAGCTGGGGCTCATATCGGGTCCCAGGAGCAGGCGAAAGGTGGGCTTTGAAATCTTCTTTTCACCTCGGAGGTCACATCAGTGTCTAACTCTTACAGTGCCAGGATAATATCTTGCTGAATATCTTGCTGATAATATCTCACAGGTTAATGAGCAATAAATTGCCCTCATGAGACTAGGGCAGGGAGAACTCAGCCCTCTGAAAGAAGATGCAGCTACTTACAGGGTCATTAAAAGTTCCTCCCAGATGCTCCACTGCATAGTAAATCAACTTCTTCTCCATCAGAGATCTCTGCACATACTGCTGAATGTTCTGGAGATGCACACAACTGTCAAACAACCATCCCACAAAGGGGATCCAACCCTACCCTGGGGAGACCCCCATCCATACCCCAGCCCCACACAGGCATGGTGATTCTGCCCTGGGGAGACCCTGGCCTGATGATCTGTATGTGGGGGAGTCAGTCTCCATCTTAATTCAGCCCTGGACTCTGCACACCCACACATAGAGGCATCTCTCCCCAATGGGAACACAATGCTGGCCCAGCCATAGAGGGTGAGAGGAGATTCAGAGAAGGCAGAATTGGAGGAGTGTTGCTGGTACCTCTCTAGCTGTGATTGATGCTCCTTCTCCCAGCTCCACCCAATACCGTTTCATCTTCTCCAACATGAGTTCATCCGAAGGATAGAAGAGCAAGTAAGAAGCAGCACATTCAGCAGCCAGTGCCTGGTTCCCAACTGGGGCAGAGGCAGAGAAGGAGATGGGCATAATAAGGCTCTGCAACTATGGCTCAGATCCTCAAAGGTATTTAGGCATTTAACTCCTATTGTGATCAATGGCCGTTAGGCACCTACCCATATCTCTGAAGTTCTGGGACTATGAAGCTATTGTTATTAGTAAATATTTTATACAATGGCAGCATCCAGAGGTCCCAGTCAGGATCAGGGCCCCATTGTGCCTGCCGCTGCAGATGCACAAGAAGACACTCCCTGCCCTGACGGGCTTAAGATCTAAAGGCAGAAGCAGACAAAGGGTGGGCGATGGGGATACACCAGACAAGCAGTGAGCCTGGGGAAGAACTGGCTCAGTTTGCTAGCTCCAAGGAGCTTTCTCAGTGAGGTTAGGAGGTTGTGCGGGGAGGGGGAGGACAGGAGCAGGAGAAGGGAAGGATGGGAAAGAGACTGCTACAGCTCATCACCTTCCTGGCCATGATCAGCAGGCTGGGTTTGAGAGGCCTCATGGCAGGGGACTGGAGGAGGAGGAGGCAGTGGCCGTTTGGATTTTACTGGGGTGTTTTCCCCATGCACAGGGGCAGTGTGGGCGGGAGCACGCAGGGCTGAAGGAAGAAACTGACTGGTGGTGGTGGGAATGCTGGCAAAGCAACCATGGGGATCAGTCTCAGTAGATCAGCCAGCCAGGGCAGAGTTAACTCACAAAGGGCCTTACTGGGAAAGCCAAGGGGGTTGTGTCTGACGAGGAGGTGCAGGGAGAGCCGGCAGAGGGACGCCCAGGCGAGGCTGACGTGGTCAGATCCCCGAGAAGGTGATTTTAACAGCAGCGTTCTAAACAGACTTGAAAGGAGGAAGGAGAAGAAGAGGTCACCGTAGACAGGATGTGGGACGAGAGTTTTGGCCATGGGGACAGAGAGGAAAGCCAGGATTTTAGAGATGTCGTTTGAGGAAAAGGGGCCAGATTAAAAATGACCTGAATATGTGGGTTCAGTGAGAAGGGCAATTCAAAGACGGACCCTGGCTTACAGGCCTCAATGACTGGGAGGATGGTGAGGCTGTCCATGGTGATGGAGAAAAAGAGCAATGGGGATGGGCTTGGAGGAGAAGGATCAAGAGCTTAGTTAGGCTTGCACCATCCACCTGGTATCACACTGCCCCAGCTGGGTACAGCAGAGCTGGGCAGCTGCAGGGACTTTCTCTCTCCACTTGCTAGTGTCACAGCACCACCTGCTTGCCTGTGTCTCTGCTTACCTTGATAATAAGCAAACTGCAATAAATCCAAATGGGATGGTATGAAATCATCTGTGGCTGAAACCCGTCCTGGCTTGGTGGCAACTTCAAGGACACAGTGCTGCCTGCACTTCAGGACCTGAGTATAATGGGCTGAAAGGGAAAGAGAGGGAATGAAGGGCAGCACCTCCAGCAGTATAACAGTTCCCTCTTTTGCCAGGCCAGGATGCTGGGAGATGGCACGTGTCCAGAGTAGGCAGAATGACATGTCCAGCAACACAGCACCCCTCAGTGCCTCTATACTACCTGCAATGGCTTCATAAAGACCGGGTTGCATCTTCTCCTCTGTGCCATCCTCCTGGGGCCCCTCGCACAGAGCTCGACAATCCTCCAGTGCCAATAGTACCTCTTCGAGTGACTCCTCCAGCTTCACAGCAGCCTGCAGGTATTCGTCCACATTGTACTGCTGCACCCCAGTCTTGTATGCCTCCTGAAAAAGGAACAGAGCCATGTCCCCTGGTTAATGTCTGGGCCGCACCCTTCTTGCTCAGTTGGTTATGGGTTACCCAGGACTTTGGATCACTCAGAGGGCAGCACTGCCACCTAGGGGCCTGTTTGGATAATACACTGTTTGTATTGGCTATGGAAACCCCCAGATCTCAGGCCATGACCCCTGTGGGGAGATGGAGCAGGGGTGGGGAAGCCAGGCTTTATCTTGGGCCCTGACCACTAGGAGTAAGTTAGCAGGCTTTGCTGAGATGTTCCCCAGGTGTACAGATCTTCATGGGGATCTCACCCAGTATGGTGTGGCCTGCAGGTCTCGGAAACTCTCTAGCTTCACCCCTGCCATGCGCTGATATTTCTCCATGTCCTCACGCATCTGTAGGTGCTGGGGATTGGCCACGAAAAACGTGTGAGCTGCTGACACCGCTTCATCCAGCTTCTTCAGCTGCAAAGACAACACAGTCCACAGAGAGCAATTGCCATGTCCTGGGCAGACCTTTCTCATGTCTAAAAAACCCACTCCACCAACCCCCTCCCACATGCCTTTAGCTGTCCTTGCATTGGAACTGTTTTTGTAGAATAGGCCTAAAAACAATGTGCCATGCTGAACCCTTTGGATATGATGAGATGCGAACTCATCCACACACCTCACTCATTTCCCCATCTGCCTGCCTGAGCCTCCCACCCCATTTTGTGCCCCATCCATCTCCCATGTATGGCATTGTAGTTATTATTGTAGGACCTAATTATAAACAGTGTCATCCTGTCCCTTGCTAGACGTGATGAGATGAAACCTCTACTCTGGTGTTCCCACCCATTCCTGATTTTCTTTCACTTTCCCCAGCTGATTGCCTAATTCTGGAGGATCTACACACAAACAATACACTATCTTGCTTGCTGTGTGAGTGGCGGTGGACCAGACACAGGCTGTTCCCATTGTCAGATTGGTGTCTCTTCTCTGGGTAGCCTAAAAATCACAGGGGGCAGGTGCGGAAATGCAAGAGTCATTAACACCTGTGCATATGCATAACCAAGGTTGACAGTGGCACTAGGGCTGGAGGCTGGAGAAGTAGAGCCAAGACCCTAACTGTACCTGGGAGGCATGGGGACTCTGGTTCCTCCCAGGGAGGTTCCCCAAGCCTAGCCCTCCCCTTGGGCCCCTCCCCAGCAGAGGTAGCCCTCCCCGGGGCTCCTCCCCAGCAGAGGGGTGCAGGCAGGGGAAGGAAGCTGGGAGGCAGGAGGATGCCCGTGTAGCCACATCAGCAGCGGGGATAGGACCTTGCTCCCTCCCCTCACCTGGAATAAGGCCACCTGGAGGTAGTTGTAGGGCTCCCTCTGCTCGAAGTCCTCCTGGATCTCCCTGCTGGCCCTGTGAAGGGAGGGCTCCGAGCCCAGCCGGCGCCCCAGGCACTCCCCCAGGCACTCGGCGCGCTGCAGGACCCTGTCGAAGAAGCTGGTCTCCCAGGAGGGAGCGACCGGCGGGCCCACGAAGCCGCTCTCTTCCCTGCATCTGCCCTGGCAGCCGCGCCGCGCCTCCAGCAGCTGCGAATAGCTGTGCAGGGCGCGCTGCAGCAGCTCGGCCGCCCGGGGCCAGTCCCGCGCGAAGTAGGCCCGGACCCCATCGGCGTAGAGCAGATCGTAGGGGAGCAGCCGCCCCGAGCCAGGGGAGAAGAGGGACGTGCCCGGAGCAGAGAGGGCGAGGAGGAGGAGGAGGAGGGAGGCCATGACAGAGCAGGGGGAGAGGGCTGGGAGAGTGCAGGGGAGAGAGAGAAGACGCAGCTAGAGGGAAGGGCTCGGGGCAGAGGGACCCCACCGCGGGGCTCGCTGGAGGAAGGAGGCGGAGGCCCCGCTCTCGATGCTGTTTGGCTAGGATGGGAGTGGGGAAGTTGGATACAGAGACCAGGGAGGCGCTAGGGGATAGAAATTCTTCCCAAGTGGCGAGCCAAGGCAGCGGAGCAGGGCCTGCGCCGTGTGCGTGGCTTGCTTGGAGGGAAGTCTGCAGAAAGGGGCCGATGGTAAGAAGAAGATAGCCAGACACGCACAGAGCCACACACCCCAGGAAACGTGGCTGCTTTCAGGAATCCTCCTCCCTACTGGTCCCTTACACCCTGCCGGCAGGAATCAAATCTGGATCGAGCGGCGTCAAGCAGCGGGGGCATTTTAGCCTTCTCACCCAACCCACCCACTGTAGTGTGTAAACCACCGCCCCTCTCTCCCTCCGACCCCCCACCCCCAAATCCCCTGCCTGGAGCAGTGGTTAAAAGGCTGGCAGCCAAGCAATTACGGTGGACACTGGTATTTTGATTTGCAAAGGTACCAAGTGTCTGCAGTGCCATCGACTGCAGTAAAGGTTGGCTCAGCACCTCTGACGATCAGGCCAGCTCCGTACTGTTGCCACCCCTCAATTTTATTCTGTCTGGGATGTTTGAGGGATTGGTCAAGTCCCCAGCTCCTTGAGTCAGGTGAGAACAGGAGACTCAACTTCCATTTTAAAAAATGAGTAAATTTCTAGCCTTCATAGGCACGGAGAAAAGCTTGAAAATATGACCCTGAAGCCTCAAACCCTGACATTTATTATTTGTTTAAACTCTCATGTTTTGGGGTCCTAACTCATGATTTTTTAATGCTTGGAGTTGGCAATCTACAATGACCTGATGACCGTGTGGATGCTCAGGCCAACCCAATCCCCACTCTGCATGGGCTGACAAACCTACAACACTCCCTCCTTCCCCAACTTGATTGTGTCTCGTGATCACATCCCAATATCGTATTTACCATGGTGCAGCCAGGCTTAGCAGTCATAAACTCGTGGGCAGCTAGTCCCCGGCCCCTCCCCTTCTGCCCAAGGCCCTGCCCCTCCCCTTCTGCCCCCCCCCCCCCAGTGGAGCCCAGAGCACACACCTCCGTGGCCACCGTCCACCCTGCACACTCCCAGCCCCAGGCAGGCGGTGCAGCCAGAGTGCCCCCAGCTCCAGAGCTCTGGGTGGGCAGCGTGGTCCCAATGCCAGGCAGATGGACCGATGGGAAGCACGGTGTGGCCCCAGCCCTTGTGCGCACCAGCCCCAGCCTACCTGCCCCAGCCTCTCGGCCACAGAAGAGCGGAAAGGGAACTGGAAGCAGGCAGGAAGGGGCCTGGGGGCAGAGTGTGGGCTGGGCCATGAAAGGCTGTTTGGGGAGGCACAGCCTTCCCCTGTCTATGCTACCCCCTGCCCATGAATAAACTAGACCAGATCTGTAAGACAATCTCTTCTCAGGCTGATGCCCCTTTTGTCTGAACTGATGCCCCATGTTCATTCTCTCAGAATACACCTGAGAGACAGTCTAAGCTGTTACTGGTTAATGTACTCTTTGGATTCCACCACTGGAAACAGTGCCCCAGGGATACAGGGCCATGTATCCTATTCCCCAGTCCCTCTGGGCCAGCCAGTCCCTTCAACCTGGGGCAGAATTGAAATGGTGTCCTACAGGTGAAAGGCTCCATGAACATAAGAATGTAAGAATGGCCATACTGGGGCAGACCAACAGTCCATCTAGCCCAGTATCCTGTCTTCTGACAGGTTTCAGAGTAGCAGCCGTCTTAGTCTGTATCCGCAAAAAGAAGAGGAGTACTTGTGGCACCTTAGAGACTAACAAATTTATTTGAGCATAAGCTTTCGTGAGCTACAGCTCACCTCATCGGATGCATGCAAAAGGTTTTTTTTCTCTCCTGCTGGTAATAGCTCACCTTACCTGATCACTCTTATTACAGTGCGTATGGTAACACCCATTGTTTCATGTTCTCTGTGTATATAAATCTCCCCACTGTATTTTCCACTGCATACATCCGATGAAGTGAGCTGTAACTCACGAAAGCTTATGCTCAAATAAATTTGTTAGTCTCTAAGGTGCCACAAGTACTCCTCTTCTTTTGTCTTCTGACAGTGGCCAATGCCAGGTGCTTCAGAGAGAATGAACAGAGCAGGTAATCATCAAGTGATCCATCCCCTGTCGCCCATTCCCTTTGATCCAGTGACTGATACACTAGTCCACCTTTCAGCAGGGATGAAAGTAAGTCGAGTGACTTACCGGTATGCTGGGGCCAGCTCTGGCCCCCAGAAGGGGCGGGGCTGAGGGGGGTCAGAGCCAGCTCCAGCCCACCCTGTAGGATAAGTCCCCCCCTCCCCCACTGGGGTAGCAGCAGCAGCAGCCTGGGGAAGTGGCGGGGCTCCAGCAGCTATTTAAAGGACAGGGGCAGCAGAGGCAGTTGGAGCCCCGGCCCTTTAAATAGCTACCCCAGGGCTCTGGGGGCTATGTAAAGGGCCCGTGGCTCCCCTGCTTCTACTGCCCTGGTCCTTTAAATAGCCGCCGGAGCCCCGCTGCAGCTACTCCAAGGCTCCGGGGGCTATTTAAAGGGCCGGGGCGGTAGAAGCAGGGGAGCCCTGGGCCCTTTAAATAGCTGCCGGACCCCCCCTCCCCACCGCTACCCCAGGGCTCCAGCAGCGGGGCTCTGGAGGCAACCGCTACCTGGGGCTCCAGCCACTGCAGTACAGTGCACTGGCTCTTGCCTGAACGCCATACCGGGGCGTACCGGCTTACTTTCACCTCTGCCTCTCAGAGTTTGGTATGAAGGGGAAACTAGCCATGGTGTGTTATGGTTTCCAGCATGAATGAAGTTCAGTAGTGCTGTCCCTGGGGTCTGCATACAGTAGAGTCTTTTTTGTGCTCCTCTCCAGGATACCCTGGTTCTGTTTCTGAATCTGTGTTGGCAAATCTGTGAAGTGGGAAGGTCTGCAGCAGGTGCTCTACAGGTTGTGGGTGAGGGTCAGCTGGATGGATGGGCTTTTGGTGTCAGGGTTCAATTATAAAGCCAGGTTGCATTATACACCTAGGACAGCTCCTGCTGTTAACCCTCATCTTTGACCCTCCTTACCTGTCTGGCCTTCTTTCCTAATGTCCCCTGAACACCTCTATCTAATGCTGCCATGACAGTATCTTTACCCATTCCTGGGGGCTGTGAGTCCAGGCAGCCAAGATTAATCCTAATGCCTGTAAACAGGGAAACACTGCTCCATAAACAAAATGTTTTTTTCTTGTCTTCACTCTCATCATCTCCAGTGGATTTAACCACTCTCTGGAACAGGGCTGGTACAAAGTGGTGGTTTTTATTCTAAGTGGCATTAGTTGACATGTAAAAACACAAGCAGCCACCAGTGCCTTTTTACACTAGCACACGCATTCTTGGTGCCTTGGTGAAACTGAACCAGTGGTAGAAATGGTGGAAATTTTAGGAACAAAGTCTAGTGTGGATACAGCCTAAGTCACCCTTGAGACTGACAACAGAACTATCCCTCCTGTGTCCTGAAAATCCTCCCTGGTACAGTACTCCCCTTCACTTCCTGCCCTGCACTGTTGCTGTTAAATATCTGCGGCCTCCCACTCTAATCTGCTGCACTGTTAAGATGGGTGGCAGTGGGAGCTTTGCCTGTTCCTTATGTCCCTCCCCAGACGCCTGGGAAACTTCATTAAACATTTTGTCAATCACTTTGTTGCCACGGAAATGAGGTTATTATTAATACAGCATTTTAAAAACAGACACACATTGACACTCCAAATATAGAATTTTAATACTATTCTGTCCCCACTTCTGCTCTCAGGGGCATTTTCAGTGATGGGTGGAGCTAATAAGAGCGTGGACCTAATAAGGGGTGGAGCTAACAGAGGGCAACCCCCAAGTCATATTTATAACCTGTGAGCAGGCACAGGCTGCTCATGTCCCTGGCTCCTTCGTGTAGACCTGTTGCACTCATCCCCCAACCACCTCAGCATACATGGAGGTTGCCTTGTTTCTGCCAGCTGTTGAGAAATATGAGAACATAAATTATCCATTGGGTCCCAGGAGCTGGGGGACATTGACAGTTTTATTTAAGAATCCCAATGGCAGTGTATGTCTTTGATGCAGTCTCATAGGTTGAGCTCCCTGAAGGTATGTGCCTCACAGGCTTCAAGGGTCCTTTCATTAGCCTGCTGTCTGTCCTGCAGATGCCAGTCTTCACTGCCAGACAGTGAGCAGCGTCGCGCCCGATCAGGGCCCTCTTCCTCCTCCTCAGCACCCCCCAGGGAGAGGCGGCGGTCCCAGCGCAATGTGAGTGGGAGGCGGGAGTGGCGTGGACTGCAGGCTGGGGAGGGCAGAGGTGTCTCGTCGATGAATGTGGTGATCTCATCCCTGAAGAAGCAGGCGCTGGAGCTGGATCCTCTGGGGACCAGCCCCCCCTCAAGAAACTGTCGGAGAGTAGTCAGCTCATTTTCAGGGGGCCGCCGGCGGTGGTGGTAGTCATGCAGTTCAGGAGGAAGGAAGCCAGGGCCACCAGGCTTGCGGGGAGTGGCGACTCGGATGTCATCAGATGATGACCACTTGTGGAGAAAGGATGGAGTGGAGCGGTGGGAGGAGAAGATGTTAGTCTCATCGTGGGACATTCTCCGGGAGATGGGGACCTGAAAGAAGGTAAGGGGAGATGAAGGTGAGGGGAAGGGAGATACTGTGAGGCTTGGGGAAAGCCTCAGAGATAGAGTGAAAGAAGGAAAGAGTTTCAGAGATGGGAATCCATGGGTTATACACATATGGGAGGCTAGTGACCCCTTAAGACCCCAACAGAGTTCCAAGGAGGGGAATATCTGGGTGCGACACACAAGAGAGAAGGGACTGGAGGGTAGGGTGCCCCTTGCAGTCCCTACAACTCACCTGCAGATAGTGCACCCTGTCGTGGGGCAGCAGCATGTGACTCATTGGCAGCAGCTTGACGTCCCTGGGATCCCGTTTCACAGCCGCAGCGCCATTGGCATCAAATCGCACCTTGCAGATCCGCCCATCGCCGTAATCCTCACAGGCCCCATCTGGTGGCGATGGGGAGAAATGGTGCACAACACTGCCAGCTGGGAATCTCCTGTCACCACATGTTCAGGGAGCCTGCATACCCTCCTTTCACATTCCTTTGTTTTCAATGTGTCCCATAGCTCCTGCTGTCTGCCCTCTGAGCTCTCCCCTACCCTCTTCCCGCATGGCGAACCCCTCTTTACAGTTATCCCCGTCCTTGTTGGTCTAGGGAGTATTGGATCTACCCTGTCCCAGCTCACATCCTCAAATGTCTTGCCACCAGAATGAAGAGAAAGATGGAAGCTCGGATCACAATGTTGGGGAGGGGGGTCCCACTGTGGTTTGGAGGTTTACATCCTGTGTCTTGCCCCACCATCACAACCCCAGCTACAACCCTGAATCCTTCCTAGCCCCGCCAGTAGTACTCTGGCCCAACACCCAGTGCTGCCAGGCTCCCCCCTTTGCTGTCTGTCCCAGGGGCAGGGTTTGTGATGAGGGAGATGGAGGGAATATGAGGGGGGGCTTACCATCATCCCCCTCTTCCTCTGTCATGATGGCCACGCACTGCTCCCACACAGTGCGGACATCAGCTCGGTAGCGCTCGCAGGACCAGATGAAGGAGGGAAGCAGCAAGGTCTGAACCATGGAGCACCAGAGCACTGCCAGCACCATCCAGGTGGGGGCGGTATCATAGCGCAGGCTGAAGAAACTCACCACCTTGGGGGTGGGAAGGAAACAGACAGTGAGGGGGAGAGAAACATACATGGTCACAGAAAGAGAGAGGGGGAAGAGACAGACGGCATGAGAGTGAACTGTACAGTCAAATGACTGATTGGCAAAGGGTTCTTAAAATAATTGGTCTTGGGTTTTTGTTTTTTCAAAGTCTCCTTGTTTTGTCCCTTACAGATGTCATGAATGTGAAGGCTGGGCTGCCCTGGGTTTGCTGGAGGACATGGGGGCTTTGAGAGCACGTATTCTGCACTCTCACACGTTAACTGAAGGTGTGAGACCTATAGCAGCCATCCTTTCTCAACAGTGTTCATTATGCACAGGAGTTAAAATAGGTGTCTACAAAGCACAGTTTCTATTCCAGACCCCTGGTCTTGGTAATTCAGAGCTTTGCACTCCTTTCAGCTGTGGGGTTAGCACTTTAAAAAAAAAATTGAGCAAAAATAGTTTGTCCATTTTGAGAATAAGGCAAACATATTCCTGCTGCAGGAGAAGCAAATTCCTGCACCCTGAATGCCTTTAGAAAATACACAGGGCCAAATATAGAGACCTCTTGTTTGGGGAGAGGAGGCAGGTGACAGCCTCTTATCTAAAGTCTCAAGCAATAAGGAGGCTGGGTTAATTGTACACTGATCTCAGCGTGGAGCTAAAGGGACACAGAAAGGGGGCTTCCACATCCCTTCTCCAGTGGAACTCAGGCGAGGGCTAAATCACTCCAAGGAATGCAGCCCACAGTGGGGCAGACTGAGGGGGCTAGCTGAGCACTGCACTGAGCTGGAGACCACTTTACTACATTCTCCACCCTCTCTTGGCCACACCTGCCAATCCCTTGAGAAGGGAATTGGGGAGTGAGTTGGTGTCCTATTGAGGTGAAGAAGGGGCAGCCTACTCCTTACCAAGATGGGCACCCCGGTGAGTGTGTCATACAGGAAGACAATGGCGCTGATGAGGTTGGTCATCTGCATGGAGGTCTTGGCTGACTCTGAGCCATCCAGCGATGACCTCCTCTTGCCCCTGACATCCTCTACAACGATGGCTGGCACATTGAAGGTGTTGTGTGCTGAGGCGGGGAAGGAGGAGGAAGCTTCCTCTGTCTGCCGGTGACGACATCTTTGGTGCCTTTGGTGCGCCCACAGGGTCTGGTAGAAGGTGATGGCCACACACACCAAGCCCATAATGATCCCTCCCAGAAGCAGGAGGCTGAAGCAGACACCAAATCCCAGCCCAATCTTGCTGACGATGAACTGGCAGCCACGGGCATAATAGCGCTCACCATTGTTGTGCCAGCCAATGGAGGGCAGAGTGGAGAGGATGAATGACACCATCCAGATGCCCATCACTGCGTGCAGAGCCTGCTTCTTGGCATTACTCAGCCGGTAGTTTACTGGCCACCTCACCATCCACATACGGTGATAGGACAAGGAAGCCACTGTGAAGCAGGTGGCCAGGGCGAGGGTATAGTATGTGGAGACAAAGACCTTGCAGATGCTCTCGTTCCAGTCATAATCGGAGGACTCGCGCCGCAGCTGCACCACGGCATAAGTGGTGAGGGGAACAGCCGCCATGAGGATGTGGGTCCCAGCTAGGAAGCACAGCAGCAGCTCCAGGGGTTTGTGCTTCTGCTGCTTGGCTGTGATGCTCAGGATAATCCAGGAATTGGCCAGCAGGGCTAGCAGCCCGCATGCCAGCCACCACAACGAATTGTTGTGCAGGGTTGACTCTGACAGGTCACCCACGCTACTGCCTCCACCACGATGCATCATGTTTCCCACCTTAGGAGCTGGAGACAGGGTAGGAGGATCAAGCACAGGGACCCCGCACAGGGGCAGACAACTCTCGCCTCATCTGCTCTGGATAGGAAGCAAGGGGCATGCACAGGAGGGGTCACCAAGAAACATTGCCACAGGGCATATGGGAAGAGCTCTCTCTTTTTCTCTATCCCTTTCTTTGTGCAACCCTTTCAATCTGTTGCTCCTTCCCTCTTTTGCTCTCTTGTTATGTTTCTTTCACTCTTTTGATCACTTCCACTTATTCGCTCCCTTATTCTCTTTCCCTTCTCTTTCTTTTCTGTCTCCCTCCTTTTCTCTGTCTTTCTCACTATCACTTGTTAGAGCTTCCCCTCTCTCTCCCACACATGCTTTCTTTTATTTCCTCTCCCTCTGTTCATCCTCTCTCCCCCTTTACTCCCTCCGAGATGGATCCCCTGCTTCATGCTCCATCCATATACGCCCAGTCTGAGTGAGACCTGCTCTCAGTTCCACCTTTTCCTGGGGCCTGTGAGGACTACACCCAAGTAAACAGGTGTCTCTGGGGCTCAGACCTGTCCAGATATTTCAGTGGGATGCAACTATGTGCCAGATCTTGGCATCTCAGTTCTGGTGTCTTAAGGGATGGAGGGTGGGGGGAGGGCTAACAGAGGGGTTCAGAGAGGCTGTGGGCATAATGGTGGGGTTGGCAAATGCACAGTGCACAGTCCCCCACTCACCAAACACCACAGCCTCAGGGAGCTAATGATATCTGCCCCCCAGCCCTGCTGAAGCTGTAAAAGGGTGGGGGGAAGGAGGGGCAATGGAGGGTGGAGGGAAGGAGAGGCAATGATCTAATCTGTCCAGGGTGCCCCAACCACCAGCCCTGCACACTGTCCTTTCTGCCACTCCCAGAGCTTGTTCTGTTCCTACAAGTCCCCCTCCTCTGGGCAAGGTGCAGGGCTCAACCAGTGAACAACTGGGGGACAGTGAGAAGGGAAGATCCTTTTCCCAGGCTCCCTTGGAGATTCAGGGCTCAAGATTCACTGCAGAAGGGGGAGAAAAGAGAAAAGGCAATTTAAGATATTTCCATCTCCCCAACTCTCTCAACATTCACACACACAAATAGAGCATTCTGATCTAGGCTGTGCAGGGTTCTCCCCAGTGGCTTTAGATAATAGACTATCCAGATGCATGCCTGTCCTGACCTGCAGCCCCCGCAGATCCAGGTCTGGCTCCCCTGCACCCACTCTCATTTCTGCTGACTCCTGACCTGCTGCCTGCCTCAGCCCCTGCCATACTGGTCCTGGGATCCCCTCACACAACACTTCTGCTGATGCACCTCAGTCCTGATCCCCAAGCCGCTGCCCTGTGCTTCCAGTTGTGAATCTTTAGTACAAAGCTGTAAAGCACCTCAAGCCTGTCTTACAAACCCTCTCCCTCCTGGATTTCAGGCCTCAGACCCTCACATCTCTGCAGATACACTTCTGTCTTGATCCACAGTACCTATGCTATTTCACACTTGGGTTCCCCACCCAAAGCTTTGCTAATGCCCCTTATTTGAGATGTATCCTCCCATCCCCCTAATATTCCAGTTCTGGGTCCAGCTATGCCAGTGGCCTCCTGACCCACAGACATCCTGCTGTTCAAGTCTTAGCCCAACACATTTCTGCCATGGCACCTCAATTCTGATCAATAGCTATTCCAGGCCTGGACCCTCACACAAAGCTCTAAGCATGCCCCTCAATCCTGACCTGGAGGACCCAAGCTATTCCTATCCTTAGTTCCCTGCATATCTCTTATGGTGGCCCCCAATCCTGCTCTGCACTAGCCTCATACTATTCCAGCCTTGGGCTCCCCACAAAGTCCTGCCAATGCCCCTCTGTCCTGCCCTGAAGCTCTCCTGATATTCCAATGCTGGGCTCCCCACACAGACCTGCCAATGCCCCTCAGTCCTGCCCTGCAACCCCCCTGCTATTCCAGTCCTTAGGTCACATTATTTCTCTGCCAATATCCTCAAATCTTAATCCACAGTCCACTGTACCATCTCTGGTCACCCCACAGAGTTCTGATGATGCATTTAAATCTTGACCCACACACCTTAAATTCAAGTCCTGGGACAATATACACAGCTCAGCTAGTGCACCTCAATCCTGACCTGCATCCACTTGCTATGTGAGTTCTAGACTCCTGATACACAGCTCTACTGATGCACCACAATCCTGACCTGCAGCACCCACAGCTATATCAGTCCTGGATTATCTGCACATCTCTGCTGCTGCCCCTCAGTTCTGACCCACACAAACCCCTGCCATTCCAGGCCTGGCCTCCCACATTGCCCTGCCAATGCTACTCAGTACTGCAATGCAACCTCCCCTGGTATTGCAATGCTGGGCTCCCCACGCAGCTCTGCCAATGCCTCTCAATCCTGACCTATTCAGATCTCCTATTCCAGTTCTTCGTTCTGATGCACCTCAATTCCTGACCTGCAGCCTCTCTTTTTATCCTCAGCCTCATCTTTCACCCTCCACTCTTGCAATCTGAGCCCCTGTAGCTCCTTTCACTCTGCGAAGGTGCTGAGGCATGTGACTGGACCAGCCTGTCCTCCATGACTGGATTTAAAGACCCCAAGTCTCCCCACTTTGTGGGCTTTTTTAACATACCATCACCCTTGCAGTTAGGCCTGTGGCCTTTGGAGACAGTTATGAAGCTAAAGACCCCCTAATAATCCAAGGAGACGGTATTTTATTGGAGGGGAAATTTCCAGGCCCCACTGTCTCATGTGCCCACCCACACCTGTCACTACACCAGCCAGGACCCCTCCTGTTTTCCATGGGGTCCAAATCTGCTCCCAGGCACTGGGTGGGTGGCTCATGGTGTCTGGGTCTCAGAAGCTTTCTGCTGGCAGATCCCTGTCCCTGTCCCCTTGCTTGCCTGGGCTTCCTGTCAAAAGGCCACCCTCCCACCATCCACCCTGCCAGCTGGGAAGTGCAGCTCATGGACTCGTGACTCAGGGAAAGGCAGAAGAGGAAAGGTCTGAGATGAAGATGACCCAAAAGGAGAGTGAGTGGGTGAGAGAGCCCTAAAGCCTAACAGAGATGGAGCAAGGCGGGAGTATCTGTCTGGCTGTGCTGCCTGGGGCGGGGGGGAGGAAAGGTGCGAGGGCCAGGCCGGAGCTGCAGGGCCTCTTCCACCCACCTTGTCCTTTTGTCTCCTGCCCGAGGCACAGAAACTGGAAAGGGTTACAAAGAAGTTGCCATGGTTATTGCTAAGTGGTGGAGGGGCACTGGGGGCAAAGGATGAAGGGAGCAGTGCAGGGACAGGGCAAGCTGGTTTCCTTTTCCCCTCGAGAGGGATGCAGGGGGGAGCACAAAGGAAAAGAAGGAAAAAGTGTTGGCTGGATAGAATAAGAGCCAGGGAAAGAAGGACAGAGAGGGACAGGGACAAGGTGCAGAGGGCCCCATGGCCAGCAGAATACTGACCAAAAGAGTGATAAGGCCTTAGAGCACAAGCCTCTGTGTGTGGAGGTGACAGTCACCTCCAGGGCAGGAGATGCATCCCGATGGGCTGAGAGTGAGAGGGGAGGGGGAGTGGGGGGGGAGTGGGAGGGGGAGTGCCAAGGGGGGCACACTTGGAGATCGCTAGAGAAGAGGGAAGGTCGAGGCAGGGGGAAAGGAGGAAAAGGCGAAATGCAGCGAAGGGCCAGCCCCCTCCCCCTGGCCACACACTGGCGTCTGGAGCTGAAGGGACCCATCTTACCTCTCGCTGGTGCTGGCGCTGCCATGGCGACCGGAGCATCTCTCCTTGTGTGTGCGGGCGGCTCTGCCGTCCCCCGCTCGCTCCCTCGGCCCACATGCCCCAGCCACAGGGCGCCGCAGGCAGCGGGGCTCGTCCCCGCCAGCCGCCCGCCCGCCCGCCGGAGTGACAGCAAGCGAGCGCGAGATGGAGGGAGCAGCGCTGGCTCCGGATCAGTGGCGCGGGGATCGCCTGTGCTCAGCAGGGAGGGGGGCGGGTGGCGGGGCGAGGAGATACAGGGCTCAGGCTTAATGGCTGAATCGATCGTCTATTAGTGTGTGTGTGTGTGTGTGTGTGTGTGTGAGAGAGAGAGAGAGTGAGTGTGAGTCCCTCCCCTCCGCACTCCCCGAGGCGGGTGTTGTTCTGCTGGGCTTCCGAGCGGTTTGTTTCCTGTTGGGAGTAGGAGGAGTGTGTGTGTAGGGTGCTCTGTTGTGTGTTAGCCTGGGAGAGGCCAGGCTGGTGTCTGCGTGCCCTGCAGGTATGAGGGCGTGCCTAGGTTACGGAGCAGACAGGCTGGTGTGTTACAAGTGTGAGTTGTGTGTGTACTCGGAGAGAGTAGGCTGGTGTGTATTACAGGTGTGAGATCTGTGCAAGTGTGTAAGGGAGAGGGAAGACTGGCCTGTGTGGGTGACAGGTATGTGTGTGAGGCAGAGGGTATACTGGGTGTGAGTGGGGTATGTGGGCAGGAGAGGGCAGGCTGGGGTGTGTATGTGTGTATAGGCTGGGGTGTGCGTGTTACAGCTACAGAGCAGGGCCCAGCCCTGGTTTCTGAGCTGGTTCTTGGCATGATTCAGCTGTAAGGGTAGCTAAGGACAGGCTGGGTTCAGCACTCATTCAGATGCAAGGCACCCACTGTCAGCAGCAGGTAATTTCCCAGGTGCAGCCAAAGCATTCCAATCTGTCTGGCTCTGTCCCATCCTCCCCTTGCTCCCCCACCTTGGACAAATTTGGAGACCCAGATGGACTGGGACTGAGATCCCTCCTGGGCAGAAGTTGAGGAGTCCCTGCCCCCAAGAGAAGGAATTGTGGGGAGGGAGCCAGGGTATGAGATGGAGTCAGAGAGAGAGACTCAGGGGCTTAAGTTACAAGAGGCCATGGAGGGGCTGGTGGCTTCAGAGAGGTCTCTGCATGAGATGAGACCCCAAGAGCTGCCTGGGATGGGTCAGGGTATGGAGATCTGACTCAGCTGGATGGTGGGGTCAGTCAGCTGGTCTGGGGCCTTCCCCCACCATCATTCAACAGCCTGATCCCAGGTCAGGGGTATGGGGAAGGCTGGGATAAAGGGGGCTGGGGGCAATGCCCAGTCAATATCACCTCTCAGACCAGAAGTGTGAAGCTCCAGGACCCATTGAATCCAGTGGGACTAGAAGGTTTTCCCAGGACAATGGACACCCACAAATCCCTCCCTCCTCAGTGTGAGGACCCCTTAGTGAGGTGACTGCACCAGCCAGAGTCCTCATGTATGTTATTTCTAGAAGCTGGCATCTCCCTCTATTAGAATTATTACTATTTATGCAGGGTATTTCCAAGACACCAATTTAACCATAAATTCCTTTATTAAATCCAATGGCTGAACTGTATTTATACATTTGCTTTAATATGCCTCAAAAGCCTAAATAATAAGCAATTTATTACATCCAAACAGCAACAACACATTGATAAGCATTTGATCAAGATACTTAAACATGGGCTAAAGCAAGTGGTGCTTAGACCCATATTGGTCGGCTCCAACTTGGCCAAGCAGCTCTTAGCAATGAACCTTTTAAGAGTTTACTTTTTTATACTCTTTAGCAAACAAGTAACATCATTGCCAATTATCAGACCTTAACTAAGACCAGATGAAGACGTTTCTTATGTAGCCAGTTATTTACTGCATCTTGTACCCAGTTAACCATGTTTTATTTCTATTACTTTAGACCAGACCGTAAAAAGATAACACTGGTATTTTGAAGGGTCCCTACAAGTTTAACACAACTCTTCTTTCTTGTGTTCTCATTCTTTTTGGTTCCACGCTTTGAGTCTATGTGCTCATGCTAATATTGCAACTAAATTTAAAACCATAATTCTCCCATATCTAATGAGGGCCTAGATTCCTACATCTTTCCTCCATCTGGGCTAAGGATGGGATGGGAGTCAAGGGTTCAAGATACATAGAGATCCTGTGGTCCTCCCAGCTTTGCTGTGCTCACTCAAAATGCAGTGCTCATGCCTGACATGAGACCAGGGCACCAAGTGATTTCATCTGAGCTCAACTGGCTGGGGAGGGGTTGGGTCCCAGATATAGCCATCTGTTGTGCTGTGGAACCTTGTGGCTCTTGGTGGTGTAGAGTGATGAAACAGCAAGTTAAGGGTGGCGGGGGTGGTAATTTCATAAGAACCAAAGAGATCTGCTCTCAATCAAGGCATTTTTGCATCTTATTAGCACCTGGGCATGTGGCCCATTTCAGAGGACATGAGCAGAAATAGGACAATATCAGGGTAAAAATGGCTTCATGTCAGGCAGAGAGACATAGACAGAATGAGATGAGCAGGGATAGAGGGCCCACTTCATCCTTATCCTTTACTCCAAAGAGTCTGTCCTGGCTCCTGGCTTGATACCAGGTTTTCTCAGTTGGCACTGGCAAAAGGGATGTGCTAGGGGCATTCCCAAAATGTGAGAGTGGCCACAAAGCCACTGTGTTCAGGTCATTTCTAGGAACATAGGAATTGCCAGACCAGATTAGCCCAGAGTGGTCCATTTAGTCCAGTCTCCTGTCTCTGACAATGTTCTGTAGCAGATGCTTCAGAGGAAGGGTCAAGAAACTCCCTGGGGACAATTTATGGAATAACCTGCCCCTGGGAGTAATTTTTTCCCAGTTGCTGTCACTTAGTGGTTGGTTTATGCCTTGAATTAGGAGGATTTGTATCCATAGCTTCCAACTGGTGTGCAGATCTGTTTGTGACATTTTATTAAAATTCTTTAATGAGACAATTTGCATAATTTCAAATAATTTGCATAAACCCATATACTTCATCTTAAAAATATGTGTGTGCTTAGTGCTGGTGAAAGGTGTTGGCTTGTCTGTTCTGCGGAACGAAAGCCTGTTTATCTACAGGATATCAGCAGGGGAAGCTTCCCACCCATACTGCCTTGCCAGCCTACCTCAACTCTCATCTGGGGTAACTTCCTCTAGGGGTAACGAGTATTTCATGGTCCAGCTTTTGGCAGCTTTTGGCCTTGCTGCTGTGCCTGCTAATCAATGAAAGTGTAGTGGTGAAGAGAGCTGGGCAGGAAAAGGTCATGCTGTTTCACGGAGCATTCTGATATTTCCAGGTATGATTTTGCTCCCATTTGGAATGGAACCGCACAATTTCAAAATTCTCTGTGAAAGGGAAGGGAGTTCCAACTTCAAGGCAATGTGCCTGGCAGATTGCCCTGGAACCCTGAGCTCTGTAGCAGCCTGCTGGCTGAGCTTGCAAGGAGCTGGGCAGGTGAGCTGGCAGGAAATAGGCAGGTTTCTAATGGGACCTGGCTGGCAGGCTGGAACACTGCCTGGATTCCAGAGGAACATGGCCGAAATTGAATCATCTCCACAAAATGTTTTGATTTCAATGAATTGGCAAATTCTGACAAAAAATATTGCATCAGCTTTTTTCTGACCAGCTCCAGCTGAGTTTGTAACGGGAGAGCTGGAAGTCAGCTCCCACAAACTCATCTTCTAGAGGGGCCACCAAACATCTGTTAGTTAGGAACAACTGGGCTGGGCTGGGTTCAAGTTGATGATTTAGATGCAAAAGGCTCTGTAGCTCATTAGCAATGCCTGGAGACATCCAGTCCCCAGTAAGTGTTCATGTTACACTTTCAGGGATAAAGCTTGCTTTCTGGAAAAATAAGCGTCTGACTTTTCAGGAACTGACACACCCAGGTTCTTCCATTCTCTGGACACGCAGAGCATGTGTGCACTTTGAGGGTCTCAGGGCCCAGGTCAGCTGATTCAGGCTTACAGGGCTGGTGCTCGGGGCTAAAATTTGCAATGTTGATTGCAGGCTGGAGCCCAAGGTCTGAAACCTTTCCCCCTTGCGGGATCTCAGACCCTGGGCTGCAGACAGAGCCTGAACATCTACACTGCAGTTTTATAGCCCCTTAAGCCATGAGCGCCTGAGTCAGCTGGCTTGGCTAGTCGTGGCTGTGCCACAGGTCTTGTATTGCAGTGTAGATGTACCCAGAGGCAAAATCTTCCACACACTGCTCTCACTCTCCTTCAAACACATGCTACTGTGAAATGTCCCGCCTTGTTCTTAAAGGGACAACTCCTATTAACAATTATACAAACATTAAAAGTACAACAAATATTGATGCAACGTCCAAATTCACCTCTAAATATAATCTTTTGCTAAATAAAATAATTTTAATAATTATCCAGGGCTCCCACACTAGCTGAAAGAGGGTCATAGGTATAGCTATTTTTCAGGACACCACAAGTCATCAATAGGCCTTGAAGCCATGACCCTTCACTCCACAGCACAGCTATCAGCTACTTGAACAACTGCTAATGGAAGCAGCCTATTAACTTCTTTGTGGAGCAGGTCACAGAGGTTCCTTACAACACACACTCTGCCAATGGATTACACAACTATTGTGAGTCAGCACTGGAATGCTGAATATCAGGATTCCTGGGTTCTCTTTCTGCCTCTGTGAGCAGAGTGTGGTGTAATGGTTAGAGACAACACAGAGAAACACGCAATTTGGCATGTTACTTCTAAAAGGCTGTATAGCTGTAATGTGGGCCTTTCATATTAAAGATTGAGAGTCTATTTCAGCTTTGTCTGAAGTAATTGAGTGAAACCACTCATTTCTCTTATCTGAAAAAATGGATGAATGATAGTTGCATAAAGTAAGAGGACACAAGGCCTTGATTAATATGGGTTATTATGACCCGCACAGAAATACTAACAGCAGGTAGTGGAAGAGTTAGGATTAAAACTTGCATATGCTTGGTTACAGCCTAACACACATTTTCTTAGGCAACTGGGTACCTTATGAAAGAAAGATTTTCTCTCTCTCTCTCTCTTTCTCATATTATGTGTGTGACATTTTCTTTGAGATAGGGGAATGTACGACAGTCCTGCCAAATGCGTGAGTGTACATGACATGTGGCAGATCTGTACTTCCCTCCTGCTTTTCTCCTGGCCTAATGTAATGATGGGGATGTTCTCATACTTTTCTGAATCCTAGTAGCTCTTGGCCCAATGATATCCTGGAGCAGTGAGTTCCACAAGTCGTGTATTGGTTAAAGAATATTTCCTTTTAGCAATTTTCAATGTGTTCTGCCTTTCAGTTTCATTGAACAGCCTCTTGTTCTTGTATTAGGAAAAAGTAAATAGGAGCCCTTGATTTACCTTCTCTTGCTACCCATTATTTAGCATTCCTCTCCTCTCTATACTGAATGAGTCTTTTCCCTGATTGGTTACAGTTAATGTAGCACCCAGTAAGGTGTAGGGGGAGTTCAGATTATTCCTTGCAATATGCATCACTTTGTATTTGTCAGTCCAGAAGTCTACCTGCCATTATGTTGTCCTAGAAGCGACATGCGGTGTGGGGCGGGGGAGGTGTGGGGGCAAGGGGAGGAGGGGGAGATGGAGGTTTGCGGTGACTCAGCTTTTGGGAACACTGCTTGTGACATTCTAGCACATGCAAAGTTGGTGGTGTGAGCATGTGGAGTGTTCTGATGGGGTAGTGTTTTATCTCCACTTTGCACAGGTGTAAACGACCAGGCAAGGCCCAAGGGTGAGGTTGCTCAGTAATTCATGAAGCTCTTTTGTGTTTTCCTTGTGGAGCAGGAGCTGCAGATGTCAGGGAACAACCTCCTCTCTCCATTCTCCTTCCCTCTCCTTTGCCAGGACAACAGCTGTGCCCCTTGTCCCACTAGAGTACCTTGCCGGAGGGGTGGAAGGTCCCTCAACTCCTCTCTGTTCTCTAAGCCCATCCCAACCAGGGCAGGACTCTGGCCCTGGCCTTCCCCCATCACAATTCTACTTAGTGCAGAGACCCCCTCAGTGGTGTAGCCTCACCATGCAAGCACCACTCTTATTCACTTCTGAGGCCGCAAAGAGTTCCCACCCTGAGTTGCTTTGTTGGATGGAATCCCAGGCTTGGCCAGAGAATGGTTCAGTTCCTTGCCAGCCTTTCAAGGGTCACTGTGGACTGTGTAACTAGGGCACAGGAACAAAATGGATCCTCCAAATCTGAAAAAGGCCTCTGGCAAGTGGGGGTCAGAGGAGGGACCTCATAAGTCCAGCGCAAAGAAAATTGGAAACCAGTTGGTCAATGGGTGATGAATAAGGGAGCTGATATTCCTCCTCTTTCCCCTCTTGATTTACTGCTGAGGCAAGCTCTACCTCTGCCACCAGACCTTGCCCTCACAGTTCTCTTGTCCTCTGTATCCTGAGGACCTCTGGAACTCAGCGCCTGTAGGCTCAGCTAAACTGGTACAAAGTTAACAGCCATGACTGAGAAATTTGTTCCAATCCAAGGCCCAGCCCTTGCCCTGGGATTTAAAGCAGAGCACCTCCTCATGGTGAACAAGAGGAACAGCAAGAAAAGAGTGAGCGGAGAGCCCTAGAGAGAGGCCTCTCTAGGGCATACCTACAGGAGAACTGGCAATCCGATAGAGAAGGGCTGAGAGATCTGGAGCAGAGATTCCTTGAAAAATATATGCAAAGAGGATTTAGGGATACTCAGAATGGCAGGCTCCTACACCCCTATAGAGAGGGGCTTAGAGTTCCAGAGAAGAGACATCACGAATGATAATTGCAAAGCTTTGGGGAACCCTGTTCCCCTTCCTCTGTTTGGGGAATGCCAACAAACCAAGGGGGCAGAAGTGCTGGAGCAGACAATTGAAACCTGTGTGGAGGAGCCCAGCTGTTCCAGATTCCCATAATCATGGGGAGAGGGTTGGATGCAAGCACACACACAACCTGGGGTTTTTCCTAGCAAATCCCCATTTGCAGACATTCCCCATGACAGGTGTAAACCATGAGAAAATTGCCAGTGCAGAGCTCCCTGCCTCATGCACCATCATGGTGCCCACTACGGTCCACTGTGGAGGCCAGAGCTGGGCAATGGCAGGCTGCTCCTCTGTCACTGCTGAACTTGGCTGATGAGCCGATAAAGTGGAAAGCAACAGCTGGAAACATTAAATTTTCTCTGTGAGATAAAGAGAAATGAAAAGAGGTGTTGGGTGCCTTCCCTCAGACCTCAGGAATGTAGGAAGAAATGTACAGGACCAGAGACACTGCTGAGGAACAGGAGCGCTGTCCTGCACAGCCCTTAGGGAGGATGAATCATGCTGGGCAACTGAGCAGATTGGGTCTGACAGACTCCACCGGAATCACAGCCTCACGCTGCTGAGTCGAGGGACAGAAATAGACTAGGGAGAGAAGGGACCCGGAGAGATGTGACCATGAGCTGGGGTTATCTTGGCAGACATATTTCTAGCTCAGCAGGGCTGGGCAGCGCAGTCTAGTCACAGAATGCACAGCACTGCCAGTGCCCCTAAAGCCCCTCCATGGTATTCCAGCTCTCTCCATGTTTCCTTCTGGAGCTGAGGTGGGGCACAGTCTCTGGGGCCTCCCAGGGGATCTGTGATGGGTCCTGGGGCTTGACCCAGCCACTAGAGGAAGGGATATGAGTGTGTTTATGGAAACGCTGGTTCCTTACTATAGCCCAGGAGCGGCATAGATAATAGTAATCCAAACAATTATGGAAAGCCTACAACACGTCCAGCTTTTTTTCAAAACCATTGCCATTTCTGGTCATGTGCCACTGGGCAGCGTTCCAGCTGTTGTAATTGTTTTTTCATTGCAGATACTGTTGTGCATTGTTTATTTGGGTCCTTTTGTGCAATTTCATATCAATGTGGTTTCATTTTGCTGTTATTCCTATTTTTTAGTGGTGTGTTATCAGTATGGTTCCATCATTCTGTGTGATGGTTCATAAATTGCAGTGGTTTGTCATTGTGTGTTGCAGCTTTTCAGAGTTGGGTATCATGGTTGTTATCATTGTGTTTGTGGTTGTGTACTATTGTGGTGGTCTATCAACTATTATACACAACTATTCTGCCATTGTATGTCAATTTGTTTGAGTTTTATTGTGGATTATTATGCTTGTTTTAAACATTGTATACTGTGTTTTTAATTCACTGTGGTTGTGTCATGTTTTGGTGTACTAATATGCGTATTTATGCTCGTGTTTAGTGTTGTGGTTGTTTAACATCACTATTATGGTTGTTAAGGTTGTAGCCAGATTTTCATTTTAATGGAGGTGAAAACATTCTATAAAATCTGTTTTTGGAGTTAGAGGAGTAATTTCAAATGCAGCGTTGTAGTTTGAGAACTGCTGAATTTTCTAAGGAATCTTGAAAGGGGGAAAAAAAACAACATGAGATCAGTATGAGGTCAGTTTCAACCATTTCAAAAAGCACTATGTGATCAAAAATTTCCAGTGTCTACCTTTTTTTTAAACATCTTTTTACAACATACCAGAGCAGTCTGAGATATGAAGTTAAATACATTTGTGTCATCTCTGAGTAGTTGGGAAGAATGGATGTTAAAAGTCACAACATATTTTGTATGTTTATCGAGGAAGGATTGGGGAGGTAGCTGGAAGCTGATATGGGTTTGATTCCCTGATCTGCCACATATTTCCTGTATGACCTTGGATGAACCACTTAGAGAAAAATTTCCAGAATGTACAGGTACATTGAGGGGGAAAAAAAAAAAAAGACTAGTGTGAACTAATAAGGATGAATTATGTTCCAAATAATAGAATTTTATTCAGTAACAAGATCAGTGAAAAGAAAAATCTGTATAATTTTAAAGCAAATACATTAAAAAATTAATACAGTAAAAGCTTTGTTATCTGGCATGTTGGGGGGCTGGGGGGTGCCGGTTAGTCAAAAGTTCTGGTTAACTAAGACGGGGTGAGGCTTCATCTGGGGGTGCGGGCTCTGGGGTGCAGCCCAGGATGAGGGGTTTGGAGTGCAGGAGGGGGCTCCAGGCTGGGGCCAAGGGGTTCAGAATGCGGAAGGTGGTGCGGGGTTTGGGCTCTCGGAGGGAGTTTGGGTGTGGGAGGGGGCTCAGGGCTGGGGGTAAGGGCACGGGACGGGGGGGTGAGGCGTGGGCTCTGGGAGGGAGTTTGGGTGCAAGAGAGGGCTTGGAGCAGGGGGTTGGAGCGTGGGAGGGGTTTCGGGGTATCGAATCCAGGCGGCGCTCACCTTGGGTGGCTTCTCGCAAGCGGCAACATGTCCCTCGGCTCCTAGGCGGAAGTGCAGCCAGGTGGCTCTGTGAGCTGCCTCCGCCCGCAGGCGCTGCCCCCACAGCTCCCATTGGCCACGGTTCCCAGCCAATGGGAGCTGTGGGGCCAGCACTCAGGGCGGGGTGGGGGGGCAGTGCATGGAGCCCCCATGGCCATTCCTCCACCTAAGAGCAGCAGGGACATGTCACAACTTCTGGGGAGCCACGTGGTGCCAGTGAGGGAGCCTGCCGGCTCCGCGCCAACTGGACTTTTAATGGCCCGGTCAGTGGTGTTGACTGGAGCCGCCAGGGTCCCCTTTCAACCAGGTGTTCTGGTCAAAAACCAGACCCCTGGCAACGCTATTGAAGATTTGTATTGGAGATATCAGAAATGCCCGTTTCTAGAGCTTTCTGTTGTCTAAAGTGCCGGATAACACAGCTTTTACTGTAAAAGACTAGAACATAATTATCAAGAGGAAAGAACATTCATGTCCAATTTAGCTACACACACCCAACTGTGGCTCTCAAAGGTCAGCGTATGTGAAGCTGGGGTTGTCCTTAAAGTCCCCCAGGGTGGAGTGTTTGGGGTAAGGCTGGCCCCTGATGCCATATGGTATATTGCTGGGGGTGTAGGGAGGTGCTGCAATGGAGTTCTCCATGGACTGCAAAGGCAGGAGAACTCGGGATTGTTGAACTTGTAGGTCCACAAAGAGTCCCAGCACCTGTGTTTGCTGCCAGAGATGCCCCATTGTGCCCAGATGCGTCTCCCTCTCCTTTTCCTGCTGGGACTCCTGGGCCTTTCTCTTGTCTGCTCTTACCTTCTCCAGACTGTCTGCAATGTTCACCCTCTAGGCCCTGTGCTAATGGTCTGATGCAGCATTGCATCCCAAGTCCTCTTTTTTCTCTTCCTTGTCTGGCTCAGGCATTCCACGGGTGTGGAGAGGGAAACCCTCTTAGCTGCAACAGCAGATATAACACACAGAGGTGTCATTGTCAGTACAGTCACAACAGAAAGCAAAACTTAAGATTCAGAACTCCCTTCTGCTGCTCCCCTAAAGTGTTAAACAAGACATGCTTATTGACACTTCTGCTTTGGAGTGATTGTGCCTGGCACCACTCACAGCTCCACCTCCACCTGTCCCTGGAGGGGGGAGGACAGGGCCTGAAGTGCCTGCGCACCTCCAGGCCCTGCAGAGGCTCCTTTATGGTGCAGGTAGTCCGGCGTGGAGCATACTGGTGCACACCTTCCTGTGCCGCTTCCAAGGGCTCCAGTACAACTGGCAGCTCCTTTATCTCCATCCAAGAGGTCTTCCGCAAGACCCCTCCAGGCTGCCAGTCTTCTACCAGGACTTCCTCCGGACCTGGAAACTGGTTTCAGTGACCAGGTCCGTGGCAGCTACCAAGAGGGAGGATCTCCTAGCGGAGCCCCTGCTACACAACCCCCAGCTCCATGTGCAGGTGGCGGAGTCCCCCCTCGATGTGACAGAGGTTGGTCCTGGCAGAAGTCACCAGACTCGGAGACCTCCTGGACTACAACTGGGGAGAGTGGCTGGATCCCCTGATGCTTGCTCAGCACATTGGGCTCTCCAGCCCTTGTACTCCCTGGTGAGTACTTCAGGAGGTGAGGGCTGCTTTGCCACCCACTGCTCAGGTCTACCTCAACCGGGTCCTGCGGGAGGGCAGCACCTGCCCACCCTACACCCCAGGCCCTCTGGACTGTCTCGTGGGGCCCCTGCCCCGTGGACCTACCCAGCCATCCCACCCCTTCACCGTGAGCTGGCTGCAAATCGTGGCTCATTTCTGGACCGCGCCAAAGAAACATCTGTACATGCTCATGCTCCACACCCTTCAAGTCCTCACCCTCGTGTCCCGCCCTGACATGAACTGGAGGGAAGGATAGCTCAGTGGTTTGAGCATTGGCCTGCTAAACCCAGGGTTGTGAGTTCAATCCTTGAGGGGGCCATTTAGGGATCTGGGGCAAAAATTGGGGATTGGTCCCCCTTTGAGCAGGAGGTTGGACTAAATGATCTCCTGAGGTCCCTTCCAACCCTGATATTCTATGATTCTATGACCTCCTACACCTCTGGAGGGTGAGGAACCCCAATGGGCCAGCCTATACTCCACCCTGGTTCCAAGGGATGTCAGTTCATGGAGCCGTGAGCATGGCCATGTTTTTGGCACAGTTCACCCCTGTCTTGGACACCTGCCCCTTTTGCGGTATGAGGGAGACCCTGGCGAACATGTATCTGGAGTGCACCAGGTTGCAGCCCCTGTTCCAGCTCCTCTTAGACATCCTATTGCATTTTTGGCTGCACTTTTCCCTTCACCACCTTATCTACGCACTCCCTATCTGTGGCCCCACAAAGTTGCGGGACCTCCTTGTCAACCTCCTCCTAGCGCTGGCCAAAATGGCCAACTACAAGACCAGGGAGAGGAGGTTGGCTGATGGGGTTTCCTGTGACTGCGGGGCCTATTTCCGATCCTTGTCCGCTCATGCATCCAGGCAAAGTTCCTCTGGGCAGCATCCGCTGTCTCCCTTGACACCTTCGAGGAGCAGTGGGCGCTGTCTGGGGTTCTCTGCTCGGTGTCCCCATCAGGTGCCTTTCATTTAGCTCTGTGACCTCACTCCTGTCCCTGTTATATCTTTAGTTGTCCCCCGTAATTAATTGAGATCCCGGACCTTGTGAATCCTCCCCTTCGGCTGGATCCCAACAGGACCACTCACAGCTCCAGCCATGGTGAGTGTAGGCCACCAGGGGTGAGGGAAATGGAGAGAATTGCTTGATTGCATGACACTATGAAGATAGGGCACTGGCATTGTCATTTGCCACAGGCAGTGGTGATTTGTTAGCTCAGTGCAGAGCAGAGCAGAGAGTGCAGCTGCTGCTAGTGTCCCAAAGCTGCCCGGGCCTGTATGTTGCTGGCCTGTGTACTGCAATGGTGCTTGCTGAAGTTATCGCTGAGTGGTGTGGGAAAGTGTCCTACCGCATAGGAAGAAATAAGGCTGCCATCCCTAAAAACCTTTGGGAGAAGATTGCAGAGTACCTCAGTGAAAGTTTCATCCAGATCTCTCAGAAGGATTCAAGGGACGTCCCAGTGTACATAAACTGCCCCACATGGTCCCCCTTGCAGTACCAGATTTACCAGTTTACCCCGGCTCCTCCCTTGCTCCAGGGACCAACCCTAGCTTCTGCCCTGCTGTGCTTTTGCCCCCGGCCCCTGCCTTGCTCCAGTCAGCAGGGACTAATCCTCTCCCCATGCCCCACTGTGCTCATCTTGCCCTTAGCCCCTTCCTTGCTCCAGCTGGGGACCAGTCCTTCCTCCTCACCATGCCCTGCTGCCAGGGTGGATAAAAATTAATGTCTTTTTAAAAAAAATTAAAAAATTGGATTTTTTAAATTTAAATCGGATTTTTGAGGGAAAAAACCTATCTAAAGATAGTTTTAATTAAGATACATTATATCTCATCATGGAATAGGGATTATAAATTCTAATTCTATAGTATGAGACAATATATTAATGTCATCTTTAAGAAAAGTTTTGTAAACAAGTTCTAATATTTCATGGATTAGGGACCCAATCTTATGGGGTTTCACAGGCTTCTGTATAGATTATTTAGGTTAATCTTTCTATCTAACCAATGGGACTTAGTGCTCAGTCTAGAAGATACCATCAGAGATGCTTAGTTTTGCAGTTCTCAAACTGTGGATTTGTGTCTCCAGAGGTAAAATGCTTGTTAACAGCAAACATGTATTTAAATAAATAATTAATATGTAAAGGCGAGAAATAACAGACCTCAACCCTACTGTCCCTCTGCAAATTTGTGTACACAGAGTCAATCCCTTACCTCTCTTTAAAAGTGAAAAGTTTCAAAAACTTCAATGAATAGAAGATTGTTGGGGGTGGAATATATCTGGACAAGGAGATGAAGTGTGGAGATAAATGTGAGAAGCAAGGGACATACGCTTTTTTGTTAAAATATTATATGTTTGCTGTTGAAGAAAAAAATCCAGAATACTTAATGTTGTTGTTTTAGTTAAGTCTGAAGCACTTACACGAGAGGAAAGTGATCAGGAACAGTCAGCATGGATTCACCAAGGGAAGGTCATGCCTGACTAATCTAATCGCCTTCTATGATGAGATTACTGGTTCTGTGGATGAAGGGAAAGCAGTGGATGTATTGTTTCTTGACTTTAGCAAAGCTTTTGACACGGTCTCCCACAGTATTCTTGTCAGCAAGTTAAAGAAGTATGGGCTGGATGAATGCACTATAAGGTGGGTAGAAAGTTGGCTAGATTGTCGGGCTCAACGGGTAGTGATCAATGGCTCCATGTCTAGATGGCAGCCGGTATCAAGTGGAGTGCCCCAAGGGTCGGTCCTGGGGCTGGTTTTGTTCAATATCTTCATAAATGATCTGGAGGATGGTGTGGATTGCACTCTCAGCAAATTTGCAGATGATACTAAACTAGGAGGAGTGGTAGATACGGTGGCAGGTAGGGATAGGATACAGAGGGACCTAGACAAATTGTAGGATTGGGCCAAAAGAAATCTGATGAGGTTCAACAAGGATAAGTGCAGGGTCCTGCACTTAGGACGGAAGTGCATGTCCCCAATGCACTGCTACAGACTAGGGACCGAATGGCTAGGCAGCAGTTCTGCGGAAAAGGACCTAGGGGTGACAGTGGACGAGAAGTTGGATATGAGTCAACAGTGTGCTCTTGTTGCCAAGAAGGCAATGGCATTTTGGGATGTATAAGTAGGGGCATAGCCAGCAGATCGAGGGACGTGATTGTTCCCCTCTATTTGACATTGGTGAGGCCTCATCTGGAGTACTGTGTCCAGTTTTGGGCCCCACACTAAAAGAAGGATGTGGAAAAATTGGAAAGAGTCCAACGAAGGGTAACAAAAATGATTAGGGGTCTGGACACATGACTTATGAGGAGAGGCTGAGGGAATTGGGATTGTTTAGTCTGCAGAAGAGAAGAATGAGGGGGGATTTGATAGCTGCTTTCAACTACCTGAGAGGTGGTTCCAAAGAGGATGGTTCTAGACTATTCTCAGTGGTAGAAGATGACAGGACAAGGAGTAATGGTCTCAAGTTGCAGTGTGGGAGGTTTAGGTTGGATATTAGGAAAAAGTTTTTCACTAGGAGGGTGGTGAAACACTGGAATGCGTTACCTAGGGAGGTGGTAGAATCTCCTTGTCATAAATATAAAGGGAAGGGTAAACCCCTTTAAAATCCCTCCTGGCCAGAGGAAAAATCCTCTCACCTGTAAAGGGTTAAGAAGCTAAAGGTAACCTCGCTGGCACCTGACCAAAATGACCAATGAGGAGACAAGATACTTTCAAAAGCTGGGAGGAGGGAGAGAAACAAAGGGTCTGTGTCTCTGTCTGTCTATATGCTGCTTTTGCTGGGGATAGAACAGGAATGGAGTCTTAGAACTTTTAGTAAGTAATCTAGCTAGGTATGCGTTAGATTATGATTTCTTTAAATGGCTGAGAAAAGAATTGTGCTGAATAGAATGACTATTTCTGTCTGTGTGTCTTTTTTGTAACTTAAGGTTTTGCCTAGAGGGATTCTCTATGTTTTGAATCTAATTACCCTGTAAGGTATCTACCATCCTGATTTTACAGGGGTGATTCCTTTACTTCTATTTACTTCTATTTCTATTAAAAGTCTTCTTGTAAGAAAACTGAATGCTTTTTCATTGTTCTCAGATCCAAGGGTTTGGGTCTGTGGTCACCTATGCAAATTGGTGAGGATTTTTACCAAACCTTTCCCAGGAAGTGGGGTGCAACGGTTGGGAGGATTTTGGGGGGAAAGATGTGTCCAAACTATGTTTCCCAGTAAACCCAGTTAGAGTTTGGTGGTGGCAGTGGATATTCCAAGGACAAAGGATAAAATTAATTTGTACCTTGGGGAAGTTTTAACCTAAGCTGGTAAAATTAAGCTTAGGAGGTTTTCATGCAGGTCCCCACATCTGTACCCTAGAGTTCAGAATGGGGGAGGAACCTTGACACCTTCCTTAGAAGTTTTTAAGTCAGGCTTGACAAAGCCCTGGCTGGGATGATTTAATTGGGGATTGGTCCTGCTTTGAGCAGGGGGTTGGACTAGATGACCTCCTGAGGTCCCTTCCAACCCTGATATTCTATGATTCTATGATTAAGTCAAACAATTTAAATGTCTGTCTGGTGATGTTCTCCTCCTAATACAGCTTGGCAAGAAAATCCTCCAAATATTAATGATTAACCTGTTGAATTGGCGATAGTTGATCGCCCAATGACTTCATAAATATCTGCTTCAATTACCTTTAGTAAATGAAATAACCAAACAATCATTCATTTTCTCACATAGCTGTAAAACTCATCTGAAAAGTTTTCAAAATAAATCACTGTTTAAAAATGTATAGTGTGTACCTTCTAAAAATGAAACCTACATCTATCTCTGAGTTGTGAAGAATATGTATTAAGGTTATAACAACCAACAAGAATGCACTTTTATGTAGAAAACCATGATTAAATCGAGTCTTCCTGACTAGTGATTTAAATCATGATTTAAATCAAATCCACCCTGCCCACTGTGCTCTTGCCCCTGGCCCCTTCATTCCCCAGGGGGGCCCACAAATATGTTTGGTGCTGGCCACACAAAAAGTTAATCCTGTCCTGCCCCCTTGCCTAGGGGAATGAAAAACAGATAACAATGCTACCTCCCCTTGTTGTACTGCTACCTCTTCTAGCATGAGTAAATTAATGCAAAGTCGATAGCTGTGTCCAGTTAAATTGGGGTGCCATCACTGTAATGAGAAATAAATTTAAACACTTACCTGAGGATCCTTCCCTTACATTGGGCTTGTCTGTGCTTGGCTGCTGGGACTGACTGGGCTGTGGTGGAGTCTCAAACAGGTCCTGGCTCACAGCATAGCTGGACCCTCCCTCCCCGCCCCGGTTGCATGTCCCCTATCCTCCTCCTCCTCCTTCTTGTCCTTGCTGTTCAGGTCAGTGATCTGTGGCTTGGGCTCACTGGAAGTATCCATGGTGCTGTGCGGGGAGGTGATGGGGTCTCTCCCAAGCATGGCATGCAGCTCTTTGTAAAAGCAGCAAGTCTGCAGTTTGGCACCAGATCGACTGTTGGCCTCCCTGGCCTTCTGGTATACCTGCTGCAGTTCTTTGGCTTTCACATGGTACTGCTGCTGGTCCATGTCATGCCCCTTCTCCTGCATCCCCTGTGCAATCTGCTCATAGGTGTTGATGTTAGTAAGGCTTGTCTGTAGCTGTGCTTGCACAGCTTCCTTTCACCACAGGCCCAGGAGATCAAATATTTCCTGTCTACTCCAAGCCAGCGTGCTTCTGCAGTGTGTAGCTGGCATGGTCAGCGAGGCAGTTGCACACAACAGCGGAGAGCTGCTAGGTGTGCTCTCCAAGCTGGGCAATCAGGAAAAGGCATTTCAAAAATTCATGGGATTTTAAAGGAGATGGGGGCCTTCTGCTCTATGTGACACCTGGGCAGTGGAGTTCACTGTGGAACAGCTTCTGGAGGACTGTTAGGGTTGACATAGGTAATGCAGTGTCTGCACTCATGCTGCGTCAATTTCAGTACATTAAGCTGGCTCAACACTAGTCAAGGAGACAAATTTAAGTGTAGACACATGCACAACTAGGCTGATGCAAGGCAGCTTACGTCAACCTAACTTTATAGTGTAGGCCAGGCCTACGTCCCATTTTCAAAAGTGAGCTATATACTTAGAAGCCTGTCTCACTGAAAATCAATGAGCCTTAAGCTCTTAAATACCCAACTCACTTCTGAAAATGGCTCCTAGGGTGGGATTCACAAGAGGGATTTAGTGTGAGTGTTGCAGCACCTAACCTGTAGGTGCTCTGCCACCAGGTAGACTTCACAGCCCTGAGTTAGGCACCTAGGCTCCCTATAGAATGCACGGGGAGAATTAAGCACCTAGGAATTGGATTCACAAAAGCCATCAAGCTGAGTGGGAAGCTGCCTAAGCTAGCCAATCGGAAATGCCAAGGTGAGCAGTGTGGCCTAAGCCCTGGGTCATAGGGAGGCTCCTCTCTCTGCTCAGGAGTCACAGCTATGAACCCTGTCTTGGAGTTAGATGCCATGACATCCTCGGGTGCAGTGCAGACCAGTGAGGGGCTGCATCACCATTTGCCCTGCAAGTTTGGGTGCCTCATAATGCTTTGCTGCTATAGCTTCCAACATGGGCTTCTCACAAACAGCCAAACACTTGAGTGTCTGTGTAAAGCCACAGGCTTGGTCCAGCAGCTCTGACCCCAGCAGCCTGTCAGCAAACACCAGCCACACTCTGGCTTCCCCCAGCTTTGGTTATTACTTGCAGGGTGACCCCAACCCAGTCCCAGTCCTGGATTTCCCCCCCAAAATGTGCAGCAGTCTCCTGAGCAGTTCAGATATATTAGGTCCGTTGGCCCTCTAAGGGGATCAATACACAGCAGTCTGCTAGTTTAAATGGAGTTACCCAATCAATTCACAACACTGGATTAGTTCTAATTAAAGAACAAAACAAGTTTATTTAACTACAGAGAGATAGATTTAAAATGAATACAAGTAATGGGGCATTAAAGTCAGAAATGTTTAAAAGAGAAATAAAAATAAAATGCATTCTGAACTTAACAAACTAGCCTTGGTTCAAAGTGAAATCCTTTACCACATGTTTTCAGTACATTGCTCAGGTCAGGATCTGCTCCCAAAGTCCATAGGCTGTTTCTTTTGTCCTCTTTGGGGTGGGGGGGGAAAGAGAGATAGTTAGGTGGGGATCACTTTGAGGTGTTTTTGCCCTTGACTTTTATAGTTCAGTCACCTTTTGAAATGCATTTGCCTGAGCGTTACCTCTACATAAAGTTCATTGCCTCTGTGAAGTTGGAGTCAAGGAGTCTGGTGGTGAAAGAAGTTCCATGCTGTTGTTTGCTAAGACACAGATCTGTTTGTTCCTGCCCCCTTCCTTCCTTGCTAAAGACTGGCCACTTGATAAGTGATTGCCCATCAGCTTTGATGACACCTGATTACAGGCATCAGCTTTGTCCATTGTCTTTGAGAAACAAGTTTACCCATTCTCCAGACTTGTCTGGTAAACACACTTCAGTCATGATTTCAGCTTATGTTCATAACACTAAATATAATATTGCTACACACATTTCACTATAATATTATTGACCAGCAAGTTATTAGTTTTTAGTGGTAGTGCACAAAGCATATTTTGTACAAAGACTATTACAACAGAGAGTAGGGTGTGAATACAGGGGTGCATTCCATCACAGAGGCCTAAACCAGGTCCACCATTTTTTAAGAAAGGAGGTGATGTAGTGTCAATAGCCCAATGGTTAGGTGCCTTCCACCAGCATGTAAGCAACGTGGGTTCAAATTCCCTTTCTACCTACTGGGGAGCAGGCACTTGAGCCTGGGGCTCTGAGAAAAGTGTTCTGATTTCTGGGTTGGGGTTGTGCTGGGGTAGAAATCTAGCCTTGTGTAGCTGCTCCACTTTATATAAAATACTCGAATATTGATGTTGCCAGAGAGAGACTGACCTTTCCAGTGCAAAATTTTCCAAACTGACTAACAGTACGTCTACACTGCAAAATAAATAAATAAATAAATAAATACCTATGGCAGTGAGTCTCGCAGCTTGGGCCAACTGACTTGGGCTCATGGGGCTTGTGCTTCAGGGCTAAAAATTGTAGTGTGATCGTTCAGGCTCGGAGTGGAGCCTGGGCTCTGAACCTGGGTGTTTCAGGAAGACCTTCCCCTTTGTCGAGTTTCAGAGCCCCAGGCTTGAGCCCTAGCCTGAATGGCTACACAGCTACTTTTCGCCCCACAGTGAAGCCTGAGTCATTTGACCTGGGCTCTGAGACTCACTGCCATGGATCTTTTTGTGCAGTGTAGACATACCCTAAATGACTGAGGCTTGTGCTGCACTCCAAAATTTTGCTGCCATAGCTATGTCAGGAAGGAGTGTTAAAAAATCACTATCACCCCAGCTCCAGCACAGTGCTTAGGGCAAGCCCCTAGAATGTAGAAGACCCAAGTTTCAGACCCTGCTTCTACACCTTGTTAAATATTTTGTACACAGTGGAACAGCTTCAACTTGAGAGAGTCCCGCCCTAGCATACCCTAGAGCCCAGAGGTGAGGGGTCTCACCTGAGAGGGAGAGGAGATGTGTTTGAAGTCCCTGCTCCACATCAGGGTTAGTAGGCTGGGGAATCCTGCTAGGGCTTAGAGGGCTCAGTTAGGTGCTGAGCTGCTCAGTGGTGTCAGGACTAAGATGACTGTGCATGTCTGCTGGCAGAAATTTAGGCACCTAGGGGACTTTGGCAGTGGAAACGTAAGCATCTAGGGAGTGTAGGGGGGTTACACAGCAACAGAGTGGTGGTTTGAGGAGCTAACTTTAGGATTTGGGCACAAAGAGTGGCAGCTAATTCCCCCTTGTGACTCTCAGGCACTTTTGAAAATTATGCCCTAAGTCTCTGTCTCAATTCCCCCATGTGTAAAATGGTGCTAATAGCAGTGCCCTACCTCACGGGGGTGTTGTGAAGACAAATGCATTGTGAAGGGCTCGGACGCTATCGCAATGGGGGTCAGATAAGTGCTGTAGAAAGCTAGACTAGTTATTAAGGTTTTCCAGGTTACTGTGTGGAATGTCACAGAAGAGTTCTGGTGACACAGTGTTACTGATTGCATGCTAGGAGACACGTATACTGTCACACACTTAGGCCTGGTTTACACTACGAGTTTATGTTGGATTTAGCAGCGTTAAATTGAATTAACCCTGCACCCGTCCACACAACGAAGCCATTTTTTTTGACATAAAGAGCTCTTAAAACCGATTTCTGTACTCCTCCCCAACGAGTGTGGACATAATTTGAAGGTATTGGCCTCCGGGAGCTATCCCACAGTCCACCATTGTGACTGTTCTGGACAGCACTCTGAACTCGGATGCACTGGCCAGGTGTACAGGAAAAGCCCTGGGAACTTTTGAATCTCATTTCCTGTTTGGCCAGGCAAGCTCATCAGCACAGGTCACCATGCAGTCCCAGAATCGAAAAAGAGCTCCAGCATGGGCCGAATGGGAGGTACTGGATCTGATCACTGGATGGGGAGAGGAATCCGTGCTATCAGAACTACGTTCCAAAAAATGAAATGCCAAAACATTTCAAAAAATCTCAGAGGTTATGAGGGACAGAGGCTACAGCAGGGATGCAACACAGTGAAACTTAAGGAGCTCAGACAAGCAAAGCCAGTATGCATCCGATGAAGTGAGCTGTAGCTCACGAAAGCTCATGCTCAAATAAATTGGTTAGTCTCTAAGGTGCCACAAGGACTCCTTTTCTTTTTGCGAATACAGACTAACACGGCTGCTACTCTGAAAAGAATCAAACGGACGCTCCTGGACAGAGCCGCAGACGTGCTGCTTCTACACTGAGCTGCATGCAATTCTAGGGGGGGCCGCCACCACTACCCCACCCTTGTCCATGGACTCCGATGATGGGGTACTCTCCGCCATGGCTGAGGATTTTGCGGACGGGGAAGATGAGGAGGAGGACGAGCTTGAGGAGAGCACACAGCACAACGTTCTCCCCGACAGCCAGGATCTTTTTATCACCCTGACTGAAATACCCTCCCAATCCAATGAAGCCGGAGAAGGGACCTCTGGTGAGTGTACCTTTTTAAATATAATACATGTTATAAAAGCAAGCATTTTTTAATGATTAAGTAGCCCTGAGGACTTGGGATGCATTCGTGGCCAGTACAGCTACTGGAAAAGTCTGTTAACGTGTCTGGGGATGGAGCGGAAATCCTCCAGGGACATCTCCATGAAGCTCTCCTGGAGGTACTCTAAAAGCCTTTGCAGAAGGGGAGAGCAGCCTTATTCCATCCTCCATGGTAGGACACTTTACCATGCCATGCTAGTAGCAAGTAATCTGGTATCATTGCATGACAAAGCCTGGCAGAGTATGGTCCTGGTGTTTGCTGGCATTCAAGCAACATCTGTTTTTTATCTCTCTGTGTTATCCTCAAGAGAATGATATCGTTCATGGTAACCTGGTTGAAATAGGAGAACGTTATTAAGGGGACATTCAGAGGTGGCAGTTCCTACTGGGCTGTTTGCCTGTGGCTGAAAAGAAATCCTCCCTGCAGTTAGCCACGCGGTGGGGGGGTGGGGGAGGGATTGGCGCTGATCTGTTCGTGTTTGGCTAGCAGGGATCTTCCCTGATGCCAGCCACCTGGTTGGGGTGAGGGGTAAAGCAATCGTTCCAGAGAATTGGATGGGCGGGGGGCTGTTAGCTTGGTTTCTGCTGCTGCACGTTAACAGGAAAACCGCAGCACTAAATGGCCAACTCAACGTGCTCTGCTTGGTATGGGAGAGGAGGGCGTTGCTGTTATGAAGGTTGTAGAAGCTGAAAGACTATGGCTTACCATGGCCGCCTGCAAGCTGAATTCTGTTGCCCGGCACTGCGTGTGTGATCTCTAACACCAAAGCCGCAGGCACTCAATATAAGATACAAAATGCGACCTTGTACCAAAATCACATGTGCCATGTAATGTGAATAGTGTTGTTCACTGTGAAAGAGTATAGCCATTGTTCTGTAAAATGGATCTTTTAAAATACTTCACTCCCTTTTTTTCTTCCAGCAGCTTCAAATGTTTCAAGCCTCCCTCCTCCGTCCCAAAGGCTATCTCAGATAAGGTGGCGAAAAAAACGCACGCGCGATGAAATGTTCTCTGAGGTCATGCAGTCATCCGGCACTGACAGAGCTCAGCAGAATGTGTGGAGGGACACAGTAGCACAGTACAGGACAGTGGCCGATGAACTGAGGAGAGGTGGCGGCAGGAAGATCAGATGAGGCATGAGGCAACGCTGGGGCTACTGCGGGATCAAACAGACATGCTCTGGCATCGGGTGGAGTTTCATGAATGGCAGCAGGATCACAGACTGCTGCTGCAGCCGCTGCTTAGCCGCCCTCCCTCCTCCCCAAGTTCCATAGCCTCCTCACCCGGATGCCCAAGAACACAGGGTGGGGAGCCTTCGGGCACCCAACCAGTCCACCCCAGTGGACAGCCCAAGGAACAGAAGGCTGGCATTCAAGAAGTTTTGAAGTGGCCTTTTCCTTCCCTCCTTCCCTCCTCCCACACCCCACCCGGGCTACCTTGTGGGTTATCTCCCTATTTTTATAATCAATTAATAAAGAATACATGTTTTTAAACGATAGTGACTTTATTTCCTTTGCAAGCAAGCTGTGATTGAAGGGGGGAGGGCGGGTGGCTTACAGGGAATTTAGAGGCAACCAAGGGGGCGGGTTTTCATCAAGGAGAAACAAACAGAAGTGTCACACAGTACCCTGGCCAGTCATGAAACTGGTTTTCAAAGCTTCTCTGATGCGCAGCGCTTCCTGCTGTGCTCTTCTAACCGCCCTGGTGTCTGGCTGCGCGTATTCAGAGGCCAGGCGATTTGCCTCAACCTCCCACCCCTCCATAAACGTCTCCCCCTTACTCTCACAGAGATTGTGGAGCACACAGCAAGCAGCAATAACAATGGGAATATTGGTTTCGCGGAGGTCTGACCTAGTCAGCAAACAGTGCCAGCGACCCTTTAAACATCCAAATGCACACTCTACCACCATTCTTCACTTGCTCAGCCTATAGTTGAACAGCTGCTGACTACTGTCCAGGCTGCCTGTGTACGGCTTCATGAGCCATGGCATTAAGGGGTAGGCTGGGTCCCCAAGGATAACTATAGGCATTTCAACATCCCCAACAGTTATTTTCTGGTCTGGGAAGTAAATCCCTTCCTGCAGCTGTTTAAACAGACCAGAGTTCCTGAAGATGTGAGCGTCATGAACCTTTCCCGGCCATCCCACGTTGATGTTGGTGAAACATCCCTTGTGATCCACCAGTGCTTGCAGCACCATTGAAAAGTACCCCTTGCGGTTTATGTACTGGCTGCCCTGGTGGTCCGGTCCCAAGATAGGGATATGGGTTCCGTCTATAGCCCCACCACAGTTAGGGAATCCCATTGCAGCAAAGCCATCTAGTACAAGCTGCACATTTCCCAGAGTCACTACCTTTGATAGCAGCAGCTCAATGATTGCGTTGGCTACTTGGATCACAGCAGCCCCCACAATAGATTTGCCCACTCCAAATTGATTACCAAGTGACCGGTAGCTGTCTGGCGTTGCAAGCTTCAGCAGGGCTATTGCCGCTTGCTTGTGAACTGTGAGGGCTGCTCTCATCTTGGTATTCTTGCACTTCAGGGCAGGGTAAAGCAAGTCACAAAGTTCCATGAAAGTGCCCTTACGCATGCGAAAGTTTTGGAGCCACTGGGAATCATCCCAAACCTGCAATACTCCGTCCTTGTTTCCTGTGCCCAGAATTGGTGTTCCACGGCATGAGCCTGCCCCAGTAACACCATGATCTCCAAATTGCTGGGGACCGCGGTTTTAGAGAAATCTGTGTTCATGTCCTCATCACCGCGCTGCTGTCGCCTCCTCGCCTGGTTTTTCAGGTGCTGGTTCTGCATAAACTGCACGATAATGCGCGAGGGGTTTACAATGGTCATAACTGCTGCGGTGAGCTGAATGGGCTCCATGCTTGCTATGCTATGGCATCTGCTCGGGCAATCCAGGGAAAAGGGCGCAAAATGATTGTCTGCTGTTGCTTTCACGGAGGGAGGGCGGATTGACTGATGACATTTACCCATAACCACCCGTGACAAATTTTTGGCCCCATCGGGCATTGGGAGCTCAGCCCAGAATTCCAATGGGCAGCAGGGACTGCGGGAACTGTGGGATAGCTACCCACAGTGCACCGCTCGGAATGTCGATGCTTGCCACGGTACGCACACCGCTGAATTAATGTGCTTAGTGTGGATGCATGCACTTGACTTTACACAGTCTGTTCCCAAAAATCGACTTCTGTAAAATCGGAGTACTTTCGTAGTATAGACATGGCCTTAGGAGCTATGTCAAAACAACAGCAGAGGGTTTAGTGTGCTTTTCATTATGATGCTGCAGGGCATCAGAGGTGCAGCTGTAACCCACATAACAGTGGGACTCTGTCCCCCTGTAGGGGTGAGGCCACAGTCCGTGGTTTATGAGGTCCCTCATAGAAGGCTTCTTCCCTTAGCTCAAATGCTGGCAGCTAACACTTTTTGCTCTAGAGGCCCGAGAGTCAAGCTCCACTGGTGCACGTGGGCATTTAAAATGCTGTGGCTCTCTGACACTCGGGACCAGCTCCACTGGCCAGCAGCAGTGTGTCAGCCACACTAATGCAGGGTGTTTCTTTGAGTGATGAGACCGCGTGTAGAGGTTTATGTGTTTGCTACTGCCCCGACCTAACCAAGCTGGTCCTTTAGCTCTGACAGTTGAGGCTTGTGGTTTTTTGTGTGTGTTTTTTTAAGCTACAAAGACCTTGGGCTCAATCACCCCAGAGCCATAGGGGAGCTGTGAAGCACTGGGGACCGCCAACGCTCAGCATGAGCTTCCCAGCCCAGCAGGCATATGTAACCCACAGTGAGTCTTTCTTTGGCCTCCTCTAGTGGCTAGGCCCTGTGGAAGAACACCCCTAAGTCAAGTCATCTGCACACTAACCTCAGCTGCTTGAGCTAATGGAGCTCTTTAGCTAGCTCACAGACAGAAGCAGACTCCTGTTCTAGCCATTGTAGCAGGACAAAGCACTGTGATGCAATTACATGGGTTACAGAAAGCTCTCAGTAGAGGACGAGGTTCAGGGCACCTTGCAATAACCATTGTATTTTATGCTGGTGGCGTATCAAATGGGGTCAGTGTAATAAATGTGACAATACTTGGACACCACCATCATTTGCTGTTGGCCCTGGCTGTTGGGGGGTGGGTCAATGTGCCTCATAGGAACCCCCCGTCCACATACTCGATGCTTTTTTTGCCTCTGTCTTCACAAACAAGGTCAGCTCCCAGACTGCTGCGCTGGGCAGCACAGCATGGGGAGGAGGTGACCAGCCCTCTGTGGAGAAAGAAGTGGTTCGGGACTATTTAGAAAAGCTGGACGAGCACAAGTCCATGGGGCCGGATGCACTGCATCCGAGAGTGCTAAAGGACTTGGCGGATGTGATTGCAGAGCCCTTGGCCACTATCTTTGAAAACTCATGGCGATCGGGGGAGGTCCCAGATGACTGGAAAAAGGCTAATGTAGTGCCAATCTTTAAAAAGGGAAGAAGGAGGATCCTGGGAACTACAGGCCAGTCAGCCTCACCTCAGTCCCTGGAAAAATCGCGGAGCAGGTCCTCAAGGAATCAATTCTGAAGCACTCTGAGGAGAGGAAAGTGACCAGGAACAGTCAGCATGGATTCACCAAGGGCAAGTCATGCCTGACTAATCCAATTGCCTTCTATAACGAGATAACTGGCTCTGTGGATGAAGGGAAAGCAGTGGACGTGTTGTTCCTTGACTTTAGCAAAGCTTTTGACACTGTCTCCCACAGTATTCTTGCCAGCAAGTTAAAGAAGTATGGGCTGGATGAATGGACTATAAGGTGAATAGAAAGCTGGTTAGATTGTCAGGCTCAACGGGTAGTGATCAATGGCTCCATGTCTAGTTGGCAGCCGGTATCAAGTGGAGTGCCCCAGGGGTCGGTCCTGGGGCCGGTTTTGTTCAATATCTTCATAAATGATCTGGAGGATGGTGTGGATTGCACCCTCAGCAAGTTTGCAGATGACACTAAACTGGGAGGAGTGGTAGATACGCGGGAGGGTAGGGATAGGATACAGAGGGACCTAGACAAATTGGAGGATTGGGCCAAAAGAAATCTGATGAGGTTCAACAAGGACAAGTGCAGAGTCCTGCACTTAGGACGGAAGAATCCAATGCACCGCTACAGACTAGGGACTGAATGGCTCGGCAGCAGTTCTGCGGAAAAGGACCTAGGGGTTACAGTGGACGAGAAGTTGGATATGAGTCAACAGTGTGCCCTTGTTGCCAAGAAGGCCAATGGCATTTTGGGATGTATAAGTAGGGGCATTGCCAGCAGATCGAGGGACGTGATCGTTCCCCTCTATTCAACATTGGTGAGGCCTCATCTGGAGTACTGTGTCCAGTTTTGGGCCCCACACTACAAGAACGATGTGGAAAAATTGGAAAGAGTCCAGCGGAGGGCAACAAAAATGTTTAGGGGACTGGAACACATGACTTATGAGGAGAGGCTGAGGGAACTGGGGATATTTAGTCTTCAGAAGAGAAGAATGAGGGGGGATTTGATAGCTGCTTTCAACTACCTGAGAGGTGGTTCCAAAGGGGATGGCTCTAGACTGTTCTCAGTGGTAGCAGATGACAGAACAAGGGGGAATGGTCTCAAGTTGCAGTGGGGGATATTTAGGTTGGATATTAGGAAAAACTTTTTCACTAGGAGGGTGGTGAAACACTGGAATGCGTTACCTAGGGAGGTGGTAGAATCTCCTTCCCTAGAAGTTTTTAAGGTCAGGCTTGACAAAGCCCTGGCTGGGATGATTTAGTCAGGGATCGGTCCTGCTTTGAGCAGGGGGTTGGACTAGATGACCTCCTGAGGTCCCTTCCAACCCTGATATTCTATGATTCTATGATTCTATGCCCTCCCTGCCAATCAACTCTCCTCCAGATGCTGATGCCCGTCCTTTTTGCCCCAACACCCCCTCCTCCAGCAGATGGCAGAGCTTTGCTCACATGGTGTGCTGGCAATCCAGGGAAAGGATACCTGCAGCAAGGTGTTGTGTTTGTGTGTGTGGCTAAGGCTTCTCACAAGAATAAATGTTATACTGCATCCACACAAAGAGCTGTGGAGGCTGAAAGAAAATTGGATTATTTTGGGCCTTTGTCACACATTCTGAGGGCTGGTATCACACACTGGCTGGTCAGAAGGTGGAAGAGTATGCGTCACTGGGATCCAGGAGGGGCAGCCCTGCTGCTGGAGTGCAGGCACACACCCTGCTGCTGCTGCAGCCACTCATGGGCTTATCTATGTAAGCAGAGTCAGGATGGGCTCCACCCTGACATCTGGTGGTGAGGTGTGGCAAGTAGTGGAAAAGAACTTCAGGGGCTGATCTCAATTTGCATAGGCACACCCACCCCGCCTAGAATGAGGCAATAACTGCCCAAATGGTCACTTTGGCTGTTGTGGGATCCCCAGTGTCTTTGTTATTGGGGCGGGAAGAGTAAATTGTTATTACCCTGATTATGGGAACTGTGCTTGGAACTGTACTTGGCCTTTTGTTATGATGGAGGGACTCACCATCAACTGAGTAGCACTCGCTAGGCAAGGGACATGGGTTCCAAAACTCTGTGAAGGGAGAGAGACTTGAGACAGGTATTAGTACCTGGTGGTGTGGGCCCCTTTGTGAGGGCCTGAAGCACCAATTGCACCTCTGTCTCTCTCCACTGTGGAATGTCAGAGCTAATTTTGGGTCTATTAAGAGTCTTGCTACAGGTACTGTGCTGCATTCACTTTGGCCTTATGGTGCACCAGCACTAAGCACTATGGTGCACCAGCACTATGAGCTGAAATCACTAAGAGCTGAAATCACTGAGCACTGTGTCAAGTAGTGGGGAGCCGGAAGATCTAGAGTGCAGTGGTGCTGTTCGTGGATAGGCTGGCAGAGCGGAGCTGTTTGTGAGAGCGGTCTGTTTGTGAGATGGCGAGCTGAGCAGAGCCATTCGTGAGACAGCGAGCTGAGCAGAGCTGTTCGTGAGACAGCGAGCTGTGCAGAGCAGAGCCAGTCGTGGTGGAGCGTAGCTGTTCGTGAGACAGCGGTGTGTTTGTGAGATGGCGAGCTGAGCAGAGCTGTTCGTGAGACGGCGAGCTGTGCAGAGCGGAGCCGGTCGTGGTGGAGCAGAGCTGTTCGTGAGACAGCGTAGCAGAGCAGAGCCCTGTGGGGCAGTCAGCTTCAGGACACGTAAGGTGCCCCTTACCCCTTTCCCCCACACACAGGCACATTTTAGCCAGACTGGGGAGTAACACTATGCAGATGAACTTTTGAACTCTGGGGCTGGACTTTTTGGACTTTGGGTGATTTGTGGATTGCTGGACTCAAGAGACGTTTGGGTGCTGGGACTCAAGAACCCGAGGGAAAGGGGCATGCCCCAATTTGCTTGGGGTGGTTTTTTTTTTGCTCATGGGTTGTGTTATGAATCCTGTTGGTGGTGTTTCCCCAACATAATGCCACATTGTTTCTCTCTGTTATTAAAAGGCTTTTTTGCTACACTCAGACTATGTGCTTGCGAGAGGGGAAGTATTGCCTCTTGGAGGCGCCCAGCGGGGGTGGTATATATTTGTCCCAGGTCACTGGGTGGGGGCTCGAGCCGGTTTGCATTGTGTTATTGGAATGGATCCCCTAGATATTGAACCCGGCCCTTGTTGCTGCCAACTCTGATGGGCAGAAGGGTTACATCTAGTTTCCAGAAGTGTGGCCGAGGCTGGCAGGTGTTTCAGGAAGTAAGGGTGACATAGACACCTTCCTGGAGGTTCTTTCCAGATCACAGAGTATGGTCATTGCAAAATACAGCAGGCTTACTTGGCATGATTACGGCCACTATCCCTTCAATGGAGACATACCTGTTCTGGAGACATAGACCTTCCTGGGGCACGTCTCAGAAGGGTCAGCACAACTAGGGGCAGCTTTGACTGTGCAGTTCCTGTTTAATCCCTCTCCCCAGGTGTTACCTGAATTTAAATATAGTCAGTTAAAAATGTCTTATGCTTTGTATTCTACTGTTACACGTGTTCCCCTTGGAATGGATTTAACTGCTTTACAGACGTTGCTTGTAGACCCTGATTTACAGAATCAGCTATACACTGCAACACAGGTAGGGCGCAGAGTCGTGGTTACCATGCATCATAATGCCAATGAAATTAAATGGGTATTTGTAAGACTTGGCCAAGACCTGTCACACCACTGGTGGCAAGTGTTATTGGGATGGACCCCCACTGGCACAGGCATCATGAATTTTGCCCTGCACCCCATCATAGTAATCTTGGGGTGCCAAAAAGGAGTGGTTTTTGTTACCAGCCTAATGACATGCTGGATATGGTGCAAACTCCTGCAATTGCAAGTCCCCTGACAGATGAGTCAGTGGTTACTGCCACCAGCACTCGTATCCCCGGGAGAGGAACCTATTGAACTTGTCACCCCTCCCTTAAATGGGAAAGGAGGCTAAAACGATCGCGTGTCAAATTGCTATGCTGGTGTGCTGAGTATGGGATGCTAACAAGAAGATAATTTGCTTGGTCTCGGCTGAGAGCCTTGAGCTTTCATTGGATCGCAACTGAGATGCATCCAGAAAAGGTGTGACAGCGATCATGTAAAGGCCCCCTTGTATGAAAGGTGACCTTTAAGGAGGGGAACAGTATGGGGAGATTTTGGCAAACCAGTAAAGTGCCTGAAATCACGATGGCTTATTGCTAAAAGCAGCCAAGTCAGCAGGCTGTAAATTGGCCATGTCACAGCCTCAGCTTTACCAAGGCAGGAGGGCAGGGGGTTTTGGGTGCCACAGAAAGGGCAGCTTGACCCCGCATTCTTCCTGATACGAATTGTGTTGAAGTAGTTGATATATGCATTTTAGAAGAGCAGGATGTGCCCCAGGAATGTCTATTGGGACCTCAAGGCTGCAAACTCTGGTAAAACCCACACCTGGTTAATCAATAATCAGAAGAAAGCCTCTTGCTTGGCCATTGGAACTGCTTGCTTAACAAGTTTTCTTTAAGGGACATGTCATTCTATTACTAATGTATCAATAAGGGGGAAAAGTTTGAGGTAGGGGGGACTCTTCAGGACTGGACTCTCCCTCTGGATGCATCTTGTGTTCCCCACTGGCAGACAGGCTGCCGCTGTGCCACTCGAGAGCCACACTCAGCTTCGGTAATTATCGCGGGTTGGGGGTGTTTTACTAACCTATTGCAGACGTGTGTGTAAGTGCTTGAGACTAAGTAAAGTGTAGCTTTCAGTGAAAGCACTCTTGTGTTGTCCTGTCTGTGCCAGCCATCTATCGGTCAGACGGCCGTGTCTCCCCTGATTTATTTCCTGACACCACCTTGCATAGAGTAAAAGTTACCAACAGCTTTGGGTTGAAAGAAATTCAAAATCACATCCCCTGATTGCTATAATATGACAGAAACATTTATAACATACCTTAATTTGTTTGCCAATACCTCTATGTTAGTAGCATTCAGTACTCCCACTTCTAATCCAGTTCCATCCAAAGCAGTTCAATACATTTATTGGGAGCCTTTTCTTTCGGCTACCCACACCTCCTGGCTGCCAGGCAAATCCAATAACCTTCAGTAGTTCACATTGAGATAGTATTAGGGAAGGTGTTGCAATGGCTTTTCTTTCCTTACATCCAATGTCATTCAACACCCAGCTGCATTCAGCTGGGCTTGCATGCTGGAAGTTGACTAAGAAGTACAAATTGGCAAGTCTTATTCTTTTAGTAACCAATGTTTTTACGTACCCTTTTTTCCCTTGGTAATTTCACTTTGTGCTTTAAAGACTTTTTATGTCCATCCTTTTATTCCTACCAACAGATAAACCTTGTGTTTCATTCATGTTTTGCCTTTAAATGTGCCTTTACCACCTAAGGATGTTTCCCTGTTAACAGACTGGCATTTCTTGACCTCCACCCTTCTGCAACATTGATTTCTGTAAATACAGTTAAAATGCTTGTTAATCCTTTTCTGCCTAATGCAGTATTTCCTTTTTTTGTAACACAATACACAACAATGCTAGCAACAAGACAACCACTACAAAACAAAACATAAAACATAAAACACAAAACACAATCTTTGTCATGACAGTAGATCCATGGTATTCTGGGTTGCTCTTCAGCTGGTACCAGCTTTTTCTGATTTTCTGAAAGACAAAAAGAACATGTTTCTACCCCTTTTGGGGTGGTAGATTATTGCTTAAAATATCCCTTCCTTTTACAAATATCCTTGCTGAGTGCAGGCAAAACAGAGGAATTACCCCCATACTTTCCTGTGTTTTTCTCCTATAGGCAGGCCAGGTTTCAATGGCTCCTACCTTTTAAGGGTTTAGGGGAAATTATCCCGCTGTTCAGTTATTAAATTTATGAGGTGGTGTACCTCAGTTTTCCTTCTTATACAGCAGACCAAGTTTGTAATGTTTTTCTGCTGTGCTAAGCTTTAAGTTTATTCACAGGTAATAGCCGAGAAGCATCGTTACCATATGACCTTAAAGGTTTTTCCAAAAATCATACTCACTATACATTGTTACAGGGGTACTTATTGACATTACATTTATCCCAGTGTTTAATATTAACATCAAATCTATTAAAAACTTCAGATTTCAGCACTGCATACACACACAAAAAGAATATTTTTTCCTACTTAGGATTAACCTGTCCCTCTCCTATTTTTCGGTTTGACTTCTTTTCCACCTTCCTCTGGAGAGTCATAATTTAAGCCTTTTGATTTCAGGTAGTTTGCATTTACACAGATGCTTTCTGGCTTGCTTTTTGATCCAAAGCCATCAGCAGCTCAGAGACCCTCTCTTAAAAGGGACACAATCAACTTCCACCTGAGTTTTGATTTCTTTTCACTTCCTCCTTCCAAAACACACAGAGATCTGAAAAAGAAAACCCAACCGACTGTGTCTCCCTTTAGAGCCCTAATAGGATTTTAGTTAAGTAGCATGCTTTGTTTGCATTTCTTTTACCTCTTCTACAATATACACGGCACATGTCCTGGGAAACATGAAACCTTCCTTTCATAGTTTAACTTCTATAGCATTAGATTAGCCATATCAATCTTTACATAAGGTGTAATCGTTTCTTTTGTGCTCACAGAATTTTCATGTACCTTTATCAAAGTGACAGTCTGATTACTCAGAGCCACCCAGTGTTTCTAACGTTGCTTCTTTTTTTTGTGCACCTCACTCCTGCTGTTGCTCCAGAGGGGCACTGGCTTTTTTAATTTCTTATTCTTTTACTACAGCTCTTATCTGTTATTTTATTACCAAAAAAAAAAAAAAAAAAGGATCCAGAATTTCTCCCCATTCTCCTGGGTTTGACTGCACAGCTGCAGCCACGACTTTGGTCCTTAAAAAGATATTGAACTTTATAAAGCATTGGGGTACCTTAAGGGTTAAATGCTAAATACCACAGTCAAACAACACTAGTTACCTGTGTCTGGCAAAAAGTGTCTGTAAGTTTTGCAACTTTGAATGAAAGATTCAAATGCATTCTTAGTGGTATTATTTAAAAACCAAACCAAAAACCAATTTATCTTAAACCTACAAAACAGAGTTTTACAAGCCAGGAGCACCGGCCTAGGTCCCAAACACTCCACACATTTACACAATATATTTATATATACACACACAGAGATACATACATACTCTTTTGCTTAACATCCCTTACACTGCTTTAATTTTTACACAGCTGAACATAGATTACATTGGTATACATTTAGGGTCAGTTAAGTTTCAATAGAAATCCCTTATGTTCTTTTAGCGAATTTGACTAAATTGTTCAGTCAAATGATTCAAAGCAGATTGTCTTTTTGCCTGGCTTATTTACAAACATCCCTTTGGAAAAGGACCCATTTTTCCTTCAGAATGGCTGCAAAGAAACCAAGAATTCTTTTTCTATAAAATTTTTCTGTTAACGTTTGCACAAGGTTCAACTGCTTAATTCCCTCCAGCCTCCGCAGAGTTAACTTCTCACTCTCTTTCCTTAAATCACTTGCTTATCTCCCAAAATGATACCTTCATCAGCTCAGATTTTACCATTACAAGTATTGTCCCAGGGATCTGAATTCCCCATGCCTGTACTTACTCCTGCCAGTATGCCTCTCAGGGCTCCCAACCCAGTATGCACCTCAGGGCTCCCAACCTGTTTTCCAGTCTCTTTATCTGTTGCCTGCTTGCTTGTCTGCGCCTGATCCTGCTTTCCTCACTGAACCACCCCTTCCCATAGGCACAGGCTTTGTCCCACTAACCATTTAGCAAGGCGGGTGGGCTCCTCAACTAGCCCCCACCCCTCCTGGTCCCTTTTCTTTGTTCCCTTTCTCTCTTGTTGCTCTAGGGTGGTCATTCTGCCAGATAGGTAGTGACCCTTTCTGACAGAAGGCACAGGTACTTCGCTATTATTTACTGTCTATCAGTTCGGTCCAAAAAACCTTAGGCTGCCTGCATTCTCTCCACCAGATTCGTTACCCACACAAAATTCTCTATCACTCACACATTCAAGGGCACCCACCTTTTCCCCAGTTCCTAGGGCTCCAGGCAAAAAGCACCTAACTTTACCCCGCCGTGGCTCTACTCCTCCAGGGCCTCCGGGCAAACGCCCATTCCCTGTGGACTCAGAGCAAACTCCCTTTCCCATTGGACTCAGGGCTTAATCTTTTGCAGATTTACAGGGTCTTTTACCAGTCAAAGAGCCTTACACAGTAATATCCTACATAACCTCTATTTCTTAACAATCACCAAAAACAGACTGCACACACATGCAGTGCTCACCACTCCCAATAAGGCAGAAGGACTTTTCCTGATGGCCAGTCAGAATCAGGTCCATCTGGGGGACTCCAGTTTCTTCACGGTTTCATTGGCAGAATGTTAAGGTCTGGCAGCTCTGATCTTTGGGGCTGTGTCCTGGAGTTGGTTCCCTGTCTCTGGACATAATTTCTCCACTCGAGCATGCAATCAGCCTGAGTTCTGAGTCCCAGTAACAGAATGTATCTGTAAATTAACTTGCGAACTGTGACACGGGAATTTGTAGGGAGTGACCCCATCCCACCATCTTTTACCTCCTATTGCAATGCACAAACTACAAACTGTTTGCACCATCTGTCTCCTTCCTCTCTACCTATCCTCGCTGAGGCCTCCAAATTCTGTTACCTGGGGTTCTTTCAACCCAAAGCTGTTGGTAACTTTTACTCTATGCAAGGTGGTGTCAGGAAATAAATCAGGGGAGACACGGCCGTCTGACCGATAGATGGCTGGCACAGACAGGACAACACAAGAGTGCTTTCACTGAAAGCTACACTTAGTCTCAAGCACTTACACACACGTCTGCAATAGGTTAGTAAAACACCCCCAACCCGCGATAATTACCGAAGCTGAGTGTGGCTCTCGAGTGGCACAGTGGCAGCCTGTCTGCCAGTGGGGAACACAAGATGCATCCAGAGGGAGAGTCCAGTCCTGAAGAGTCCGCCCTACCTCAAACTTTTCCCCCTTATTGATACATTAGTAATAGAATGACATGTCCCTTAAAGAAAACTTGTTAAGCAAGCAGTTCCAATGGCCAAGCAAGAGGCTTTCTTCTGATTATTGATTAACCAGGTGTGGGTTTTACCAGAGTGTGCAGCCTTGAGGTCCCAATAGACATTCCTGGGGCACATCCTGCTCTTCTAAAATGCATGTGTAAGCAGAGTCAGGATGAGCTATACCCTGACATCTGGTGGCGAGTCATGGTGGGTTCTGGAAAAGAACTTCAGGGGCTGATTCATTTGCATAGGCACACCCACCCTGCCTAGATGGTCACTTTGGCTGCTGTAGGAGCCCCAGTTTCTCTGTTATTGGGGCAGGAATAAACTGTTATTATCCTGATTATGTGAATCAAGGACAGTGGAACTGTACGTGGCCTTTTGTTATGATGAAGGGACTCACCATCAACTAAGCAGCACTCGCTAGGCAAGGGTCATGGGTTCCAAAGGCCAGTGAATGGAGAGAGGTATTAATATTTGGTGGTATGGGCTCCTTGGTGAGGGCCTTATATGTTAATTGCACTTTCTCTTCTTTTCACCATGGAATATCAGAGCTATTGGGGGGGAGGGATAGCTCAGTGGTTTGAGCATTGGCCTGCTAAACCCAGGGTTGTGAGTTCAACCCTTAAGGGGGCTGTTTGGGGATCTGGGGCAAAAACTGGGGCTTGGTCCTGCTTTGAGCAGGGGGTTGGACTAGATGACCTCCTGAGGTCCCTTCCAACCTTGATATTCTATGCTAATTTTGATTCCATTAGGAGTCTAGTTACTGGCTGCTGAGCTGAATTCCCTTTGGGCCAATGGTGCACCAGCACTGAGGCTCCTGTACTACAAGCTGAAAAGAGCTGAACTAACTAAGAGCTGAAATCACTGAGCGTCGTGTTAAGCAGTGGGGGAGCCTGGAGATACATTGTGGAGCAGTTTGCGGGGCAGCTGGCAGAGCCGAGCGGCTCGTGGAGCAGAGCAGTTTGCGGGATGGCTGGCAGAGCACAGCCCCATGGAGAGGTGGGGCAATCAGCTTTGGACCACATAAGGTGCCCCTTAACCCCTTCCATCTCCACCCAGGTTGGGAGGTAAAATTCGCAGATAAACTTTTGAACTCTGGGGCTGCCCTGACCAGGGACAGAGACTTTTGGGTTGTTGGACTTTTGGGACTTTGGGTGACTTTTGGGTTGCTGGACTCAAGAACCCAAGGGAAAGGACACACCCCAATTTGCTTGGGGTGGGTTTTTTGCTCATGGGTTGTGTTATGAATCCTGTTGGTGGTGTTTCCCCAACATAATGCCACATTGTTTCTCTCTGTTATTAAAAGGCTTTTTGCTACACTCAGACTCTGCTTGCGAGAGGGGAAGTATTGCCTCTTGGAGGCGCCCAGCGGGGGTGGTATATATTTGTCCTAGGTCACTGGGTGGGGGCTCGAGCCGGTTTTGCATTGTGTTATTGGAATGGAACCCCTAGATACTGAACCCGGCCCTTGTTGCTGCTAACTCTGATGGATAGAAGGGTTACACATGTATCCGTAACTTCAACACAATTCTTATCAGGAAGAATGTGGGGGTCAAGCTGCCCAAAACCCCCTGCCCTCCTCACTTGGTAAAGCTGACGCTGTGACATGGCCAATTTACAGCCTGCTGACTTGGCTGCTTTTAGTAATAAGCCATCGTGATTTCAGGCACTTTACTGGTTTGCCAAAATCTCCCCATACGCAGGGAGCTACTCAACCTGGTAACCAACCTTCTGTAAAAACAAGTAAATTAACAAACAAAACCTATGTTTAGTGATAGTAAGGCTACCTCAGGACCCACCCCAAATCCTTGGAAGCATGGAAATACCAAGTTAAGGGAAAGTCTCCAGCATTCCTTGTCACTGTCTGGAGGGCTGGATTGGGGAAGGTGGCGGTGGTGGGGAAGGAAGGGGAACACAGGATGCAGGAATCAGGGAGGGCTTCTGGCAGCAGGGGAAGTGGGTTGTGGGGAGAGGGCAGGCTGGGAGTGTTTGGGGAGGCCAGTAGCAGGGGTTGTATTAGGGGGAGATGATTGGTGCATCAGGCAAATAAATTCAGATTTTGCAATGAAAATTCTAAAGTGATTTATTGCATTTGGAGCAGGCACAGGAAACATCTGAGATAAAATCCAGGAGGTCAAATCAAGCATATGCGCAAAATACATCCTTATATACTTTACATTCAGTACTTTCCCTGATGGAACTGGGGCTGAGCCATCACCCTGGGATGGGTGCTTGTCCTGCTCACTGTATCGCATCCACACCCTGATAAGATCCCTTCCTGGCAATGGGCTGGGAGAAAGATGAAAGAACAAAGCATTGCACTGGAGGAAGGAAAGGTGGGTTGGATCCAAGCAAGCAAAGTGGGCTGCAAAATGGCTTATCACTGGCAGAGACTTCATTCACCTTTCTGTCTCAAGCATCGGAATAGTCATTCTTCAGCTGACTGCAAGAGAAAGAAATTAAACAGCATGAGCTCTGGTATTGTAGAGGTGAAATGCCCCCTACTCTATGCAGTGACCCCACTGAGCCGGCCAGTCGCCTGACCTCTGGCCAGACTGGAAGGCATAGAACACAGAAGGACTTTATGTAGCTGGGGGGGAAGTGCAATATTTATACAAAGTTGATTAGGCATTTGTGAGACTTAATGCACTTTATTTCCAATGTGGCTGCACTGAGCTCTTTAGGGGAGTTAAAGAGTGACTGTATTGCTTCACGTTTTGCACAGCTTGTTCTGTTTTCAGATGTAGTTGTACTGTTTTGTCTATTTCTAATAAGGGCTATTTTTGAATCATAACTAACTATGCTACCTGCACTCACATAAAAACAAACGAAAGCAGAGCTATGTTCCGGTCACCCAGCACATAATCACCACTATGTCTCTTCCACTCAGCCCTAACTCCCCACCCAAAATAACATTTGCTAGGAACTTAGTAACGTTTAATGACAAGTGATAAGAAGGCAAATAAAATCCTTAGAGTATACTAGTGTACTCCTGTAGGGAGCCAGTGTGGCTCCCCTCCGAACCAGAGGGTAAGGAGCCACCCTCTGGGTCTGAGTGGGCGGGGCCAGGCCGAGCTTCTGCCAATCCCCGGAAGGGGAAGGGTGGGACAGGAAGTACAAAGGGCGGGGCTCTCTGCCCAGTGAAGAGAACACCAGGGAGGGAGACAGACACAGGCTGCCCCCTCGCAAGCCTGCTGCTGACCCAGGCGAACCCCTGGGCAAGGAGAGGCCTTACCAGGGGGAAGGCCTGTGGCAACCAGGGCTGCCGGCCGCTGAATATCCGGAGGAACCAGGGCTGCCCGCAGTGGGTTATCCAGAGGAACCGGAGCTGCCCGCAGCGGATTATCCAGAGGAGATGGAGATTCAAGAGCTGCCCGCAGCGGAATACCCGGAGGAGGTGGAGGGACCGGAGCGACCCGCTTGAGAGAGACCGGGTAGGAAGTAGCCCAGGGGCCCAGCTACACCGTGGGGTGGGTGTGTTTTGTCAGCGGGTGCGGATTGCCCGCTGACCCAGCGGCAGGACCTTCGCCTCCCGCCACTGTCAGGGCCCTGGGCTGGAACGCAGTGGAGTTGGGTGGGCCTGCGTTCCCCTACCCCGGCGCTCCCCTGCCTGAGGGGCGCGCTACTGACTCTTGCCGGCGCTCCCCTGCCTGAGGGGCGCGCTATTGACTTTTGCCGGCGCTCCCCTGCCTGAGGGGCGCGCTACCGACTCCGGCCGGCCCACCTCCCCACTAATTCCCCAACGCCCGGGAGGTGGGGCCGAGGCCTGCTACAAAGACCACTGCTCTCCATCGCCCCTAGGGGCTCGGAGGACCGACACCCGTCACAAGTGGTGGAGAATGCGGGCAGGCGATCCCAACCCCTGCCGAAAGGGGTGAGTGCGAGGGCGCCTCTGAAGCTCCCCTATTGGAAAGATGGAGATGGAAAGGCTTCTCAAGTTCCTGGCTGAGAGCCAGCAACAGCAGCAGCACCAACTCGTGCAACAGCTGGGCGCCCACCAGCAGCAGTTGCTCCAAACCCTGGGGGCTCAGCACCAGGAACAACAAACCCAGTGCTTCCAGCAGCTTGCAACCCTGTGGTCGGGCCATGGTGGCGCTCAACCGGAGCGGACAACCACCCCAACCCCTCCTGCCCCACCGATCCGTCTGGCCAAGATGAGGCCTGAGGATGACCCGGAAGCCTACCTAGTGACTTTTGAGCGGGTGGCCTCAGTGGCTGGGTGGGCGCCGGACCAATGGGCAACACTTCTCGCCCCGTATCTGACGGGGCTAGCCCAGAAGGCTTATCGTGGGCTTCCAGATGATGAGGCCCGCGTTTATGCTCGAGTGAAAGCGGCTATCTTGGATGCCTTCGACATTACCCCGGAAACCTTTCAGCGACGGTTTCGGGAAAAGGTCTACCCACCGGGTGCGAGACCCCGGGCGGTGGCCCAGGAACTGAAGGACACGGGTACCCGATGGCTCCAACCCGAGCGCCGAACCGCAGCTGAGGTGACCGAACAGGTCATCCTCGAGCAATTCGTGCACATCCTCCCACCCCAGGGGAGGGCTTGGGTGTTAAGGCACCGACCCCAAAGTCTGAGCTCGGCCGTCGCGCTTATGGAGGACTTTCTCGAGGCTGGTTTCAGAGTAACAGCCGTGTTAGTCTGTATTCGTAAAAAGAAAAAAGAAAAGGAGTACTTGTGGCACCTTAGAGACTAACCAGTTTATTTGAGCATGAGCTTTCGTGAGCTACAGCTCACTTCATCCGATGCATCACTATGCATCCGATGAAGTGAGCTGTAGCTCACGAAAGCTCATGCTCAAATAAACTGGTTAGTCTCTAAGGTGCCACAAGTACTCCTTTTCTTTTTTCTTTTCTCGAGGCTGAGGCCCTGGTAGGACCGGCCGCCCGCCCCTCAAACCCTGGACCCAATGCACAGAAGCTTGAACGGAGGCGGGGGCCCACCTCCCAAACCAACGCATCCCACTGTACCTGACGCCCAGAAGGCGGCAGGACCGAGTTTTCTCGATGGCCCGAGTCAGCACCATACTCCGGCCCTGGACGCTTAACCCGACCACCAGGCCCCAGCCCTCTCTGTGGCCCCACTGGGGCCCCCAAGCGGCCGGCGCGCCCAGAGGTAGGACCTTGTTTTCGATGTGGCGAGTATGGGCATCTGCAACGGGGCTGTCCTGCAATGGACTGCAACTTTGGCCTGGTGTGCGCCGGCGAGCGACGGGCCCGTCTGCCCTCTGTGGCCAAACTGACAGCCCCCATGGAAGTCGCTGGGGTCCCCGTGGTGGGTCTAGTTGATTCGGGCTGTGGCCAGACCCTTGTCTGCCAGGCGCTCTTCTCGGACCCCCAGCGGACCGTCGGGGAAGTGCGGATTCAGTGCATCCACGGAGATGTAATATCGTACCCCACGGTGCGGGTCCCCATGACGGTGCGTGGAGTAACGCAGTTAATGAATGTGGCAGTGTCGTCATCCCTCACCTATCCGGTGATCCTGGGCTGGGACTGGCCAGACTTCGTCGAGGTGCTCCAATCCCTACCCACCAAAGAGGCGTTCGAGGGAGGCCCGCCTGAGAAGAGGACAGGACCGGACTCGGGCTCCGACCCTGGAGCGGAAACCGGCCCCACCCCTGGGCAGGAGGGCCTGGAAATGAGGGGTCCCCCTCCCGACCTGGTGGACTTTAGCCGAGATCAAAGGGAGGATCCTACGCTCCGGTTTGCCTACGAACAGTTGGCCCGGGTGGACGGTGAGGGCGTGGAGGCGCAGCGCACCGCCCAGTGGCCCAGGTTTGAACTCAACCACGAGCGGCTCTACCTCCTTGACCGCGACCCCCAGACCCAAGAGGTCCGGACCCAACTCGTGGTCCCCCGCATCCATCGTCGGGCTGTCCTGAAGCTTGCACATGACATCCCGGCTGCCGGCCATTTAGGGCAGGAAAAAACTGTGGCCAGGGTCCTGGCCAGGTTCTTCTGGCCTGGCGTCCACCGTGAGGTAAAGGAATATTGTGCGTCGTGCCCGGACTGCCAACATGCAGCCCCGGCCGGGGTACGGAAGGCCCCTCTGGTCGCGTTACCAGTCGTCGGTGTGCCATTTGAGTGGGTAGCAATGGACCTCGTCGGGCCCTTCCCAAAAAGCAAGGCGGGCCATCAATACATCCTCGTCCTGATGGACTACGCCACCCGCTTCCCGGAGGCCATCCCCTTAAGAAGTATCACCGCCCGCACTATCGCTGCAGAGCTCGTGAAGATCTTCGCAAGGGTGGGCCTCCCACGGGAGATCCTCACTGATCAAGGGACCAACTTTACATCTAAGCTGTTCCGCCAGGTATGTGCCCTATTGGGGATTAAGAAATTGCAGACCTTGGTCTACCATCCCCAGACTGACGGATTGGTCGAGCGGTTCAACCGGACCCTGAAGGGGATGTTGCGACGTTTTCCCCCCAGGATCTCCACCAGTGGGACCAGCTGCTCCCTCCTTTACTGCTGGCGATTCGAGAAGTCCCACAGGCGTCCACGAAGTTCTCCCCATTCGAGCTCCTCTATGGGCGGCGACCCCGCGGGGTGTTGGACCTCTTGAGGGAGACTTGGGAACAGAACCCGTCCGCAACACAGGGTCTCTTGCAATATGTCTTACAACTGCAGAGGCGGCTGGCGCAGGCGGGCGAGCTCGCAAGGGAGAACTTAAACACCGCCCAAAGGGCCCAGGAGCAACACTACAGCCGGGGCGCCCAGGCTCGATCATTCAGGCCAGGGGACCGAGTACTCCTCCTGCTCCCCTCGGAGGAATCAAAGCTTTTTGCCCGCGGCAGGGTCCGTATGAGGTCCTCCGCCAGGTAGGGCCGGTAACCTATGAGATTCGGCAACCTGGTCGCCGTAAGGAAAGGCAGATTTATCATGTGAACCTCTTAAAACCGTGGCAGGACCGGGAAGGGCTCATGGTGGCCCCATATCCCCCCGAACCGGAATTGGGGCCCCAACCACCCGAAGAGTCGGATGATGGTGAACCCGAGCTAGCAGAGACCCTCACCGTCGAGCAGCGAGAACAGGCACTCTGCTTAGTGAGGGTGTTCCCCAAGACGTTCACCACGAAACCCGGGCGGACGACGCTCACCTACCATGTGATCCAGACGGAACCCGGGGTGGTGGTCCGAGAGGCAGCCCGGCCATTGCCGAGGTGAATGCAGGAGGCCGTAGAGGAGGAAGTCCAAGCGATGTTGGAACTGGGTGTTATTGAGCCCTCCCAGAGCGAGTGGCGGAGCCCCGTCGTCCTCGTACCGAAGCCCGATGGGAGCTGGCGGTTTTGCATTGACTTCCGGAGGGTCAATGCCATCTCAAAATTTGACGCCTATCCGATGCCCCGCGTCGATGAGCTTCTCGACCGGCTCGGGGAGGCCTGTTATATCACCACGTTAGATCTTACCAAAGGGTATTGGCAGATCCCCTTGGATCCCCGGTCCAAGGAGAAGACCGCGTTTGCCACCCCTTCAGGGTTGTACCATTTCACGCGGATGCCTTTCGGCCTACATGGGGCCCCGGCAACCTTCCAGCGTTTGATGGACCGGGTGTTGCAACCACACACGAAATACGCGGCGGCTTACCTGGACAATGTGGTCATCTATGGCAATAACTGGGAGGAGCATCTTAACCAAGTAGCGGCAGTCCTCCGGGACCTCCGCGCAGCCGGGCTGACGGCCAACCCCAAAAAATGCCGAATCGGGCGGGAGGAAACCACTTACCTGGGGTACACCTTGGGCCGCGGACAGGTCCGCCCCCTCATCGGGAAGGTCCAAGCACTCCAGGAATGTCCGGTGCCAACCACGAAGAGGCAAGTACGCCAATTTTTGGGCTTAGCTGGTTATTACCGGCGGTTTGTACCCCACTTCGCAAGCATTACAGCCCCACTAACAGAGCTCTTGACCAAGGACAGTCCTCGCCGGGTGCATTGGTCCAACGAGTGCGAGATGGCCTTTCGAACCATCAAAAAACGGCTGTGTAGCGATCCAATACTCTTCAGCCCCGACTTCCATCGGGACTTTATTGTCCAGACAGATGCCTCAGGCGTTGGGCTTGGGGCGGTCCTCTCGCAGGAGGTGGACGGGGAGGAACACCCGATTGTTTACCTCAGTCGCAAGCTGTTCCCCAGAGAACGGAACTACTCCGTCGTGGAGAAAGAGGCCTTAGCCATTAAGTGGGCAGTCGAGGCTCTCTGCTACTACCTCCTCGGGGCCCCCTTTATACTGGTTACGGACCACGCACCCCTGAAATGGCTCAACAAGATGAAGGACAATAATGCCAGGCTGATGCGATGGTATCTCGCTCTGCAGCCCTATGCCTTCACGATCCACCATCGGGTGGGACGAGACAACGCCAGTGCGGATTTCCTATCCCGCCTCGGAGAAGGTGAGGACGCCAGCTCCGAAGATCGGGAGCTGGATTTGAGGGGTGGGGTATGTAGGGAGCCAGTGTGGCTCCCCTCCGAACCAGAGGGTAAGGAGCCACCCTCTGGGTCTGAGTGGGCGGGGCCAGGCCGAGCTTCCGCCAATCCCCGGAAGGGGAAGGGTGGGACAGGAAGTACAAAGGGCGGGGCTCTCTGCCCAGTGAAGAGAACACCAGGGAGGGAGACAGACACAGGCTGCCGGCTGCTCCCTCGCAAGCCTGCTGCTGACCCAGGCGAACCCCTGGGCAAGGAGAGGCCTTACCAGGGGGAAGGCCTGTGGCAACCAGGGCTGCCCGCAGCGGGTTATCCGGAGGAACCGGGGCTGCCCGCAGCGGGTTATCCGGAGGAACCGGGGCTGCCCGCAGCGGGTTATCCGGAGGAGATGGAGATTCAAGAACTGCCCGCAGCGGAATACCCGGAGATGGAGGGACCGGAGCGACCCGCCTGAGAGAGACCGGGTAGGAAGTAGCCCAGGGGCCCAACTACACCGTGGGGTGGATGTGTTTTGTCAGCGGGTGCGGATTGCCCGCTGACCCAGCGGCAGGACCTTTGCCTCCCGCCACTGTCAGGGCCCTGGGCTGGAACGCAGTGGAGTTGGGTGGGCCTGCGTTCCCCTACCCCGGCGCTCCCCTGCCTGAGGGGCGCGCTATTGACTCTTGCCGGCGCTCCCCTGCCTGAGGGGCGCGCTATTGACTCTTGCCGGCGCTCCCCTGCCTGAGGGGCGCGCTACCGACTCCGGCCGGCCCAACTCCCCACTAATTCCCCAAAGCCCGGGAGGTGGGGCCAAGGCCTGCTACAAAGACCACTGCTCTCCATCGCCCCTAGGGGCTCGGAGGACCGACACGCATATAAATCCAGCATATGACAGCACAGGGCATCTTTTCCTATTATGGGGTTCATGAGGTTTAGTTTCTGGCCACCTAAAGACTGAAGCAAGTAGTTCAGTCTTGGCAATCCAGGCAGGCCTAGAAAGCTCACTGCTGCTTTTGCAAATGTGAAAGGTGTAACCATAATAGCAATCATCTTCCTCTCAGAGCAGTCATTGTGCATAAGGAGGCATTTCCCTGGGCTTTCAGAAACATGGCCTTCCTTGAACTGAAGTTCTACGGCCACTGCTGGTCATCCCAGGATTGGAGAACAATGATGCAGCCCTCACCACTCTGTGCTTGTGGTTTTTGCCCAAAATAGCTTGTGGGCACTGAGTGCTTTATCCAGAGACCCTACACCACTCACTGGTGCATGCGGAGCTTCTCTTCTAGCTAAGATTGCCACTACATGGCTCTCTGCTAGTAATGACTGAACAGCTGCCACTGTCTCTGCACAGCTGCTTCTGCTGCCTCAGAGCATATAATCATCAAATCTTAGGAAATGCCAGCTCTCCACTCAGTGAGAAACCCTTGTTCTCATGAAAGCAGTCAGCAAGCGAAGCAGCATGTGTTGGTTTACTTGGACACTGTTATAGGGATTCTGGGAATTTGTCTTCTTCTCCCACAATCCCTCTGGTACCTGTGAGGCCTCCCAGACGGCTATTAGCAATCACTCATAACACACTACAGTTTGGAGCAACACTAGGAATTCTGGGATGAATGCCCAGAAGAAATTGCTGCTAACACAAGCCAGTGCAGTGCTAGTGTAGATTTGGGGTGTAACTGTAAAGCCACTAAACATGAGTGTGAATATTGTGAGGATGCACTGATTTGTGTTTACCACAACTGAGATAACTAACATGAGTTAATTGCAACTGAGGGAAGTACAGTCTAGGCGCAGCCTGAAGAGAGAGGCCCCATGTCCTATTCCCCCATCCCTGAGTTAGCAGCTAGCCCCACTCTCCTGAGGCCAGCATCTCTCCCTAGTCAGAGGGGCCTGGATTTGTACTTACCGTTGACACTGACAAGTTCTCCTTTCAAACAAGTCTCGCCTGGCTCGTGCCATCTTTTCAGCCCGTTGCTGCCAGGAGAGAAAGCAGTGTGGCATGAACCCTCATTTCTGTATTTAAAGTTCTTCCCTCCAAAGTGGCCAGTGGTTTCAAACCCTCTGCCTGCCCTGACTGTACAGATTTTATTTGCCTTTGTCAAGGTTCCTTCCCCACTCTGAACTCTAGGGTACAGATGTGGAGACCTGCATGAAAACCTCCTAAGCTTACTTTTGCCAGCTTAGGTTAAAACTTCCCCAAGGTACAAACTATTTTACCCTTTGCCCTTGGACTTTCACTGCCACCACCAAACGTCTAACAGGGATATAATTTGGAAAGAGCCTGTTTGGAAACGTCTTTCCCCCCCAAATCCTCCCAAATCTTACACCCCCCTTCCTGGGGAAGGTTTGATAAAAATCCTCACCAATTTGCATAGGTGAACACAGACCCAAACCCTTGGATCTTAAGAACAATGAAAAAAAGCCATCAGATTCTTAAAAGAATCACCTCCGTAAAATCAGGATGGTAAATACCTTACAGGGTAATCAGATTCAAAACATAGAGAATCCCTCTAGGCAAAACCTTAAGTTACAAAAAGACACAAAAACAGGAATCTACATTCCATTTAGCACAGCTTATTTTCTCAGCCATTTAAAGGAATCGGAATCTAACGCATATCTAGCTAGATTACTTATTAAGTTCTAAGACTCCATTCCTGTTCTGTCCCCGGCAAAAGCATCAAACAGCCAGAGAGAGAGGCTTTGTTTCTCCCTCCCCCCAGCTTTTGAAAGTATCTTGTCTTCTCATTGGTCATTTTGGTCAGGTGCCAGCGAGGTTATCCTAGCTTCTTAACCCTTTACAGGTGAAAGGGTTTTTCCTCTGGCCAGGAGGGATTTTAAAGGTGTTTACCCTTCCCTTTATATTTATGACAGCCTTGCTCCTCAGAGATTTATCTGGGATATGGCTATTTTAAGAGCCCCTACCCCAGGGGTGGTGGTGCCTAGTTCCCTCCCACTTGCTCCTCTGACGGGGGGGGAATCCTCAGAGAGTGCCATGAAGAGACTTTTCTCCTTTGCTGTCTGCTGGGACTTGGGGACTCACCCTTCTCTGCTGCTGGGCAATATAGATGTAAGTACATAGGCTTGCAAGGAGAAGCAGCACTATGCCAGCTCCAACCCCTACCCAGCTCCACACACAGCTATTCCGTTCAGCAGCCTTCACTGTGGAGAGAGAAGTGAGTGAATGGGAGAGATAGATGTGGAGAGAGACACAGAGAGAGACAGCACGGGACTTTGAATGGAGGAAGTAGTGGTGGTCTCCTTACCCACAGTGTAGTCAATGCTGGTCATCACGTTGTTCTCCACGTTAAGGCTGCATCTCCACAGCCCCACAGTCTTGGTCTTCACCATCACCTCATTGTATCCCAACATATTTAATTCCTTCTCAGTCCCATTCACATGCTCCCAGAACAGCTGGGCATTATGTGGGACAGGAGCCGAGAGCTTGCAGAGCAGGGTCACGTTAGCCCATTTGGAGAGCGGCTCAACAGGGTCAGCAGAGACTGCAAAGAGAACAAGAGGGGGACATGCAAAGGAAGGGATGGGAACAACCTTTCCATAGGGTCTGAGAGAGTCTCGGGGTCTCCAGATGGTAGGCACCTTTTTGGGGGGCACCTCCCATACTCCTGCCCCATTTCCTCTGTACTGTCCATAGGGGCCACAACTTCCTCTCACCTGTCATCACCACTAGGTGGATGGCCTTCTTCACACGGCCACGGCTGACTGTGAGCTGGCACTGATACCATCCAGCATCCTTGAACTGGACTTTGGCCAGTTTCACTTCCAGATGATTGCTGAGTTTCCATGTAAACTGCATGTTGGCTATTTGCTTAAACAAGGGCGGCTCTTTAGAGGTGACACTGAAGTTAAACTTCTCCTGGTACTCGTTGTCTGCCATTGATTTCCACTCCAAGCCTCCCGTGATGTACTCCAGCTCTCTTATCTTCTGCAGGTCAGTGCTCAGAGAGTAGGAGAAGGACACGGTGGAATTAACAGCTTTGTAGAGCGTCTCCTGGTTCAAATGATGAAAACCTGAATTCAGAGGAGAACATATGGAAGTGTGGGGAGCAATAGTCTCATAATCAATTTTGCAACCTCACCATGGAGCAGGGAGGAGATAGTCCATCCCTCTTCTAGCCCTAGGGAGACCCCCATCTGGGCTATTGTGCTCAGTTCTGGAGGAGCTCAGAGAAGAGCCACAACAGTTCAGGATGCCAGAAGGGCTGGGTTCTTGGGAGAGAGTCAAAGAGCTAAATCCATCCAGCCAAGCAAAGCTACAACTGGAACAAGGAAATGAGAATCATCTGCATGAATCTGAGATGCACAAACCTCTGGGGGAGGGGGACTGTTTAGGAGAACAAGGGGGAACAGGGTGAGACTGAGCCAAGGAACAGGAGCTCGGGAGCCAACCTTCAGTGCTTAGGGGTCTGTGAGCCTGGGGATCCTGAGAGGAAGGCCCTGGTGCTGCATTGCTCAGGACACTGGGAACTAGGAACCCAGGAAATGGACTGTGACCTTTCCCTGGGGCTGTGTGTGAGGAGGAGATGGGATCTGTTTAGATTTATCCACCGTCTTCTGCATTTTCTAGGCATCTGCAAAGTTCTGAAACTCAGATCCATGCTTCTCTTACCTATCACCAGCACCTTATAGGGTATGTCCAGCTTAGCAGACAGGGATGCGATGTGGCACGTCCAGGTTCCACTGTCCTCAGCCCGGAGGTTGTGTATCTGCAGACTGTGTCCACCATTCTTCAGTTCTCTTGACTGAGTGGCTGTCACTTTGTCCTTGCGGTTGTCATACCAGGTGACTCTGGCACTTGAGGGACCTTGTATGGTCAGCATGAGTTTTTCATGCTGCAGGAGGTAGCCCCTTGGAGAACTTGTAACTGTGAAGAGAGAGAGCCCGTCCGGTGAGTCCTGTTATCTCCCAGCTTCCTCAAGGGGAGATGCTGGGACTGAAGGTGAGCATGGCGATCTCAGCAGAAGGGCAATCTGAGGATTGCTCTGCTGGAGGAAAGGGATTTGCAATAGCTCAGGCCAGAGGAGATGGACAAAGGACAGGGACCTCAGCAAAGTGTTGTCTCAAAGCTCCTTGCACTCTTATCTCATTGTCCCAGATCACTCACCTTCAAACACTTGCAGCTGGACCATGAAAGTTCTGGAACCAACTCCACAGACGTACTTGCCAGCATCAGAGTGCCTCAGATGTGACAGTATCAGGGAGAAGTTCCCCTTGGACATCTCCTGCTTATTTAATTCAGATCGATTGAAAAACGGAGTTCTGCCTTTGGGGAGAGTAAGAAGGCAGTGGGTGAAAGCTGCTCCCTAGGAGAGACGGGATTCCATAGCCCTGTCTGAGGGACAAGGGAGTGGTGAATTTGGAGTTCTACCTCTCAAGAGCTGCTTCTGATACTGGATCACAACTAGGTCATTGTATTTCCAGGTCACCCCTTCATTTGGGGATTTTCCAATACAGGGCAGGATCACCTGTTCCCCAACAGCACCAAACACTGTTGTCTCTCCCTCAGCCATAGTGGAGATCAGACCTGAAAGAGACCCCCCAAAATAATGCGGGGAAGGAACAGTCATTACAGTGGCAAAAGTTAATACCCCCTCTCCATCAAAATGGACCCCAAACCTGCTAATCACCCACACTCTTCCCTGGGAGTCTCCCCCATTTTTATTGCTCTTTTTCCTCTTGCAGTCTTCCTGAAATCTCTAGTCTCCTCATTCCAACCACCTCAACTCTCTTCCATAAAATCTAATCTAATCTAATCTATCTATCTATCTAACAAATGGTGATAGATGGGGCATTTTCCTGCAATATCCATGAAAAACCTTACTGAATTAAGTGTACTTATATCTGGATTAAGTTAATACATTGAATTAAATGCAAAGGTTATGTATTATTGTGGGATGGGATTGTATGTAACCTCTCTAGGGGGGAGCTGTGATGTGAACCCTGGGAACTGTTATGAACTTCAAAGGACTGTATTGAACAATGTGCCAGACAAGAATGGACTTTTGGGGACAAACAGTGTCAAGTGGTTTGTCTGGGGACTCTCCAGGGGGAGGTGAATGTGAAAACCCAGCCTTATGAAGCTGTGCCCTGAGGAAGGGACCATTGTCTGCTGATCATCTGCCCCTGGAATCTCAAAATGAAAGGCCCAAGGTGTATAAAGAAGAGACTGACCTATTCTTGGTTGTTCTGGGTCTGACTCTGGGACACTTATGAACTTGGAACCAGAGGGAAAACCCTGTGTGAGGTTTGAAGGATAGACTCCTACCAGAGCCCTTGTTAGAGGTGGGATGATCACTGCTAAATACTTTTTTTGTTTTTAGCATGCTTTCTCTGTATTGCTTTTGCCTTAGGAATAAATGTATTGGCTTAGAAAGACCTGTGTGGTAACTTCTAACTGCTGGCAATTACCGGGTTCATAACCTCTGGAGAGAAAGCACAGTGCAGACATTAGTCTTGTCGGCAGTCCTTACTAGGGAATTCACAGTGTAGGTAGGGAACTGTGCAGCCTGGAAATACCCTAGTCAGGAGGGAGAGAAACGTGGGTCTTTGTCCAAGAGAGGTGATGGCTGGGGAGCTGGAAGCCTAAGTGGGTGTTGCCTAAATCCTAGTATGCTTGTGTTTGTATCTATTTCTGTCTCTGACACTTTGTGTCCCATCCTGGAGTTACAGCCATCTCTGTCTTTGTCTTTCTCTCTTACCTTTCCTCCCACTCCTGCTGACCTTACTTTCCATTCTCCCCTCCCTTGGATTTCCTCCCTTCATTTCTCTCCCCTGTGGCTCTCTCTTCTTTCAGCCCCATTCTTTCCCATTCCTGCACACCCTCCCTACATTGCCTTCTCTCTCTTTCCCTAGCTGACAGAGATTCTGTTCTGTTTTACACACACACACACACACACACACACACTTCTCCCTGGGCTCGTGCCTCCAGAAGGCTGCAGCATGGCCTTCAAAAATCACGAGTCAGGCCACCAAAAATATCATGAGAATAAAAATCATGAGATTTAAAAAATAAACCGGTGTTTTCTGTTTGGCGTTTTCAGGCCACACTCGGGTCAGGTTTTCACACTTTTCTCTGTAAACTGGAGAGGCAAAATCTTCTTTTTTCTAACTGAAAGCTGAGAGTCTTGTGCAATCATTCTCCATTCCTGCAGCTGGGGCTTTAAGAAAAACATCACGTATGGCAAGAGCTCCAATCAAATCACAACAATTGGCAAAACTGAGTCTGTCACAGCAAATCCCTCTGTAGGAGACATCGGACTGGCAGCAAGTACCCCCACCACCACCACAGGGACTGGGGTGGGGTGGTGCAGGGGACAGGATTTTCCCTCCTGCACTCTGTGGTGAGTGGTTGGGATCAGTGCTGTATTTGATGTGATAGTGCCCAAAGGTCAGGTCCCTTACAAACAGTTCCACAGATTTGCAGGTTATTGGGAGCCCTGACCCACAGGACCAGGACTGGTCTTGGCACCCCTGCCCCACTATCATGACATCTTATCACTTCAGTCAGTGCAACGTCTCCCTGTTTCAGCGCTGCCAACACCATGCATTCAAAACTCCCAACTCAGATCCTCCTCCCCCGCAAATCATGAGATTGGCTCAAAAATTATGATTTTTTTTAAATAATAAACCACACTGGTTTGCACCTGCATTCTGATCTTTATAGGGAAGTTGCCCAGCCCCAATTTGTATGTTGTCATTTCAGGTTCAATATTCAAACTGAAACATACACAAAAAAGTGCCAGAGGTCTCCTGTTTGGCTCCCTGGGGGCAGAGCCCCCTTGCGTCTCCTACTCTTGATGGCAGAGAGCTGATCGCTGACTATGTAGGTTTCCACTCATCTAAAATTTTGCAGGACACTCCTATATTTAGGATTCTGTCCTACCTCCTTGAGCCAGCCCACAGCCTGTACCCCGAGCAAACAGACCCTTCGTACAAAAATACTCTGCAGTCTAGGGGACACCAAGGCCTCATACCTCTACACTATGGGAGAGGCAACTATTATCCCACTCACTTTATAGATAAGGTAATTTCTAGCAGAACTGAGAATAGAACCCAGGCCTCTAACATAGGAGACCCAAATCTCAACCATCCTGCAAAACTGCCTTTCTTTAAATAATAATAATAATAATAATAATAAAAAAATCTGTCATACTTATGTGTCCGGCCAGCCTGTCAGTAAACACTAGACCACACTCCCCTCCCAGAGCTAGCTACAGATTATCTGGGTAGTTCACTGGCAAAGTGGGTGTCACACCACCCTCTAGTAGTTGGTCCACATAAAGAATCATAGAATCATAGTCAGTTAGGGTTGGAAGGGACCTCAGGAGGTCATCTAGTCCAGCCCCCTACTCAAAGCAGGACCAACCCCAACTAAATCATCCCAGCCAGGGCTTTGTCAAGCTTGGCTTTAAAAACCTCTAAGGATGGAGATTCTATCACCTCCCTAGGTAACCCATTCCAGTGCTTCACCACCCTCCTAGTAAAATAGTTTTTCCTAATATCCAACTTAGACCTCCCCCACTGCAACTTGAGACCATTTGCTCCTTGTTCTGTCATCTGCCACCACTGAGAACAGCCTAGCTCCATTCTCTTTGGAACCCCCCTTCAGGTAATTGAAGGCTACTATTAAATCCCCCCTCATTCTTCTCTTCTGCAGACTAAATAAGCCCAGTTCCCTCAGCCTCTCCTCATAAGTCATGTGCTCCAGCCCCCTAATCATTTTCAAGTATCAGGGGGTAGCCATGGTTGTCTGTATCCACAAAAACAACAAGGAGGTAGTCTTTAAGGTGCCACCGGACTCCTTCTAATCATTTTCGTTGTCCTCTGCTGGACTCTCTCCAATTTGTCCACATCCTTTCTGTAGTGGGGGGCTCAAAGCTGGATGCTATACTCCAGATGTGGCCTCACCAGTGCCGAATAGAGGCACTGGTGAGGGCACTATCCCTCGATTTGCTGGCAATGCTCCTACTGATGTCCAATATGCTGTTAGCCTTCTTGGCAACAAGGGCACACTGTTGACTCAGATCCAGCTTCTCATCCGCTGTAATCCCCAGGTTCTTTTCTGCAGAACTGCTGCTTAGCAAGTCGGTCCCCAGCCTGTAGCAGGGCATGGGATTCTTCTGTCCTAAGTGCAGGACTCTGCACTTGTCCTTGTTGAAACTCATCAGATTTCTTTTGGCCCAATCCTCCAAATCACTCAAGTATTTATCGGCCTCCAGTGCCTTTCCACAATCCTCCCATGCCTTCCTCCCCTCCCCCCATGTCCTCCCACAATTCACTGGGAAAGAATTATGAAGCAGCTCAGTTTACTGCAGCATAAAGAACCCGGGGATGTGCCCCCAGGAGTCCTAGAGACACCCACGGGTGAATGCCGTGGCAGTGAGGTCACAGTCATACAGGTTATGGTTTTGAAGTATGGCTGCTCACACCCGGGCTACGCTAACCCAGGTGCTCAGACATGGGTGCTGATCATCTAAGTTACCTGTGCAGGGAAGACACACCCTAAGAGGGGCCATCTTTTTTGGTGTGGTGATCCAGCCAGTGTGTTCTCCCTGGTATAAATATCAAATTCAGTGTATTTTACACTGTCCCTAGATTTCCAGTTCTCCTGGGGCTGCAGGTTTCTGTATTATCACATATAGCTGCATAGTGGTGGCTTCACTTTTACCTAATAAGGCCATTTTAGGCTTGTGGATTCAGTCCCATTGCCAGTAATCGGATATGGCAGCCGTTTAAAAAAAGGGCAAAACTTGTTTAGTTTGAAGCAGGAAACCAGGAGATCGTAAAGAGCCTAAAAATACCCAAGCTGCTGCACCACACCCTGCCCAGCCAGGGACTCACCGAGCTGCATCACAGAGAAGACAGTAAGGATGCTGTATGCCATGACTCTGAATGGGTTCATCCTCTTGGATTGTTCCTTCCCTCCGTGAACTGTGAGCTGGAAATATCGTCCAGGTAAAGGGATCCTAATGCAGAAAAACCCAAATGAACTATTAATAGTAGTTTATTTTCCAAGTCTTGTGGCTCCATGGCTGGGCCTACATACTTGGTCAATGTCCCTGGTGTCTGCTGTGCTCCAGCACAGCTAGGTGGAAATTCTATCACTGAGACAGGTGAATTCAATATGCAATGAAGAATCCAGCCAGTGTGTTCTCCCTGGAGTTTGATACCGAATTCAGTGTATTTTACACTGTCCCTAGATTTCCAGTTCTCCTGGGGCTGCAGGTTTCTGTATTATCACATGAAGCTGCTTTCTGTCAAAGTTGTGGGAGTTGGGGGTGCTGGAGGATTTTCAGTAGCACAGCAGTGGTTTGGCCTTTCTGCACTTGGAAAGGCACTATGGGGTTCCTGCACCCAGGTGGCAGTTGAGGCCTTTGCCCCAGGTAGAGGCTGCATCTCCTCTTTCCCTTCCTTTCTGAGAAGACAGGGGAAACTTTGAGCTTGAATGGGCTGAGGGGAGGCTAGAGGGCCTGCAAAGGCAGAGCAAAAATCTGGCCTTAATTGCTTCTTTGTGATGGATACAGACAGCTTGGAAAGCTCTTTTTAAAGGGTTTTCTGGTTAGTTAGTTTGTTTTTGTTTTTTACCTTAGAAATCTCATGACTATCAAGTCTGGTGTTCCCTGGAGGACTTGTTAGGATTCTCAGAAATGTGGAGCAGGGAAGAAGGGGAGGTGTAGAAATAGTAGTAAAAAGCGTTTTTCTCCCAAGTGTTTATAGCATTCGAATTAAACAGCTGTTAACTGAAATCTGAAAATCATGGAAACAAAACCCAAAGGTCTAAGGTCTGAATAAAAAGTTGATAAATTTCACACCCTGGGCGATGTAATTAAGATGACCTAAGACCCAGTGTGGACACTGCTATGTTGATGGAAGAATTCTAGCTACTGTCTCTCAGGGCAGGTCTACACTTAAAACACTGCTGTAGCACTTAAGTGAAGACACTTCTATGCCGACAGAAGAGAGCTCTCCTATCGGCATAGTTAAAACTCCTCCCCGAGAAGCGGTAGCTATGTTGGCAGGAGAAGCTCTCCTGTCAACATAGTGCTGTCTACACCAGGGGTTAAGATTGGTATAATTACATCGCCCAAGGGTGTGTACTTTCCACACCTGTGAGTGACACAGTTACACCTACAGAGGTCTGTAGTTTAGGCCTGGCCTTCGAGAGGTGGATTAACTACACCTGTGGAAGAACTACATCGATGTAGTAAATGTCTGCACTACAGCGAGGCAGCTGTTGCTCTGTAGCTGTGCTGCAGTAGCATATCTGGTGCAGACCTACCCTGAGTGTAAGAGCTAGAAAAATATGTAGGGTCCTATTCTCCCCTGTGCTTGAACTTAGTGCAGGGAAGTGGCCATTGGAACCGGTTGTGGCTCCCTGATCCTTGGCTGCCTTGCAGCAGTTACTCTAACTTCTACTGCTGGCTCTACCATTTCCTCTCCCACTCTCAACATGCATCAGTCTGTCACCAAAATGGCCCCTCCCCCATCTTCACTGCCTCCATCAGCTTTCCATTGGCAGAGATTCTCTGGGTGTAGGGAAAATTGCCCTGTGGGACTCTGTAAGTTCATCATGCACTGCTTTACACAGTGCAAAATGAACTTTGTGGGCCAGAGAATCTGGCCCTTATTTATATAAATGAACGTTCAAGCTTTGGAGCCAGGAGTGGACTCTATGTAAGGCACACTCCATGGCTGCAGAATCACAAAATACAGAAAGGACCACAGGTGATATAGATGGATCCCAAGAAAGAGGAGGAATGGTACAGGGGCAGCAGAGCTAGGAAGAGGGACAGGTTCAGGTATACACTGCGTGGGGGGGGGGGCTCCCCTCTTCTTGGCCCTGCTTCCTCTGCTACCATCCTTCCTCATTCTCTGGATCTATCTTTCTCACCTGCAGCCCTTGTGTTTTGTGATTTTGCAGCCATGGAATGTGGGGGTTGCAAGTTACAGGAGAAAGGAGGGACAGACATGGCTAAGAGAGCAAAGTCCCCCTTGGGTATTCCTGGGATGGTGCAGGTTTGCAGGACACAGGAGGGATGGGGCTGGAGAACAAAGTCACCCATGTAACCACAGGACAGTGCGGGGAAGCAGGACTTGGGAAGAACAGACAGGGCCAGAGAGCAAAGTCCCCTGTGTTTCCCTAACACAAACCCCATACCTCAGGTGGCTTCAGAGATGGTGTTGGGGCCACCATGCTCTGGTATCAGACCTCTCCCTACCCTCCCTCTGGCTCCTTTCATGCCCCCTCACCATTTCCTTCTCTTCTAGCTTCCTCAGTTCCACGAAGCAGGATATCTGTAACCCCTTTAGCGCACTGCAGTGGTCGTGGTTAGGGCCGGATACAGAGCAGGAAGAGGAGCTCTGGGGACAGAATGTAAAGGGGTGGCAGGTAATTTGAGTTGTTCCTGTTTCTAAATTTAAGCTCTGCTGAATTTCCTCCTCAGGGCAGGAAGCTTGGCTGCCTGGGGTTGGGGTGGGGAAGGGGCATTACAGTCCCACTATTGCCAATCCCAAGCATTGCAAAAATCATGAGATTCATAGAATATCATAGATTATCAGGGTTGGAAGGGACCTCAGGCGGTCATCTGGTCCAACCCCCTGCTCAAAGCAGGACCAGTCCCCAACTAAATCATCCCAGCCAGGGCTTTGTCAAGCCTGACCTTAAAAACTTCTAAGGAAGGAGATTCCACCACCTCCCTAGGTAACACATTCCAGTGTTTCACCACCCTCCTAGTGAAAAAGTTTTTCCTAATATCCAACCTAAACCTCCCCCACTGCAACTTGAGACCATTACTCCTTGTTCTGTCATCTGCTACCAGCGAGAACAGTCTAGATCCATCCTCTTTGCAACCCCCTTTCAGGTAGTTGAAAGCAGCTATCCCATCCCCCCTCATTCTTCTCTTCCACAGACTAAACAATCCCAGTTCCCTCAGCCTCTCCTCATAAGTCATGTGCTCCAGTCCCCTAATCATTTTTGTTGCCCTCCGCTGGACGCTTTCCAATTTTTCCACATCCTTCTTGTAGTGTGGGGCACAAAACTGGACACAGTACTCCAGATGAGGCCTCACCAATGTCGAATAGAGGGGAATGATCATGTCCCTCGATCTGCAGACAATGCCCCTACTTATACATCCCAAAATGCCATTGGCCTTCTTGGCAACAAGGGCACACTGTTGACTCATATCCAGCTTCTCGTCCACTGTAACCCCTTGGTTAAAGATTGGATTAAAGATCATGAGATTTTTAAAAATACTAAATGTTGGTTTCTTTTTATTTGTTTTCTGGTTCGTGGGCCTTTATGGCTCCCATTGTCAAGCGTTTCTCTCCAGCCATGAGGGCTAGAAACTTACTCCAGGAGCTGGAGCTTTAAGACAAACACCGACTATCATGAGACTCATGATAAAGTCATGAAAATTGGCGACACTGTTAAGTCCCAGGAGCTCTCCTGTCTCGGATAGAGATCAGGCCTCCTTATGCAGCTAGTATGTTTTCTGCTTCTTTATATCTGTAGCAGGAGGGGTGGGGAAGGTCCTAGGTAGAAGCCCTGTAGTGCAGGTAGGAGAGAGACAGACACCGGAGGACAGATTAGCTTTAGGGTGTCTCTGCTCTTAAAAAGCTACAGTGGCCAGGGCTGGATTAACCTTTTATGGGCCAGGCGCCAAACATATTTGTGGGCTCCCATGGAGGCAATGGAGCATGGCACAGGGCCGGGGGGCAGTCTTCGGAGCAAGGGGCCAGCCAGGGGCATGACATGGCAGGGGCAGCCCCACTTCACCCAGCCCAGTGCAAGGGCACTATTTACAAACCAGCAGTTGCCAGACACACAGTGGCCCACCTGGCCCTATGCAGCCAGTATGCCCCTTCCCCTCAGGGGTGATCCCAGACCGCACCACACATCCCCCTCCCCCACCCCGCCCAACACCCCCCCCCCGACATCCTGTCCAACACCCCCCCGGACCCGCTATGGCCAGCATCCCCCCCAGACCCTGCCACAAATGCACACCACCACCCTTGCCCTGCGCCCCCCTGCCCACAGCCCTAACACAACTGCCCAGCACCCCACACAGAACCCCCACTTCCTAGTGCCCCAACACACAAAGATCTTCCCCACCCTTTCACAGCCTAGCACTCCCACCCAGGCACCCCAGAGACCCACTCCCCCATGCCCTCCTCCTGTCCGCACTCACCGGCCCTCTGGGAGGCAACTGTGTTTGCTAGGCTGAGCCGGGCTGGTCCCGGGGTGGGGAATCGCTCTGGCTCCTCGGGAGTGGTGCAATCAGCCAGGCCAGGGCCTGCCCCAGCCGGGCTCCCTCAGGACTGACTTGCCTGGAGCGGCCCAGCCAAGCCCCCCACACCTCCACCACCTGGCTGAGACTGGCCTCCGGGGAGACAGGTGGGGCCCCACAGGTGGTGAGAAACAGAGACTGCCCAGAGCCGGAGGTGCACTGGGGTCCGGCCAGGAGGCGGAGAGAAGCTGTAACATGCTCAGCCGTGAAGACTGAAGCAAAGAATTCATTTAGTTTCTCTGTGATGACTTTATCGTCTTTAAGTGCTCCTTTTCTATCTCGATTGTGCAGGGGCCCCACTGGTTGTTTAGCAGGCTTCCTGCTTCTGATGTACTTAAAAAACATTTTGTTATTACCTTTTGAGTTTTTGGCTAGCTGTTCTTCAAACTCCTTTTTGGCTTTTCTTACTACATTTTTACATTTAATTTGGCAATGTTTATGCTGCTTTCTATTTACCTCACTAGGATTTGACTTCCACTTTTTAAAAGATGCCTTTTTATCTCTCACTGCTTCTTTTACATGGTTGTTAAGCCACAGTGGCTCTTTTTTAGTTCTTTTACTGTGTTTTTTAATTTGGGGTATACATGTAAGTTGAGCCTCTATTATGGTGTCTTTGAAAAGTGTCCATGCAGCTTGCAGGGATTTCACTCTTGTCACTGTACCTTTTAATTTCTGTTTAACTAACCTCCTCATTTTTGTATAGTTCCCCTTTCTGAAATTAAGTGCCACAGTGTTGGGCTGTTGAGATGTTCACTTATCATCTGGCCAGGTGACAATGCCTGCTCCACAGAGCAAAGGAGCCCCTGCTTGGAGCAAAGCTGCACTACTGGAACTGATCAGTGTTTGGTGAGAGGAGACTGTGCAGGGACCCAGGATGCCCCACGATCAAACCCTCAACCCCCCTTCCCACAAGACCCATTGTCAAAATGGAGAAAGCTTTGCTGAGGGCTAGATGCACTCAGTGCGCTGCTCTCATCCACGATGGAAGTGCTGCAAATATAAACACTCACTGATGCCTGTGGATGTACGTGAGTACACAAACCAGCGCTTTTCTTTCAATGGTTCACTATAACGTTGAAACTGACTGCGCAAAAACTCTGCAAGTACAGACATAGCCTAAATTCCTGTGTAGACAGCACTAGGTTGACAGAAGAATTCTTCCATCAATCCAAGTATTGCCTCTTGGGGAGGTGGATTTACTGCAGTGACTGGAGAACTCCTCCCATAGCTATAGTGTCTACACTAAGCACTACAACAGCACATCTGCAGCTACGCCACAGTAGTGTAGACACCTACTACAGGGACAGAAGGAGGTTTTCTGTCACTGTAGCACATCCACTTCTCCAAGAGGCGGTAGCTAGGTTCACAGAATACTTCTTCTGTCGTCCTACCTGTGTCGGAGGTTTGGGCAACCTAACTACACTGTACAGGGTGTAAAACTTTTCACAGCCTTCAGCAACGTAGCTAGATCAACCTAAGTTTTAGGTGTAGACCAGGCCTGTTTGCCCTAATCTACTACTGAAGTTACCCCCCAGACAGATTGGCATCAGCACGGCCTAGCCTGTTTGATGGCCCATCAAGGGCTATCAACTGTACAATTAACCCATTGAAAGGAGCCAAGGAAGACACTTTATGAGTCATCAAGGCATGTGGTATGCTTGTGGACAGAGAACTCTAAGGCTTCCATGCCATATGCTGTGAAGCTTGTATTTGGGACACGGGAAGTACAAGCCACATGGCAAAAGACTATAAATGGCCGCTGCATCATCTCCATTTTGTCTTCATTCCTGCTTCTTACCTCTGGAGTGACTTTCTACAAACTGAAGGTCTGAACAAAGGACTGAATGACCCATCCAAGCTGTGGATGTGTTTCAGAGGAACTTTTAAGCCATCAAACTCACCAATATTGCTAAGATCCTGATATATGGACTTTGATAGTCTCTGTATGTATTTGATTGCTTTACCATTTAAAAACTCTCTTCTTGTTCTTTCTTTTTTCTTCATAATAAATGTTTAGTTTTAGATGCTAAAGGGTTGGCTGGCAGCGTGGTATTTTGGGTAAGATCCAACCTAATATTGATCTGGCAATGTGTCTGGCCCTTTGGGGTTCAGACGAACATTTTGTATAGTGAGCCGAGTTTTTTAAATAACTCCTCACCTTACTGGACGTAGGTGCTGGTTGGGAACCAAAGAAATGGAATGCAATAAAGGGGGCTGTGTGATTTCTTTTTTTCGCTTCTTGATAATCAGTGTGGGGTATCAGAAGCACAGTTTGTGACTGCAATAGTGCATGAGTTTAGGGGACTGGAGTAGATGACCTCTCAAGATCCCTTCCAATCCTATGATTCTATGATCACTGTTGGCTCTAACTGGCCACTTGATGGCAGGCTGAGCGGAGAAACCATGGATCGAATGGGCCAGGAGACTGGAATCCCCTCAGGCGCTCATCAGGGCAGCGTGAAGCACAGTAGGCTGGTGCTGTGTTTGTGTCAGAGGGAGTTTGGTCTGCTCCTGCCTGGGCTATACACCCTCTGGAGATACAGGAGTTAGTCTCTAGGGGCTGCCAAGCTGCTTCCTCCCCTAGCACTGAGTTCCCTTCTCCTCCCCTCCCTCAGAATATCTGGCTGTGTTAGTTTCCATAGCTCACAGAGCAGGTCAAATGCTGCCGAGAAACAATCAGTGGAGAAAAGAGGCCATGGGAAGTGGCAACAGATACCAAACCATGTCTGCCACCAGCTCTGGTCTGGGAGCTTTTCTCACTCTCTCCAGCCTTGGCTGGGGTAGTAACCTTAGGTGCCCCAGTGTAGACAGCTCTCTGCTCCAGCAGCTGTTGATTAGATCAGCACCAAGTCCCTTAAACTGGCTCTCAGGAAGGTTTGAGGACATGGCACTGCAAATGGTAATGGCAGATGGTGGCCCATCATTCTAGGATTCCCAGCACAGCTAGCACTGGCGTTCGTAACAGTGGGAAATCATTAGAAAAGGTCCCAAGTGCAAACAAGACATCTGTGTGTGTGTGTGTGTGTGTGTGTGTTCCTCTTTCTCTCTTTCAGGCTGTGCGGTTTCCTTGTTTTGTTCTCACTCTTGCTTGTGGCTGTGTTTTTGATCTGGAGGCAGCTTGCTTCTTAAGAGATGGCGCAGGCCACCAGTCCTCTGCAGAAAGATTTCCACCCCCCCAGCCCCTCCCCAAGCACTGGGTTTCCCCCACGCCTGGCTATTTTGTCCCAGGACAGGATCTGAAGCATCCTACAACTTCTCATTTCTAAACTTCACTTCAGTTTGATTTGAATTTGGGGCTCAGAATGTTTAGCTCCTTCATCAGACTAATCTCTTGTTATCTCTCTCAAATGATCTAGAAAGCTAAAGTAAGGGCTTGTCTACACTTAAAACTTTGCAGCAGCACAGCTGCAGCTGCGCCACTGTAGTGCTACAGTGAAAACATGACCCATGCGAATAGGAGAGCTTCTCCTACCTGCGTAGAAAATCCACCTTCCTGAGAGGTGGTAGCTAGGTCAACAGGAGAATTCTCCCATCGACCTAGCGCTGTCTACACTGGGGGTTAGGTCAGATTAACTGCGTTACTCAGGGGTGTGGATTTTGCTGATACTGACCTAATTTCCTCATGTAGACCAGGCCTTAAGCTGAGCTGGCCAGGAAGAAGCTGTTTTATTAAATGATAGTTGCTTTGAAACTTTCTTTCCATCATAAAAGCAACAACTGTGTACGAATGTAACAATGGGTAAGGGCAATGTAAGAGGAAAAGACCGAGCAAGACAAAGGAGTCTGACAGCGCCAGAGAGCAAAGAGAGACAGGATTCAGGCACATTCAGCATGCCCCCATTATCTGTGGGCCTCAGAGGGCCCAGTTCTCACACAGACACAAGCTACAAGAGGGAGGGATAGCTCAGTGGTTTGAGCATTGGCCTGCTAAACTCAGGGTTGTGAGTTCAATCCTTGAGGGGGCCATTTAGGGATCTGGGGCAAAAATTGGGGATTGGTCCTGCTTTGAGCAGGGGGTTGGACTAGATGACCTCCTGAGGTCCCTTCCAACCCTGATATTCTATGATTCTATGATACAGGCACTGACCCTGCTTTGATCTCCCGCCACGATGCCTCTTGATTGCCACTCCACCACTGAGATGAGTTGTTACCTCACAGAGCTGCTCTGACTTGAATGTCCTCATGGCCAGGATTGAGTGGGCCATGGAGACTGAAGCTCCCACTCAGCCAGAGATGGGATCCCACAGGAGAGGGTCAGGTATACTGCTGAGGGGTGCTGTGCATTATGTGTTGGCAGGGAGAACTCTCTCTGCCTTTGGCAGGCTGGGGTGACACAGAAGGGATGCCAAATAAGTCCCTCAGGTCAGTGCCAAATTCCCTCCAAACAATTTAAAAATATATATCAAATCGCAGCTATAAAAAGGCCATGAAATCTGAGCTGAAGAAGCCCCTCCAAATCCCATCTCTTTACCCAACTTGGGGCCAGGAGCCTGTCCCACCTCTGCTCCCCCCGTCAGTTCTTTAGAGCTTCTAACCCCCAGTGTCCTGAGTGTTGGAGTCTTGGCCCTTCCCTTGGGGACATGGCTCCCCAGGTTCACAGACACTTCAGCCTGGGGACGGCTCCTGTGTGACTTTCTCTTGGCTCAGACTCAGTCCTTTCTCCCAAATGTTATCCCTCCTTGGCTCCCTAAACAATTGCCCCTCCCCCCAGTTTACATTCCTGCCCACTTGCAAACTTTGAATACTGAGCTGAAGATATTTGAAGCCAGAGCAAGTAATCAGATATTGACCTTGTGAAGTACCCTCCAACAACAGACCCGGCCATCCATTCCCACACTAATGAGTGCATGGTAGAGACAGATGGATTATTAGACAGACAGCTATGATACCTACAGTAATACAGAGACTGATAGGTTTCAGAGTAGCAGCCGTGTTAGTCTGTATTAGCAAAAAGAAAAGGAGGACTTGTGGCACCTTAGAGACTAACACATTTATTTGAGCATAAGCTTTCGTGAGCTACAGCTCACTTCATTAGATGCATAAAGTGGAAAATACAGTGGGGAGATTTCTATACACAGAGAACATGAAACAATGGGTGTTACCATATGCACTGTAAGGAGAGTGATCACTTAAGGTGAGCTATTAGCAGCGGGGGGGCGGAAACCTTTTGTAGTGATAATCAAGGTGGGCCATTTCCAGCAGTTGACAAGAACATCTTAGGAACAGTGAGGGGTGGGGGGGGGAATAAACATGGGGAAATAGTTTTACTTTGTGTAATGCCCCATCCACTCCCAGCCTCTATTCAAGCCTAAATTAATTGTATCCAGTTTGCAAATTAATTCCAATTCAGCAGTCTCTCGCTGGAGTTTGTTTTTGAAGTATTTTTGTTGAAGAATTGCCACTTTTAGGTCTCTAATCGAGTGACCAAAGAGATGGAAGTGTTCTCCAACTGGTTTTTGAATGTTATAATTCTTGACGTCTGATTTGTGTCCATTTATTCTTTTACGTAGAGACTGTCCAGTTTGACCAATGTACACGGCAGAGGGGCATTGGGGTCACATGATGGCATGTATCACATTGGTAGATGTGCAGGTGAACGAGCTTCTGATAGTGTGGCTGATGTGATTAGGCCCTATGATGGCGTCCCCTGAATAGATATGTGGACACAGTTGGCAAAGGGCTTTGTTGCAAGGATAGGTTCCTGGGTTAGTGGTTCTGTTGTGTGGTGTGTGGTTGTTGGTGAGTATTTGCTTCAGGTTGGGGGGCTGTCTGTAAGCAAGGACTGGCCTGTCTCCCAAGATCTTCAGGATAGGTTGTAGATCCTTGATGATGCGTTGGAGAGGTTTTAGTTGGGGGCTGAAGGTGATGGCTAGTGGCGTTCTGTTATTTTCATTGTTGGGCCTGTCCTGTAGTAGGTGACTTCTGGGTACTCTTCTGGCTCTGTCAATCTGTTTCTTCACTTCAGCAGGTGGGTATTGTAGTTGTAAGAATGCTTGATAGAGATCTTGCAGGTGTTTGTCTCTGTCTGGGGGGTTGGAGCAAATGCGGTTGTATCGTAGAGCTTGGCTGTAGGCAATGGATCGTGAGGTGTGGTCTGGATGAAAGCTGGAGGCATGTAGGTAGGAATAGCGGTCAGTAGGTTTCCGGTATAGGGTGGTGTTTATGTGACCATCGCTTATTAGCACCATAGTGTCCAGGAAGTGGATCTCTTGTGTGGACTGGTCCAGGCTGAGGTTGATGGTGGGATGGAAATTGTTGAAATCATGGTGGAATTCCTCAAGGGCTTCTTTTCCATAACCTCAGCCGTGCAGAACACAATGCCATCCACAGCCTCAGAAACAACTCTGACATCATAATCAAAGACGCTGACAACGGAGGTGCTGTCGTCATCATGAATAGGTCGGAATATGAACAAGAGGCTACTCGGCAGCTCTCCAACATCACTTTCTACAAGCCATTACCCTCTGATACCACTGAGCATTACCAAAAGAAACTACAGCATTTGCTCAAGAAACTCCCTGAAAAAGCACAAGAACAAATCTGCACAGGCACACCCCTGCAACTCCGACCAGGGGCATTCTATCTGCTACCCAAGATCCATAAACCTGGAAATCCTGGATGCCCCATCATCTCAGGCATTGGCACTCTGACAGCAGGATTGTCTGGCTATGTAGACTCCCTCCTCAGGCCCTACGCTACCAGCACTCCCAGCTATCTTCGAGACACCACTGACTTCCTGAGGAAACTACAATCCATCGGTGATCTTCCTGAAAACACCATCCTGGCCACTATGGATGTAGAAGCCCTCTACACCAACATTCCACACAAAGATGGACTACAAGCTGTCAGGAACAGTATCCCCAATAATGTCACGGCAAACCTGGTGGCTGAACTTTGTGACTTTGTCCTCACCCATAACTATTTCAAAATTGGGGACAATGTATACCTTCAAATCAGCAGTAATGCTATGGATACCCGCATGGCCCCACAGTATGCCAACATTTTTATGGCTGACTTAAAACAACACTTCCTCAGCTCTCGTCCCCTAATGCCCCCACTCTACTTGCGCTACATTGATGACATCTTCATCATCTGGACCCATGGAAAAGAAGCCCTTGAGGAACTCCACCATGATTTCAACAATTTCCATCCCACCATCAACCTCAGCCTGGACCAGTCGACACAAGAGATTCACTTCCTGGACACTATGGTGCTAATAAGCGATGGTCACATAAACACCACCCTATACCGGAAACCTACTGACCGCTATTCCTACCTACATGGCTCCAGCTTTCATCCAGACCACACCACACAATCCATTGTCTACAGCCAAGCTCTACGATACAACCGCATTTGCTCCAACCCCTTAGACAGAGACAAACACCTACAAGATCTCTATCAAGCATTCTTACAACTACAATATCCACCTGCTGAAGTGAGGAAACAGATTGACAGAGCCAGAAGAGTACCCAGAAGTCACCTACTACAGGACAGGCCCAACAAAGAAAATAACAGAACGCCACTAGCCATCACCTTCAGCCCCCAACTAAAACCTCTCCAACGCATCATCAAGGATCTACAACCGATCCTGAAGGACGACCCATCATTCTCACAGATCTTGGGAGACAGGCCAGTCCTTGCTTACAGACAGCCCCCCAACCTGAAGCAAATACTCACCAGCAACCACACAGCAAATACACAACAGAACCACTAACCAAGGAACCTATCCTTGCAACAAAGCCCTTTGCCAACTGTGTCCACATATCTATTCAGGGGACGCCATCATAGGGCCTAATCACATCAGCCACACTATCAGAGGCTCGTTCACCTGCACATCTACCAATGATATGTGCCATCATGTGCCAGCAATGCCCCTCTGCCATGTACATTGGTCAAACTGGACAGTCTCTACGTAAAAGAATAAATGGACAGAAATCAGACGTCAAGAATTATAACATTCAAAAACCAGTTGGAGAACACTTCAATCTCTCTGGTCACTTGATTACAGACCTAAAAGTTGCAATTCTTCAACAAAAAAACTTCAAAAACAGCTTCCAACGAGAGACTGCTGAATTGGAATTAATTTGCAAACTGGGTACAATTAACTTAGGCTTGAATAGAGGCTGGGAGTGGATGGGTCATTACACAAAGTAAAACTATTTCCCCATGTTTATTTCCCCACCCCCCACCCCTCACTGTTCCTCAGACGTTCTTGTCAGCTGCTGGAAATGGCCCACCTTGATTATCACTGCAAAAGGTTCCCCCCCCCCGCCCTCCTGCTGCTAATAGCTCACCTTAAGTGATCACTCTGGTTACAGTGTGTATGGTAACACCCATTGCTTCATGTTCTCTGTGTATATAAATCTCCCCACTGTATTTTCCACTGCATGCATCCGATGAAGTGAGCTGTAGCTCATGAAAGCTTATGCTCAGATAAATGTGTTAGTCTCTAAGGTGCCACAAGTTCTCCTTTTCTTTTTTCAAAGAGACTGATGTTCACAAAAAGATCTAAGAAACATACTAGCTGTGGTCAGTGCACGAGGTGGTTTCCATTTGACATTTTCTGGGGTTTCAGCAATTATGAACATGAGCTCTCAGTGTGATGCTGTTGCAAAAAGGGCTAATGGGATTTTTGGATGCATAAAGAAGGGACTAATGTATAGAAGCAGGGAGGTGATTCTACCTCCGTGTACGGCAACGGTGAGACTGATACTGGAATACGGCATCCAGTGCTCATGTCCATATTTCTAAAAGGATGTTGAAAAATTGGAGAGGGTGCAGAGAAGAGCAACATAAAATTATTCAAGGTCTGAAACACCTGCCTTACAGTGAGAGACGTAAGGAGCTCAATCTATTTAGCTTATCAAAGAGGCAACTTGAACGCAAACTATAACTACCTTCTCTGTAGCAGACAAAGGCTTAACAAGACCCAGTGGCTGGAAGCTCAAGTGAGAAAAATTCAAACTGGACATAAAATGCAATTTTTAAACAGTGGAACAATTTATCAAAGGATGTGGTAAATTTCCCGTCACTTAGGCATTTTAAATGAAGACTGGGTGTCTTTCCAAAAGACTCGTACTAGCTCAACCACAAGTTATTGGACTTGTTGTAGAATCACTGAGACCCTCTATGGTCTGTGTAATACAGGCGGTCAGACTAGATGATCACAATGGTGCCTTCTGGCCTTAAAATATATGCAACGGACATACAGCACACACACACACACACACACGCATACACACACACATACGTCTGGCCGGTAGCTGCCATCTCATTGTCCTGCACTTTGGTCTGATGATAAAATTCCCCTCCTTGGAGGGTGTTTGGGGACTACGACAACAGGTGGCTGGTAACAGGAAGAACCACTGCTCCCCCTCCCCCCACAACTACACACATGCTGCCCTTACTGCCCACTGCAGTATGGAAAAGAGTTCAGGTGTACATCATGAGTGAGGGGGAAGTTAATGTCAGGGTCTTGTAAAGGGCTCATCTTGGGACCTCCCAGTGTATCTGGGTTTTACTAGACATCTTGGTCAACATGGGTTGAGTGTGTAACTCTTCCTCCCTCTCTGACTATGCCTTCATCTTTTGCTTTCTTTCTTTCTTTCTTTTCCCCCATGTCCCTGGGTGTCCCTAACCCTCCAGTTGGCAGAAGCTGAGAGTGGACGGCAGGGCATAGATCACTTATGATTGCCCTGTTCTGTTCATTCCCTCTGAAGCATCTGGCACGGGTCACCATCAGAGACAGGATACTGGTCTAGGTGGACCATTGGTCCGACCCAATATGGCATCTTTCTTTCTTTCTTTCTACCTACAGTTTCGCATAACCAAATCTCTCAGGCCATCTCTTAGTGACCCACAATCCCATCCAACCTAATTCTGAATCTATGTGGACACTGTCAGATCAAAAGTTAGATATTCATGCTACATTGAGGAGAGACAGAAAAGGGAGCAGAGGAACAGCAGAAACCTCGGGTGAAGAAAGGAGTCGAAAGAGGGAGAGGTATTGTACTACTGTGGGAGCTGTCTTAGGAAAACCAGAAAAATAAAATGAACTCGATAGCTATATATGAAGAAAGTTCTAGAAACATACATGGAGAAAAGAGAGATGGATCCAGTAAAAAAAAACAGGGTGAAAACCAAAGCAAAGACATGTACAAATATAGAGGGTAAAGAACGGAAAGGGAAAGAGAAAACTTCTAATGAACGAATGCCTCCATTGTCGACACTGGCTGCAGTAACACCCTGCTTTGTGCCAGCCGAGCTCTGGGGCAGCTCCTGTGCCACTACCCCAGAGCCTGAGCAGTTTTTTGGGGGAGAAAATATTTTTTGCTAAAAATAAATGTCTCACCTTTGGTGAGCAGGGCAAAGACGGGTGTCAGCAACAGTTCAGTTCTAAACGCTTTTGCCAGCTTAGAAAATAGCCCATAAGAGTGGCAAAAGCAGCACTTGTCCCTGGCCAGTACTGCATGCTCTTTGGGACAGAATTTTATGAATAAAATGGGTCAAAAAATAAGAAAAGTACAAAAAATAGATGTCCTTGTTCTGGTCACATTGAAAGAAAGAATGATCAATATTTAGTAAAATATTTTCCTTACCACTTTTTCTCTCTCTCTCTGTCTGCCTCTCTCGTGTGCTGTGTTCGTCACCAGGTGTACATGATCTAAGAGAAACAACAACTGACACAGCAGAGAAAAATGATGATTTTCAGAAAGCTGCTCAGATGTTGGCCTTTCTGTCTCCTCCTCTCATAGAACAGTCCCAACAAGGGCTTGATGACAGTTCATGTTCTGCTCAGGGTCCATGCACCGCCTTCCTATTTGACTGGTGGTTTCCCATAAGCATTTGAACACAATTCTTGGTATCGAGGGAAACGCTGACTATAGAAGAGGGTTATTTAGTACAGTGCTTGTCTTAGGGGAAGTGCCTATGCAAAGCTGCGAGGGCCTACTGGCTGTATGCGCATGTATAGGATGCCATGACTGGGCAGGGGCTTGGAAAGGTCAGTGAGTGGAAACCTGCATGGTTTCAGGGTGCGTGTGCACTTATGGGGTTGTATGGCAGCAGGCCCAGGGGATTCTCGGTGGGTTTGTATATTTGGAATATGTCAAGGTTAAGTCGGGGTTAATAATCACAACCTCTGTTCCTGACCTCTACAAACCTTGTGTCCTCCCCCCTCCCCGCCCCAAGAGTGAGTACAGCCTGGGCAGTGGCAGGGCAAGCTTTCTGCAGCAATTCCCCCATGAACTGTCCCCTGCCAATGTGCCCCCACCCAGACACAGGAAACCCTAAGGGCTGAGGACACTCCGTGGCCCATTCATAAGGCTACAAGTTGGTCACAGAGGTCACAGATTCTGTGACTTACGAGGCCTCTGTGACGTCAGCTCCATGCAGCAGGGATCGAGCTGTCAATGCCATGCGGTGGGGATTGAGCTGTCAGCCCTGGCCAGCGGGGCTCGGGCTTCAGTCCTGGGCAGCGGGGATTGGACTTCCATGATTTATTGTTTATTGCCCATGTCCTGCCCATGACTTTTACTAAAAATACCTTTGACAAAATCTTAGCCTCCTTGGCTTCACTTGTGATGCCGCTAAAGAGGAAACCAATTACTGCCCATTCTGCTGGTAGGCACAGTTGCTGTCCTACCAACTAGGAACTGGGCTGAGAAACCACAAACTCATTTCACATAGGTACTGAACAGCTGTCAGATGGAAATGATTTTTGGTCATTAGGCCTAAAGGTTTGGGATTAGGAGTGAGCAGGCAGAAGAGGATCCTGAGCGGGAGGGGAGGTAAATCTCTAGGGGGACACGGCTAGGATTAGGGGTGAGCAGGGAGTAGAGAGGTACACTGCATATAGCAATGCCCTCAGGATGCTAAGGTAGATAAGAGTCTCTGCTGCTGCTGTATTTCAGCAATTTCCCTTCCAGTGCGAGGGGGGGCTTTTGTGGTTTCCCACCCGCACTCTTGTTGGTCTCTTTCTCTGAATCTCAGCCTCAGCCAACAGAGCGGAAACCCACTGAGCCCCCAGACATAGCTGAGATTTCATCTCTCTGCCACCCACTCCATCTCCTCCACACAACCACTTGTCCCTCATCTCAGGGGGCGACAGAGTCAGGTTTTGGGTGTTTCAGGAGGAGCGGGGACAGCAAGTTACAGTGGTGACGTTCGTCATGTCACCCACAGCATATCACAGAGATGTCTGAAATACAGTGTGTGGCGTGCCACTGCCAGGCTGAGGCACTGGGGACAGTACTGAGAGGAAAGGAGGACTTGTGGCACCTTAGAGACTAACCAATTTATTTGAGCATAAGCTTCCATGACCTACAGCTCACTTCATCGGATGCATTTTCCACAGAATGCATCTGATGAAGTGAGCTGTAGCTCATGGAAGCTTATGCTCAAATAAATTGGTTAGTCTCTAAGGTGCCACAAGTCCTCCTTTTCTTTTTGTGAATACAGACTAACACGGCTGCTACTCTGAGTACTGAGAGGGTCCAGTATGCAGCAGCTCATATGCTCGCTAATACAAATTTCTGGACAAATAAAGCTGTTCACAAACAGGGAAAGAGTTGTACGCACAGGAGACAGAACAGTCACAGCAGCTGGATCAGGCCTGTGGAACTCTCTGTCGGATGAAACAAGATACCTTCCCCCCGCCCCCACGCAGTGTATGTGGTGGGTTGTGAGGTGGCGGACGGACCTAGACAGATCAAAGGGGAAGAGCCCCCTACAGAGTCACCCACACCACTCCCAGCAGCACAGCATCCTCGAGCTCTGTGCAGGGGTATTGAGGTCAGTGACCTCGGGATACTGTGGTGAGGTGATCAGTAGGGAGCTCTTCCTCATCTATTCATTTGACAGGGTTTTCCTATGTAGCCCAGTGGGCCAGCTTACCTGTATTATATTCATTGCTTTGTTATTCTGCTTTATTATATTTAGTAGTAATGCAAGGAACCTACAGGCTTTTATCCTGTAAGATTTGGCTTTAGTAGATAGTGTGAGGCTTGAGGCCTATAACCTTGGGTATAGATAAACTTAAGTAATTCAGAAGTTATAGGGAACTGAAAGTGGCATGCCAGAAGGGGAATTTTGTCCAGAATACTGACATCAGCCACCCGCAGAACATAGCTGACACTAGCACAAAACATAGCTGACACCAGCATCCGGAAGGTTCTGGACAGAACATCCGACTGCAAAGGTACCATGACAGCAAATTGACATGTATGCTAATAGCGTAACATCATACATATACTAACCTATAGAAAACAGACACCTTAAGGGGAGGAAATATAAATAAGGACCTCTATGGAATATGCATTGGACGTGGCAGCAACAGCGTAACCTACTATAAAAGTAACATCCCAGGGGCAGCAGTTAGGTTGGAGAGATGTAGACCTAGGGAGAGGCCAGAATGATGGCTACCGGGGAAGATGAGGACTATGACGGTGATGAGACAGATAATGGTTAAGTATGAAAGATAAGGGTGTAAGTGTGGCCGTCCAAATGTAATTTCTGTATTATCTCTATATGCCTTGTTGAGTTTAACTGTGTGTATAACTTTGCTAAATTATTAATAAATCATATATTTATATATAGAGAGAGTTCCTATAGTATGAGTGTTGCACCTGTGCACATCGGGGTTTCCAAATTATACAATAATTTTACAATAATCTTACTCTGCCTAATCTTGGGACAAGAACCTGTTAATCCTCAAGTTACAATTATATATACCCAACTTTGGGTGAGGCTACACCTAGGAAGTCTCCTATCCAGATACTGACCAGACCCTATTCAGCTCATGAGAACCCATGGGACTGGGCTCACAGCCCAGGGTGGACTTTCATCTGAGCATCTCAAAGCTATTTACAAACATTGATTAAACATCAGAAACAGAGCTAGGTGAATAATATTAGTCAAAAGGTTTCTCTGATGAATTTCACATTTTTCTCATAAATTATTAAACTTTTTTTAATGTCATGCAAAATTGCTCCCAACTGTCTTGGGAGTATTTGCCATATATGGGGAAACTGAGGCATAGACAGGGCAAGTGATTCATCTGAGGTCATATGATGAGCCAATAGCAGAGTGAGGAACAAAACCCAAGAGTCCTGATTACAAGTCCCCCTGGCTCTAGCCAACTACTGCCTAAGCCCCACTCCCCTCCCAGAGGTAGGTATGGAACCCGGGAGTCCTGGCTCCTAGTCAGTGCTGCATTAACCCCTTGACCCCAGCCCTCCTTCTTCTAAACCAGTCAACAATTGTGTTTTTGAAAGGTACATTTCTGAGTAGCAAATTCCTAAACACTTTAGTGGAAAGAGAGGATTGTTCATGGACTTTAATGGGGAGACAGAATGCTCCTAGAGTTCATTGGAGACTGGAGGAATGACCTAGTTCTTTAATGGCAAGAGAAGAACCCATTTGCCCATAGATTTAATTGGGAACTGAATGAATGCCCAGAGATATAATGGAGACTAGGGGGATGCTCACAAGCCATAATGAGGAGGAAGAAAACCCAGTCAACTGTGGTAGCTCAAAAATTACACCTTTGAGCAGCAAAATGTCAACAACTTCAAAGACCAGAAGATTTCTCTTTGCGGTAGAATAGCTGACACCTGTTGTAGCTCTTGGAGGGGCGTTTCAGCTGCCAGACACAGACAAACAAGTTTTTAAAGTGCTTGCACACAAATGCTAGAAGTCTAAATAATAAAATGGGTGAACTAGAGTGCCTCGTGTTAAAGGAGGATATTGACATAATAGGCAACACAGAAACCTGGCGGAGTAAGGACAATCAATGGGACACAATCATTCCGGGGTACAAAATATATTGGAAGGACAGAACAGGGCGTGGTGGGGGGCGGAAGGGAAGAAGAGGCACTATATGTGAAAAAAAATGTAGACTCAAATGAAATAAAAATCTTAAACGAATCCACATGTTCCATAGAATCTCTATGGATAGTAATTCCATGCTCTAATAAGAATATAACAGTAGGGATCTATTATCAACCACCTGACCAGGACAGTGATAGTGACGATGAAATGCTAAGGGAGATTAGAGAGGCTATCAAAATAAAAAACTCAATAATAGTGGGGGATTTCAATTATCCCCATATTGACTGGGTATATGTCACCTCAGGACGAAATGCAGAGACAAAATTTTTTGCTACTTTAAATGACTGCTTCTTGAAGCAGCTGGTACAGGAACCTACAAGGGGAGAGGCAACTCTCGATCTAGTCCTGAGTGGAGCGCAGGATCTGGTCCAAGAGGTAACTATAACAGGACCACTTGAAAATAGTGACCATAATATAATAACATTTAACATTCCTGTGGTGGACGAACACCTCCACAGCCCAACACTGTGGCATTTAATTTCAGAAAGGGGAACTATGCAAAAATGAGGAGGTTAGTTAAACAGAAATTAAAAGGTACAGTGACAAGAGTGAAATCCCTGCAAGCTCCATGGACACTTTTCAAAGACACCATAATAGAGGCTCAACTTACATGTATACCCCAAATTAAAAAACACAGTAAAAGAACTAAAAAAGAGCCACCATGGCTTAACAACCATGTAAAAGAAGCAGTGAGCGATAAAAGGCATCTTTTAAAAAGTGGAAGTCAAATCCTAGTGAGGTAAATAGAAAGCAGCATAAACATTGCCAAATTAAATGTAAAAATGTAGTAAGAAAAGCCAAAAAGGAGTTTGAAGAACAGCTAGCCAAAAACTCAAAAGGTAATAACAAAATGTTTTTTAAGTACATCAGAAGCAGGAAGCCTGCTAAACAACCAGTGGGGCCCCTGCATGATCGAGATAGAAAAGGAGCACTTAAAGACAATAAAGTCATCACAGAGAAACTAAATGAATTCTTTGCTTCAGTCTTCACGGCTGAGCATGTTACAGAGATTCCCAAACCTGAGCCGTCTTCTGTAGGTGAGAAATCTGAGCAATTGTCACAGATTGAAGTGTAACTAGAGGAGGTTTTGGAATTAATTGAGAAACTTAACAGTAACAAGTCACCAGGACCAGATGGCATTCACCCAAGAGTTCTGAAAGAACTCAAATGTGAAATTGCGGAACTATTAACTATGGTTTGTAACCAGCTACTGTACCAAGTGATTGGAAAATAGCTAATGTAACGCCAATATTTAAGAAGGGCTCTAGAGGTGATCCTGGGAATTACAGACCGGTAAGTCTAACATCAGTACTGGGCAAATTAGTTGAAACAATAGTAAAGAATAAAATTGTCAGACACATAGAAGAACATAAATTGTTGCGCAAAAGTCAACATGGTTTCTGTAAAGGGAGATCATGTCTTACCAATCTATTAGAGTTCTTTGAGGGGGTCAACAAACGTGTGGACAAGGGGGATCCAGTGGACATAGTGTACTTAGATTTCCAGAAAGCCTTTGACAAGGTCCCTCACCAAAGGCTCTTACGTAAATTAAGTTGTCATGGGATAAGAGGGAAGATCCTTTCATGGATTGAGAACTGGTTAAAAGACAGGGAACAAAGGGTAGGAATCAATGATAAATTTTCAGAACGGAGAGGGGTAACTAGTGGTGTTCCCCAAGAGTCAGTCCTAGGACCAATCCTATTCAACTTATGCATAAATGATCTGGAGAAAGCGGTAAACCGTGAGGTGGCAAAGTTTGCAGATGATACTAAACTGATCAAGAAAGTTAAGACCAAAGCAGACTGTGAAGAACTTCAAAAAGATCTCACAAAACTAAGTGATTGGGCAACAAAATGGCAAATGAAATTTAATGTGGATAAATGTAAAATAATGCACAGTGGAAAAAATAACCCCAACTATACGTACAATATGATGGGGGCTAATTTAGCTACAACTAATCAGGAGAAAGATCTTGGAGTCATTGTGGATAGTTCTCTGAAGATGTCCACGCAGAGTGCAGCAGCAGTCAAAAAAGCAAACGGGATGTTAGGAATCGTTAAAAAAGGGATAGAGAATAAGACGGAGAATATCTCATTGCCCTTATATAAATCCATGGTACGCCCACATCTTGAATACTGCGTACAGATGTGGTCCCCTCATTTCAAAAAAGATATACTGGCATTAGAAAAGGTTCAGAAAAGGGCAACTAAAATGATGAGGGGTTTGGAACGGGTCCCATATGAGGAGAGATTAAAGAGGCTAGGACTTTTCAGTTTGGAAAAGAGGAGACTAAGGGGGGATATGATAGAGGTATATAAAATCATGAGTGGTGTGGAGAAAGTGAATAAGGAAAAGTTATTTACTTGTTCCCATAATATAAGAACTAGGGGCCACCAAATGAAATTAATGGGTAGCAGGTTTAAAACAAAAAAAAGGAAGTTCTTCTTCACTCAGCACACAGTCAACCTGTGGAACTCCTTGCCTGAGGAGGTTGTGAAGGCTAGGACTATAACAGGGTTTAAAAGAGAACTGGATAAATTCATGGAGGTTAACTCCATTAATAGCTATTAGCCAGGATGGGTAAGGAATGGTGTCCCTAGCCTCAATTTGTCAGAGGGTGGAGATGGATGGCAGGAGAGAGATCTCTTGATCATTTACCTGTTAGGTTCACTCCCTCTGGGGCACCTGGCATTGGCCACTGTCGGTAGACAAAAAGAAAAGGAGTACTTGTGGCACCTTACAGACTAACAAATTTATTGAGCATAAGCTTTCATGAGCTACAGCTCACTTGATCGGATGCTTTCAGTGGAAAATACAGTGGGGAGATTTATATACATAGAGAACATGAAACAATGGGTATTACCATACACACTGTAAGGAGAATGATCACTTAAGGTGAGCTATTACCAGCAGGAGAGTGGGGGGTGTGTGTGTGGGGGGGAACCTCTTGTAGTGATAATCAAGGTGGGCCATTTCCAGCAGTTGACAAGAATGTCTGAGAACAGTAGGGGGCGGAGGGGGTGAAATAAACACGGGGAATAGTTTTACTTTGTGCAATGACCCATCCACTGCCAGTCTCTATTCAAGCCTAAGTTAATTGTATCCAGTTTGCAAATTAATTCCAATTCAGCAGTCTCTCGTTGGAGTCTGTTTTTGACGTTTTTTTAGTGGAAGAATTGCCACTTTTAGGTCTGTAATCAAGTGACCAAAGAGATTGAAGTGTTCTCCGACTGATTTTTGAATGTTATAATTCTTGATGTCTGATTTATGTCCATTTATTCTTTTACATAGAGACTGTCCAGTTTGATCAATGTACATGGCAGAGGGGCATTGCTGGCACATGATGGCATAGGAACAGAAGTTGTGATTATTAACCCCGACTTAACCTTGACATATTCCAAATATACAAACCCACCGAGAATCCCCTGGGCCTGCTGCCATACAACCCCATAAGTGCACACGCACCCTGAAACCATGCAGGTTTCCACTCACTGACCTTTCCAAGCCCCTGCCCAGTCATGGCATCCTATACATGCGCATACAGCCAGTAGGCCCTCGCAGCTTTGCATAGGCACTTCCCCTAAGACAAGCACTGTACTAAATAACCCTCTTCTATAGTCAGCGTTTCCCTCGATACCAAGAATTGTGTTCAAATGCTTATGGGAAACCACCAGTCAAATAGGAAGGCGGTGCATGGACCCTGAGCAGAACATGAACTGTCATCAAGCCCTTGTTGGGACTGTTCTATGAGAGGAGGAGACAGAAAGGCCAACATCTGAGCAGCTTTCTGAAAATCATCATTTTTCTCTGCTGTGTCAGTTGTTGTTTCTCTTAGACCATGTACACCTGGTGACGAACACAGCACACGAGAGAGGCAGACAGAGAGAGAGAGAAAAAGTGGTAAGGAAAATATTTTACTAAATATTGATCATTCTTTCTTTCAATGTGACCAGAACAAGGACATCTATTTTTTGTACTTTTCTTATTTTTTGACCCATTTTATTCATAAAATTCTGTCCCAAAGAGCATGCAGTACTGGCCAGGGACAAGTGCTGCTTTTGCCACTCTTATGGGCTATTTTCTAAGCTGGCAAAAGCGTTTAGAACTGAACTGTTGCTGACACCCGTCTTTGCCCTGCTCACCAAAGGTGAGACATTTATTTTTAGCAAAAAATATTTTCTCCCCCAAAAAACTGCTCAGGCTCTGGGGTAGTGGCACAGGAGCTGCCCCAGAGCTCGGCTGGCACAAAGCAGGGTGTTACTGCAGCCAGTGTCGACAATGGAGGCATTCGTTCATTAGAAGTTTTCTCTTTCCCTTTCCGTTCTTTACCCTCTATATTTGTACATGTCTTTGCTTTGGTTTTCACCCTGTTTTTTTTTACTGGATCCATCTCTCTTTTCTCCATGTATGTTTCTAGAACTTTCTTCATATATAGCTATCGAGTTCATTTTATTTTTCTGGTTTTCCTAAGACAGCTCCCACAGTAGTACAATACCTCTCCCTCTTTCGACTCCTCTCTTCACCCGAGGTTTCTGCTGTTCCTCTGCTCCCTTTTCTGTCTCTCCTCAATGTAGCATGAATATCTAACTTTTGATCTGACAGTGTCCACATAGATTCAGAATTAGGTTGGATGGGATTGTGGGTCACTAAGAGATGGCCTGAGAGATTTGGTTATGCGAAACTGTAGGTAGAAAGAAAGAAAGAAAGAAAGAAAGAAAGAAAGAAAGATGCCATATTGGGTCGGACCAATGGTCCACCTAGACCAGTATCCTGTCTCTGATGGTGACCCGTGCCAGATGCTTCAGAGGGAATGAACAGAACAGGGCAATCATAAGTGATCTATGCCCTGCCGTCCACTCTCAGCTTCTGCCAACTGGAGGGTTAGGGACACCCAGGGACATGGGGGAAAAGAAAGAAAGAAAGAAAGCAAAAGATGAAGGCATAGTCAGAGAGGGAGGAAGAGTTACACACTCAACCCATGTTGACCAAGATGTCTAGTAAAACCCAGATACACTGGGAGGTCCCAAGATGAGCCCTTTACAAGACCCTGACATTAACTTCCCCCTCACTCATGATGTACACCTGAACTCTTTTCCATACTGCAGTGGGCAGTAAGGGCAGCATGTGTGTAGTTGTGGGGGGAGGGGGAGCAGTGGTTCTTCCTGTTACCAGCCACCTGTTGTCGTAGTCCCCAAACACCCTCCAAGGAGGGGAATTTTATCATCAGACCAAAGTGCAGGACAATGAGATGGCAGCTACCGGCCAGACGTATGTGTGTGTGTATGCGTGTGTGTGTGTGTGTGTGTGCTGTATGTCCGTTGCATATATTTTAAGGCCAGAAGGCACCATTGTGATCATCTAGTCTGACCGCCTGTATTACACAGACCATAGAGGGTCTCAGTGATTCTACAACAAGTCCAATAACTTGTGGTTGAGCTAGTACGAGTCTTTTGGAAAGACACCCAGTCTTCATTTAAAATGCCTAAGTGACGGGAAATTTACCACATCCTTTGATAAATTGTTCCACTGTTTAAAAATTGCATTTTATGTCCAGTTTGAATTTTTCTCACTTGAGCTTCCAGCCACTGGGTCTTGTTAAGCCTTTGTCTGCTACAGAGAAGGTAGTTATAGTTTGCGTTCAAGTTGCCTCTTTGATAAGCTAAATAGATTGAGCTCCTTACGTCTCTCACTGTAAGGCAGGTGTTTCAGACCTTGAATAATTTTATGTTGCTCTTCTCTGCACCCTCTCCAATTTTTCAACATCCTTTTAGAAATATGGACATGAGCACTGGATGCCGTATTCCAGTATCAGTCTCACCGTTGCCGTACACGGAGGTAGAATCACCTCCCTGCTTCTATACATTAGTCCCTTCTTTATGCATCCAAAAATCCCATTAGCCCTTTTTGCAACAGCATCACACTGAGAGCTCATGTTCATAATTGCTGAAACCCCAGAAAATGTCAAATGGAAACCACCTCGTGCACTGACCACAGCTAGTATGTTTCTTAGATCTTTTTGTGAACATCAGTCTCTTTGAAAAAAGAAAAGGAGAACTTGTGGCACCTTAGAGACTAACACATTTATCTGAGCATAAGCTTTCATGAGCTACAGCTCACTTCATCGGATGCATGCAGTGGAAAATACAGTGGGGAGATTTATATACACAGAGAACATGAAGCAATGGGTGTTACCATACACACTGTAACCAGAGTGATCACTTAAGGTGAGCTATTAGCAGCAGGAGGGCGGGGGGGGGGAACCTTTTGCAGTGATAATCAAGGTGGGCCATTTCCAGCAGCTGACAAGAACGTCTGAGGAACAGTGAGGGGTGGGGGGTGGGGAAATAAACATGGGGAAATAGTTTTACTTTGTGTAATGACCCATCCACTCCCAGCCTCTATTCAAGCCTAAGTTAATTGTACCCAGTTTGCAAATTAATCCCAATTCAGCAGTCTCTCGTTGGAAGCTGTTTTTGAAGTTTTTTTGTTGAAGAATTGCAACTTTTAGGTCTGTAATCAAGTGACCAGAGAGATTGAAGTGTTCTCCAACTGGTTTTTGAATGTTATAATTCTTGACGTCTGATTTCTGTCCATTTATTCTTTTACGTAGAGACTGTCCAGTTTGACCAATGTACATGGCAGAGGGGCATTGCTGGCACATGATGGCACATATCATTGGTAGATGTGCAGGTGAACGAGCCTCTGATAGTGTGGCTGATGTGATTAGGCCCTATGATGGCGTCCCCTGAATAGATATGTGGACACAGTTGGCAAAGGGCTTTGTTGCAAGGATAGGTTCCTTGGTTAGTGGTTCTGTTGTGTATTTGCTGTGTGGTTGCTGGTGAGTATTTGCTTCAGGTTGGGGGGCTGTCTGTAAGCAAGGACTGGCCTGTCTCCCAAGATCTGTGAGAGTGATGGGTCGTCCTTTAGGATCGGTTGTAGATCCTTGATGATGCGTTGGAGAGGTTTTAGTTGGGGGCTGAAGGTGATGGCTAGTGGCGTTCTGTTATTTTCTTTGTTGGGCCTGTCCTGTAGTAGGTGACTTCTGGGTACTCTTCTGGCTCTGTCAATCTGTTTCCTCACTTCAGCAGGTGGATATTGTAGTTGTAAGAATGCTTGATAGAGATCTTGTAGGTGTTTGTCTCTGTCTAAGGGGTTGGAGCAAATGCGGTTGTATCGTAGAGCTTGGCTGTAGACAATGGATTGTGTGGTGTGGTCTGGATGAAAGCTGGAGCCATGTAGGTAGGAATAGCGGTCAGTAGGTTTCCGGTATAGGGTGGTGTTTATGTGACCATTGCTTATTAGCACCATAGTGTCCAGGAAGTGGATCTCTTGTGTGGACTGGTCCAGGCTGAGGTTGATGGTGGGATGGAAATTGTTGAAATCATGGTGGAGTTCCTCAAGGGCTTCTTTTCCATGGGTCCAGATGATGAAGATGTCATCAATGTAGCGCGAGTAGGGGCATTAGGGGACGAGAGCTGAGGAAGCGTTGTTTTAAGTCAGCCATAAAAATGTTGGCATACTGTGGGGCCATGCGGGTATCCATAGCATTACTGCTGATTTGAAGGTATACATTGTCCCCAAATGTGAAATAATTATGGGTGAGGACAAAGTCACAAAGTTCAGCCACCAGGTTTGCCGTGACATTATTGGGGATACTGTTCCTGATGGCTTGTAGTCCATCTTTGTGTGGAATATTGGTGTAGAGGGCTTCTACATCCATAGTGGCCAGGATGGTGTTTTCAGGAAGGTCACCGATGGATTGTAGTTTCCTCAGGAAGTCAGACGTGTCTCGAAGATAGCTGGGAGTGCTGGTAGCGTAGGGCCTGAGGAGGGAGTCTACATAGCCAGACAATCCTGCTGTCAGAGTGCCAATGCCTGAGATGATGGGGCATCCAGGATTTCCAGGTTTATGGATCTTGGGTAGCAGATAGAATACCCCAGGTCGGGGTTCCAAGGGTGTGTCTGTGCGGATTTGTTCTTGTGCTTTTTCAGGGAGTTTCTTGAGCAAATTGTGTAGTTAGTCTCTAAGGTGCCACAAGTACTCCTTTTCTTTTTGTGAATACAGACTAACATGGCTGCTATTCTGAAACCTGTCGGTAGACAGGATACTGGGCTGGATGGACCTTTGGTCTGACCTAGTATGGCCATTCTTATGTTCTTATGTTCTTAACATAAGCCTCTAAGGAGCCCTTTACTAATGAGACTTTCATTACTTACTCCAACCGATGTTAAACTCCCAGAGAAACCAGCCCCAGTTCAAACCCATGTGGGATCACACAGAGATCAGTGTAGGGCAAGCCCTGTCTTAGGAATCATATTTTATAACAGGATGACTTCATGATCATTTGGAATCACAAAGAAAATTTGCAAAAAGAAAAGGAGTACTTGTGGCACCTTAGACACTAACAAATTTATTTGAGCATAAGCTTTCGTGAGCAACAGCTCACTTCATCGGATGCAAAGAAAATCTGGTCACTCTTATTGTGGCTTGGTTTTGTTTCTGAACCTCTGAGAGGACCCCAGCAACAGCCCATGGGGAATAGAGGGCTTTTAACATGTAAACAAGAAACTCTTCCACCTTAACCCTTGATTGTGGACACAGTGAGATCAAGGTAGGGCTTTGAAAGCCAGAAACCTAACCTCATTAGCAGCTACAGCCAAGGCAAATACATCCCACCTGAGCTCTCCATTCATTCCAAAGCAGACTTCAAATTCCTGGTCCCAGTTTCACTGGCCAGAGACTTAGCTGTGGGGTAAGGCAGGGGGAAAGGTGGCCATGTTAAGGCACTGGACTGAAACTCTAGAAATCTAAGAGCTCTGCCACCGAGCTCTGCCACCAATATTCCTGTATGACCTTGGACAAGTCACTTCCTCCCCCATGCCTCAGTTTTCCCAACTACACAATGTGATAATAATACTTTCCTACCTCACAGAGGTGTGAGGCTAAATTCAATTATGTTTGTGAGGTGCTCTTACCAAACATGGATATAGAAAAGCCTATAACAATAAGCTACCTCAGAGACCTCCTCACCCACAGCATTCCCCAGCCAGCTCCTCAGGATGAACTCCCCAGGTTCATCGGTGGGGATGGAAACTAGGAGTGTCTTGAGTTCCTAAGTACAGGCCTCTGTCACTTGAGCTAAAAGAATAACTCTGAGAGCAGTAGCAGGCTTTTCTCTCTGTTCATCAGCAACTGGAGGGAACAAGACCCAGAGCCACTGTGTCATGTATGGGTCACAGGAACCATGTAGTAGGTCCAGTTAGGTCAGCCTAAGTTGACTTGCATTGATCCAGTTGTGCATGTGTATACACCAGAATTTTGCTTCACGCTGATGTAAGTGTCCTATTACAGTGATGCAGTAAAACCATCTCCCTGAACAACACAGAGCCAGGGCTGACCTACTTAGGTTGATGCAGTGCAAGCATAGACACTGCATGACCTGTGTCGATCCTGACAGTCTCTAGCAGCTGTCTCACAATCCCCCAGTCCCTGCGACATTGGTAGCTCCAGTCACAATTTTGAACTCTACTCCCTTAGGGTCACAGAGACCAAAAGCCCTTCCTTCCCTCCCCCGACTTTAAACCCTGGTGTGTTTCTGAAATGCCTTTTTCTGATTGCCCATCTTGGCCAGCACACCTAGGAGCTCTGCTCTCCCCTGTTGTGTGCATCTGACCATCCAGCCATGCTGGCTCCACACATAGAGCAGGCAAGAAACTTTGGATCTCCATGGCCTGAGGGGAGAAGAGACTGTGTCAGTACAGCTACACACCTGCCATAGAAACATCACCATCTACACACAGATTGCACAGGGGATGCTAAAAGAGTGGCAAAAAAATGATTAAAGGTCTAGAAAACATGACCTATGAGGGAAGATTGAAAAAATTGGGTTTGTTTAGTCTGGAAAAGAGAAGACTGAGAGGGGACATGATAACAGTTTTCAAGTACATAAAAAGTTGTTACAAGGAGGAGGGAGAAGAATTATTCTTCTTAACCTCTGAGGATAGGACAAGAAGCAATGGGCTTAAATTGCATCAAGGGAGTTGGACATTAGGAAAAACTTCCTAGCTGTCAGGGTGGTTAAGCACTGGAATAAATTGCCTAGGGAGGTTGTGGAATCTCCATCCTTGGAGATTTTTAAGAGCAGGTTAGACAAACACTTTCAGGGATGGTCTAGATAATACTTAGTCCTGCCATGAGTGCAGGGGACTGGACTAGATGACCTCTCAAGGCCTCTTCCAGACCTATGATTCTATGACAGGGCTCAGCAGCAGTGCTGTGTGACAGTGAAGGATGTGTGCTGGCCAGGGATACTGGAAGCTGAGGTAAGATAAAGAGAAATCTGGTGCTGCCCTGCAGACTTGCCACTTTCATGGCAAACTGCATGCCAAATTTAGTGGTGACCCTCTCAGCACCCCATGTAAGACAGTGGATGCTTCACAGGAGCCCGGGGCTGAGACCCCTGCCATGAGGAGCGAGGAAGTACACGAAGAAGGCAACATGGTGGGGGACCCATGCTGCAAGCCAGGAGCCGTTTGAAACTCCACTGGAATTAAGCCAGTTCAATAAATAAATGATAAATGCAGATGAGCCCACTGGTGAAGGGGAAGGGATCTCTGGTAAGTTTGTACATGCATTATTCCTTATAATCACTTTTTCCCCTTTTCATTGCCCTCCCTCCACCCCTTCTTCCCCATTTAAAAATGGCATCTGTTCCATCTGCGAGTTTACAGAACACGGCATTGCATTTTGGTGGCTTACGTTACTGATCTAATGTTAAAAACAAAATGTTGGAGAATAAATGGAAAAAAATAAAAGAGCAGTCTGATTACACACTGTGCAGCAGAGCAGCGGCCTGCACTCAGGTAGATGTATTACAAACAGGCAGCATCTGATTTTCCATTCTTTGGTTTGCTGGGCTATGCTGAGGGGGGAAGGGACGCATCCAGAGTGCTTTGTTTATCTTACTAGGGATGCCCCTCTTATCCTCTTAAGAGATCTCGAAACTTTCCTGGAGGTACTCTGCAATCCTCCTCCAAACATTTCCAGGGATGGTGGCCGTGTTTCTTCCCCCACAATAGGAAACTTTCCTACACCCCACCACCATGAGTTTAGCTGGCACTAGTGCAGTACACTGGCTAGCAGCACATGGGCCTAGGTGGCTTAGGGACACCAGGAACAGCTGGGTTCTTTGTGCCTTTGTCACTCTCTGGAGTGAGATATCAGCCAACATCACCACCACCACCTGTAACTATATCGCACTGCACTTCCCCTATGCCCGTACCTAGGGAGGCCCAGCTTTTAAAGCTTCTATGCATAGACTGCTTGTGCCTCCCAATAGTGGTGGGGGGGGAGGCGGGGAGAGGGGAAGAGGGGGCAGAAGGGACAGTCTAAAGGGGAGGACATGTGACCACCCCATGTGTCTCCTCTTCCCAACTACACCCCCCACCCACCCTATGCCCAGCCTGGGGCGGCCATGCTCTCCCCGCTCCACCAGTTACCTGGAGCAGGGAGGGGCTCTGTCCTCCCACTGTGCCTCCGCCCCAGCATGTTCAGCTGCTCTCCCTGGCAGCTGGGCCCAGGCAGGGAGTAGGAGGGAGACATTTCTCATGCGGTTGAAGCCAGCCGCTCCCTGTCGCTGCCTCTGTGTAGTGCGGCAGCTGCCTGAGAGAGCCTGGCTGGGGAGAGAGCAGGCTGCTCCCTGCCCAGGTCCTGCTGCTGGGGATGGGGGCTGAGTGAGCTGGAGCCCCCACTCCCCAGGGCACGTTTCTGGCTCACTTAGCCCCCATCCCCAGAAGCCGGGCCTGGGCTGGGAGAAGAGGGGGCACAGAGCAGTGACCCAGAGCAGCTGATGTGAGAAGCTGCTGGTCCTGCCCCTTCCACTCCCCACCCGGGTCCAGCTGCCAGGGACAGGGGCTGAGCATGCTGGGGGGCAGGCACAGCAGGAGAAGGACAGAGTCCCTCTTCCTCCCACCTGGCAGGTCAAGCAGCAATCTGGAAATATTTGACCCTGCATACCCACCCTATGTGTCACCTATGCTTCCATGCAATGGTGTACCCCCTCCTCCCCACTAGGCTGTGCTCACCATGGTTTGAGCTACAGAGCAGTGCTGTGCTGAGGTATTCCAAAGATAAAGTGACAATAGCATTTCTGATTAATGGTAGTTGTGGGAATAATAGTTCAAGGGACTTCTGAGCCTTATCTTTCCCTTTCCCTTCTGACTGTAAAGCTAATTGAGTATCTGTCTCTTTCAATCAGCAGCCTCTGGCATGGTGGCCTTGAGAAGTCCCCACTCCATGCCTGCTTGAACTGTGAACTGAGGGCTTGGAGGGGCCATATGACCGTGACCATGGAGAAGGCCCGAGAATGGAGGGGGCGGTTGCGGCAGGAGAGGGAAAAGGAGAGAGGTGCATTGGGAAATGCACCAGGACAGCATGGGTATGCTCAGGTCACAAACTGAAATGTTGCAGAGCACTGCTGACCTACATACCCAAACACCCCTGTGCAAGCAGCCTTTCCCATTCTTGGAGAATTCCCTGGGTGGTGCTCCCTATACACCCAAAAAGTAGAGGTGACAGCATGGTGTGCATCTTTACCCCTATCACTGTATGCCAGGGAAAACCCAAGGAGAACTAGAGCTACACTTACTCCAACTTGTGAAACCACAGGCTCAGACAACTGCTGTTCACTCTTGTTTTGAACTTGGGGTTTCCGAGTATGGTTCATGTTGATGCACTGTTTTTAATGTGTATATTTGTTTCCACTTTACTTTAGTTGCCCTGTTTCATTGCACAGCATAAAATTCTATTTGTGGAAACTCAGAATGTCTTCATTAGGTCAGTAGTTTTCAAACTGCAGGTCGCGACCCAGTACTGAGCACTGGGTTGCTGCGGCTCTGGTCAGCACTGCGGACTGAGTGGTTAAAAGTCCTGTCAGCGGTGCTGCCCGGCTAAGGCAGGCTAGTTCCTACTTGTTCTAACAATGTGTTGCACCCCAGAAGCGGCCAGCAACAGGTCTGGCTCCTCGCGGCGGGGGAGGGACACGGGGCTCCGCGTACTGCCCCCACCCCGAGCACCGGCTCCTGGCCAATGGGAGCTGGGGAGGCAGTGCCTGTGGGCGAGAGCTGCGCGGAGCTGCTTGCGCACCTCCGCCTACGAGCCGGACCTGCTGCTGGCTGCTTCCAGGGCACAGCGCAATCCGCGGTCCCAGGACAGGCAGGAAGCCTGCCTTAGCACCCCGGCTGCGCTGCTGACTGGGAGCCACCCGAGGTAAGCCCATGCTCCAACCCTGTGCCCCATTCCCTGCCCCAGCCCTGAGCCGCCCCTAAACCTGGAGCCCCTTCCTGCACCCTAAACTCCTCATCCCCGGCCCCAACCCAGAGCCTGCACCCCCAGCTCAGAGGTTGACTCCCTACCACATCCCAACCCTCTGCCCCAGTCCTGAGCCCCCCCAAACCCAGAGCCCCCTCCTGCACCTCAAACCCCTCATCCCTGGACCTACCCCAGAGCCTGCGCCCCTAGCCCAGAGCCCTGACCCCCTCCTGCACACTAACCCTCTACTCCAGCCCAGAGCCCCCTCCCACACCCTGAACCCCCTCATTCCCGGCCCCACCCCGCAGCCCTCACCCCCGCATGCCAGCCCTGAGCCTCTCCCACACCCCAAACCCCTCATCCCCAGCTCCATTGAGTCACAGGCATCAACAATTTTCTTCAACTGGGTCTCCAGAAAAAAAGTTTGAAAACCACTGCATTAGGTTACTCAAAATAGTACAAGTGGCAAAGAGTCCTGTGGCACCTTATAGACTAACAGATGTACTGGAGCATGAGCTTTCGTAGGTGAATACCCACTTCTTCAGATACATGTAGTGGAAATTTCCAGAGCCAGGTATAAATATGCAAGCAAGAATCAGGTTAGGGATAACGAGGTCAGTTCAATCAGGGAGGATGAGGCCCTCTTCTAGCAGTTGAGGTGTGAACACCAAGGGAGGAGAAACTGCTTTTGTAGTTGGCTGGCCATTCACAGTCTTTGTTTAATCCTGAGCTGATGGTGTCAAATTTGCAAATGAACTGAAGCTCAGAAGTTTCTCTTTGAAGTCTGGTCCTGAAGTTTTTTTGCTGCAGGCTGGCTACCTTTCAATCTGCTCTTGTGTGTCCAGCGAGATTGAAGTGTTCTCCTACAGGTTTTTGTAGATTGCCATTCCTAATATCTGATTTGTGTCCATTTATCCTTTCACGTAGGGACTGTCCAGTTTGGCCGATGTACATAGCAGGGGGGCATTGCTGGCATATGATGGCGTATAATACATCGGTGGACGTGCAAGTGAATGAACCGGTGATGGTGTGGCTGATCTGGTTAGGTCCTGTGATGGTGTCGCTGGTGTAGATATGTGGGCAGAGTTGGCATTGAGGTTTGTTGCATGGATCGGTTCCTGAGTTAGAGTTACTATGGTGCAGTGCGTAGTTGCTGGTGAGAATATGCTTCAGGTTGGCGGGTTGTCTGTGGACGAGGACTGGCCTGCCTCCCAAGGCCTGTGAAAGTGAGAGATCGTTGTCTGGGATGGGTGGTAGATCACTGATGATACGTTGGAGAGGTTTTAGCTGAGGACTGTATGTGATGGCCAGTGGAGTTCTGTTGGTTTCTTTCTTGGGCTTGTCTTGCAGCAGGAGGCTTCTGGGTACATGTCTGGCTCTGTTGATCTCTTTCCTTATTTCCTCGTGTGGGTATCGTAGTTTTGAGAATGCTTGGAGAATGGAGGGGTGTGGCCGGTGCCCCGTTCACTTGCACTGGCAGAGCTGGAGTGCGGCTGCCATGCCGGCCTGCAGGAGGGATGGTAGACACCCGGGGCCAGCTCACCCGGGGAGAGGTACAGTCCCACCCTTGCACCTCGCCTGGGGCGGGTGGGCTGCGCCCTGGCGTGGGCTGGGAGTGCCATGCATGGCGGAGGGTCTCATACCTTCCCAGAGATGCTGTGTTTATATTTCTTTTTGTTTAATTTTTTACAGAAAACACGAAGGTCATATGTAGGGGGGAGGGTGTTCTGAAGATGCTGTGCCTAGGGGCGCAGAAGGTGTAAATCCAGCCCTGCTTGTAGCCCTTCTCCCCCATTCCCCAAGCGATCTCCTTGTAGATGTCGACATTTCTACTGCAGGATTGGAGCTGTGCCTGCACAGCCTCTTTGCCCCACCGAGCCGAGAGACCACCCCCTCCCGTGCACTGCAGGCAGGAGCGCGTCTGCAGCGTGGAGCCAGCACAATCCGCTGGGCAGTTGCTAGTTGTGCTCTCCACACCGAGCAATCAGGGAAATATAATTAAAAAATCGTGGGGCTTTAAAAGGGAAGGGAGATGTACCTGCATACTGGCCACTTGGCAGTGGAGTTCAAAATGATGACCAGAGTGGTCATAGTGGGGCATTGTGGGACACCTCCTAGAGGCCACTAAAGTCGACATAAGTAACACAGTGTCTACACTGACACTGTATGACCCCAACTACATCGAGCTAAGTGCTATGCCTCTTGCGGAGGTGGAGTTATTAAGTTGGCGTAGTGGGCAAGTTACATCGGCGGGAGTGACATTTTAGTGTAGACACAGAGTTAGGTTGACAGAAGCTTCCTTGCATCGACCTAACTCTACAGTGTAGACCAGGTATGTCACTGCTAAATACAAGGTTTGAACAGATTGTTTCACGTAAGTAGTTGGCACATATTTTTAGCCCTGGTCTACACTACGAGGTTAGGTCAAATTTAGCCGCATTAGGTCGATTTTATAAGCAATGTGTCTACACAACCAAACCTGTTCCGTCGACGTAAAGGACTCTTAAAATTGGCTGCTGTACTCCTCCCTGGCAAGGGGAGTAGTGCTAAAATTGACCCTGCTGGGTCAAATTTGGGGTAGTGCAGATGCAATTTGATGGTATTGGACCCCGGGAGCTATCCCAGAGTGCTCCAATGTGACCACTCTGGACAGCACTTTCAACTCCAATGCACTAGCCAGGTACACAGGAAAAGCCCCGGGAACTTTTGAATTTCATTTCCTCTTTGGTCAGCATGGCGAGCTCAGCAGCACAGGTGACTGTGCATTCCCAGAATCGCAAACAAGCTCCAGCATGGAGCGAACGGGAGACACTGGATCTGATTGCTGTATGGGGAGAACAATCTGTGCAGGCAGAACTCCGATCAAAAAGAAGAAATGCTAATATATATGCCAAAATCACACAGGGCATGGTGGACAGAGGCTACAACAGGGACACACAGCAGTGCCGCGTGAAAGTTAAGGAGCCTACCAAAAGACAAAGGAGGCAAACGGTCGCTCTGGGTCAGAGCACCAGATATGCCGCTTCTATGATCAGCTGCATGGCATTCTATGGGGGGACCCTACGACTACCCCACCACTGTCATAGAATCATAGAATATCAGGGTTGGAAGGGACCTCAGGAGGTCATCTAGTCCAACCCCCTGCTCAAAGCAGGACCAATCCCCAATTAAATCATCCCAGCCAGGGCTTTGTCAAGCCTGACCTTAAAAACCTCTAAGGAAGGAGATTCCACAACCTCCATAGGTAACGCTTTCCAGTGTTTCACCACCCTCCTAGTGAAAAAGTTTTTCCTAATATCCAACCTAAACCTCCCCCACTGCAACTTGAGACCATTACTCCTTGTTCTGTCATAAGCTACCACTGAGAACAGTCTAGAGCCATCCTCTTTGGAACCCCCTTTCAGGTAGTTGAAAGCAGCTATCAAATCCCCCCTCGTTCTTCTCTTCTGAAGACTAAACATCCCCAGTTCCCTCAGCCTCTCCTCATAAGTCATGTGTTCCAGTCCCCTAATCATTTTTGTTGCCCTCCGCTGGACTCTTTCCAATTTTTCCACATCCTTCTTGTAGTGTGGGGCCCAAAACTGGACACAGTAGTCCAGATGAGGCCTCACGTCCCTCGATCTGCTGGCAGTGCCCCTACATATACATCCCAAAATGCCATTGGCCTTCTTGGCAACGAGGGCACACTGTTGACTCATATCCAGCTTCTCGTCCACTGTAACCCCTAGGTCCTTTTCTGCCAAACTGCTGCCGAGCCATTTGGTCCCTAGTCTGTAGCAGTGCATTGGATTCTTCCATCCTAAGTGCAGGACTCTGCACTTGTCCTTGTTGAACCTCCTCAGATTTCTTTTGGCCCAATCCTCTAATTTGTCTAGGGCCATCTGTATCCTATCCCTACCCTCCAGCGTATCTAACTCTCCTCCCAGTTTAGTGTCATCTGCAAACTTGCTGAGGGTGCAATCCACACCATCCTCCAGATCGTTTATGAAGATATTGAACAAAACCGGCCCCAGGACCGACCCTTGGGGCACTCCACTTGATACCGGCTGCCAACTAGACATGGAGCCATTCATCACTACCCGTTGAGCCTGACAATCTAGCCAACTTTCTATCCACCTTATAGTCCATTCATCCAGCCCATACTTCTTTAACTTGCTGGCAAGAATACTGTGGGAGACAGTGTCAAAAGCTTTGCTAAAGTCAAGGAACAACACGTCCACAGCTTTCCCCTCATCCACAGAGCCAGTTATCTCATCGTAGAAGGCAATTAGATTAGTCAGGCATGACTTGCCCTTGGTGAATCCATGCTGACTGTTCCTGATCACTTTCCTCTCCTCTAAGTGCTTCAGAATTGATTCCTTGAGGACCTGCTCCATGATTTTTCCAGGGACTGAGGTGAGGCTGACTGACCTGTAGTTCCCAGGATCCTCCTTCTTCCCTTTTTTAAAGATGGGCACCACATTAGCCTTTTTCCAGTCGTCCGGGACTTCCCCCGATCTCCATGAGTTTTCAAAGATAATGGCCAATGGCTCTGCAATCACATCCGCCAACTCCTTTAGCACTCTCAGATGCAGCGCATCTGGCCCCATGGACTTGTGCTCATCCAGCTTTTCTAAATAGTCCCGAACCACTTCTTTCTCCACAGAGGGCTGGTCACCTCCTCCCCATGCTGTGCTGCCCAGTGCAGTAGTCTGGGAGCTGACCTTGTTTGTGAAGACAGAGGCAAAAAAAGCATTGAGTGCATTAGCTTTTTCCACATCCTCTGTCACTAGGTTGCCTCCCTCATTCAGTAAGGGGCCCACACTTTCCTTGACCTTCTTCTTGTTGCTAACATACCTGAAGAAACCCTTCTTGTTACTCTTAACATCCCTTGCTAGCTGCAACTCCAATTGTGATTTGGCCTTCCTGATTTCACTCCTGCATCCCCGAGCAATATTTTTATACTCTTCCCTGGTCATCTGTCCAATCTTCCACTTCTTGTAAGCTTCTTTTTTGTGTTCAAGATCAGCAAGGATTTCACTGTTAAGCCAAGCTGGTCGCCTGCCATATTTACTATTCTTTCTACACATCGGGATGGTTTGTCCCTGTAACCTCAATAAGGATTCTTTAAAATACAGCCAGCTCTCCTGGACTCTTTTCTCCCTCGTGTTATTCTCCCAGGGGATCTTGCCCATCAGTTCCCTGAGGGAGTCAAAGTCTGCTTTTCTGAAGTCCAGGATCCGTATTCGGCTGCTCTCCTTTCTTTCCTGTGTCCGTGGACACCTTCAAGGGGGAAGTGTCACACAACAGGGAGGAGGATTTTGTGGATGAGGAAGAGGAGGAGGAGGAGGAGAATGCACAGCAGGCAAGCGGAGAATCTGTTCTTTCCGGCAGCTAGGACCTTTTCATCACCCTGGAGCCAATACCCTCCCAAGGCGGGTTCCTGGACCCTGAGGCTGGAGAAGGCACCTCTGGTGAGTGCACATTTGTAACTACACTATAGGGTTTAAAAGCAATAGTGTTTAATGTTTGATTTGCCCTGAAGAATTGGGATGCATTCGCAGCCAGTACAGCTACTGGAAAAGTCTGCTAATGTGTCTGGGGATGGAGCGGGAATCCTCCAGGGACATCTCCATGAAGCTCTCCTGGAGGTACTCTGAAAGCCTTTGCAGGTTTCTGGGGAGGGCTGCCTTATTTCAGCCTCCACGGTAGGACACTTATCACACCAAGTCAGTAGCAAGTAGTCTGGAATCACTGCAGCACAAACATGGCAGCGAGTGGTCCTGGGTGTTGGTCGCATTCAAGCAACATTCAGTCCTTATATTTCTGTGTTAGCATCAGGAGAGTGATATCATTCATGGTCACCTTGTTGAAATAGACGAATTTTTATAAGGGAACAGTAAAAGGACCCCGTTCATGCTGGGCTGTTTGTGCTTGACTAAAAGGGATCATCCCTGAGAATAGCTACGCAGTGGGGGGAGGGGTGAAGGGCTCATCCCAGAGAATCACCACGTGGTAGGGTGGGGGGAGGGTTGTGCTGCACATCCACCCGAAAACCACAGACCCTCCTTTTAAATGGCAAACCCAACAAGCATTGCTTGCTATGGGAAAGGAGGGTACTCCAGTTTGAAACCATTCCCACATGTTATGAAGGTGGAAGAAGCCAACCCCGTGTACCTTTTGGCTTACCATGGCTGCCTGGAAACTGAATTCTGTTGCCCAGCTGTGTGTGATGTGTCACTATACCGGCAGGCGCTCAATATAAAAGGCAAAATGTGACCTTGTACCTAAAGCACATGTGCTGTTTGCTGTGAATTGCTTGATTCACTGTGAAAGAGTCTCCCTTTTGTTCTCAGAAATGTATCATCTTAAATTTTACTCTCCCTTTTTATCTCCCCACAGGTGCAAATGTTTTAACTTTCCCCCATCATCTCCGTCCGTGAGGTTATCACATATTAGAAGGCAAAAAAACCACACTCGCGATGACATGTTTTCCAAGCTCATGCAGTCCTCCCGCACTGATAGGGCACAGCTGAATGCATAGAGGCATTCAGTGTCAGAGGCCAGGAAAGCATTAGGTGAGCACGATGAGAAGAGGCAGGAGGCGATGCTGAGGCTAATGGGGGAGCAAATGGACATGCTCTGGCGTCTGGTGGAGCTGCAGGAAAGGCAACAAGAGCACAAACCACTGCTGCATCCACTGTATAACCGCCTGCCCTCCTCCCCAAGTTCCATATCCTCTTCTCCCAGATGCCCAAGAACGCCGGGGGGGGGGGGGGGAGGCTCCAGGCACCCAGCCACTCCACTTCAGAGGATGGCCCAAGCAACAGAAGGCTGTCATTCAAACAGCTTTGATTTGTAGTGTGGCTACAATAAGCAATGTAGCCTTGTCCTTCCCTAGCCCACCCGGGCTACCTTGTCAGTTATCTCACTTAAAATTAATAAAGAAAGAATGCATGGTTTCAAAACAATAGTGACTTTATTTCCTTTGCCAGCTGTGATCGAAGGGGGGAGGGTGGTTGGCTTACAGGGAATTAAAATCAACAAAGGGGGCAGGTTTGCATCAAGGAGAAACACACACAACTGTTACACTGTAGCCTGGCCAGTCATGAAACTGGTTTTCAAAGCCTCTCTGATGTGCAGCATGCCTAATGGTGCTCTTCTAATCGCCCTGGTGTCTGGCTGCTCAAAATCGGCCACCAGGTGATTTGCCTCAACCTCCCATCCCATCATAAATGTCTCCCCCTTACTCTCACAGATATTATGGAACACACAGCAAGCAGCAATAACAATGGGAATATTGGTTTTGCTGAGGTCTAACCAAGTCAGTAAACTGCACCAGCGTGCTTTTAAATGCCCAAATGCACATTCTACCACCATTCTGCACTTGCTCAGCCTATAGTTGAACTGCTCCTTACTACTGTCCAGGCTGCCTGTGTACGGCTTCATGAGCCATGGGAGCAAGGGGTAGGCTGGGTCTCCAAGGGTAACTATTGGCATTTCAACATCCCCAATGGTAATTTTCTGGTCTGGGAAGTAAGTCACTTCTTGCAGCTGTTCAAACAGCCCAGCGATCCTAAAGATGCGAGCATCATGCATCTTTCCTGGACATTCCATGTTGATGTTGGTGAAACGTCCCTTGTGATCCACGAGTGCTTGCAGCACCATTGAGAAGTATCCTTTGTGGTTTCTGTACTGGTTGGCAAGGTCGTCCGGTGCCAAGATAGGGATATGCATTCCATCTATCACCCTACCGCAGTTAGGGAACCCCATTGCAGCAAAGCCATCCACTATGACCTGCACATTTCCCTAAGTCACTACCCTTGTTAGCAGAAGGTCAGTGATTGCATTGGCTACTTAAAAAGAAAAAAGAAAAGGAGTACTTGTGGCACCTTAGAGACTAACCAGTTTATTTGAGCATGAGCTTTCGTGAGCTACAGCTCACATCCGATGAAGTGAGCTGTAGCTCACGAAAGCTCATGCTCAAATAAACTGGTTAGTCTCTAAGGTGCCACAAGTACTCCTTTTCTTTTTTCTTTTTACGAATACAGACTAACACGGCTGTTACTCTGAAACCTGTCATTGGCTACTTGCAATCACTAGATTTGCCCACTCCAAATTGATTCCCAACTGACCGGTAGCAGTCAGGCATTGCAAGCTTCCACAGGGCTATCGCCACTTCCTTCTCAACTGTCAGGGCAGCTCTCATCTTGGTATTCCTGTGCTTCAGGGCGGGGGAAAGCAACTCACAAAGTTCCAGAAAGTGGCCTTACGCGTGCGAAAGTTTTGCAGCCACTGGGAATCATCCCATACCTGCAACACTATGCGGTCCCACCAGTCTGTGCTTGTTTGCAGGGCCCAGAATCAGCATTCCATTGTATCAGCCAGCCCCACTGCCACCATGATGTCCCGATTGCCACATCCCGTGCTTTCAGGAATGTCTGTGTCCATGTCCTCCTCACAATCATCTTCGTGCTGGCATCTCCTAGTCAGGTTCTGCACATACTGCGGGATAATGCGCGAGGTGTTTACAATGCTCACAACAGCAGCGGTGAGCTGAGTGGGCTCCATGCTTGCCATGCTATGGCGTCTGCATGGACAACCGGGAAAAAAGGCACGAAACGATTGTCTGCTGTTGCTTTCACGGGGGGGAGGGTGGGAAGGGAGACAACCACCCGCGACAATGTTTTTGCCTCATCAGGCATTTGGAGCTTAATCCAGAATTTCAATGGGCAGTGGAGACTGCGGCGACTGTGGGATAGCTACCCACAGTGCACCGCTCCGTGAGTCGATGCTAGCCCCGGTATTAAGGACACACTCCGCCGACTTAATGTGTTTAGTGGGGACATACAGAATCGACTGTATAAAATCGCTTTCTAAAGATCGCTATAAAATCAACCTAATTTCATAGTGTAGACATACCCTAAGAGACCATTCAAGGTGAAGTGGCCCATTAACCATCCTCCAGGCACAGGACATAAAAGGGGGGTTAGTGGGTTACAGATTACTGTAATGAGCCATAAATCCAGTGTCTTTGTTAAGTCCGTGATTTTTAGTGTCTAGCAAAGTTATGAATTTCAGCTCCTAGGCTCATCTTTGAAAGTTGTGCAGGTTTCCTTTGAGGACAACGACTGAGAGGTCAGATATAAAGTGATTGCGTTTGCCCATAGATGATATGGTGTTTTTGTCTTTTATAATTTTTCTGTGTGAGTTTATGTGAGAATGTTGTGATTGTCTGGTTTCACTCACATTTTTTTATTGGAGTGTAGTGAAGCAAGTACTCACTGGTGCAGGAGCCTCCTGCTAGTCGTCCTGGGAATTAGTTCTTTCAGCACTCAGAGTGCCCTCTGCTGGCTGGTGCCTCGCCTGCCTCAGGCCCCGTGTCCCTTCCGGACCCCGGTGCCCTTTACCTCAGGGTTCTGCCCCAGCAGTACCCCCACCCTCTGGGTCTCCCCTCCCGGGGGATCCCCCAGCCCTCTAACCCCACCTTGCCTCAGTGGCTACTGCCAGTCGTCATCTAGCCCCCTTTCACTGGGGCAGACTGCAGTCCATAAGGGCCACTCATCATCGGCAAGAGGGTAGGACCGCCTACCTTTGCCTATCCCCGGGCTGCTCCTCTGCAGCCCCAGTACCTTTCTTGGGCCTCTAACAAGGCCTGCAGCCTGGGGAGTTGCCAGGCTGGAGCTCCCCAGCCCCTCTTGCCTTTCCCCAGCCCGGCTCTGCTTCAGGTACCCTTTTCTCCCAGACAGCTAGGTCTGTCTCCCTCCAAGTCTGGAGAGAGACGGACTTAGCTCCTCCCTGAGCCCTTATAATAGGGCCAGGTTTGGCCTGATTGGGGCATGGCCCCAGCTGTGGCTGCTTCCACAATCAGCCTAGCGTTTTTCTAGGAGTGGGGTAACTGCCCCGACACATGGGGCATTTAGTGCACTGGATGAGGTACACCACATGTTGTGATAGGCATGTGTAGGTATGTTGTGAGGGATATTGATCATCATAGCAGTGGAGGGATATCTGCAGGTTTTGCATCTGTTGTTCTGTCAGGGTCTGGTGCCACTTTGGCTTGGTGTGTTTGAGTCTGTGGGGAGCTTGCTTCTGATGATGAGTCGGAGTGGTTGGGGGGTTGTTTGAAGGCCAGAAGAGGGGGTTTGGGAAAGATTTCTGTCAGGATGTGATCCCCATCAAGTATGGGTTGTTTGTTGATATCCCATATTGAGTTCCAGTGTGGGGCGATAGGTGACAACTAGGGGTGTGCAGTCAGAGAATTAGGATGGCCCATTCCATGATGCAATCTACTTCTTTGGTGGCATGGATTTGTTTGGTGAAGGGAGTTTTAAGTGTGTTAAGATGTGTATCCTGGACTTTCTCCTCAGAGCATATTCTGTGATATCTGAGCATGAGTCAAGCAGCTCATGCTTATGCTTAATAATCCATTCCACCTTATAGTTAGTGTGGCACTATGATTACCTTTCCCAGACCTGAATTATGTGACACCATAATTATTTTTTCCTATCAGGTCAGGGACATAGGGGCTTGTTCAATAATAAGAGCCACAAGTACTCAAAATTAACACTAGTCAGCAGAAGAACTTCTACTGAAATTCATGTATTCCTCTTGGCTCCAGCTTGGTGCACCTTTCCCTTGCCAAGGAGGGGACGGGCTGCTTTTGCTACATCCCTGCATCCAGGGTATATTTGGAAGGGTTGCTATGTGAGGTGTTCAGTGATCAGTCAGTGTTTAAGGTGCTCACAAAAGCTCTGCTTTATTATGTCTCTGGTTCCAACTGGCTGTGCTGGGCATAGCTAGCACTTCATAGCGCCCTGCCCAGACTGCCTGTCTGGGAAGTTCAGCCCTTAAAGGCACCATCGCCTATACCACATGATGTCAGTAGCCATGTGGGGGGTAGAATTTGCTCAGTTCAGACACTCCTTGCCTCTGCCCTCAGAACCCAACCCCTTTGGTCCCCTGAGTGTTTCTGTGGCTCTTCTCTAAGGTTACTTTCTGATGCCACTTCCTGATGCCATGTCTTCACTACGGAGCTAAACTGGCTGCTGCAATCGATGCAGAGGCATCGATTTAGTGGGTCTGGTGAAGACATGCTAAATTGATGGCAGAGCACTCGCCTGTGGATGTCTATACTCCACCTCTCCGAGAAGAGTAAGGTAATTCAGTGGGAGAGCATCTCCTGTCGACGCAGTGCACTGTAGACATTGCGGTAAGTGGATTTAGCTACATTGACTTCAGTTACATTACTCACGTAACTGGCATAGTCCATAGCGTAACTTAGATCGATTTATTGCGGTAGTGTAGACCTGGTCTGAGACTGAAGGTCTCAGAGCTGAGTGCATTATCCCAGGTGGGTCTCTCCAGGACAACATAGAGAGGAATTATCCCTCCCCCACTCCAGGACGGCCATTGGATTTCTGTAAAGCATTTGATTTGGTACCGCAAAAATGATACAAAATTAAAATGACACATTAAATGGATTAAAAACTGGCTAACTGGTAGGTCCCAAAATTTAATTGTAAATGGTAAATCATCATCGAGTGTGTGGCTCTCTAGTAAGGTCCCTCAGGGATCAGTTCTTGGCCCTACAATATTTAACATTTGTATCAATGACGTGAAAGAAAACAAAAATAATCATCTGCTCTGGAAATTATTTTGGAGCAGCTCTATGGCCTGTGTTCTACAGGAGATCAGACTAGATGATCACCATGGTCCCTTCTGGTCTTGGAGTCTAATGACATGAGGCCTCTGAGACTGAGGAGCCCAGGCTTAAGCTCAGTGTCCTGGGTGGGGTGCTGAAGCTGTCTCCACAAGTTTGCTAGACTTCAGGGTTTCCAAGAGGCCAGGATATCCTGCCCCCTAGTAGGGTTAGCTAGAAATTACACTTATACTGTACCTCCTTCATTGCAGCACTTTCATTTTCATGCCCAGAGAAGTGTGCCCCAGCCATGCTTTCTGCTAGACTCAGCTGCTTTCCTCATTGGTCAGTGGGTACTGGGGACCAAATTGCTTCTGGCGTTCTGAGGAGATGGAGTGCGAGGAATCTGCAGTATTTGCCTTTGAATTGGTGTTTCCAGAGCAAAAAACAAAATCCCTGTGTACATCAGGGGCAAGCAGCACATGGCTCATGCAACCTCCACAAGGGGAGCTGTTGTTATGTGTATATCTTCCTGTTCTACTCCCTCTTTTCTTGACTGGCTTTTGCTCAGTCCCTTTATCTCTCTCTCTGCGCATCTTTTTTTCTATTTCTCTATGTATTCTGTGAGTGCTGACACTAGGTGGCAGTATAACCTCAGGCCAGGAAGAGCAGAACCTGAAAACAGCTAGGGGATCAAATTAAGGGTATAGACAGGATTTCCCCTTGCCTGTTCCCCATGGAGTTAATGTGGGGAATTCCTTGAGGTGTTGTGGCAAATCACTCCTTGTCTGACATGATACTGCAAGAATGTGTCAGACTGTCCCTTTCTTTGGACAGATGGGTGAACCCCAAAATATGTTATTGACACTGGTACGGTAATGGAATGCTAAACTGTATTATACTGCTCAGCCACTAGGTGGCACGATCTGTAACATACCTTTTTAAGTATCAGAGGGGTAGCTCTGTTAGTCTGTATCCACAAAAACAACATGGAGTCTGGTGGCACCTTAAAGATTAACACGTTTATTTGGGGGTTTTTTTACCCATGAAAGCTTATGCCCAAATAAATCTGTTAGTCTTTAAGGTGCCACCGGACTCCTCATACCCTTTTAAAACTCACAGTGGTCATTACCTGCAGTGGATTAAAGGATTTTGTATTAAACATATGTCTGGTGTATCTCTCTGGGTTGGACAGTCTGTAACCAATCCATATCCGGTACAAAAGCCCGACATGCTAGTAGCAGTCCTGCAACCTACTGCGTACAAGAAGTCCCTGACAGGCATACTCCACTGTACAGCATGTGGGCTCCAGCTCTGAACCTCTGAAGGTATGAATACTTCAGTAAGACCTCCAACTCCTCATCTCCTATTATGACACTGCTGGATTTGGTAAGCCCTTCTTTACATGGCTTCATGCATGTCTGTACAGAAATTAGCAAAATGGAGTGATGAGTCAGTGGGAGAGACTGTGTGTGTCAATGGAAGGAGAAAGACAAAGACATGGGGGGGGCAGGAAGAGAAAACATCTCAATAATAATAAACAGTAGGCACTAATAAAACTTCCACTAATTTAGCACTTTCTATCATTTGCAGTTTTCATGTGCAAATGAAATGCCTTACTTTCTCTTCTCTCATCCAGAGCCACTACTCTGGTGGCATGTCTCAACTGTCTCGTAGGTGCACAATGCAAAAGTTTTGGAGAAGTGAAATCTGACTTCTTCTGAAACATTAGGAGCAATGTCAGTTCAGCAGAATATACACAGGCAACAGCAGAATTCCCCTGTCACACCAGGGTCAATAACCCTGCAAGGACTACACCTGCTGTTTTGGATTTTAATACCTGGAACAAAACAGATGGAGCATTTGAGACAATAACCTGAGGGCTGTTTCAGAACCATTATCCGCACCCTTTATGCAGCCCCTTTGCTGCAGAAATCTGCATTGCATCCCCTTTGTAGTACTAGGATCATCAGTTACACAGATTCCATAGGCATGGCTAAAAGGCAGTTTGCATTTGAAACCTGATTTTGACACCCTCTAACTTTATCTAAAAAAAAGTTTATTTTTGCCTTAAATTTTGCACGTGGAGCCTAAGCCCAAAGGAGGATTTTGGGGGCACTTTAAGGATAATCAGGTGAGCCATTTGCAAGCCAGAAGGTTTGCAAAAGTGCTGGATCGCCACTTTTTGAAAACAGTGGTATTGAGTCAAGCTCTGATGTGTGGCTTAAAGCACTCAATCCAGCTGGTTCAGCCCGGCAATGACCGTGGGTTACGGGGTACCTGAAAAGTGTCAGCATGTATCTAAGGGCTGGAAGCCCCATGAAGGTAATGAGATCATTTAGTGCAATACACTTCAGTCTTGCTCTCTGCATTAGTCTGGAACATGAACTAGGGCACATGGCACAGTTTTGAACAGGCTAAAGTACATACATTCTTAGTTATTGAGAATCAAATTTTAGAGCACCTGTGAGTAAGGTAACTGCCTCCACAGACATTATCACTTCTTGAGAGGCCATGCAGATGCTTTGTGTGTGGAAAGTGATTGTGCCTCTTGTGATAGAAGGAGCAATGGTGCCCGGTGACTGTGCTCTATTTAGGTTATGGTAACAAAACTTACAAATGCTGCAAAGTCTCTGAGTTGTGCTTGTGCTGAATACAAATTCTGCCAGTGCTGGGGACCTGAGAACCACATCTGAAGCATTGCAGATGTTCTGAACTCTACCTTTGTAGAGGTAGAGCATGCAGCTCTGATAATCCTTAGTGATAAAATACAGGTTTCAGAGTAGCAGCCATGTTAGTCTGTATTCGCAAAAAGAAAAGGAGTACTTATGGCACCTTAGAAACTAACAAATTTATCTGAGCATAAGCTTTTGTGAGCTACAGCTCACTTCATCGGATGCATTCAGTGGAAAATACAGTGGGGAGATTTATATACATAGAGAACATGAAACAATGGGTGTTACCTTACTTACCATGTAAGGAGAGTGATCACTTAAGGTGAGCTATTACCAGCAGGAGAGCGGGGTGGGAGGTGGGGAACCTTTTGTAGTGATAATCAAGGTGGGCCGTTTCCAGCAGTTGACAAGAACGTCTGAGGAACAGTGGGGAGTGCGGGGGGGAATAAACATGCGGAAATAGTTTTACTTTGTGTAATGACCCATCCACTCCCAGTCTTTATTTAAGCCTAAGTTAATTGTATCCAGTTTGCAAATTAATTCCAATTCAGCAGTGTCTCGTTGGAGTCTGTTTTTGAAGTTTTTTTGTTGAAGAATTGCAACTTTTAGGTCTGTAATCGAGTGACCAGAGAGATTGAAGTGTTCTCCAACTGGTTTTTGAATGTTATAATTCTTGACGTCTGACTTCTGTCCATTTATTCTTTTACGTACAGACTGTCCAGTTTGACCAATGTACACGGCAGAGGGGCATTGCTGGCACATGATGGCATATATCACATTGGTAGATGTGCAGGTGAACGAGCCTCTGATAGTGTGGCTGATGTGATTAGGCCCTATGATGGTGTCCCCTGAATAGATATGTGGACACAGTTGGCAACGGGCTTTGTTGCAAGGATAGGTTCCTGGGTTAGTGATTCTGTTGTGTGGTGTGTGGTTGCTGGTGAGTATTTGCTTCAGGTTGGGGGGCTGTCTGTAAGCAAGGACTGGCCTGTCTCCCAAGATCTGTGAGAGTGATGGGTCGTCCTTCAGGATCGGTTGTAGATCCTTGATGATGCGTTGGAGAGGTTTTAGTTGGGGGCTGAAGGTGATGGCTAGTGGCGTTCTGTTATTTTCTTTGTTGGGCCTGTCCTGTAGTAGGTGACTTCTGGGTACTCTTCTGGCTCTGTCAATCTGTTTCCTCACTTCAGCATGTGGGTATTGTAGTTGTAAGAATGCTTGCTAGAGATCTTGTAGGTGTTTGTCTCTGTCTGGGGGGTTGGAGCAAATGCGGTTGTATCGTAGAGCTTGGCTGTAGACAGTGGATCGTGTGGTATGGTCTGGATGAAAGCTGGAGGCATGTAGGTAGGAATAGCGGTCAGTAGGTTTCCAGTATAGGGTGGTGTTTATGTGACCATCGCTTATTAGCACTGTAGTGTCCAGGAAGTGGATCTCTTGTGTGGACTGGTCCAGGCTGAGGTTGATGGTGGGATGGAAATTGTTGAAATCATGGTGGAATTCCTCAAGGGCTTCTTTTCCATGGGTCCAGATGATGAAGATGTCATCAATGTAGCGCAAGTAGAGTAGGGGCATTAGGGGACGAGAGCTGAGGAAGCGTTGTTCTAAGTCAGCCATAAAAATGTTGGCATACTGTGGGGCCATGCGGGTACCCATAGCAGTGCCGCTGATTTGAAGGTAAAACTATTTCCCCATGTTTATTCCCCCCCGCACCCTCCACTGTTCCTCAGACGTTCTTGTTAACTGCTGGAAATGGCCCACCTTGATTATCACTGCAAAAGGTTTCCCCCCCGCCCCGCTCTCCTGCTGGTAATAGTTCACCTTAAGTGATCACTCTTGTTACAGTGTGTATGGTAACACCCATTGTTTCATGTTCTCTGTGTATATAAATCTCCCCACTGTATTTTCCACTGAATGCATCCAATGAAGTGAGCTGTAGCTCACAAAAGCTTATGCTCAGATAAATTGGTTAGTCTCTAAGGTGCCACAAGTACTCCTTTTCTTTTTGATAAAATACAGGTTCCACAAAAATTACACACGCAATCCATCTAGCTGTTTTGTTATGCAAGCATGGGAAAATTACTAAAAAAAACCCCTACTTTCATGCTTATAAAAATAGCTATGTATATCACAGACAGAAAACTTATACTTTGTTTCATAAAATGCTATAATTTAAAAAGTAAATAAATATGTCACTAAAGAGAGAAGAAATGCCTCTGAACACAAAGGGACCCAGGAAGGCAAGCAGCAAACCTCTATGACTGAATGGCAAGGGTCGAGAGGCTATTCAACCAGGAGAGTCTAGAACATTTGGAAATGTAACCCAAATGAACTGAATACAAAGGAACATAAAATACAGAGGCAATATGTAAGAGAAAAATAAAGAGGGCTAGATAGATTTGGAAGAGGAAATATCTAAAGGATTTAAAACCAAACATCAAGAAATTCTTTAAGTCTGTCAGAAGCTGGAAGCCTGCAAAAGAATCAGTGGGTCTAGTGGATCACTAGGGATTTAAGCGGTCAGTTAAGGATGATAAGGACATTGCTGAGAAGTTTAATGATTTCTTTGCATTAGACTTCACCACAGGGGATGTTAGGGAGATATCTAGCCCATGCCTGACCTCTTCTGGTAAGAAAGATGAGGTACTATCAGAGACTGAGGTGTCAGAAAAAGAGCTGCTGGAAAAAACGGATAATCTAAAGTAGGCCCAGATGGTTACACCCAAGAATACCGAAGGCTCAAGTATGAATTTTCAGAGCTGCTAGGAAAAATATGTAATAATCAAAAACTGCTACTATGCTGGAGGACAGCAAATATTGCTTGTATATATTTTGTAAAAAAGGCTGTCAGGTGATCTGGGGAATTACAGCCCTGTGAACCTTACATCTGTGCCTAGCAAATTGGCTGAAATGATAATTAACAATAAAATAATAAATCGCCTGGAAGCTCATAATCTGATAGGGTATAACCAGCATGGATTCTGCAAAGGAAAATCATGTCTTTCTTATCTCTTACAATTTTTGAACATGTCAGTAAAGTAGGCGCTAAAGGAGAACCGGCTGACATAATTTATTTAGACTTTCAAAAGGCCTTGACAAGAGGCGACTGAAGAAGCTAAGTCATCTCGGGGGTGAGAGGCAAAGTGTTGTAATGGAGTAAAAACTGAGCAAAGAGTTGGAATAACTGGTCAGTTTTCAGCCTGTCTAAAGGTTAACCGCAGGGGTCTTAAGGGTCTGTACTAGGTCTCGTGATATTTATTAATGATCAGCAGATCAAGGGACGTGATCATTCCCCTCTATTCGGCATTGGTGAGGCCTCATCTGGAGTACTGTGTCCAGTTTTGGGCCCCACACTACAAGAAGGATGTGGAAAAATTGGAAAGCGTCCAGCGGAGGGCAACAAAAATGATTAGGGGGCTGGAGCACATGACTTATGAGGAGAGGCTGAGGGAACTGGGATTGTTTAGTCTGCTGAAGAGACGAATGAGGGGGGATTTGATAGCTGCTTTCAACTACCTGAAAGGGGGTTCCAAAGAGGATGGATCTAGACTGTTCTCAGTGGTAGCTGATGACAGAACAAGGAGTAATGGTCTCAAGTTGCAGTGGGGGAGGTTTAGGCTGGAAGTTAGGAAAAACTTTTTCACTAGGAGGGTGGTGAAGCACTGGAATGGGTTACCTAGGGAAGTGGTGGAATCTCCTTCCTTTGAAGTTTTTAAGGTCAGGCTTGACAAAGCCCTGGCAGGGATGATTTAGTTGGGGATTGGTCCTGCTTTGAGCAGGGGGTTGGACTAGATGACCTCCTGAGGTCCTTTCCAACTCTGATATTCTATGATTCTATGAACATTGGAGAGACCTAAACGCACTAGGGGAATGAGCAACATGATGGCAAATGAAATTCAGTGTCAATGAATGCCAAGTAATGCATGCTGAAGAGAGAAATTTAACAGCTTGTACATCATGCTGGGTTCTCCATTAACTGTATCAACTCAGGAAAAGGGACCTGGATTTCATAGACAGCTCAGTGATGACCTCTGCTCAATGTTCACCTGCGGTCAAAAAAGCAAACAAGATGCTAGGATGCATAAGGAATGGGATGGGTAATGATATAGAGAATATTATAATGCCTTTATATACATCACTGGTGCTGCCTCACATAGATACTGTGTGCAGCACTGATGACCCCATCTCCAAAGGATATTGCAGAACTGGAGGGGCTTAGAGAAGAATGACAAGAATGATCAAGAGCCTGGAAAAACTCTTGCAGGAGGAGGAGAGATTGAAAAGATTGGGCTCACTGGGATTGTTACTGACGTAAGCAGGGTCTGAATGAACTCTCCCCTGACAGCTAGCTGGGAGAGGGAGAGACTTCAGGAGCAAACTGTGTTTACGTGAACATACCTTCTCTGCGTAGGTAGCCAGCAGACAGGAGCTGTGTAGCGCCAAGTAATCAACTTTGGCTGATGTTGGGTTACAAATCACTTTAGTACTGGATGCGGGGGTAGTGAAATGTTGTTATCAGTGTTGTTGTCTTTATTTCTTTATTTTCTGAGTAAAGGGGAGCAGAGCTGTGCTTAACCTATCCCAAATGAAGGGGTCACCCTCAGCTGAAAGGACCTGGTTAAGCCAGAGGCTCGAATGCCAGAGTCCTGTGAAAGCAGAGAGGGGTGGGGACAGGTGTTCCAGCCAGAAGATGTGGACTCCCTTTCTCTGAAATGGTTCCTGGTCTGGTTTAACCTGTTTTTCCTCACTATTCAATGATAGAGTTAAATGGGCTTCATTGGGAGCCTTTTGTTATTTTAAAAGCTTAAAACTGCTGACAATCCTTTGTGTTGGGACAGCATCTGCCCAGTCTCAGAGCTGAAAATTACTAAGAACTGGGTGGAACCTCAAGGGACTGACCTGCAGAGGTCACAGCAGGTGGCAGAAGATAACCAGTGAGTGAAAGGGTGGCTGGTGAGGTGGCAAGCGGAATGGTGACTGGCAGGGTGGTCAGTGGAGAGAAACTGCAGCTGACAGGATGGCCAAGTGGAAAAGAACTGTAGTTGGCAGGGCAGCCAGGCAGCAAGGAGCAGCAGTGGCTGGCAGGGTGGCCAGGCAGAGAGGAACCGTGGCTGGTGGGGTCGGCAGTCAGATCAAGTTCTCAGATGGGGGAGCAAACAAGGTGCCTTCTTCCCTGGGTGGGAGGTGAACAGTGGTGCAAGTAAGCTGGTACGGTCAGGTACACCTTACCATTAAGACATTTATTGCCGGTACACCATACCGGAAAGACATATTTTCAAGAATGAATTGTAGAGCCCTGCGTGGATACAAATCTATACCCATGGATGTGGATATCCGTGGATAGAAATCAGTATCCGCTGCGGGGCTCTCCTGGGAACCGCAGTGGTGAAAGGAGCAGAACATGGGGCTGCCACGCCCAGGAGCCAGCACCCCATGCTTGCAGCTGCTCCGACACAGCTGTACCACCCCCAGCCCCACCCCCAGCCCTTCCACGCAGCTTCGCCTCCTGTCATAGAATCATAGAATATCAGGGTTGGAAGGGACCTCAAGAGGTCATGTAGTCCAACCCCCTGCTCAAAGCAGGACCAATCCCCAGCTAAATCATCCCAGCCAGGGCTTTGCCAAGCCTGACCTTAAAAACCTCTAAGGAAGAAGATTCCACCATCTCCCTAGGTAACCCATTTCAGTGGTTCACCATCCTCCGAGTGAAAAAGTTTTTCCTAATATCCAACCTAAACCTCTCCCACTGCAACTTGAGACCATTACTCCTTGTTCTGTCATCTGCTACCACTGAGAACAGTCGAGATTCATCCTCTTTGGAACCCCCTTTAAGGTAGGTGAAAGCAGCTATCAAATCCCCCCTTATTCTTCTCTTCTGCAGACTAAATTATCCCAGTTCCCTCAGCCTCTCCTCATAAGTCATGTGCTCCAGCCCCCTAATTATTTTGTTGCCCTCCGCTGGACTCTTTCCAATTTTTCCACATCCTTCTTGTAGTGTGGGGCCCAAAACTGGACTCAGTACTCCAGATGAGGCCTCACCAATGTCGAATAGAGGGGAATGATCACGTCCCTCAATCTGCTGGCAATGCTCCTACTTATACAGCCCAAAATGCTGTTAGCCTTCTTGGCAATAAGGGCACTCTGTTGACTCATATCCAGCTTCTCATCCACTGTAACCCCTACATCCTTTTCTGCAGAACTGCTGCCTAGCTATTCGGTCCTTAGTCTGTAGCGGTGCATGGGATTCTTCCGTCCTAAGTGCAGGACTCTGCACTTGTCCTTGTTGAACCTCCTCAGATTTCTTTTGGCCCAATCCTCCAATTTGTCTAGGTCCCTCTGTATCCTATCCCTACTCTCCAGCGTATCTTCTACTCTTCCCAGTTTAGTGTCATCTGCAAACTTGCTGAGGGTGCAACCCACACCATCCTCCAGATCATTAATGAAGATATTGAACAAAACTGGCCCCAGGACTGACTCTTGGGGCACTCCGCTTGATACCGGCTGCCAACTAGACATGGAGCCATTGATCACTACCTGTTGAGCCCGACGATCTAGCCAGCTTTCTATCCACCTTATAGTCCACTCATCCAGCCCATACTTCTTTAACTTGCTGGCAAGAATACTGTGGGAGATCGTGTCAAAAGCTTTGCTTATGTCAAGGAATAACATGTGCACTGCTTTCCCCTCATCCACAGAGCCAGTTATCTTGTCATAGAAGGCAGTTAGGTTAGTCAGGCATGACTTGCCCTTGGTAAATCCATGGTGACTGTTCCTGATCACTTTCCTCTCCTCTAAGTGCTTCAGAATTGATTCCTTGAGGACCTGCTCCATGATTTTTCCAGGGACTGAGGTGAGTCTAACTGGCCTGTAGTTCCCAGGATTCTCCTTCTTCCCTTTTTTAAAGATGGGCACTACATTAGCCTTTTTCCAGTCATCCGGGACCTCCCCCGATCGCCATGAGTTTTCAAAGATAATGGCCAATGGCTCTGCAATCACATCAGCCAACTCCTTTAGCGCCCTTGGATGCAAGCGCATCTGGCCCCATGGACTTTTGCTTGTCCAGCTTTTCTAAGTAGTCCTGAACCACTTCTTTCTCCACAGAGGGCTGGTCACCTCCTCCCCGTGCTGTGCTGCCCAATGCAGCAGTCTGGGAGCTAACCTTGTTTGTGAAGACAGAGGCAAAAAAAGCATTGAGTGCATTAGCTTTTTCCACATCCTCTGTCACTAGGTTGCCTTTCTCATTCAGTAAGGGGCCCATAATTTCCTTGACCTTCTTCTTGTTGCTAACATACCTGAAGAAACCCTTCTTGTTACTCTTAACATCCCTTGCTAGTTGCAACTCCAAGTGTGATTTGCAACTTGCAACTGTAACTCCAAGTGTCTGGGGTCTGTACAGCCCCGCCGGAGGAGTTGCCGGCGTGGGGCACTGGCTCCTGGGAGTGGCAGCCCCATTTTCTGCTTCTTTCGCCACTGCGGTTCCTGGGAGAGCCCTGCGGTTCAGCGGATACCGATTTCTGTCTGCTGATATCCGCATCCGCGAGTATAGATTTGTATCCAGGCAGGGCTCTAGTCATGGAACATTTTTTTTGAGGGGCGCAGGGTCGGGGGGTTGGTACTGTACTGGTAAGAGTTACAATATACTTGCACCACTAGAGGTGAACTCACACAGATGCACCTCTGAACCCTGGGTCTTCACTGATCAAGGACAGCCACTGTGAGTGGGGTATAGCGAGGGAGCTGAGAGGGGCACAGAAAATGAACTTTTGGTTGTAGAACTCAAGAACACGAGGCAGAAGGCACTGCCCCACGCACTCTGGGGTGGGTGTTCTGCTTACAGTCAGGCATGCCGACGGGGGGTGGGAGGCAAAGGGGGCACTTGCCCAGGGGCCCAGGTGATTTTAAAGGGCCCAGGAGCCCCAGGCCATTTTAAATTGCCCAGGTGGGCCGCAGGGCTCCTAGGCATAGGTGCCCAGTGTGTGCTGAGCACCCACCAGCAGGCCCCTCCTCCCTTCCAGTACCTCTCACGAGCAGCAGGCCCTGCCGATCAGCTTGCCCTCATCCCCCCCAGTGCCTCCCACCTGCCGCCATCAGCTGTTTGGCAGCGGGCGGGAGGCGCTGTGGGGAGCGGGAGGAGCGGGAGGTGGGAAGAGGCAGGCTGGGCCTGAGTGACACATGGCCCAGATGCCGGGAGTGGAAGGGGTGGGAGGAGCCCCTTCCAGCTGCTGAGAAGCTGCTCTGCAGCCCTGTGCAGTGGCTGCCTGAGAGAGCCTGGCTCGGGAGGTGATTTCCGCTCCCTGGCCGGGCTTTGGGTCCCCGGCAGCCGAGCTGGGCGGGGAGCGGAAGCTGCCTCCTCCCCAGTCAGGCTCTCTCAGGCAGCTGCTGGACTGGGAGGGGCTGGCATTAAAAGCAGCTCCCTCCTGCTCCCTGCCGGGGCTCCTGCCCACCAGGGAGAGCGGCAGAACATGCCGGGGGCGGGGCAGGCACAGTGGGAGGACAGAGTGCCCCCCCGCCCCTCAGGTAAGATGGGGTGGGGAGAGCGCGGTGGCCCTGGGCTTGCAGGGGACACGTGACCTGCCCTTTAGATCGTGTCCCCCCACCCCCACTATGGGAAGGCACCAGCTGTATATGGGGCGCCTTTGGGGGAGAGAACGGAACAGGGATGGGAAGAGGTGGGATGGGGTGGGGCATTGGGGGAAGGGGCCTAGGCATGGGCGGCAGGTATCATAGGGAGGGGGAGGCCTTGCCACGCTCTACCAGGCCCCCTTCTGCCTGCTGCTCCCTTCTGTGGCTGAGAGGCTGGAGCAGGCAGGCTGGGGGCCATGATATTCAAGACCATGCCTGCCACCCGTCCTCCCGGTTCTGGGACCACGCTAGAGCCGGGGGCGCTCCGGCCCTGCCGCCCACCTGCCCAGTGCTGTGGCCGGGGGCGCTTCCCGCCCACCCATCCAGCGCTGGAGCTGGAGGTGCTGCAGCTGCTGCCTGCCGGCACTGGGGCTGGGGGTGTGTGCAGGGCAGCCAGCGGGGGGGTGGGGGGTGTGGGGGGCGGTGTGCTCTGGGCTCCAGCGAAGGAGCAGAAGGAACGGGCCCTCGGGCAGAGGGGGAGGGGCGGGGGCTTAGCCTCCCCCAAGGGTGTGTTCACCCACCGCCCATGAGCCTAGGACAGAGCGGGAGGTCAAGCACCTCCCAGGAAATCTGGAGCCTATGCTACTAGGTACGCGTGGAGTGGTACCGGTGGTGGCAAAGGCTACCGGGCGGGCATGTGGAAGCCCTGGCTGTGCCAGAAGAGCACACCCAGCAGCACAGCCGGCAGCTCGCTGGGCACCAGCGGGGACCCATTGACTGTTCTGTCCTGGGGCCCGGAATTGCTGTTGGCGGGCCTGCTCACAGCGTTATGATTATGAATCCTGCTTGTGGCATTTTCCCTAATTAATATCAGGTGACTTCCCTCCTTTCATTAAAAGCTTCTTTTCTCACTCAGACTCTGCTTGCGAGTGGGGAAGTATTGCCTCTCAGAGGTGCCCAGGGGTGGTGTGTAATTGTCCCAGGTCACTGGATGGGGGCTCAAGCCAGTTCTGTGTTGTATTGTTGAAAAGGAACCCCTAGATATTGAACCGGCCCTGGTTTCTGCTGGCTCAGCCTCCACCTAGCAGAAGGGTTACACTTAGAAAGGAGGAGAATAAGAGGGGACATAAAGAAAGTCTACACAGTAATGATTAGTCTAGAGAAGGGAGATTGGGAACCTCTGTTCTCCCTCGCCCCTAACACAAGAACAAAGGGACTGTCAGTGACATTGAAAGGTGGGAAATTTAAGATCAATAAAAGGAAATATTTTAGGGTAATCAGATCATAGGAACTCTTTGCTACAGGATGTTGTTGAGGCCAAGAACATAACAAAATTCACAGGGGGATCATACCTATATATGGATAACAAGAACAACCAGAATTATAGCTAATGCTAAAAAAGCTTATTGGAAAGGATATGAAACCATATGCTTCAGGGTTTAAGCAAATCTCTAATTATTGGGGACTAGGATGAGACCTTCATGAGTGTCAGATTATCCTACAACTTCCCACTCTGGCATGACCTACCCCTTTCTTTGAAGTATCTGGTGCTGACCAGTGTCAGAGACAGGACGCTGGGTTAGATGGACCACTGGGCAAACGTAATCTGGTAATTCCTATGTTCCTATAAAATTCTCAGGTAAATTCCTAGCACTAAAATGGACTCTGCTTCCTCACATAACCTTCCCCTTGCCTCAAGTCCAATCTAAAGAAAATCAGTGTCTGTTTGAAAGCAACTTGCAAAACTGTATGGGACACTTCACATGGACAGCTCAACCTGATGCCTTTAACAAATCTCTGCAAACTGGGATACCACTTAGTGATAAAACAATCACATTTTTAGTAAAGCTGAGGACAATTGAACAGTAAAATGACTGATTTGCCCATATTTATGCTGCATTGTGCTGACTATGGTCTTTGGGATATGTCGTTTGGGAGCTTTGGGGCAACTGCTGGTGACTCATTAAAACCCTAATATCCCTTGTCCCTTCACTAATATCTTCCATCTGAGGATCTCAACATGGTTTACATGTATGAAGCTTCCAAACTCTTGAGGAGGGAGGAAAGGAATACACTGGGAGGGATCAGGGATGTCTTCTCTTCTTCACTGAAATAATAAAATAATGAGCAAAGCAATTTGATGGCATTCCTTTGTCTGTCTGTAACATAATAACTTCTGTTATTGTCTATATATTAAAGGACCACTTGATGGCAGTCATTAACACCTTCCAGCATAACAACACCCCCACCTCAGCTCAGCCTATCCTCCCAATGAAGTTTCATATGTTGATACTCTGAATGATTCCTCCCCCAAACAGAAAGAAAAGAAAGTGGAATCACAGAATCACAGAAACATAGGGTTGGAGCAGGGGTGGGCAAACTTTTTGGCCCGAGGGCTACATCGGAGTTGCAAAACTATATGGAGGGCCAGGTAGGGAAGGCTGTGCCTCCCCAAACAGCCTGGCCCCTGCACCCTATCCGCCCCCTCCCACTTCCCAGCCCCTGACTGCCCCCCTCAGAATCCGCGACCCATCCAACCCTCCCTGCTCCTTGTCCCCTGACCACCCCCTCCCAGGACCCCCACCCCTAACTGACCCCCAGGACCCTACCCCCTATCCAACCCCCCCTGCTCCCTGTCCCCTGACTGCCCCAACCCCTATCCACGCCCCTGCCCCCTGATAGGCCCCCCAGGACTCCCACACCTACCCAGCCCCCCTTGTTCCCCATTCTTTGACCACTCCCCCCCAGAACCTCCACCCCATCCAACTGCTTCCTGGCCCCTGACTGCCCTCCAGTACCCCCACTCCCCGCCCCCTTACCATGCTGGAGCCAGCCACGCCGCTGCGCTGCCCAGCATGAGCGGCGGGTGGGGTGCAGTGAGCTGAGGCTGTGGGAGAGGGCAGGGGGGCTAACCTCCCCGGCCGGGAGCTCAGGGGCCGGACAGGATGGTCCCACGGGCTGGATGTGGCCCGTGGGCCATAGTTTGTCCACCTCTGGGTTGGAGAGTACCTCGAGAAGTCATCACATTCAGCTAGTTGCACTGAGGCAGGACCTAGAGCATCCCTGACAGGTGTTTGTCCAACCCCTTCTTAAAAACTCCAGTGATGGGGATTCTATAACCTCCATTGCAATCCTATTCCACAGCTTAAACTACTTTTATTGTTAGAAAGTTTTTCCTAATAGCTAACCTAAATCTCCCTTGCTGCAGATTAGGCCCATTACTTTGTGTCCTACCTTCAGTGGACATGGAGAACAACTGATCACCATCCTCTTTATAACAGACTTTAACATATTTGAAGACTCTTATCAGGTCCCCCCACCCCCAATCTTCTTTTCTCAAGATTAAACATAACCAGTTTTTTAATCTTTCCACATAGGTCAGGTTTTCTAAACCTTTTATCATTTTTGTTGCTCTCCTCTGGACTCTCTTCAATTTGTCCACGTCTTTCCTATAGCATGGTGCCCAGAACTGGACATGCCCAGAACTGAGGCCTCACCAGTGCTGAGTAGAGCAGGACAATTACCTCCCGTGTCTTACATATGGCACTCCTGTTGTTACATCCCAGATTTAGATCAGCTTTTTTTTGCAATTACATTTCATTGTTGACCCATTTTCAATTTGTTATTCTCTACAACCCCCAGATTCTTCTCAGTAATAATACCACCTAGCCAGTTATTCTCCATTTTGTAATTGTGCATTTCATTTTTCCTTCCTAGAAGTACTTTGCATTTGTCTTTATCAAATTTCATCTTGTTGGATTCTGACCAATTCTTCAGTTTGTCAAGGTCACTTTGCATTCTTATTTGGTCCTCCAAAGTGCTTGCAACCCCTCCCAGCTTGGTGTCATCCACAGATTTTATAAGCATGCTCTCCACTCCATTATCCAAGTCATTAATGAAAATATTGACTAGTGCTGGACTGTGTTCCCTGTAAGCTGCGTGCTTGGGTGGCTGCGCAGAAGAGATTCAAATGCTGCCCAGCTGATTAGAGAGCACACACAGCTGGCAGCATGTGTTCAGGTGCCCCTCGCCGCACACTGCGCCAACTGCAGCTGCTCCCGGGACCCTCCTGCTGGCTGTGCACAGTGCGGGTGGGGGAGAGGAGGGTGTCAGGGTGTCCCCCTGCCCCTGTACCCCATCTTCGCAGAGCAGGGCAGAGAGGACAGCCTGGCTCAGGAGGACTTGGAGCTGCTGCTGTGGTCTGAGGTCTGAATGGTGAGTGGCTGAGTGCCTTTCTTAAAGAGACAGTGCACTGTTTCTGAGATTTCCCCAGCAGCCAGCTCACAGAGTCTCTCTCTCTCGCTCGCTCACACACACACAGAGACACAGACACACACACTCTTTCTCTCTCCCCTTTCCCTGTCCATGTGCCCCATCCCACAGAGTGGGGGACAGGAGATAACAGGGCTCAGGACAGAGCAGGAGAGCTTTCAGTGAGTGTCTTAAAGAGACAGCGCATGGCTTTCCCCATCAGCCAGCACATATACTATCTCTGTGTGTCACACACACACACGCATACAAACACACATACAGAGTGTCTCACACACACACACTGTGTCACACACAGTCTCTGTGCCACATACACCCTGTGTCACACAGAGTCTCTCTGTCTCTCTCACACACACACAGAGTCTCTGTGTCTCACACACACAGTCTCTGTCACACACACACACACACAGAGTCTCTGTAACACACACACCCTCTGCATCACACAGTCTCTGTGTCTCACACAGTCTCTGTGTCACTCACACACTCTGTCTCTCTCTCTCTCTGTCACACACACAGTCTCTTTCACATTCACCTGCCATCAGATACTTGTATTATTGTTGTTGTTACTTCTTGGTACTTCCTGCAATGCCCATATATTCTCTGTAATTTTATTCTTTCAAAGTGTGTTATTTTAGTGTTTTGACTGGTCTGTGCATTTCATAATTTTTATTTCTCTCTCACACTTAAATTTAATTCTTTGAGTAGTGAGTTCTCAAATGCCTAACCTGTGCTGTCTGGAGTAATTATCCCTATGGTAACTTTAAAAATATACATATATATTATATCCAGTGATGAGCTGCCAAAAGCTGAAGAATCGGTTCCTTCAGTCGCTTTGGGTCTTCGGCGGCACTTCGGCGGCAGGTCCTTCAAGTCATTCCGGGTCTTTGGCGGCACTGAAGGACCCGCCGCCGAAGTGCTGCCGAAGACCCGGAGCACTGCCGGGTGAGTAAAAATTTAAAAGGGATTCTCAGGGGAGCCTCCCCAGCCGAGAGCTCAGGTGGGCTGGACAGGATGGTCCCGCGGGCCGGAGTTTTCCCACCCCTTTAACAACCGGTTCTAAACTGGCTTCAAAATTTAACAACCGGTTTGCGTGAACCGGTGTGAACCGGCTCCAGCTCACCACTGATTATATCTAGGTTTTTTGTTTCTACTGGTGATGCACATGCACACATTACCTTGGTGCACATAACAAAGTTTATTCCGCACATGGATGGAAAAAATTAGAGGGAGCATTGGTGCTGGAGCGAGGACTGACCTCTCTGGGACCCCACTAGATGTGCCCTCCCAGTTTGACAGTGAACCACTGATAACTACTCTTTGAGTATGTTCTTTCAACCAGTTGTGCACCCACATTATAGTAATTCCATCCAGACCCCATTTCCTTAGTTTGCTTATGAGAATGTCATGTGGGACTGTGTCAAAAGCCTTACTTTTCTGTAAAAGGCAAGGGAGGGGACAAGGGAGGCACACAAAGCTCCTGGCATGATAGGGAGAATGGGGGACAATGGTAAGGGGTAGGAGGGACAGAGGGGACACAGATGCCCTGGCATGGTAGAAAATGGAGTATCCTAGAAATGGGGAGGGGGTGTCAAACAGAACCCCTGGCATGAAGCCAGGGGGGTGATGTTATAGAGAGTTCCTGAAATAGAGGGGAATGGGACAGTGGCACATGGAACTGGGGGTAGAGAATGGGGGATGCAAAGAGCCCCTGGTGAGTGCAATGCATTCAGCCTACACAAGCTACAAAAAGTGAAAGCCTGCAGTAATAACAATATTTACTGCAGCTACCTCTGGGGTAGGACACAACAGTTGTTTAACAGCCACACAGCAGCTCTACACAATAATTTGGGACAGGAAGCAAAATGGAGTTTTGTATACAGTGAGATCACAGTGGGATTTAGGGTGGTGAAATGGATGCACTCAGCAGGGGTTTGGCCAGCACTCTTCCTGGATCCTGGTGTGGGGCATTTGACAGGTTAATGCCCCAAACTGGGGGGAAATGACAGGGATGTTTAATGACCATGAGTGGTCAGGATCTCTTGCGTTGATGTCTCATCAGAAAGACAGAGTGGGGAGAGAGAGAAAATGAAAGAAAGAGAGTGAATGGCACAGAGAGAGACAGGCAGAAAAAAGAGAGAGACACTGAAACCGAGAGAAAGGGACGGACAGAGCGTGTAACTTTTCCTTCTCTGGTGCCATTTCATTTTCCCTCCTGAAAGTCCAGAAACTAATGATCTACAGCAGGAAAACAAAAATAAAAGTGAAATCCACGGGGGAGCAGATTTCAGGGAAGCTGCTTCACACAGACAACCAGATGCAAACAATGTGCTAGACAGGCCCATTTCACCCCAAATGCACACAGAGACCAAAGGGTTTCCGGGGGGGGGGGGGGGGTTTATTGAAGGACATTTTCTTCTGAGTGCTAATAAACTATAACAAACTCAACTATGCAATATCTCTGGCTGAAGGATCTGCTGTGCCAGCGAATGTGTGCCGGAGCAGGGTGCTTATGGGATACAGAGAGGGAAGTCAGCAGCGGGGAGTTAAATTCCCTGTGGGCAAAGGGAAGCCAGGTCTCTGCCAATCTCCCCATCTGCTAAAGGCCACTCACGCCCCTCCAAGGAAGGAGCAAGGCTGAGAGAGGGAGACAGAGGGCAGAGGGTGTGAAAGAGAAAGAACAAGGGAGTGAGAGAGAAACAAGTGGAAGTGAAGCAGGTTATGGACACTGGAGTCCTTCAGCTTCAAAAAGGAAGCTCAGAAACCAGTACAACAGCCCCCCCCCCCCTCCACACACACACAACCTTCCTGCACCCAAGTGACTCCCATCTCCTTTTTGTCATATGACTCCCACCTCCTCTGCAGTGGCATGGTACCCATGCTGTGTCCATGTGACCTCCATGCCCTCTGGACAAGTCTGCATGGTTCCCATCCCCCGGCTGTGTAACACAGTCTTGTTTTCCCATTGAAGTTCTTGCCATTCCAATTGATCTTTGTGCCTTCTCTTCCATCAGCACTCTGTCTGCAGGCTCTTCCCTTCCTGGCCTTCATCCTTCCCTGCATTCCCTGGTGTGGGGGCGGTAACCACCCGCTCCAGTGCTGGGAAGGCTGGGGAGAATATCTGAAAGGGAAAAAGAAGAGATGATTGGGGAATGGACCTAGCATGGGCTCCATCCTGCCCCAGCATGATGGTTACATCTGGACCCTGGGTCTGAACAGCCACCGTAGGTCTTATCCCTCAGAGGCCTAGAACGTCACAGAGAGAACCCTGAGAGTCCTGATTTCTAATTCTTCCTGCTCTAACCCACTACACCCTTCTTTCTCACAACCAAAAATAGGATTCAGGAAACCTGACTCTCAGTTTCCTTTGCTGTAACTACTATACCCCAGTCATCTCCTAGAGCTGAGAGAAGAACCCAGGAGTCATGCTCCACAGTCATGTTCCCTTTCCTGTAGAGAATACTGGCTTGATACTATGCTGCGTGCAGTTGAGTTATGCCTTTAACATGGCTGCTTTCATAGATTTTAAGGCCACAAAGAGCCATTATGATGATCTAGTCTAACCTCCTGTGTAAACCCACCCAGAGAACCCACCCAGGAGTTTCTGCATCAAGCCCATAACTTCTGGTTGAGTTAAAGTGTTTCTTTCAGAAAGACATCCAGTCTTGATTGAAAGACTCCAAGTGATGAAGAATCCACCGTAACCCTTGGTAAATTGTTCCAATGGTTAATTACAGTTGCTGCTAAAAGTTTGCACCTTATTTCTAATCTGTATTTATCTAGCTTCAACTCCTACACATTGGACCTTACTATGACTTTTTCTGCTAGATTAAAGAGCTGTCTAGTATCAGAAATCTCTTCCCTTTGTAGATACTTGTAGCCGGTGATCTATTCACCTATTAACTTCTCTTGGATAAACTAAATAGATTGAGCTTCTTGAGTTTCTCATGGTGAGACAGGTTTTCCAGACCTTGAATCATTCAAAATACACTCAGGAGCACTATCCTGTGGCTACATAGCTCTAATAGTATTGAAAGGTTCACAGCGTCACCTCTGTTGAAGTACACTCTGGGATGTTACTCTTCAAGTGTACCATGGGTTCTTAGTTTGAGGTTTGTGACCTCCAGGTGGTTGATGAACAGGGGACAGGGGCTTGTCCTTTCTATATTGCGAATTGGGAGGGATATCCCTACTAGATGGGAGCGGTCCCCATTATAGAAAAAGAGGTTGTGGTATTGAAGAGTTTGAGAACCAGGCTACATCTACACTATATCTGGGATCAACGCTCTGAGATCAATCCACTGGCAGTCAATTTAGTGGGTCTAGTGAAGACCCGCCAAATCGACAGCAGATCACTCTCCAGTCAACTCTACTCTACCCCTGATGACAAGAATAACGTAAGTCGATGGGAGAGTTTCTCCTGTTGACCCCCAGCAATGTAGACCCCATGGTAACTCGATCTAAGGTACATCAACTCCAGCTTAGTTATTCACGTAGCTTGACTTGTGTAACGTAGGTTGACTTACCATGATAGTGTAGACATAGCCCCGTAAAGTATAGAAAAATCAAGAAGTCTATGAGAGAATAATTGGGTCCCCTGGACCACTAGGGGAGCAATTAGAGGAGGAATTTGCAATGTAAGTAGTTTGCCCTGAAGAAATGTGATTTCCTTGCGTGAGTCTTTGCCACTGAGGATGTTGGGGGGACACCTAACAAAGACCTGCTCTTTAGTGGTGCCAAAGCTGAGGCACTGCGAGAGGTTGAAGTCTGAAAAAAGCAGATCCTGGAAAAAACTGATAAATTAAAAGAGCGACAAGTCACCAGGAGGGGATGGAACCTGGGTCTGAGGCTGCTAACAAGAATATGAAGCCTCATTAAAATCAGCAAGTGTACATTGACAAATGTTGTACATTGATCCTGATAATTACACATCAGTGAGTCTGACCTAGCCCCAGAAAAGCTGTAGCAAGAAAATTACTGAAGAACAGGAAAATTAGTTGAAACAATAATTAGAGCACTATAAAAACCTTAGAAGAACATGATCTGATAGCTACAAATTAGTGTCTGCAAAGGAAAATCATGCCACTCTAATCTATTAGAATTCTCTGAATGCATCAGCAATATTGTGAATAAAGAATGACCCAGTTGTCATGATTTTGGGGGGGGATTTCAGAAGACTTTGACAAAGTCCCTTCTGAGATGCTGTTAAGGAATTAAGTAACATGGTGTGAAAGGTTAAGTTTTATCATGGATCAGAAACCGGCGAACAGAGAGAAAGCAGGAATAAATAATACATTTTCATCATGGGTAAAGGTTAATAGTAGTGTGCCGCAAGGTTCTGTACTAGGACAGGTGTTTACCATGTTTATACGTGTACAATTTTTTTAAGTGCCTAAAAGACTTAGGAGTACAGCCGGCCAGAAAATGGGGGCATCCCCCACAGAAAATTTTGACTTCTTGGTAGAAATTAAAACCTAAACATTTTTGGCCAAACACACAGTGACTCATGGGATTTGTGGCTTGGATGCCCCATGCTCACATTCTCCTTTATGAGCCAGGCACCCTGGTCAGTCTACATCTCTCCTCTTGTTGAGCCACTGTGGTACATCATGGGAGTTCTACAGCCATGGTGCATTATGGAAGATGTAGTCTGGTTGCAGAACTTGTCCCATAGAGAAGAATGGGGGCATGAGGTACCCAAACAACAACTCCCATGAGGCACACTTCTGACATGTCCAAATCCAAATTTTGGATTTTGGGTTCTCAGTGACAAGTCAAAAGTTTTTGAAAAAGGAACTTTTTTGCAAAAAATTTAATGTAGTCAAAAACCAAATTTTCAACGAACCCTACTTAGGAGCCTGGAAGTCTCATTGTCAGAAGCAACTTGGCAATTTTTATGCACTTAAGGCCCATTGAAGTGCAATAAGCCTTAGTTTCCTAAGTACCTAAATCACTTTTGAAAAGGGGACTTAAGATCCTGGGTCCTTCAGTGATTTTAAAAATTTACCTAGTCTGGAAAAGGGGATGAGCAGTGAAGTAGCAAAATATGCATATAGCACAACATTATTTAAGTTAAACAAACACTGGAGAAGACTGTGAGAGCTAGCACAGAGTTGTAGTAGATTCTCCGTCATGGGCAATTTTAAAATCAAGATTGGATTTTTTTTTCTAAAAGATCTGCTCTAGTCCAAACAGGAATTAGGCTGGGGAAGTTCTATGGCCTGTGTTATACACGAGGTCAGACTAGATTATGACAATGGTCCCTTCTGGCCTTGGAATCTATGAACCTATGAATCAAAGCTAGATGAATGGACATCGCAATGGCAGATGAAACTCAGTGTAGACCAGAGGTCCCCAAAATGTGGGGTGCGTCCCCTAGGGGGGCGCGGAGCATGGGCAGTGGGTGAACCATGGGCTTCGGGAGGCTAGCCCCTGGCCAGGCCCATCCCTTCCACCTGAGGCCCTGCCCCTCTCAGCCCCTTCCCCCACCAAAGCCCAGAGCCCCCCCCCTGCATGACCTCTAGTCCCTCCCACCCCGGCCCCAGGCTCCCCAAGCACCTCCAGCCCTGGAGCACTGGGTGGGAGGGCATTGCGCGTCCCCCCACCCCCCAGTCCTGGAGCACTGGACGGATGGCGCCCCCCCCCACAAGCCCAGAGCACCAGGTGGGCAGCACACAGTCCCCCCCACCCCCCCGCCCCCCAGCACTGGGTGATGCAGCTCCAGCGCCCCCAGCCCCAGAGTGCTGGGCACTGCAGCCCCGGCACCGGGGCTCCCCCCAGTGCCGTGCAGCCCCAGTCAAAAGTCACCTCAAGTCACAGCCGCCCTAGTCACAGCCCCACCAAGCTCCCTGGAAAAGGAGCAGCCTGCCTGGGCTGAGACCAAGGGGGAAGGGCAAGCAGGAGGGGGCCTCAGGCTGGAGCATGAGCGGGGCCACAATCGGGGCTGTTTGTGGAAGCACAGCCTTCCCCAGTCTATTATACCTGCCGCCTATGGTGTGGAGGAAAGTCCAGGGGGGGCACGGCAGGGCCTGGACCAGCCCCTAGGGCTTTAGGGAGGGAGCACCACCCAGCCCTTCCCTGCCCCCAGCTCTGCTCTGGTCCCACTCATGGACCTGTACCTGGCCCCATCCCCAGCCTCAGCATGGCTCCACTCCCAGCCTCGGCCCCTGGCCATGGCCCCACTCCCAGCCTCAGGCCCACCCCCAACTGTGGCCCCAGTCTTGGCCCCCTTACCCCTGTCTGTGTCCCCCCGCCCCAGCCACAGCCCCACTCCTGGCCCCAGCTCCTGGGGGCAGACAGGGTAAGGTGAGTGTGCGACCCTCAATAGTTTGGGGACTGCTGGTATAGGCAAATGCAAGGTAATGCACATTGAAAGCAATCATCTGAACTCCAACAAATTATTAGGTTTTAAATGAACCATAACCACTTAGGGAAAAAGACCTAGACGTTATTGTATAATTGAAGATCTCTGCTCACCAGGTAGCAGTAGTTAAAAAGCCAACAAAATGTGAGCTATTCCCATGTCGCTATTCCCATGCCGCTATGTAAATTAGTGAGATGACCTCATCTGGAACACTGTGTTCATCTCCGGCTACCCTCTCTATAAAAAGTCATAGTAAAACAGAGGGGATTCAGATATGAGTGATGAAAACGATGTAAGGCCTTGAAAGATTTCTGTGTGAAAAGAGAAGGTGTTTGTTTTGTTCAGAGACAAGAGAAATAAGAAGGGACATACTAGAGGTAAACAAAATTCTAACTGGGTGAGAAAGTCAGTCAGGATGAATTTATTATAGCACAGAACAAAGAGATGATCAGTAAAATTGAAAGGCTGCAATTTCAAAATGGATAAAAGGGAACAGTTTTTACACCTTGCATAATGAGCCCCTGGAACTCACTGCCCCAGGATAATGTGGAGGCCAAGAGCTTAGCAAGATTCAAAAAGGTATTGGGCATTTACATACACTGGAACAATTTACTAAGGGTCGTGGTGGATTCTCCATCACTGGCAATTTTTAAATCAAGATTGGATGTTTTTCTAAAAGATCTGCTTCAGGAAGTATCTTGGGAAGTTCTATGGCCTGCGTTATACAGGAGGTCAGACTGATGATCACAATGGTCCCTTCTGGCCTTGGAATCTATGAATCTACATTCACAATTACATTAGATCAGATTATGAAAAAGAAAAAGTATAACCACAATAGTTTGGAAGGGACATAAACCCTCATCCTTTAAGGCACAAGAGGACCTCAGACTGACAGGAGTTAAGAGAAAACTTCCTCCGTGGGCAGGTTATTCTATAATTGTCCACTAGAGGGTATTTTGCCCCTTCCTCTGAGGTATCTGGCACTTGGCCACTGTCAGAGACAGGGCACTTGGCTAGCAGGTCCACCTGGCTGATCCAGCCTGGCAGTTCCTATATTCCCAGTACATACTGCATACGACCAGGCAGAGCTGGCAGGTTACCCAATGTAGCCTCTTTGCCCTGCACACACAGCCCCAACTTGAGGCAGGGCTGTCAGGCTTAGATGAGCTCAATCACAGCCCTTTCCCCCCTGGTTCTTCCCTCTCAGCTCTCCCATTCACTCTCCCTTTGTCATGCTACTCAGACACTTCTTTGACAGCTCTGCCCAAGGAGGAATGAATGGCCTTTGAGAGAGAAGACGGATGGACATAGACAGGGCAATGGACTGACTCACCCTTTGGTTCCGCAGGACCAAAGCCAGGATGGAAGCCACAAGCAGGAGGAAGAGGACAAGGATAAGGCCAAAAGAGACCTGCCCATCCAGAATGGTATGAGGACCAGAGAGCTGGGCACCTGTAAGGGGAAATCACAGTTAGAAAGGAGGGTGAAACGGGGGGGGGGGGGGGGCGGGTTGGGACTAGTTCGGGGTGTGGATGTGGTTTGGAAAATGTTGGCTGGTCAAGTGGGTCAAGTGGAGCAGAAGTCTTGGGGCACAGGGAGATGGAAGTGGGGTGGGGTGGAGGAAATGGGGCACAGGGGAGACGGTACCTGTAATATACAGCTCATATTCCACAGCTCCCAGCCTCCCTTCTGAGCTATGAACACTGCACTCCCAGGTGCCAATATCCTCCTGGGACACATGGGTCAGTTCCAGGGTGGAACCCAGATAGTAGCGCTGGACCCCTGGGCTCCTGGGAGTGGCCTCAAATGAGCTCCCATTGCTGAGGCCTGAGCTCAGCTGCCTCCACTGAAAGTGCTCGTGCCCCCTGGGGTGGGTGAGGCTGCAGATAAGCAGCAGACGAGAGCCTTCAGCGACTGGCCCTTTGATGCTTGGGGTGACTGTGGGGGAGGGAAACAGAAATACCCTCAGCAAAAAAAGTAGAGCCTCTTCCTGCCTCACCCCTGCAGCACCTCCTTCCTCTCTCTGTCACGTTCCTCCTTTTTCACTCTCTCCCTCTCACACACCTTCTCTCATTGACTCCCTGGCTTCCCCCTTCTCTCTCTCTCTCTCTTTCATTTTCCTACTTTAAGGCAGATTTCTAAAAGAAAAATAATGGAACCATCATGAGAAACCTCCCTATGGCACAGCATCCTGTGGAAAGAGAGACTCCACTCCTGTGCAGCTAAATGCCTGAGCTGAGACACAGGGTCTCTCCCCATGGGGAGGCTGGACAGGCTGAGAACATCCCAAACTCACCACATTGGTGTGCAAGGAGATTTTCTCCAAGCCAGTGAAAGCCACTGGAGGGAAAGAGTCCCCTTGGCATCCTCTGGGCTTCCCTTGCTCACCTGTCATCACTGCCAAGGTCACGTCCCTAGTGATGGTCGTGCCATGGATAGAGACAGCACAGCAGTATTGCCCAGCATCCCCTGGTCCCACCTCAGGGAGATGGAGGGTGAAGCTCCCATTGCTCCCATTCCTGGAGATGCCCCGTATTTCCAGATCCCCTCCTGCAAGACGGCTCCAGTGGGCTGACACCCCTAGAATGCCGGAGGCACTAGGGTCTCGGTTCAGGAGGCAGGGAAGGTTGGTGGCAGATCCTACTGCAGCATAGACTACAGGAGAGGCTGGGCCAGCAAAACCTGGAGGAAACAAAGAGTGTAGGGCAACATTAGATTGTATGAGGTCCACAGAACTGCAACAGAAGGGGAGGTTACCACCCCCTGTGGGGAGGGGATGCTGGGACAGAGGGAAGCCATGACTGGGAAAGCAGGGAGGGAAGCAAAGAGATCCAAGGAGGCTACTCATGATAGGGCGGGAGTTGGAGAGGAGGAGGCTATTGTGAGAGGCCAGAGATCTCTGGGAGCTGAGAGGGTGAGTCGGAAGCCAGAGTTACCTAGAATTTGAAGGTTGAATGTGGCAGAAACTCTCTCATCATTTGAGTATGTGAGTTCGCAGCGCCAGGGCCCTGAATCACTCACAGTTGGCCTAGAGATGGATAGAGCCCCATAGCGGGAACGGAACCTGCCGGAGACGGGGACCAGGCTGCCATTATGGAACCAGCGCATCCCCACAAGCTTAGCCGGATGACTGGAGTTACAGAGTAGCAAGAGAGGCTCCGTTTCCACCAGCAGGCCTGGGGGATTGACAGTCACTGCGGAGAAGAAGGGAAAAGAGAAGTTAATGTCACAGGGGAGCCCTAAAACCATCCCCGCTTTGGAGCTCCCAGCCCCTCTCTGCAGGGCTTTGAAGGGACAATCAACCTGTCCTTGTCTCCCCATTTTCCTTGTGTTTATTACCTAGAGATTTCCCTCTCTGCAGCTCTCATCCCATGGCATGAAGACAGGGGAGTTGACTAATCTCAAGAGGCTGCTTCTCATTTTCTAACCTGCTGTTCCAGTCCTGGGCTCCCCTCCCAGAACTTTTGGTCCTAACTGACAATACCCTGCTGTTCCAGGGATCCCTGTTGGGCTCCAACTTCTCGTACCTGTCACCATGCCCAGCTCCAGCTGGCAGCGCCGAGTCTCCTTGCCATATCTCACCAGTGCCTCGTAATGGCCTGCATCATCATTCAGCAGTGGCTCAATCCAGAGGGAGAAGTCCCCCTGGCGGAAGCTGGTTTCCCTGACTGAGGCTCGGGGCATCATGGATCGGGCTGTCTTCAGAAGACCACTGTACTCCACCTCCAGCACCATGTGGGGCTCTTTGTGGGAGCTGGGGATATGGGCAGGGGGAAATGAGTTAGTGCTAGGAGAGGGAGAGGATGGGGAAAGGAGCAGAGAAAGAGCGGGGAAGAAAGGCAGCGAGAGGGAGAAAGAGCACATCAGGGGAGAGGATGGGAATCAAAGACTGTGGAAGAGGAGAAGAAAGAATGAGGGAAAGGTGAAGAAATAGGAAAGGAATCAAAAAGCACAGCACCACCACCCCCTCACAGCCTGCATTACCTTTCCCCATGCCGCTCCCAGCGGACGGCTGTCTTCTCATACAGCTGCTTCCAGCTGCTCTGCAGCTCCTGAGGACTCAGGTGACAGGGGAGCACAACCAGGTCCCCCACTTTGGCCCACACCCTCTGCTCCCCCCTCTGCTCCTTTGCTGCTCCAGGGGAAGTACTGCTGGCTGCAACAAGATAGAGAACTGAGCCGGGGGGAGGTTTAGAAATGGGGGTGGAGACATTTTTCTCCTGTCCTGAGAGGACCCTGCCGAGGAGAATGGAAGAGGGCTGGGGAGCAATATCGGGATAAGGGGAACACTGAAGGGTCAGGAAAGCAAGATCTGCCAAGGGTTCAGCTTTGAATTGCTAAAATCCTGTGGACCAAGTAAACCCCAAATGTCCCCAGTGCAACTACCCTCCACCACCAAAAATACTCAGCCCCCCTTACCATTGGTCACCAGCAGCATGAGGGCGAGAGACAGTGGCATGAATGCCAATGTCATGGTGGCATCAAGGAGACAAAGGGGATGTGTCTCCACACTCAGTTCATCACCAGAATGGATCCAAAGCTTCAAGGGACGAGTGAGAACAAGGCATGGACTGGACAAAGGAGGGGGCAGGTGAGTGGGTCGTCAGGTTCTCTCGTTCACTTGCTCTCTCGCTCACTATCTCTCTCGTTCTGATCAAAGCCTTTCCCTAGATGCCCTTATAATGCGGGTGGGCAGCTAATTTCCTCACAGCGCTGAGAAGATGCGTCACAGCCAAGAAACCAGCATCAGACTGAGGCACGTGCAGAAAGAGATGGAGACAGAGGAAGAAGGAGTCAGAGATCGTGTTCTAAGCATCTTTTAGTGGAAATTCTCTCTCTGGGTTTCTGTTGTTTTCTTCACAGTTTCGCTTCTACCCAGACAGCGGAAAATTTGTAGAAGACACTTCCCAGCAAGTGCCCTTCATGTTTTTCTTTCATCTCTTACCTTTTTTGGTTTGATCTTTCCGCCTCTCACTGTTTCTGTCAATTAATTGTTTTAGTCTTTTCAAAATGCCTTGTTCCTCTTTCCATTTTTTCTTTTACTTTCTCAAATATAGGCTTTTTCTGTATTTCCAATTCACAGGGGGACACTAAATGAGGAGCTGCAAACAACAGGAAGGACAGGCAAATAACCCAAAGGGACTAAGAAAGACTAGAGATGGCACAGGTGCTGGAACTAGGGGTGCTGGGGATACTGCCACACTCCCTGGCTTGAAGTGGTTCCCATCATATACAGTTTGATTCAATGGCTACACGAATTGTTCCAGCTCCCGTGGAAGATGGAGCCGGGAAATAAAGTGAGTTTCAGCCAGGACAAATGTAGTAGTAGATCCAAAACCCAGGACCACACTGGAAGGGAGATGGCCAGGAGGAGCTGAGGGAGGAGGCTGCATATTGGCTGCAGAAAAGGTTGCTATGCTTTTGGGGTTGCATGGCAAGACACTGCATCCCAGGGCGGGAATGATCCCTCTCTATCTAGTTTTGGGGAGACCCAACTTCAGGTCCTGTGACGTGGGAGCTTCTCCCAGCTCCCATGTAGGTGCTGAGAAGTTCAGGGAGAACAGAACTGAACTTTGCATGGTGAGATTCATAGATTCCCATCCCTGTCACACATGGGGCCCCCTTGTCACCTCAGAGAATCCCTCCTTTTATGGCTCACACTTTCCAGCACCCACTGGTTTTGGCTCTATCTGACTTAATCATGCATTTGTCCTCTCTGGTGACTTCTGACTGTGCTCCCTTCTGTGCACACATCCCCCACTAACCGGAGTGGGCGGGGCCTCTCCCTGGGGTCAGGGAGCACAGGGTGACTCAGGGGCACAATTCTCCTCTGCTGGAGGATCTCTTTCTCTCTCTGTTTTTTGTCAGCGGAGTGATCAGGAGGGAGGAATTGGGAAACAGAGAAGTGGGTAACAGAGAGAAGAAAGGAGAGGAGGAGAGGTTGGAGAATACATTACAGTTAAAGCGCAAGGTGTTTTTCCTCCTGTTCAGCAAAAACAGTGCCTGGTGTCCGGTCTAAGCAGAGGGTATAGACTTTCCATTCCACTGAGTCAGCATCAAAGGGATGGCATGAGTGCGTGGGTGAAGGAGAAACAGAGCAAGAGAATGAAAGAGAGAGGGGTCTGCGGCATAGCGAGGAGACATGTGGGGCTTCACTCTCAGCAGGGCTGGCCTGAGGGAAAATGGCACCCTGGGCAAACTTGTATTTTGGCACACACACACACCCTGGTTCCTGTGGGCACAGTGCCCCCCCACATTGCCCCTGGCCATTGTGGGCTTTTGAGGCTCCCCGCCCCCTCTTGCGCTCCTAACCCCTACACTGTACCCCCTCCTGTGCCCCTAACCATTGCATCCCCAATCCTGCACCCACGTGGGGAAACTGACCTGGATGCATGGAATGCCTGGCATTGCCGCTCACTCACCCCTTCAAACACTGCTCCTCTGCGCACCCCTCGGGGGCTCTGGGGGGGGGCAAAGTCAGGGCTCCCTGCATCCAGGTCACTTTCCCCACCCGGACCCCTAATCATTTTTGTTGCCCTTCGCTGGACTCTCTCCAATTTATCCACATCCTTCTTGTAGTGTGGGGCCCAAAACTGGACACAGTACTCCAGATGAGGCCTCACCAATGTCGAATAGAGGGGAACGATCACGTCCCTCGATCTGCTCGCTATGCCCCTACTTATACATCCCAAAATGCCATTGGCCTTCTTGGCAACAAGGGCACACTGCTGACTCATATCCAGCTTCTCGTCCACTGTAACCCCTAGGTCCTTTTCCGCAGAACTGCTGCCAAGCCATTCGGTCCCTAGTCTGTAGCTGTGCATTGGGTTCTTCCGTCCTAAGTGCAGGACCCTGCACTTATCCTTATTGAACCTCATCAGGTTTCTTTTGGCCCAATCCTCCAATTTGTCTAGGTCCCTCTGTATCCTATCTACCACTCCTCCCAGTTTAGTATCATCCGCAAATTTGCTAAGAGTGCAATCCACACCATCCTCCAGATCATTTATGAAGATATTGAACAAAACCGGCCCCAGGACCGACCCCTGGGGCACTCCACTTGACACCGGCTGCCAACTAGACATGGAGCCATTGATCACTACCCATTGAGCCCGACAATCTAGCCAACTTTCTACCCACCTTATAGTACATTCATCCAGCCCATACTTCATGGGGCTGGATGTGCTGCATCCGAGACTGCTAAAGGAGTTGGTGGATGTGATTGCAGAACCATTGGCCATTGTCTTTGAAACCTCATGGCGATCGGGGGAGGTCCTGGATGACTGGAAAAAGGCTAATGTAGTGCCCATCTTTAAAAAAGGGAAGGAGGAGGATCCAGGGAACTACAGGCCAGTCAGCCTCACCTCAGTCCCTGGAAAAATCATGGAGCAGGTCCTCAAGGAATCAATTCTGAAGCACTTAGAGGAAAGGAAAGTGATCAGGAACAGTCAGCATGGATTCACCAAGGGCAAGTCATACCTGACTAATCTAATTGTCTTCTATGACGAGATAACTGGCTCTGTGGATGAGGGAAAAGCAGTGGACATGTTATTCCTTGACTTTAGCAAAGCTTTTGACATGGTCTCTCACAGTATTCTTGCCAGCAAGTTAAAGAAGTATGGGCTGGATGAATGGACTATAAGGTGGACAGAAAGCTGGCTAGATCGTCGGGCTCAACGGGTAGTGATCAATGGCTCCATGTCTAGTTGGTAGCTGGTATCAAGCAGAGTGCCCCAAGGGTTGGTCCTGGGGCTGGTTTTGTTCAATATCTTCATTAATGATCTGGAGGATGGCATGGACTGCACCCTCAACAAGTTTTCAGATGACACTAAACTGGGAGGAGTGGTAGATACGCTGGAGGATAGGGATAGGATACAGAGGGCCCTAGAGAAATTAGAGGCTTGGGCCAAAAGAAATCTGAGGAGGTTCAACAAGGACAAGTGCAGAGTCCTGCACTTAGGACAGAAGAATCCCATGCACCACTACAGACTAGGAACCGAATGGCTAGGCAGCAGTGTGCCCTTGTTGCTAAGAAGGCCAATGGCATCAAAATGCTGTATAAGTAGGAGAACTGCCAGCAGATCGAGGGACGTGATCATTCCCCTGTATTCGACATTGGTGAGGCCTCATCTGGAGTACTGTGTCCAGTTTTGGGCCCCACACTACAAGAAGGATGTGAAAAAATTGGAAAGCATCCAGCGGAGGACAACAAAAATGTTTAGGGGACTGGAACACATGACTTATGAGGAGAGGCTGAGGGAACTGGGATTGTTTAGTCTGCGGACGAGAAGAATGAGGGGGGATTGGATAGCTGCTTTCAACTACCTGAAAGGGGGTTCCAAAGAGGATGGATCTTGACTGTTCTCAGTGGTAGCAGATGACAGAACGAGGAGTAATGGTCTCAAGTTGCAGTGGGGGAGGTTCAGGTTGGATATTAGGAAAAACTTTTTCACCAGGAGGGTGGTGAAGCACTGGAATACGTTACCTAGGGAAGTGGTGGAATCTCCTTCCTTTGAAGTTTTTAAGGTCAGGCTTGACAAAGCCCTGGCAGGGATAATTTAGTTGGGGATTGGTCCTGCTTTGAGCAGGGGGTTGGACTAGATGACCTCCTGAGGTCCCTTCCAACCCTGATATTCTATGATTCTATGAGAACAAAGTAAGTTACCAAGCAAAATAAAACAAAACACACAAGTCTAAGCCTAATACATTTAAGAAACTGAATACAGGTAAATCTCACCCTCAGAGATGTTCCAATGAGCTTCTTTCACAGACTAGACCCTTCCTAGTCTGGGCCCAATCCTTTCCCTTGTTCCAGCTCAGGTGGTAACTCAGGGATTTCTGATGACTGGCAGCCTCCTTTGTTCTGTTCCACCTCCTTTTATAGCTTTGGCACAAGGCAGGAATCTTTTACCTCTCTCCTTCTAAATGGAAAAGCACCAGGTTTAAGATGGATTCCAGTTCAGGTGACATGATCACATGTCACTGTAAGACCTCCTTCTTCATAGCCTAGTAGCTGGAAGACATGTACATAGGAGACGTGCAGGTAAACAAACCCATTCACAGTTCATTGATTCTGAAGCACCCTTAATGGCTTCCACTTAACATGTTTACATCAGTAAAACAAGTTTATATCTTATTCTCCTAACTCCAGACATAGAAATAATACATGCAAACAAATAGGAGGAACACACTCAGTAGATCCTAAGCTTTGTAATGATACCTTATAAGAAACCTTTTGTATAAAGCATATTCCAGTTTCATTATGTTTACACTCATAAGCATATTTCCATAAACATATGGAGTGCAATGTCACATCTAACTCTTAAAAAGGGATACAGCTAAATTCTGGCCTATCTGCCACTGCCTGGGAAAGTAACCTAAAGCTCAGGCTTGGAGAGCTGAGGGGCTGGGGCTGAGGACAATGCCTCTCATGCACAAGGGGATGTTGATGGTAGAGGGGTTATTGTGGTGAGAGGGCATGTTCTGAAATGATAGGTTTTAAGGCATTGTTTTACTCAGCGTGAGGCTCTATCTTTAGAAGTGAAGTCTCTGATGTTTCTCTGTAATGACCCATTTTAAATGCTGACTCCATTGAATGGCATCTTCGTCATCTCCCAGCACAAAACCCCACCAGCACAAATAGCAGTGACTGGAGTGAGGTCACCACTGAGACACATTGGTGGAGCTGCATGTGTGGCTAGGCTAGGGCAACAATAGCAGAAGGGGCTGAAGGTGAGGACTGAGGGGCATTGGCAGAGCTGGGGAAGGCAGTGGAAACTAGGATTAGAATACAGGAGGGGCTGAAGTTCGGAAGCTCAGTATTGATACATTTGGCTTGGGCATTAGCTGCCTTTGATCAGGTTCTAGGCTTTACTGACCATTTCAGTGAATTCCCTTTATTGTCTTTTTGGGTTTGTTTTTGTTTCTTTTTAATTATGTAGTATACATGCAAGTTCAGTTCCTGGCACTCCCCACCTCTGCTCTTACTAGTGCCACAATGAAGTCTGGACCTTTGCAGAATGCCTCTTGTGAGGGTCACCCCTTTCTTTCTACCTTGCAGCGGGGGGCAATGCCCTGTATTGTAAAACCTGCAGCCCGTTTCCCAAAGAGTTGTCAGCAACCCGCTTCCTTAGGCTTCAAAGGTAATTTCTGACCCAACTAGACAAGTCTAATTAGAATCAAACAATAGAACTTTGGTTAAGGCAGTCTTAAAATTTACAGTTAAAAATCAGGAAAAAAGTGACTTTAAATAGTTTCTTTTAAATATAAACTGGAAAATTAAATGCAGAAAACTTTGAAAATTTAAAAAAAAAACATTAACTATGCGATCCTCTCTAGATTCTTAAGGCCAATAGGAACCATTAGATTATCTACTCTGACCTACTGTATATCACAGGACATAGAATTTAACCCAGCTTCTCCTGTATTGTGCTCAACAACCTTACAAAATCCCTTTGAGATACTGCAGGTAGATGATTCTCAAAGAACCATCGTTACTGCACAAGCTAACTTCTTTTCTGAAGTCCAGGGTCCATATTTTGCTACTCTCCTTTCTTCATTTTGTGAGGATCCTGAATTCGACCATCTCATGGTCACTGCTGCCCAGGTTGCTACTCACTTCTACTTCCCCTACCAATTCTTCCCTCTTTGTAAGCAGCAGGTCAAGAGGAGAACGGCCCTTGGTTGGTTCCTCCAGTAGTTGCACCAGGAATTTGTCCCCAGCACTCTCCAAAAACTTCCTGGATTGTCTGTGCACTGCTCTATTGCTCTCCCAGCAGATATCAGGGTGATTGAAGTCCCCCATTAGAACCAGGGCCTGTGTTCTGGAAGATTCAGTTAATTGTCTGAAGAAAGCCTGGTCTACCTTATCCTCCTGGTCTGGTGATCTACAACACACGCCCACCATGACACCACCCTTGTTGCTCTTGCTTCTAAACTTAACCCAAAGACTCTCAACAGGCTTTTCTCCAGTTTCATACTGGAGCTCTGAGCAATAATACCACTCTCTTACATACAGTGTAACTCCTCCATCTTTCCTCCCCTGCCTGTCCTTCCTGAACAGTTTATACCCATCCATGACAGTGCTCCAATCATGTGAGCTACCCCACCAAGTCTCTGTTATTCAATCACATCATAGTTCTTTGACTGTGCCAGGACTTCCAATTCTTCCTGCTTGTTTCCCAGGCTTCTTACATTCGTGTGCATGCACCTAAGATAACTAGCCGATTGCCCTACTTTCTCAGTATGAATCAGGAGCCCCCCCTTTTTTCACCCTCCTCCTTGTTTTTCCTCCCAGTATCCCACTTCCCCACTTACCTCAGGGCTTAGGTTACCCTCCCCCGGTGAACCTAGTTTAAAGTTGAAGTGTGCAGCTGAAGTGTGCAGCTGCTGTTACTCAAAACTGGGCCAGCTAGTAAGCTTAGGGAGGACTAATGACCCACCAGAGTTTGGCAGAAAGCAGCATGTTTATTTTTCTGATAGCTAAGCTCAAAAGAAAAGGCGCGGTCACACTCACACTTGCATACTCACGCTCCCAGGACAGGCACAGCACTGGAGATGTCAGGATCCTTCAAGGTAAGTGTCTCACAGTGCAGCAATGGATGGTGCAATGAAGGTAAGTCTTCCTGAGGTACTATGGAATGCAATGTGGGGAACCACTGACCAGACAGTCCGGGCAAAGGGCCTTCATGGGAGGTACAAGCTTGTGAGTGCGCTCCTGAGCGCATGGCCCCTTCCCCTTTTATGGACCTGCTCCTCATGGCCTGCAACTAGAGATGACTTGGCCGCGTCTGGTTGGTCACACTCCACCTCTGGCAGTGTCCATGCATTGGGTGTGTGATCGCTGCCTAATTAGAGTTCCAGACACCTTGTCTACCTGGGAGCTTTTCTGATCTTCCAGTTGTTTAAGCAGCCCATTCATCCCACAAGCATTCCAGGAGGGAGTGGGAGAGGGAAAGCCACTTCACAGGTATTCAAAGAGGGAGAGGAGACAAAAGGCGGGGGGAGAGGGGGAGGGAATGTAACAGACCTTTTGAGTATACAGGTTATACATAGCATACAAATCACTGCTGCTCCTACAACACTCTGCCCCTTGATCTATGATCTATGATCATTACAGTAGTTGTTGTCATTGTAGGGCACAGGTGATCTGTTGCAAACAAACCAAATAATCATAACCAGGTGAATATAACTAAACCATTACAACTGACTAAACACCAGATATAACATAAACACAAATGCAAACAATCATAATAATAATAATTGGGAATACAATGAAACCATCACCATTACAATAATTGGGTACATTGACAAACAAGTTTGATGCTGCAATAGCCATCAAACAATAAAAGTCACTGAGGTCAAGATTTGTAGGAGTACCATAGCTGTCATGCAAGGTTAAACTGATTTGGACTTAAACTAACATTTAGTTGCTAAAATGTTGCAGAATCCCCTATTACTAACAGTTGGGGTCGGAGGTAAGGAGGAGAGGAACAAATCCAACACCTGAAAGATGGGGCCCTACAATCACGGGCCAAGATCTTACAGGTTATGGGGGCCCATGAACTACCCTTCAGGGCTTGGGGAAGTAGAACCAGGGTGCATAGAGGAAAGTGTGGAATTAACAATACAAGAAAATGTAACTAACAATACAAATGTATCAATAACAAAAATCAACAACAAAATGATTAGAGAACCTAACAAAAAATAAACCTGGTGCACTGGGGACCAAAGTCTTTTGGACAGAGGTATATGTGATTGATAATTTGGTTGGAGAGGGGAGAAATAGAGAGAGGAAAAGGCATTTACCCTGTCTAGTGTAGTATCCCCTTTCTTTCTGGACCCAGTGCTAGCACAGGACACCCACCAGAGAAAGAAACAGAACATGCAACACAGAACATGCAACACAGACTTTGTCGCGACACTATAACCATGGTATTTGTATCGCTCTTCAGCTGGTACCAGCTCTCCAGATGTTCTGGTTCAGAGGCTGAAAGACAGAAGCTTAGAAACAAATTAGCACAGTGCTCCCACCACGACAGACCCTGCTTGTTTGAGTTGTCCGCAGTGTACCCATTTTCCCTCCAGGGTTTTTGCTAACTCTATTGCTTGCGCGAGAGTCAACTCAGTCTCTGCCACAGTGTGTCCAGTACTTGGGGCTGCCCCGCCCCCTGCAGGCACAGGCCCATAGTTTCGGACCACCCTTCAGACTGCTGCAACACGGTGTCTGGGGTCCGGCCATCCGGGATCCGGATCCGGGGGATCTGGATCATACCAGATATCCCCATCCCAATCATCATATGGTCCCGCACCGCCCTGGGCTTTCACCCCAACGGTGGCGACCTGGGCTGACTAAGCCTCCTGGATGCTGTTCTCCTGGGCAGATGCCTCCAGGCCCATATCTTTCAGGCAGGTAACTGCCTGGCTCAGAGCGGCATTCTCTACTTCCACCTGCTCCCAGTACTCCTCTGCTGCCGCCACCTGTACTGCGGCTACAGAGAGGGAAGACGGCTGGGCGCTAGCAGTCAGAGCCTGCACCTTCCACATATCTTGTTCCTTCTCCAACTCATGAATTGTACTCCCAGGTGGAACCGCCCCTGGCATCTCGGGGTCTGCCCCTTTCTTTTGGAGCCATTCTAACAACACCCCGGGTGGCGGTGCTGCTCCCCAAGGCGGGGTGTCTTCTTGCTTGGGCTGCTTCGCCTGTTCCTTCCCCTTGCCCCACAATGGCATACTTAGTGGCAGCATCCTTTTCTCCCTGCAGTGGGTTGCTAGCCTACCACCTTTTCCACAGACTCAAGCTGGACCCGCTCAAGAAGCTATTGGGGGCACCAGGGGATTTACACCCAATTTTCTCCCTTGCCCTATACCAGCACTCAACAATGGCATCCTTTTCGCCCTGCAGTGGGTTGCTAGCCTACCACTTTTTCATGCAGACTCGAGCAGGACCCACCCAAGAGACCACTGGGGGGGCACCAGGGGACCCCTACTCTTTGGTCAAATCCTCCGCCAAGCTGCCGACATTCTCCACCATTAATGTAACCCAAAACTGGGCCAACTAGTAAGCTTAGGGAGGACTAATGACCCACCAGAGTTTGGCAGAAAGCAGCACGTTTATTATTCTGATAGCTAAGCTCAAAAGAAAAGGTGGGGTCACACTCGCATACTCACGCTCCCAGGACAGGCACGGCACTGGAGATGTCAGGATCCTTCAAGGTAAGTGTCCCACAGCGCAGCGATGGATGGTGTGATGAAAGTAAGTCTTCCCGAGGCACGACGGAATGCCACGCAGCGAACCACTGGCCAGACAGTCCGGGCCAAGGGCCTTCACGGGAGTTACAAGCTTGTGAGTGCACTCCTGAGCACATGGCCCCTTCCCCTTTTAAGGACCTGCTCCTCATGGCCTGTGACTAGAGATGAATTGGCCGCCTCTGGTTGGTCACACTCCACCTCCGGCAGTGTCCATGCATTGGGTGTGTGATCACTGCCTAATTAGAGTCCCAGACACCTTGTCTACCTGGGAGCTCTTCTGATCTTTCAGCTGTTTAAGCAGCCCATTTACCCCACAAGCATTCCAGGAAGGAGGGGAGGGGGAAAGCCACTTCACAGGTATTCAAAGAGGGAGAGGAGACAAAAGGGGTTGGGGGGAATGTAACAGACCTTTTGAGTATACAGGTTATACATAGCATACAGATCACTGCTGCTCCTACAACAGCTGCCACTGCATATCTCCAGGGGATTCTGAGCAAGGCAGAGAGTTAGAGTTAGGGCTAAGAAATCCCTTTTCTGGCTGGAAGGGAAGTCCTGAACTCCTTCCCCACTCACTTCTCCCTGACCTGAGGAAGGGGCTCAGGGATTCCCCTTCACCCACTCCTGGGTACAAGGTTGTGCAGAGCTCTTTCCACATGCACTGGGACCTGAGGTAAGGTAGGGAAACTAAAGCACCCCTCACAGCCTAAAGCCATATCCGCTTCCCTCCTCTCAGGGTACAGCTATACCAGAGCTGGAGGTGTACTTTCCAGCCGAGCAGACTACCCATGCTCGCTGGCGTGAGCTGTGGGAGGAGCTAACCGCCCAAGTACTTACCTCTGGTCTCAGACAGGATCATTCTCAGTGTGGCTAGCCTTTTCCGCTGCCCGTGCTGCTGCAGTGACACCTCTATTTTCTGCACGCCAGCTCAGCCAGAGCTAGCATGGGTATGCCCGCCTGTGCTGGACACTACACCTTCCAGCGCCAGCACAGACATACCTAAGCGACCCCACCAGCCCTGCTGGAGCATGGAGGGGCTGGAAGAGGGAGCTAGTAGTTGAGGGGCAGCAGTGTGCCAAGGAAACCACTTCATTACCATCCCAGGTGCCTCAATCATGCTCCTCCACTACCATCCATTTCTAAAAAATAATCCTTGAAGATTATTAACAAAACTTCATTAATGAATTAGGGTTGCTTAGCCTCAGCCCCTGCCAGAGCATGGAAGTTGGTTGCCACAGACAGGATCCTCTGAGAACCAGGGGAAAATACTCACCTGTACATTTCCTAGCTTTCTAATGATCATGTTTTGTGAGGTTATGCTTCACACACACACTGCCCCTGGGCACTGCTGCGGGCACTGGGAATATAACAGAACTTTACCATTCCCCTAACACCACCTGCCATTTTGTCAGTGCTCCCAACTCTAGCTCTGCACTCCTATTCATACACTCCCATGAACTGCCAGGGTGCTCCAGGCAGGACACGGGAGCACTAGCTAGGAGTGGCAGACATCCATCTGGACAGTAAGGCCTTGTCTGCACTACAGAGCTTTGTTCACAAAAGTCAGCTTTCGTCAACAAAATGGTGGAGGTGTACACACTGCAATGCTCCTTCTGCCGACAAAAAAAAACAAAAAAAAATCCCCACCACCTCGATGAGAGCAGCATAGAGCTTGACAAAGTGTCAGTGTATGTTGCTGTACATGGCCTCCAGGAGGTGTCCCACACAATGCCCATATGACTGCTCTGGTCAGCAGTTCAAACTCTGCTGCCCTCCACCCAGGTACACAGGCTTCTGCCCCTCCCCCTTTACAAGCCCAGGAATTTTTGAAATTCCACTTCCTGTTTGCTCGACATGGACAGCTCATATCGCATCTTCCCAGTTGGCCATGGCAGCTCTATGCACCAAATGCTCTCCCGCTTGGATCACACCTGAGTTGTTGGATCTGCTGGCACTGTGGGGAGAGGAGGCTGTGCAATCCCATCTCTGTTCCAACTGCAGGAACTTCAATACCTACAGTCAGATTTTTCATGGCATGTTGGATAAGGGCTGTGAACAGGACACACATCACTGGCATGCAAAGATAAAGGAGCTGAGGCATGCATACCTGAAGACAAGAGAGTGAAACCATCACTCTGGTGCTGCTCTGAAGACCTGCCACTTCTATAAGGAGCTGGAGGCCACCCTCGGTGGCAACCTCACCTCCACCACCAAGAGCCCCGTGGATACTTTGGTGGGGCTGGAGACAGTGTACTGTGGACTCAACTCTGAGGATGAAGTTGTGGATGAGGAAGTTGAGTATGAGGATGATGTGGAGCACATAGCAGGGTCGTCTAGTGACATGGCCAGCCAGGACCTCTTTTCCACTCCTGAGGGGTCTCGCCAGCCCTAGCAGTCCATCTCTGGTGCGCATGATGCAGGAGAGGAGAGCCCTGGTAAGTGATCTTTTTCAGTTGTTGCTGCTCAGTTATATGAAGTAGTGCTGTTCTTTGTGCTGTAGTGGAGTGGGTGAAGGGATAGAAATGTACAAGACTAACTGTGTTTGCATGTGCTTCACATTCCTTTGTGCAGCTGAGAAGTGTGGCAGAACAGTGTGTTGATGCACACTGAGATTTAACGGGAGTCCTCCAGAGAGATCTCTCGGAAACTTTCCTGGAGGTACTCACAAATCCTCTGCCAATGGTTCCTTGGCAGAGATGCTTTGTTCCTTCCCCTGTTGTAGGAAATTTTTCCACTCCAAATGGCAATAACTTGTACAGGAACCAAAGCAGCACACAGGTGAGCAGCACAGGGACCCACTCTGAAGCCACACACATGCAGGAGATGCACCCTTGCATCCTTTCTTACACTCAGGAGTGAGATATCGGTTTCAATTACCCCTGTCTATGGAAAATGGTGGCAGAATTTACAATATTGTCCCAGGGCACTGACAGTGATCCCCTTAAAAAATGACTGAGACCCTTTGACCCATCTTGAGAATCCCCCCCCAGGCTGAACTTACCATGTTTAGGGCGTTCACTGAGCTGTGTCCTTGCCGAGAGACATGGATTCATATTTTTAAAAGGGTGCATTTTACTATAATGATTTGATGCTGTGCATGCACTAACAATCATGCTTCTGTTTATTGTTTCTTGTGCTTCTGCAGATGTGGCCTTCACTGGAACCCCCTACACACCGGCAGAGTGACTCTGTCAGATAAGGAAGCTATCAAAGAGGAGCAAGGATGACATGTTTCAAGAGGTGTTCCAATCCTCAGAGGCTGAAAAACAAGAATGCAGGTTGCGGAGAGGGACTTTAAAAGAAAATCATAAGATAGGCAGGCTGGACAGAAAGGAGAGCCAGGAAAGAATTCTATTGGGCCAGAAGCAAATAAAAGTGATGGAGGAGCAAGTTGAAGTCCCTAATCATGCTTCAGACAGAATTAATGCACGCTTGCCCTGACCCCCATAGGCGACACATGGGGGGGGAACACCAGGGGTCACGTCCTCCCACCCACCCACCCCCATTTCTGCCAGAGTGGGAGTTGGGAGTGCAGCTGCTGAGACATGCCTGGGAAAGGCACCAGCAGCTAGTAATACACCTGATCCCCACTAGGTGGTGCCTAGAACAAGGAAGCAAGACTGGGCTGGGGAAGCAGTTCTGTCCCTTCCTGGCTGGCAGCCGCAGTTACCTGGTCAGGTACATGTCTGGGCTAGCTTGCCTGAGTGCCACTACCTGGGGTGAGCGAAGGGAGCTTGGGGAGTTGGGGCAATGGGATGGGAGGAAGGGAGGCCCAGGGGCACTGGGAATGGGATGGGAGTCCGGGGAAGGCAGCAGAACCCATGGGAGATGGGGGATTATCTGGCGTGCTGGGGGGAGGGGCACGGGCAGCAGGGGCCAGGGGTGATGGGAATGGATGCAGGGATGGGAGAAGCAGTGGGAATCAGGGGGGAAGGCTGGGCAACTGGGTTAGGCGGCAGGAGGCTTGAGGTGGATGGGTGGGGGGAGGAGGTAGTTGGAGCTAGGGGAGATGGGGGGATTCCAGAGAGGATGGGGGGCCACAGGGGCAATGGGGGCAGCAGCAGGGGCAAGGGGAGATGGGGAGAAGTGGAGTCCAGGGGAGGCATCAGGGGCCAGGGGCAATGGACGGGGAGCTGTGGGAGGCAGTGGGGGGGCACAGGGGCAATGGGTGAGGACATGTGGGAGGCAGTGGGAGCCAGGGGAGATGGGGAGAGTGGGAAGTCCAGGGGAGGCATCAGGGGCCAGGGGCAATGGGTGGGGGGCTGTGGGAGGCAGTGGGGGCCAGGGCGCCAAAATACAAGTTTACCCAGGGTGCCATTTTCCCTATGGCCAACCCTGGCAGGGCTGGCCTTAAGGGTGGGTGACTGCCCAGTGTGCCGTAATCAGCCTTGACAGTCACCAGAAACCTGACTGTGGCTGTAATGGCAAGGGGAGGCCCTGCCATTTTGCCCCCTCCACTATCACTAGGGGGAGGGATAGCTCAGTGGTTTGAGCATTGGCCTGCTAAACTCAGGGTTGTGAGTTCAATCCTTGAGGGGGCCATTTAGGGATCTGGGGCAAAAATTGGGGATTGGTCCTGCTTTGAGCAGGGGGTTGGACTAGATGACCTCCTGAGGTCCCTTCCAACCCTGATATTCTATGATCAGCAGTTGCCTGTGTGGCAGCCAATACAGAACTGCTTTCCATGCCCTCCTCAAACTCCTTCAACACATTCCTTGCAACTTCCTGGCCTGTTTTGGTACCCCATTCAGTCTAAACCTTCAGACAGCTTCTAAAATGATAGCTGAACTTATACACCGCTATGAGAGCCTACACTGCCCTGCACTCTTATCTCCCTTCCCACCAATTCTTTTGTGTGTGTTGTCTATTCGTATTTAATAAAAACATGCTCTCTGAAAGATAACCAATCTTTATTTGTCTCTTACATATGGTGGTTGCTGCTGGAATTAATACACAGTGGCTATTTGATCATTTCTTGAGTACAAATCACAGTCAGAAATCATTAAAATTTTCATGCAAGGTGGCAAGTTAACAAAACATGGCAAGTGCTGTATAGAAAGACACATTCCTGGATCTCATTGTCAAAATGGTGCCTCAAAGCCTCTCTAATTCAAATAGCCCCCTGTCGTGCCCCTCTGATAGCCCTAGTATCTGGCTGCTTAAAATCAGCAGCCAGGTGATGCACCTCCGCACTCCACCCTGGGTGAAACTTTTCACCCTTAGCCTCACAAATATTATGTGCACAGCAGGCTGCTATGACCAGAATATTTTCCTCATTTTGGTCTAACCTGCCATAAAGGCAGCACTAGTGAGCTTTTAATCTGCCAAAAGGCACATTCCACAGTCATTCTGCACCCGCTGAGCCTATTGTTGAAGCACTTCTTGCTGCTGTCCAGATTTCCCATGTACAATGTCATGAGCCACGGGAGTAAGGGGTACACTGGGTCTCCCAGGATCACTACGGGCATTTCAACATCCACAATTTGTATCTTCTGGCCTGGAAAGAAAGTCCCTGCTTGCAGCTTTCTATATAGGTCAGTGTTCCTGAAGATGAGTGCATCATGAACCTTCCTGGACCACTCCATGTTGATATCAGTGAAATGGTCATGGTGAACCACAAGCACCTGCAATACCATAGAGAAGTAGCCCTTTCTATTGATGTACTCTGTCGCAAGATGGTTCAGGGCCAAAACCAGGATATGCGTGTCATCTATCGCCTTGCTGCAGTTAGGCAATCCCATTGCTGCTAAACCATCCACTATTTCACACACATTGCCAAGAATCACAGTCCTTCATAACAAGATGTGATTAATGGCCCTGCACACGTGAGTTAATGCAGCCCCAACAGTGGACTTTCCAACTCCAAACTGATTCGTGACTGACCAGTAGCAGTCTGGAGTCACCAGGTTCCACACAGCGATCGCCATGTGCTTCTCCACTGAGAGGGCAGCTCTCAGTTTGGTGTCCTTGCTGGGACAAGCTTTGCACACAATTCTAGGAAGGTGGCTTTCCAAATCCGAAAGTTCTGCAGCCACTGCTCATCATCCCAGACCTGCATAACAATGCGATCCCACCAGTCGGTGCTTGTTTCCCAAGCCCAAAAGTGATGGTCCACCGTGTGCAGCTGCTCCGTGAATGAGAAAAGTAATCTGGTGCAGTTTCTTTCCACGGCACACTGCAGGTCAGGCACCTCTGATTCCTCTTCAGATTGGGAGTTCATGATATACTGCATGACCCTCCACGATGTGTTCATAACAGTGACAACAACAGTAGAGAGCAGTGCAGGATCCATCCTTTCAGACAGAGATGGTGGGTGCACAGTAAACAGGGGCCATTGAAAAGTGCAGTGAAATGCAGTCAGAAGCCCATGGAATGATGGAATTGAAAAAACTGCATCATGGGATGTTGAGCCTGCACCCATGATGCACTGCAATCCACTCCACTTTCCCACAACTCCTAGTTACAGAAGGTGGTGAGTAGCACAGTGGGATAGCTAGCCACAGTGCATAGCTCTCACTGTCGATGTTAGAGCACCAACTGTGGATGCGCTCTGCCAACAGAAGGAGCGTTGTGTGAGCAAGCACAAGCAATGTAATTATATTGGTTTTTGATCATCAACGTAACTTGCATCAACAAAACTCTGTAATATAGACAAGGCCTTAATGTGAGGGGTAAGTAATGCAATCTCCCCAAGAGACTCCTGAGAGCAGGGATCAGAGGGTTTACAACACTTAAGACTTCTTTAGTTTCCCCAAAATTCTTCTTCACTCTTCCTGCCATCCTCCAAGTGCCTAATGAGGTATACAGCACTGAGATTTGCCTGAAGGACTCCTTAGGGTGGTGATCAAAGAGGGGGCAGAGTTAAGGCTGAGTCTGGAAAGTATGACTTTAACTGTGCATTGCCTGGTTTTATAAGGTGCGTGTGTGAGTATTTTTCTCAGTTCTCGGAGGTTTCAGTTTCCAGCTACCAACTTCTATGTGCTGGAAGGATAGGTACAAGGCACTGCTAAGCAGCCTTAATTCACCTTTAGAAAAGATTTTTGTGAGTGGGTTTTTGTTTTGTTTTTTTCCCTTTTCTTTCTTAGGACAGGAAAGATTGAAGAGCCACTCCCCACATCCTATCTTAAATACATAAGAAACTCAAGCTCTTGGCCTTAAGGATTTAGCACAACTGCTGACAAAGTGAAAATACTACATGTGCCCCATACATCTCTCTAGAAGTTCAGACACTGCAAAACTATCAGTCTATGCATGCCCAATGCAACATTTCATTAATTTCCAATCTGTTGCTCTGATGCATTTGGCTGCATTAAAACATAAGGTCATATATCTAGAAACAAAGAACATTGGGCACACTTACAGGATGGGGAACTGTATCCTGGAAAACAGCAACTATGGAAAGGATTTGGGGATCATGGTCGATAACCACCTGAACAGGAGCTCCCAATGTGACACTGTAGCTAAGAGTGCTAATGCGACCCTTGGATGAGCATGGAGATATGACTTCTATATACAGACCACTGCTGGAATACTGTGTCCAGTTCTGATGCCCACACTTCAAAAAGGAAGTTGACAAATTGGAAAGAAATCAGAAGAGAGTTGCAAAATTGATTAGATTTCTGAAAAACATGCCTTACACTAAAAGAAAAGGAGTACTTGTGGCACCTTAGAGACTAACCAATTTATTTGAGCATAAGCTTTCGTGAGCTACAGCTCACTTCATCGGATGCATTTTCCACAGAATGCATCTGATGAAGTGAGCTGTAGCTCATGGAAGCTTATGCTCAGATAAATTGGTTAGTCTCTAAGGTGCCACAAATACTTCTTTTCTTTTTGCGAATACAGACTAACACGGCTGTTACTCTGAAACATGCCTTACACTGAAAGACTTAAGATGCTCTAGCCATTTAGCTTATCCAAGAGAAGGTTAAGAGGTGGTCACAGTCTATAAGTACCTATAGAGGGAGAAGATTACTGATAGCAGAGAGTTCATTCACTTAGCAGACAGAAGCATAGTAAGTGCCAATTAGAGGAATCTGAAACTAGACAAATTCAGACTAGAAAAAAGGCATACATTTAAAGCAATGAGTGTATTTAACCACTGGAACAACTTACCTAGGGACGTGGTAGATTCTCCATCACTAGAAGTCTTTAAAATCAAGATGGGCTATCTTTTTAAAAGATAAGCTCTGGCTCAGTCAGAAGTTATGGGCTTAATGCAGGAATCACAGGGTTACATTCTATGGCCTGTGTTATTCAGGAGGTCAGATGAGATGTTATAAAGATCCCTTCACAACTCAAAGTCTATGAATACACACCTTCCAGTCATTTTCTTCACTCAGAGCTTTTTACCAGCTGGGTTCAGGGTTCAAAGTTCAGCTGTTTCTGAAGACTCAACTTCAAAATGGCCAAAGAAATTTCCTCAAACTGGCTTAAAACACACACACGTAGGAGACCCAGCAGGAAAGTTTAATCCAAATAAATCAAATTTATCATGAAGTTATGGATGCACAAAAATCAACCCTGTCCATCCTTCACCCCAACATTCTTCAATGCCACCTCTCTGCCTGCTGTCTCCTTTTCTCAAAGTAAAATACTGCATTTAGGGCCCCATCCAGTAAGGTGCTGAGCATATTAGGCAAGCTGTGTAAAATGTGAACAGCCATCCCTTCCCCTTCCCTGATGTAATAGTTGGCCCTAGAGTCCACAGATACTGTTCCTCGCCTTGTGAAAGAGGAATTAATCATTTGTAACCCTGGCCCATCTCAGATAACTGGGACCTGGAAATGAAGATTACTGTCTTACCAGCACTCCTGTGTGTGGCACCTTTGTTACCTGGTGTCAGAAAACTGAACTGTTGTATACATGCAGCAAAGGAAGCCACATTAAATCCTCAGCCTGGAAGGAGGTGAAAACAGAAGGAGGTGGCTATGCCTCTTCCACATTTTTCTAAAAGAGAGGCAATGCAGAGAAACTGGAGATGGTGAAATCAACCACACTGCTACATGTGGCAAGCCCTGAGCCATGTGAGATCTGCAATGCATTGCAGTGGGAGCACAAAGAGGACTGCAAACCACCTGACAGAGTCATTCAGAAATTTCAAGAATACTGAAATCCTCACAAGAACGCCACTTGGGCAAGGCACTTATTTTTTTTAAACAAGAAACTAGCTACCAGGTAAGCCCACTGAGCATGCTGTTGCAGACTTACTGAAAGCTAAGGACTTGTCCCTAATCAAAGTTGCATCAATTTAACTAAAGGTTTGATTTCAAACCAACTTAGCTAAACCAGTGCCAGCCCCTGGGTAGATGTTTTTTCAGTTTAAACCTGGTTTATATTGCTTTAGCTTAACTCTATTCCTTATGGCAAAAACAAATGGTATTGATTAATTTAGCAACTGAGTGGGTTAACAGTATGGTCACAGAAATAAAACCAAACACGCTAAGAGTTAGTATAGATCCAAGAGACTGGAATTGTCCTTCAAATGGGAGAACCATAAGAACAGTTGGGGAGGATGGGCCTAATTATCCTCTCACTTACACCAATTTTACACAGGTGTAACTCCATTGACTTCAGTGGAGTTCTCATTTATATTGAAGTGAGAAGAGAATCAGGCCCAGCATACCTCAACTTCAAGATTCAAGAGCATTTTTAATTTTGGATGCAAACCAAATGCTTTGGCAGATCTGACTCAGTAAAGTGAAAAACCCTGCACTTTTAACTCTCCTTGTGGAACATAAGAATGGCCTTACTGCATCAGATCAATGCTCCATCTAGTCCAGTATCCTGTCTTCTGACAGTGACCAATGCCATGTGCCCCAGAGGGAATGAACAAAACAGGTAATCATCAAGTGATTCATCCCCATCACCCATTCCCACCTTTTGGCAAACAGAGGCTAGGGACACTTCAGAGCATGGTTTTATATTCCTCCGCATCCTGGCTAATAGCTAAGGCTATGTTTAAGAGACCTCCCTGACATTCTCTGCTTCAGCCCCTGGGGGCCCCCTGCAAGATTCCAGCGAAAGGTGACCGACTCCTGAGGTGGCCCTCCTCAGGATTCCAGCGAGAGGCGACAGCCTCATGCTGAGGGGGAGGAGGGAAAGAGGGAGACGCCTCGGGCAAGCGGCTGGGGTGTCCCATTTTCTCTTTGGGAAATATGATCACCCTGCATCTTCCAGCTGACGTGGGCAGAGGGGGAACCCCACAGCTCCCAGCCATCACGGTGGCAGGGGAAACCATAGCGTTCAAAAAAGAATTAGCTAAGTTCATGGAGGATAGGGCCATCAGTAGACTAAAATTTTGTCATGGTTATTTTTAGTAAAAGTCACAGAGATGTCACAGCTTCCATGAATTTTTGTTTATTGCCCGTGACATGTCTGTGACTTTTACTAAAAATAATCATGACAAAATTTTAGCCTACTAATAACCATTGATGGCCCTATCCTCCATGAACGTAGCTAGTTCTTTTTTGAACCCTGATATAGTCTTGGCCTTCACAACATCCTTGGCAAAGAGTTCCACAGGTTGACTGTACATTGTGTGAAGAAATACTTCCTTTTGTTTGTTTTAAACCTGCTGCCCATTAATTTCATTTCATGACCCCTACTTCTTGTGTTATGAGAAGGAGTAAATAACACTTCCTTGTTTACTTTCTCCACACCAATCATGATTTTATAGACCTCTATCACATCCCCCCTTAAATGTCTCTTTTCCAAGCTGAAAAGTCCCAGTCTTATTAATCTCTCCTTATATGGAAGCTGTTCCAAACCCCGAATAATTTTTGTTGCCCCTTTCTGTACCTTTTCCAATTCCTGTATATAGTTTTTAAGATGGGGCAACCACATCTGCACACAGTATTCAAGATGTGGGCATACCATGGATTTCTATAGAGGCATTATGATATTTTCTGTCTTATTATCTATCCCTTTCCTAATGATTTCCAACATTCTGTTAGCTTTTATAACTGCCACTTTTTTGACAGCAACTTCTCTTCGTGATTGGCTCAGCACCCAAATATCACAACACAGATCTTTGAAGACCTGCATGAGATGGAAGAAATTGTTGATGATCTCCTGATTTGGGGCAAAAATAACAAGCATGAGAGAAATGTTTTGCAGTGAACCAAAAAAACAAAAACAAAAACCCCAAAACCCCCACAAAAAATAAAAACCTTAAATTGAACAGTAACAAATGCCAGACCAGACTGAATGAGATTAGTCATGTAGGATCAGTTACAAAGGAGTTGAACAGGCCCAAGAAAGATGGAAGCACTTGCACAAACGAAAATAATCTAAAACAAGAAGAGCTAACAGCGATTCATGGGCCTGTTAACACACCTAAACAAATTCATCTTTAATTTGTTAGACTAAGTGTTCCACTCAGCATCCATTTGAGGATGATGTCCACAGAATGACACTGGGATTATTGGCAAAAGGAAAATTTTGGGAAATTAGTAAGAGTTGTCACAGAAACAGCAGTGCTGAAATATTTTGAGATGAATAAAGAGCCTAAAATCTCACTCAATGTAAACTGACATGCATAGGGACCTGTCCTTTTACAAGATGAACAGTCAGAAGCATGTGCTTTCAAACTACTAAATCACCACAGCCCGATGCTCAGACAAAGAAGAAATGTTGGGAATCGCTTTGGTTTGTGAGTAGTTTCATGAATCTGTTCAAGGTAGAAACAGACTGTGAAGAGTTGGAAGCCACATTACAGCAACCACTGAAGCACAGCCTGGACTTCAGAACAGGAGCATGAAATTGCCACAGCACTGATTAAATGTGAAAGAGGAGGTGAGGAGCTTATTGTCATGTCAAACGTGCCTGGGAACAGTGGCCTCAGGAAGAGGATTTGAAGTAAATAGGATTTGAAGTAAATAGGATTCATTTACCAACTGCTTCTGAAAGAAAATTTGACAAATTCAAATAAGAAAACAAAAAACAACCCCAGCTCACAACAGCTGAGGAAGTCCTTCTATCTGAATGTTTGGGACGAGCAGTCCAGGGATCTCCAATCTGACAGGGACAATCAAGAGGAAATTGCTGATGATGGGACCCTGTACAGAGGAGGTTGTTTTGTATAATAACATAGCATGAGATCACCACAGCCTCCAGCTGGGTATTATGAATGCAAAAGAGAGCTGGAGGTGGTCTAGTCCCGCCAGGTGTGAACACTGCCACAAAGGTAATAATATTCAAATACAATACCACTATCAATAGAGGAAGCCAAATGCAAAGGGACGGCTGACATCACGAGATACGTGATCACCCTTTGTCTAGGGTAGAGCTAGATCTACTAGAACTAAATAGACAAGGAGTACTTGTGGCACCTTAGAGACTAACCAATTTATTTGAGCATGAACTAAATAGGAACCTCTTATTAGTGAACAAGTACTCAGCTTCTTAGAAGATTGAGCTGTTGCTGAGTAGCAAGGGAATAACCATTATGAAGCACTGAGCACACCAGGGGATTCCAGACGTGTTAGTAGCAGAGAATGACCCACAATTCACAAGTGGCTCATTTCTGCTCTCTGCATTAATGTATCAGTTCTGCACTGCATGCCACGCCCTTATGTGCACTCAAATGCAGTCATTTAGCAAAAGTGTTGGTACAAATAGCAAAGAACTTGAGAATCAAAATAAACAAGGGTCTTGGCAGATTTATGGGATCCCTATTTAGCTTTGTGAGCCTATCACAACTCACCTCACAGGCTTCCTTAGAGTCATCGTGTAGTGAGGCAGAGTGGCCTTCCTCCGAGTAGGAGAGTGAGGAACCACTACACTCCCCCTGGTGGGCGGAGCTAAATCCACCCCGCCCACCTCACCAGAAGTCCCCGGGCTGGACAAGAACTATAAAAGGAGAGCCCCACTGCTCAATTGGGCTGGGAGCACTAGAGGGAGCAGGCAGCTCTTCCAGGGAGCTGGGATGTCAACAGGATCCCAAACCAAGCCCCAAGTGGAGCTGCTGGAGGAGACAGACAAGTGCGCCGAGGAGCTGCCAGGACTGCTGTCAAATGACTGCCCTGAGGAGCTGCGGGGACTGCCAGCAGTCAAATACCCTGAGGTAGGGTGACCAGATGTCTTGTTTTGAAAGGGACAGTCCTGTATTTAAGCCCTCCTGCAAGTGTCCTGACTTTTTCTTAAAAACGGGCAAATTGTCCCATATTTTCTGTCTCCCCCCATCAGTACTGGCGGGTTCTGCTGCTGGCCAGATCCCTATTCGCCAACTGCCTGTCCACCAGCGGTGTGTGGAAGGGTCCAGTGGCTGACAATGGAGGTGGGTGTGCAAGGCTGGTGGCAGAGCAAAGATGCAGCGCGTGGGGCTGGCCGCTCCCCCTGCTGGTCCGTCAGTGCAGCCACTGCTGCGTGCCAGCTCTTGATCAGCAAGGCCCTGCCCCCTCGTCCTGCTTCCAGCCGGCGCTGGCTGTGCACTGTGAGCTGTGGTGGCTGGTGAGCGTGGGCAGGCACCTCGTGGCGGCCAGTTACGTGTCACCTCTGCTGCCCACCGATGGCCCTTTAGGTGCTCTCCTTCTCACTGTCCTCTCCCTGCTTTGCTCCTTTGACCCCCGCCCCCAGCCCCGCTGCTCCTTGATATCCCCCCCTGCAGCGCGTGTCCCATTCCCAGCCCTGTGTGGAGATCCAGCTCCTGGTGGGAATGCTCAGTTCACCAATAGCCTGGCAAGCAGGCTCCTTCCTTCCCCCACTGCCTCTGGCTGGGCCATTGCCCCAGAAAAGCCAAAGACCCTCCAGCCTGGGGCACTGGTCAGGAGAAGCCAAGCCCTGAATGTGCCAAAGCCCCTCTCAGCCCTGGCATGGGGAAGCCTCTCCACCCTTTAGCTAAGCTCTGGAGTTGCGGGGGGAGAAAGCACTTTCCAGCCTATTCATGACCTGAACCTGCAGGCTCCACAGCAGCCCCCAGGGCAGGGGCTTAGCATCCTCTTCACCTGTGCCTCCCTGTCCCCCCTGCCCTGTGTCCTGCCCCCAGGGAGCAAGGGGCTGCCCCATCCCCTCCACTGCTGAGCCACTTCTCTGGCTGGTTTGCTGAAGCCTCTGCAGTCCGGTTCCCTGGGGCCTGGTGCATAATGCATCCTGAGGGCTTCACCCCTTCCAGCCCGCACTGTAGCCAGGGGACAGGCAGCAGCTGGGTTATGTCAGGGGCCAGCAGCAGCCTGGAGGAGTTAGCATGCCTTTTGACACTGTGCAGGCAGGAAGGGACAAGCCGCTTCCAGCCACATGGGGCCGGGGGGAGGGGACGAGGAGAAATGAGCTCTGCAAAGGCATGGTCCCTTTCCCCACCCCCTCCCTGTGGCTGGAAGCAGCTTCCACCCCTTCCCTCCCACACAGTGCCGAAAGGCTGCTGCTGGCCACATTCTGGTGTGAACCCTGGCAGAAATCTGGGGAGGAGGGGCATATGACCCTGCGTGCCCTCCCCAATGTGTTGCCTCAGGAAGTCGCAGCACCCGGTACCAGGAGAGGCAGGTCAGTCCCGGGGCCCAGCCAAGCATGGAGAGCAGAGAGTGCCAAGCAGGGAGGGGAGGATCAGTCGGTCAACCCCTGTGTGAGAGAGGTGTACAGGAGTGTGTGTGTATCACTTCTCCCAGTGTTTGGGTTGGGGGATGGGGTAGGGGTGTATGTGTCATCCCTCCCCATGTGAACCCTAAAGCCTTAAAGAAAAGAAGGTAAATATAAAGAATCCAAGTACTCAGTATTTCTTTTTAACGGGGGATTGGTCAACTTGATGTTAATTTGAACGTTTGTACTGCATAGATCTGATTGATTGCCGTTGAACTTGCCTGAATACGAGTAATTTTACCAGGTGCCCCATATTCAGCATAGGGAAATATGGTCACCCTACCCTAAGAAGACAGAGGACCTATGGACTGCAGAGCCCTACACTCAGTCTGCGGTAGGAAGTAGCCCAGGGGAACCAGACTCTGGTTTGGTTCTGCTGCCAGAGGGTGAGTCAGCATGTTGCAAGTGGGATTCCCTGCTGACCCAGTGGTAGAACACTCCGCCACTGTTAGGACCCTGGGCTGGGATACGGTGGAGTTGGGTGGGCCTGCATCCCCCTGCCACCCCACCTGAGGCCCAAGAGGCCTGCGTTCATCTGCTGTCCACCCCTGAGCCCGGATGCTAGACCCCAGAATGCTTTGTCTGCTGCATTTGCTCTGCGCCAGCCAGGTGCTGGGCTATAGACTGTTTGTGTTGTGCCCTGCCTGGGGAGCCAGCGCTCCCTTATAGATTGCTAAGTACAATTGGCCCCAGCCAGAAGGTGCTGGGCTATAGACTGTTTGTGGCTCTGCCCCGCCCAGAGCGTCTGAGTTTCCCCTATAAACTGTGACTTGCAATCTGCATGTAGTGAGGCAGAGCGGCCTCCTTCCTCATTTGAGAGTGAGAGACCACTACACACTGGTTCAGAGACCCATGGGCAACAGGACACAAACCTTAGTGCCAGCAGCTAATAGACTTCTTCAACCGGAGGCCATTGACCCTGGAGTGATTATAAAAGAGCAAGAAACTGCAACAGAAGAAAATTGACAAGAATGCTGGAGTCACCCCATTGCAAGTGGGAGAGAATGTTAATTCAAAATAGGAAGGGGCTGGAAACCTTGTCAACAGCTGCACCACTCACTGAGAGGTCGTGTCATAGCATCTCCTGAGGGTCAGTCCTACAGGAGGAACAGAAGACATCTAGACAAAACCAAGAAGTTTCCATTGGCACTCTGTATTTAGAGGACACCCAGAATGCTACTGAGTGTTCTTGTGCTGAGAAAATTAAGTAAATGACAATGAAAACACCAGGAACAGGAAACACATGGGCTCCAGGTGGCAGATCCATCTCTGCAGTTGAACAGCCAGTTGCAGAAGGAACTGTTCTGAGAACAAAAGTGGCTGAGTGAGCGGAAAGCCAATGAGGTTCAGATGAGTTAATATTACTCTGCGGCTGTTGTGTTTTGGTTGGTATACAGCTTTATTTCCATCTGATTTTAAAAATAAAACAAAAAGGAAAGATGTAACGGTAACCACTTGAGTCTGTGGCTCCTGGTCTCTACCACTTGGCAGGGTTATTGGCCTACATGGACAGCGGTTACAAACAACTGATCAAAAACAGGAAAAGGTTCTCATGAAGCTTTGTCAAGAAATGTTTCACTATTTTTTCCATTGTAAATCAAAATCTAAACGAAAATTATAAAAAAATCAGAAATATGTACAATTTTAACCAACACTGTACTCAGGTCATGTGTCTGAGCCAGGAACTAAAGACCAATCTCTTTCCAGTACTCTTGTGCACCCTTATATGTATGATTGGGGATCGGTCCTGCTTTGAGCAGGGGGTTGGACTAGATGACCTCCTGAGGTCCCTTCCAACCCTGAGATTCTATGATTCTATGATTGCTCAATCCAGGGATCAGTGATGACTGATTTGCACAGGGTGCCTTGCTCAGTATGAAAGCTATAAAATACAACAGAACCTGAATCCAGCAGCCTCAGCACAGAATCCTGGTCTTTCTGGGCATTGTTCTAAACCTGGGCACACTGGGCATTGCTGCTTCTGGGGCAGAGACCTGTGCTTTCAGAACGTCATCCCTAAAATAGGCCTGTTGCATTTTCTGCGATTCCTGGCATGCCAGTGAAGCAGTGCAAGGGAGGAAGAAGTAGGCACAACAGACGGCTTTTCAAGAGTCTCCCGGTCAATGCCAGGGGGCACCACCCATGGCTGTTCCCTGCAGCAACTGCTGCTCAAGTTAACCCAGGTGCTATTTTTCTTCAACAAACTAACCTGTTAGTTGGTTCAGAATTTGAATTGGGATCCATAGGCACCACCTGACAAATGCACACTTCAACATCTTTTTAAATGAGTTTATTTACAGTGCTACTTGAAAACAATATATATATTTATATCTATCACCCTTATGATGGTTTGTGCCATAGAAAATGCCGTAACTGGATCGGCTTTAATTTACAAAAAACAGCAACAAGGTAATCTGGAAGGGGAATGGAAATCAAAATTTGGTCCCTAATTATTTCTCTTTTTCTTCTTCTTTTTTTTTTTTTTTTTTTTTTTTTTTTTTTTAAAAAGCCCCAAAATGAGAAACTGCAACACACTAATTTATACATAAAAACAACCTTTATCTTCTGGAAAAAAAATCATGGGGCCAGCTTACCTGTTGTGTAAACTTTTTTTTTTTAATGTTAAGCTAAATTTCTGCCTGTGTGTGCGCTTTAATAAAAAAAAAAAGTTATTTGCATGTAACATTCCTTTTCTTTCTCTCAGAGGGATCAGATAGAAGGCAGTTAAGGGAAGGCTTAGGATAGGTATCACGAGATCCCTGCCCTCAACCTTCTCTATCCCAAGGAGGATGTTGGAGGGCAGATCTCAGAAGCAGAGGGGTGAGAATCTTGATCAAATTAGTGGAGAGAGGTGGCAAGTGAAAAGGGATTAGAGGCGCTTGTTGTGGGATGAGTCTGGAATTTGGACTATGTCAGGTTGCTTGTTGGGAAAAGGAGGGGTCATCATTTTGAGGACTATTGGGATTATTTGGGAGTGGGGTGCAGATAATCAGCAGTGGAGATGTGCTGGGGGAGTGGGCAACCTCAGATTTGGGAGCATCATAGAAAGGCTAGAACTTGGGGTGGAAGGGAAACTCTTAGTCCCATGCCCTCTTCCCTGTCTGAGAGCATTTCTAATCCTTCCTCATCTGAGATTGTGTGAAGCCAGAGGCTAAATGACAGTGCAAGCACAGGCTGGAATGGAGGCAGGAGACACAAATGGAGCAAGAAAGGATGGGATGAGAGAACTCAAGCCGAAGACCCATTTTCTGTCTTCTGTCTCTTTGGATCAACTTCATCCTATACAGGATTAGGGAGAGGGGAGAGAGAGTGATTAGCACAGTCAGAACTCCCCCACCCCCCAAATGTTTCATAGGATTCAGCCCAATATGTGATCCTACACATTGAAGCACACTCTCTGCCTGTGATTCACATTGCTGCATGGTTCCCTGCACTCCAAATTCTGTTTGTTTGTCCCCCCAGGAGTCCTCTCTTCTCTACAGACCCTACAGGTGACTGGCGCTCAGATACGCCAGTGATGGGCATGGTATAAGAAGCCTGGACAGATCAATCCACATGTTATCCACACTATTATTTCCAGCACATAAACTCCACATGGATCCACTCTGTCTTAGTCAGACCCCTAGAATCCACCCTCAAAACTGGATCCCCGTGACCTCATTAAAAATCTCAGTTTCACATTGGATCCAGTTTCCTACATAAGCCACAGAAATAACTGATGTATGTGAGATCCAGGGTCCCACACGATCTCAAGCACCCTACATGTAATAAGCAAGGTGGAGGATCTGGATCAATTGTACACAGCATTCACTGGGATTCCTTATCCTTCACTACATGAAATGTATGTATCCTATAGTCACACAAGATCCACGGTGGTGATGTGACTGCTCACTGATAGAATCCACATGGATTTCACCAACTCCCAGACAGGCAGGACAGCCCCCTTTTGCCCCCTCTGCTCCCAGTGCCATCACCCACCTCCTCTTCTTCCTCTGCAGATCGTTTTGCTGCATGTCCGTCCTGCTCCTGCCCATTCTCATCTCCATCTAAACACAAGCAAAACGGCAAGTCACATGTTAATACCAGCAATGCTCAAGGAAACCTGCCCCTGCTGGGGATGCCCAGAGGGGAGATTCAGTCTCCGTGGCAATTCAACCCTGGCTACCCCAACCCCTCTCCCCACACACATATTAGCAGCTCCCACCGTCATCCTCTTCTCCTGCCTCTTCTTCATCCACATCCTCAGGATTCTCTTCCTCCTCTGCACCATTTTCCTCATCCTGAGTAAAACAAAGCCACAGAAGAAATCAGCTTTGGCCTACTCTTTCCAGGCCATGCATCACTCCTGCTGCCTGAAACTATCCCCATCCCAGCCAGCCTGTGCAGCCAAAGCCACCTACCCTCCCAACTTTGTCTCCCCACACAACCCACCTCCCCACAACCCACCCTCCACCCACTCCCCTAGCCTGCAGTCCCATGCTACCTGCCTCCTCTTCCACCAGAAACCTTCCCAGATTCTCCTTGGGACTCTGCTCCCCATATCACCTACATCACCTTCTAGGCTGTGCTCTTCATGATGCTTGCCTCTCCTAGTGCCTGAAGCCCTCCCCAAACCTCCCTAGTCTGTGCCTCCCTCACATCACCTGCCACCCCTTCCTCACGGGACTGGGTACATCCCCAGACATCCACCTCTTCAATCCCGCCACCCACCCCACGCTACCCACCTCCTCAGTATTCCCACCCAGCCCATGCCTATCACTTTACCCTATGCCACACACCTCCGTGATCCACCACCTCTCACCATGGAGCATGCATCCCAATCCCACCTCCTCTGGTCTACAATTTTAATTTCCAGCTACCTTCTCATTGCTCCTTGGCCCATACTCCCCATGCTGTCTGCCTCCCAGGTGGCCCACTCCCCTCTGACTTGTGCTTCCCATCCCACTCCCCTAACTCACATTCTGCCACCTGCCTCCCTGATAGGCTCCGCTGGGCTGCACTCCTCATCCATCTCACCTCCCAGATTCCGTTCCCCTGTCCCAATTTGCACTCCTCAGGCCAATTGCTTCTCTCACTGCCAAAAATCCCCTCCAAATGTATGTCCTGAGGGGTGAATATATTTGGCCTCACCTCTATTATCTCCTTCTTCTTTTCTTTGCAGACAGTCTTCTCCTCCAGTTTTTCCTTCTTTTCTTTCAATTCCTAGATAAGGGATGAGAAAAATAATTCTGAGATTTAGCATCAGAGAGAATGACAAAACTGGGGTTGTTTAAATTTGAAGTGAAGAGGGATCAAAGAGGACATGATAAAACGATGAGTGGGATAGAAAAGGTAATTACACAAAGGGACATTCAATTAAATGGAAAGGTAGTCAAATTAAACATTATAAATAGAAACATTTTTCACATAACACACAACTGGCATGGAGAACTCATTGCCTCATAGAATCATAGAATATCAGGGTTGGAAGGGACCTCAGGAGGTCATCTAGTCCAACCCCCTGCTCAAAGCAGGACCAATCCCCAATCAAATCATCCCAGCCAGGGCTTTGTCAAGCCTGACCTTAAAAACTTCCAAGGAAGGAGATTCTACCACCTCCCTAGGTAACGCATTCCAGTGTTTCACCACCCTCCTAGTGAAAAAGTTTTTCCTAATATCCAACCTAAACCTTCCCTACTGCAACTTGAGACCATTACTCCTTGTCCTGTCCTCTTCTACCACTGAGAATAGTCTAGAACCATCCTCTCTGGAACCACCTCTCAGGTAGTTGAAAGTAGCTATCAAATCCCCCCTCATTCTTCTCTTCTGCAGACTAAACAATCCCAGTTCCCTCAGCCTCTCCTCATAAGTCATGTGTTCCAGACCCCTAATCATTTTTGTTGCCCTTCGCTGGACTCTCTCCAATTTATCCACATCCTTCTTGTAGTGTGGGGCCCAAAACTGGACACAGTACTCCAGATGAGGCCTCACCAATGTCGAATAGAGGGGAACGATCACGTCCCTCGATCTGCTCGCTATGCCCCTACTTATACATCCCAAAATGCCATTGGCCTTCTTAGCAACAAGGGCACACTGCTGACTCATATCCAGCTTCTCGTCCACTGTCACTCCTAGGTCCTTTTCCGCAGAACTGCTGCCTAGCCATTCGGTCCCTAGTCTGTAGCTGTGCATTGGGTTCTTCCGTCCTAAGTGCAGGACCCTGCACTTATCCTTACTGAACCTCATCAGGTTTCTTTTGGCCCAATCCTCCAGTTTGTCTAGGTCCCTCTGTATCCTATCCCTGCCCTCCAGCATATCTACCACTCCTCCTAGTTTAGTATCATCCGCAAATTTGCTGAGAGTGCAATCCACACCATCCTCCAGATCATTTATGAAGATATTGAACAAAACCGGCCCCAGGACCGACCCCTGGGGTACCCCACTTGACACCGGCTGCCAACTAGACATGGAGCCATTGATCACTACCCTTTGAGCCCGACAATCTAGCCAACTTTCTACCCACCTTATAGTGCATTCATCCAGCCCATACTTCTTTAACTTGCTGACAAGAATACTGTGGGAGACCGTGTCAAAAGCTTTGCTAAAGTCAAGAAACAATACATCCACTGCTTTCCCTTCATCCACAGAATCAGTAATCTCATCATAGAAGGCGATTAGATTAGTCAGGCATGACCTTCCCTTCGTGAATCCATGCTGACTGTTCCTGATCACTTTCCTCTCGTGTAAGTGCTTCAGGATTGATTCCTTGAGGACCTGGTCCATGATTTTTCCGGGGACTGAGGTGAGGCTGACTGGCCTGTAGTTCCCAGGATCCTCCTTCTTCCCTTTTTTAAAGATTGGCACTACATTAGCCTTTTTCCAGTCATCCAGGACTTCCCCCGTTCGCCTCGAGTTTTGAAAGATAGTGGCCAATGGCTCTGCAATCACATCTGCCAATTCCTTTAGCACTGTCGGATGCAACTCGTCCGGCCCCATGGACTTGTGCACGTCCAGCTTTTCTAAATAGTCCCTAACCACCTCTTTCTCCACAGAGGGCTGGCCATCTACTCCCCATGTTGTGATGCCCAGCGCAGCAGTCTGGGAGCTGTCCTTGTTAGTGAAGACAGAGGCAAAAAAAGCATTGAGCACATTAGCTTTTTCCACATCCTCTGTCACTAGGTTGCCTCCCTCATTCAGTAAGGGGCCCACACTTTCCTTGGCTTTCTTCTTGTTGCCAACATACCTGAAGAAACCCTTCTTGTTACTCTTGACATCTCTTGCTAGCTGCAGCTCCAGGTGCGATTTGGCCCTCCTGATTTCATTCCTACATGCCCGAGCAATATTTTTATACTCTTCCCTGGTCATATGTCCAACCTTCCACTTCTTGTAAGCTTCTTTTTTATGTTTAAGATCCGCTAGGATTTCACCGTTAAGCCAAGCTGGTTGCCTGCCATATTTACTATTCTTTCGACTCATCGGGATGGTTTGTCCCTGTAACCTCAACAGGGATTCCTTGAAATACAGCCAGCTCTCCTGGACTCCTTTCCCCTTCATGTTAGTCCCCCAGGGGATCCTACCCATCCGCTCCCTGAGGGAGTCGAAGTCTGCTTTCCTGAAGTCCAGGGTCCGTATCCTGCTGCTTACCTTTCTTCCCTGTGTCAGGATCCTGAACTCAACCAACTCATGGTCACTGCCTCCCAGATTCCCGTCCACTTTTGCTTCCCCCACTAATTCTTCCCTGTTTGTGAGCAGCAGGTCAAGAAAAGCTCCCCCCCAGTTGGCTCGTCTAGCACTTGCACCAGGAAATTGTCCCCTACGCTTTCCAAAAACTTCCTGGATTGTCTATGCACCGCTGTATTGCTCTCCCAGCAAATATCAGGAAAATTAAAGTCACCCATGAGAACCAGGGCGTGCGATCTAGTAGCTTCTGCGAGTTGCCGGAAGAAAGCCTCATCCACCTCATCCCCCTGGTCCGGTGGTCTATAGCAGACTCCCACCACTACATCACTCTTGTTGCTCACGCTTCTAAACTTAATCCATGATATAATAGAGGCCAAGAGCTTAGCATATTTCAAAATGGAATTACATATTTATGTGGAAAATGAAAAAATCCAGAGTTACAACAGACAGGAGGAACATTTTTTTAAGTAAGGGATATAAAACCTTGTGCTCGAGGCGTAAGACAACCACTAACTGAGATAGGTTAGAACAAAACTTCTCCTGTGTGCAGTTTATTGTATAATTGTCCACTAGGGGGATTCCTGAGTCTTCCTCTGAGGCATCTGGTGCAGGCCACCGTCAGAGACAGGATATGGGATTAGCTGAACCCTGGGTCAGATCTAGTACGACAATTCTTACAGCAGGATTATCTGGCTATTTGGACTCTCTCCTCAGACCCTATGCTACCAGCACTCCTAGCTATATTCGAGACACCACCAACTTCCTGAGGAAACTACAACACATTGGTGATCTTCCTGAAAACACCATCCTGGCCACTATGGATATAGAAGCTCTTTACACCAATATTCCACACACGGATGGACTACAAGCTGTCAGGAACAGTATCCCTGATGAGGCCACGGCACACCTGGTGGCTGAACTTTGTGACTTTGTCCTCACCCACAACCATTTCAGATTTGGGGACGACTTATACCTTCAAGTCAGTGGCACTGCCATGGCCCCACAGCATGCCAACACTTTTATGGCTGACTTAGAACAATGCTTCCTCAGCTCTCGTCCCCTAGCACTCCTCCTCTACTTATGCTACATTGATGACACCTTCATCATATGGACCCATGGGAAGGAGGCCCTTGAATTCCACCTGTATGTCAACAATTTCCACCCCACCAGCAACCTCAGGCTGGACCAGTCCACACAAGAAATCCACTTCCTGGACACTACAGTGCAAATAAGTGACGGTCACATAACCACCACCCTATACTGAAAACCTACTGACCGCTATACTTACCTACATGCCTCCAGCTTCCATCCAGGACACATCACATTATACAATGTCTACAGCCAAGCCCTAAGATACAACCGCATTTGCTCCAATCCCTCAGACAGAGACAAAACACCTACAAGATCTCTATCAAGCATTCTTAAAACTACAGTACCCACCTGGGGAAGTGAGGAAACAGACTGACAGAGCGAGATGGGTACCCAGAAGTCACCTACTACAGGACAGGCCCAACAAGGAAAATAGACCACCACTGGCCATCACGTACAGCCCCCAGCTAAAACCTCTCCAGCGCATCATCAACGATCTACAACCTGTCCTGGAAAATGATCCCCCACTCTCACAGGCCTTGGGAGGCAGGCCAATCCTCGCTTACTGACAGCCCCCCAACCTGAAGCAAATACTCATCAGCAACTACACACCACACCACAGAAACACTAACCCAGGAACCAATCCCTGTAACAAATCCTGTTGTCTTCTCTGTCCCCATATCTACTCTAGCGACACCATCATAGGACCCAGCCACACCATCAGAGGCTCCTTCACCTGCACATCTACTAATGTGATATATGCCATCATGTGCCAGCAATGTCCCTCTGCCATGTACACTGGCCAAACCAGATAGTCTCTATGTAAAAGGATAAACGGACACAGATCAGACATCAGGAATGGTAACATACAAAAGCCAGCAAGAGAACACTTCTTTCTCCCCGGACACTCAATAACAGATTTAAAAGTAGCCCATTCTTCAACAAAAAAACTTCAAAAACAGACTTCAAAGAGAAACTGCAGAGCTACAATTCATTTGCAAACTTTAACACCATCAATTTGGGCTTGAATAGGGACTGGGAGTAGCTGGCTCACTACAAAAGCAATTCTCCCTCTCTTGGTATTGACACCTCCTCATCAATTATTGGGAGCTGACCACATCCACCCTGACTAAATTGGCCTTCAACATTGGTTCTCCACTTGTAAGGTAACTCCCTTCTCTTCATGTGCCAATATATATTTATGCCTGTATCTGTAATTTTCACTCCATGCATCTGAAGAAGGGGTTTTTTTTACCCACAAAAGCTTATGCCCAAATAAATCTGTTAAGTCTTTAAGGTGCCACCGGACTCCTTGTTGTTTTTGTGGATACAGACTAACATGGCTACCCCTCTGATACTTGACAATTCCTATGTCATCCCAGTGTATATCATTGTCAGAATAACTATCCTCCTCCCCACCTCCAACCCTAGGAACAAAATCTCACTCCAGTTACAAATTTGCAGAAGTCTCCTTCTCACAGGAGAGGCTGGGACTCTAGTAATCCTACTTAATATAGGATTTGGGGGGGTGGGGGGGTGGAGAGTGTCCCTCCTCCCCATGATCAGAGACAGGAAAAGCTCTCTCAGGCTATGTCTACACTACATCTTATGTCGGCATAACCTATATCACCTGGGGGTGTGAATAAACCATCCCCCGAGTGACATAAGTTACACCAACATAAGTGCCGGTGTAGACAGCGCTATGCTGGCAGGAGAGCTTCAGTCACCCTCCCTGAACCAAGAGCTGGATCACTCCCTCAAAACCATATCCTGGTCTCCTCTTTCCCAGTGTCTTGAGTAATGGGATTCTAGGCCCTTCAGTTGGTAAAACAATTCCCCAGACTCACAGACCCCTCAGCACTGTGCAGTGGTTTCTAAACTCTAGTCAGAAGGGGTTGAGATTTAAAGACCTGACTTCCGGCTATGACTAATGGGAGACTGACAAAATCCTCTGCTAGTGTCTGAAGGGTGTGAACCCCGGAGGGGGATTGTTTAGGGGATGGGGAGAACTATTGGAAAAGGACTGAAACTGAGCCATAGAAAAGGAGTTCAGTGACCATCCTTCAACACTTTGGGATCTAGGAACCTGGGGAGCCATCTCCCCAAAGGAGTGGTCTAGAACCCCATCACTCAGGACACTAGGAACTACAACTCTGAGTAGAACTACTCACATGCCTAAATACCCTGCTGAATTGGAGCCTAAGCACCCTGGGAATGGAGTGAGGGGGAAAATCCTTCTCTCCCTACCTAGTGCAGGAGGTGATGTGGGTTTTCCCAGCTCTGATTTCTACCTTTTAAAATATATTTTCCACGTTCTTATTCTATATAATGAAAAGAAGCCACAAGAGAAGATTGGGTAGTATTAACCTTTACCTCGATGCCCCAGCTGCCCCTGGGAATTTGGGAGGCAATTGGAAGAACGCAGTATTTAGCTTGCTCAGCTACTAAAAAAACATTGGGCAAGTTCCAGTGCCATAAGGCACATGTTAGAGTCTTTCCTATTTACCCCCACAAACCCCGTTTTAGCAGATGACTTTCTGTCTAGGTTTGCAATGAGCACGGGCAGCTGAATGTGCTCCCCAGTCCCTACAACACAGCAGTGGAAAGGCTGGTTCAGGGGCATTTTATTCTTTTACCACCTGGGACTTGTCTTTGTCCAAACTGATAATGAGAGCTTATATTTGCCCAAAGACTAATAAGTCATAGTGATGCCATCTGTTCCCTACACTCTCTTCCTCACTCTTCTCTCTCTCTCCACCCTCCCTCCTTCTTTCTCTCTCTTTTCCTCATTCGTTTTCTTGCCTAACTCTACTAACCTTTAGCTAGCCAAAAGAACAAAAACATTTCTAAAACAGCAGCTTCAGCCCCTGCAGCCTTTAAAAGAGATCCACTATGGCACTGCATATAGTACTGGGGGGACGGGACATACATGCCCACATTTTTGGATGAATTGCTTGTGACTCCCCCCCGCCCGACCTCTGTGCCCCACATAATGCAAAAATTCAAATCCTCATCACACAACCAACCCTCACAACAGTCCAACCCACAGCAGCGGCAGTACAAAGAGCTCCTTTCCACAGCACTCACAGCATATCCAATGCTCACAGCACAGAAACACAACTCAGGCAAACATCATTCACAGCACACAATGCTCAGTACCACAGCACTCAAGAGACGAAAAATAAACATTCAGAGATACAATCTATGCGCTAGCATAACTCGCACCCACTCCTGCACACACCCAGCAATCGCACCACGCACAGGCACTAATGTGCTCCCACTCCCTCCTGTTTTATTACTTTACCTTTGTTAATCTAACAAAGCCCCTAACCACCACCCACCCTTACTGGTTGGATACATCGGATCTTTCCCCCCTTCCGCAGCTATGACCCCGGGGACCCCGACCAGCCAGCCAGACTGGCATTGGCACAGCCAAAGATCATTTGACCAGGTCGGCACCGTTTGCCAAACGCACGGATCCAGCGGCAGCAAAAACATCAACAGACTTTTAAAGAAAACAATCAGGGACCAGCCCGCGCTTGGTGCAGGGTTAATGGCCAGGGAGGTGAGCAGTGAAGTGAAGGGAGATCGGAGCGCAGGCAAGGCGAGGGCAAGATAAAGCAAGCCAAGAAGGGGAAAGAGAGCGAGCTTTGTGATCGCACAAACACTTCTGTCTCTCTCACGTGCGCATTGCACTGAACACTCGGGGACCCACCGCTGCACGCAAATGCTAATTCAGAGCAAAGGACAGGAGAAACGCCAGGGGCGAGGAAAGAGCCCCTGAGAGGAGACAAGAGCAATGGAAAGGGGTGGGGAAAAAGAGTCGACAACACTGCCCTGCCCCTGCTTTCCCCGCGCCGCCGCTGTCGTGCGAAGATCTCCGAGCACTTTACAGCCATTCCCGAACTGACAGACTGAGGGGGCGAGGAGGACGGGGGGAGGGGGCAAACAAGCTGGCGGAGGGTCAGGCTGGGTGCTCACCGTGGCACCCACTTCTGCAGGCGCCTCCTCCGCGCGTTTCTCCGACATCCTGGTGCAGCAGCGAGAGCAGAGGAATCACCCACCAAGAAATGCCCGGGAGTCCCCTGCGGAAACGAGCTAGCGGGGATTGGGCAGCGGAGCCGAGTTCAAAGTCCGAACAACCCAAAGGCCAGTGGCTGCAGCTTGTGCCCCAGGGACCGAACTGCCAGGGTCTCCCGTCCCGCTGTGCTGGGGGATATGCCAGAGAAGGGGATTTATACACCACTCGGTGACGACGGAAGGAGGGACCTGGGGAAGGGAGGGGAGACGGACTGGGAGGGAGAAAAGAGGGAGGCACGATGTAGAGAAAGCCAGGTTGGTGGAAAGAACCCTGGAACAATGTGTACTCACATTTGCCAAACGATCACTAACAATTAGGGGAAGCAGCATGGTAAGCGGAAGGGGTGCTAGGAGCCCTGGGTTCAGTTCCAGGCTCCAGCACCCACCTGTTGTGTGACCTTGGGCAAATCTCTGCCTCGGTTTCCCCACCCCTGCCCTATCAGATTGTGAGCTCAGGGCAGGGACCCTGACTCACTGTGTATCTGTAGTGTACCTAGTGCAAATGGGGGCTCAGATCTTGGTTTGGGGCCTCTAGGGGCCACCGCAATACAAATAATAACTAGCACATTAATAAAAGGAGTACTTGCAGCACCTTAGAGACTAGCAAATTTATTTGAGCATAAGCTTACTGAGCTTTTTGTGAATACAGACTAACACGGCTGCTACTCTGAAACCTAACACATTAATCTTCACGCTCTTGCGCAGAGAAGAAGCTGAGAGAGGGAAAGTCACACAAGTCACATAGAGCCAGAAGTCCTGTCTCTACCGTTCTCTAACCCATTGGACCCACATCCTCCCAAAGCTAGAAGGGAGCCCAGAAGTCCTGCCCCCAACTCTATCCCATTAGACCTGTGTCCCACAGCTAGAACTAAGGGGTGGAGAAAACAATGGGTGTGTGTTGGTGATGTGGTGTTTCCTTAGGTCGCCGTCTGAAAATCCTAGACATGAAAAATGCTATTAGCAACCATCTTGTCCAATGTGCCGCTCCTGCCCCTGTCCGTACCGCCTCGCCCCACTTCCCTGTTCTCTCCCTCCCACCCCCATCTTCGGAGGACAGATGGGAACACTTCGTTCTATCGTCCGGCCCAACCACTCTAGCTGCTGCTGCTGCTGCTGCGGCTTCAGCTATTGGTCGCTCACTGATCCCGCTTGTCTAGGCTCCCCGACGCGTTCAAGCTGGACCTGACCCAGCTGCGGGCTGGAGGACGGCTGTCGGGGACGTCTGGGGAGTAAGATGGTGCTTGGCATATAAAGAAGAGACTGAATTCGGTCTCCCTCTTGTTCAACGTTTCCCTCCTTTTGTCTCGTTCTACATCTGCCTCGTCAGCTGGTGCCTTTTCGGGCTGGCTCCTGGCCCAGAAATCCCTCTTCGCCCCAGCCCGACATACACCAAAGGAGCCTAATGCGGTCTAGGAAGGAACTGAAACACATCATGGATGTCCAAAATCACCAACCCTCCCCGACCCATTGCTTCGTATAACCCCGCATACGAGGCGCTCTACCCTGTAGGGCTTGGGTCTGGAGCCCTGGCTATGGTGGGAGCCCCTCCACTCCTACCCATTCCCAAAAGGAGGCGCTGTAGGGAACAGGGCAGGGCCCCTGACTGTGGGGACAGCTCCCAGCTCCTCCGGTCCCACCAGGAGTCACTGGAGAGCGTGCACCGGCGGGGCGGGGTTCCCAGCTGCTCCAGGCGGGCCAGCAGGAGGCGCTGCCTGGGCATGGGGGAGGTGGGTACGACGTGCCTGGCAGGGCTGTGTGGGGCAGAAGGGTCGGTACGCTTACGTCGCCCGCGGTTCCTCCTGCCTGGAATTTTCCACTCCAGCAGCCCGCGCTCCCAGCACGCCCCGCCCCCGCCTGGCACCGTTCCCAGGCTTTCCAACTCCTTCCCCGCTCGCTCCTCCCCTTCCCCCCGCCGCCCAAGTCCCGCCAGGGAGGAGCCGGGCCGGGGACACAGCACTCCTGCGCGGGAACCAGGCGGGGCGAGGGGTGTTTTTCCCGCGCTCAGAGGGTGGGGTGTGGGGCCACTGGGGGAGGGGAGAAGTGGCTTCCAAAACCCCATATAAGGAGGGACCAATGGGCGGGCATGTGATTGGATAATTCAAATGAGCTCTTCTCCTGGTAACAGGCTTCTCATTGGCTGCTGGAAACAATTCTATGCAATGGGGAAAAGGCATAAAGCAGAAGAGAACGGGAAGAGGCCATCGGGTCCGGACGGGGAGGGCAGTTACTGTGACAACCAGGGCGGGGTTTGGGTTTCCTGCCTCTGGGATGGGAGGGGGGACCTGGATGCCTGAGTTCTGTCCCTGGTTGTGGACGGGGAGTGAGCGCTAAGGGGCTACAACAGGGGGGTCTGTAGAACAGCACTCCTAGGGTCTCTCCTACCTGTAGGGGGGAAGCAGGGGCACTAATTAAAGTAACAGCTTGAGCTCAAAGCTAACCGCAGGCATGAAACAGAATACAGTGTCAGCAAGAGTCTCTGGATACGGTGTGCGGCATTGACACCTGCTGTCTCGCTTGCTGGCTGTCTTTAACCCAGACTCCCAAGAACTGTTTGCCTCTAGGATGTCAGTTCTATTCTGGTCCCAGCTCAGGGGTAGTGATGTCAGGGACTAACATACAGAATCTTTCACCTTGAGGGCCCTGGTTTCAGTCTAATCTCAGGCAAGGAGACTGCCTGTTTCAGAGAGATCAGTAGATCCCTGAAAATCTGTAGGTACCCATGGACCATGTTTGCAGATCGGATGCGGATACAAATTTTGTGTCATGCAGGGCTCCAGAGATCAGGTTAGAAGATACAGAGCCTTTCGCTGGTAAGGCTCTGGTTCTAACCCTCTTCCGTGGAAGTTGTTTCCAGATGATAGTTTTGTGGCCCCTGCATGAAAGGTTTCTGAATCTTGTTCCTAATGAAAATATATATCCCTATTGCCACACTTGGCACTTCTCATCAAGCAACACAAACACTGCACTCTTTTTCCCCTAGCTGAATGCTCATGCACATTGCCAAACACTCAAAAACATATACACACATACCCCAAACACATGCATACACCAACAAACACACACATATACAAATTCATGTATACTCACAAACGTGCATACCATGCACATGCACACACATTCATAGATTCCAAGGCCAGAAGAAACCACTCTGATCATCTAGTCATAGAGTTTCCCCAGAGTAATCCCAAGAGCAGATCTTTTTGGAAAAACATCCAATCTTGATTCTAAAATGGTCAATAATGAAGAATCCACCAAGAACACCAAGTAAAGTGTTCAAATGGTTAATTAATCCCACTGTTAAAAAATTATGCCTTATCTCCTGTCTCAAGAAGTGTTGCACCCAACATGGGGGAATTCTAAGTTAGACCTTACCAACTAATCACAGAACTAAAAATTAATGGTAACTTGGGATATCATGACTTGATAATGTGCAAACAGATAGAAGTCCAGACTAGTGATATAGATACTTGGTGCTTTAAAAAGGTAAATTTGACAAAATTAAAAACAATTATGAGCCAGATCAGCTGGGAGAAAGTATTTAATCAGAAAAAATGTGAATTATTATTGGGAATTCTTGAAGAATATTTTACTAAATGCCCAAAAAGCCACACTCCCACGATCAAGGAAGAAGGCTGTATTGGTTAAAAAACTCACCTGGTTTAGAGAAGTGAATGCAGCTATAAAAAATAATATATAACAATTGGAAGAAAGGGGAAGGTAATGAATATAAATCAGATGCTAGGAAATGTAGAAAATTGACAAAGGAAGCAAAGGGACAAATGGAGAAATCTATGGCCAACAAGTTCAGAATAAAATGGAGAGTTTTAAGTATATTAAGAACAAGAAGAATCCTAACAAAGGTACTGGTCCATTACTAGATGGAAATGGTAGAATTATCAATAGTAATGGACACAGGTCCCGGCTTCTAATTTTCCTTGGAGGTGCTCAACCCTTGCTCAGCCCCAGGCCCTGCCCCAACTCCACCCTTTCCCCCAAGCCTCCACCCCTGCCCCACATCTTCCCGCCCCTGCGCTGCCCCTTTCCACCCCTCCCCCAAGCACACCCCATCCCCTCTCCTCCTCCTCCCTCCCTCCCAGCGCCTCCTGCATGCCGCGGCGGGCAGGAGGGGGGGGGAGGGAGGGATGCTTGGCTGCCCATGGATGCTAAGCACACACTAATTTTTTTCCGTGGGTGCTCCAGCCCTGGAGCACCCAGAGAGTCAGCACCTAATGTAATGGAGAAAAGGCCGGTGTGTTCAATAAATATTTCTGTTCTGCATTTAGGGAAAAAACTGATGATGTAGTCATATGATATAACACTCTTTCTATTCCACTAGTATCTAAAGAGCAGCTACTAAAATTTCGCATTTTAAAATCAGCAGTTCCAGAGCAACTTTCATTCAAGTGTTTGAAGAGAGCTGGCTGAGGAGCTCACTGAACCATTAATATTGATTTTGAATAAGTCTTGGAACACTGAAGAATGGAAGAAAGCTAATATGCCAATTTTTAAAAAGGGTAAACAGAATGACCTGGGTAATTATAACTAAGGTTATGATTTAGTCATGGGTATTTTTAGTAAAAGTCATGGACAAGGTCACGGGCAATGAACAAAAATTCACAGCCAGTGACCTGTCCATGACTTATATTAAAAATACCTCTGATTAAATCAGGGGGGGGAGACACTGCTGGGGGAGCCTGTCAGGGATGGGCTGCTGGGAGGGAAGCACCTGGGGATATCAGCTGGCCAGGGACTGCTGTCCGGGGCCACTCTGGCCAGGGACCACTGCTCTGGCTGACCGGGGACTGCGCCTGGGGCTGCTGTAGCAGGGTCACGAAAAGTCATGGAATCCGTGACTTCCGCGACCTCCGTGATGGACACAGAGCCCTAATTATAACCATGTTAGTCTGATATTGATCCCAGAGAAGATAATGGAGCAACTGATATGGGACTCAATTAATAAAGAATTAAAAGAGGGTTATATAATTAATGCCAATCAATATGGGATTATGGAAAATAGACCTTCTCAAACTAACTTGATATATTTTTTTATGAGATTACAAGTTTGGTAGATAAAAGGAGCAGTGTTGATGTAATATACTTAAACTTCTGTAAGGCATTTGACTTGGTACTGAATGACATTTTAATTAAAAAATTAGAATGATATTAACTGTATTAAAAACTGGCTAGCTGATCAGTCTCAAAAAGTAATTGTAAATGGGGAATCATCATCAAGTGTGTGTGTTTCTAGTGGGGTCCCACAAGGATTAGTTCTTGGCTCTCCACTATTTAACATTTTTATTAATAACCTAGAAGCAAACATAAAATCATCACTAATAAAGTTTGCAAATGACACAGAAATTGAGAGAAGTGATAAATAATGAAGAGGACAGATCACTCAAACAGTGATCTGGATCACTTTGTAAACTGGGTGCAAGCAAACAACGTGTGTTTTAACATGGCTAAATGTAAATGTATACCTTTAGGAACAAACAATATAGGCCATACTTAGACAACGCAGGATTCTATCCTGGGAAGCAGTGACTCTGAACAAGATTTGGGAGCTGAATGTGAGCTTCCAGAGTGAGGCTAAGGCCAAAAAGGCTAATGCAATGGTTGGATGCATAAATGGGAATGTCAAGTAGGAAAAGAGAGGTTATTTTACCCCTGTATTTGAGACTGGTGCGACTGCTGCTGCAATAGAGTGTCCACTTCTGCTGTCCACGATTCAAAAAGGATGTTGATAAATCGGAGAGGGTTCAGAGAAGAGCCATGAGAATGATGAAAGGATTAGAAAACCTGCCTTCTAGTGACAGACTGAAGGAGTTAAATCTATTTAGCTTAACAAAGAGAAGGTTAAGGAGTGATTTGATTAAAGCCTATAAGTATCTACGTGGGGAAAAAATATTTAATGATGGGGCTCTTCAGTCTAGCAGAGAAAGATATAACATGATCCAGTAACTGGAAGTTAAAGCTAGACAAATTCAAACAGAAAATAAAGCATACATTTTTAGCAGTGAAGATAATTAATCATTGGAACAGTTTACCAAGGGTTATGGGGGATTCTCCATCACTGACAATTTAAAAATTAAGTTTGGATGTTTTTCTAAAAGATATGCTTTAGGAATTACTTTGGGAAAGTTCTATGGTCTGTGTAATACAGGAGGTCAGACCAGATGATCACAATGGTCCCTTCTGACCTTGGAATCTATGAAAAATCCACAGTGCTGAATACAGATATCACTCACTTTCCCATGGATTTTAAGGCTCTGTATTGCATGGGAACTCCAGTCTCTTCTTCAGGTTGGCTTTGTAAATGCAGCAGAATATTTCTCTCCCTTTTAGGGTCTTATGTCCTTGGCACACAAGCAAAGCTGAGGATATATGAGCTAGATCTCTCTGGGAATAAAATATGGGGTGTGTGCATACATGTAGAGTATATGTGGATTTTCTCTGTATGTTGTGTATGTGTGCATGTTCTTGAGCTGCACACTTGTTTGTGATTTTTTTTGAGTATTTGGAGGGTGCATGTCAAGCATGTGTTGAGTGAATATTGCATGTGTGTATTTTTGTGTGCACGTTAAATTGTATGTCATTTGTTTTATGTGTTGGTATGTGTGGGAGAGTGGTATATTTGCATTCATTTATGTTTGTATACATGTATATGTGTGTGCTTGGATGTGGGCAAGTGTATTGCATGTGTGCAGTCTCTTCATGTGTTTTGTGTGTGCATGTATATCAGGGTGTAAGTATTTGCATGTGTGTCATGTATTTCATGTATGCACACATCTGTATCATGTGTGCATACATGAAACACTTGTGCATGTGTAGACATATGTGTCATGAGTATGGTCGGGGACAAACACATTTGTACATTTCCTTTTGAGTCCCCTCCTGTTCTCCATGTCTTTCCCTCCCAAGGTGATTTGATGTGTTTGTTACTGCTGTTTTGCAGATTTTAAACTAACTCAAGGTTTTTTCTGAGTGAAAAGAAAATACAATGCTGAGTAGTTTAAGACTTTTTTTTTAAAAAAAAGACATGTCTTTCTCAGCAACAACTCAAAAATGGCTCAATAAAAACTTCCATACTATGCATGGAACAACAAAAAAGAAGGAGAGTTTAATATTTGCATAACTTTCCATATATTTGCATAAATCTAGGCACAAACCATTGGTAGCAGCTGACATCCCATTTTAAAGTGAGATTGTAGCAAACCCACAATGTGGGGAGAGAACTTATGGGGTCAAGAACATTTGAGAGGCACTGTTCATCCATCTATCTATCTGTAATAATAGTTCAGGGCAGATTTCTGGTCTTGTTCCTATTTTCATGGAGGCTGCATTCTGCTAGCATGAACAAAGAGAAGGTGTTGAAATACCCACCACTGCATGCAGCTTTGAATGGGGAAATGGTCTCTTTGGGTTTGGCACTGGGAAGTCACTGAGCCAAATGATGCATTTCAACCCCCCTGCCCCATCCCCTCCTTTATTGTGCTGCCAAAGAGTTTGTTGTCTGTACCTCCCAAAGCCACATAGGGTGACCAGATTTTCAAAATGAAAAGGTATGGGGATGTGTAGCATGTATGAGTGTGTCACATTCAGAAAAGTGCAGGGAGAGAGGTCTGAGAAGTGGGGGAGGGAGGGCAGGATTGTTGGGTGTCAGTCAGGGTGCATGCCAGCCAGGTATGGAGAACAGAGTGGCGGGGCAGATGACACAAATGGGAATTTCAGGGTGAAGCAAAGAGGTTATTTTACCTCTATATTTGGTGCAACCATTGCTGCAACAGTGTGTCCAGTTCTGGTGTTCACAATTCAGAAAGAAGGCTAGATGTGTGGCAAGGAAGGTAGACAGCAGCAATGATAAGACAGGGCATGTGGCTTGCAGGGCTCCACGGATGAGAGGCACGAAGAGGGGGAACAGGCTAAATTAACGCCATTGTGCATCCCCCTCCTTCAGCAGATGCAGGAAGTGGTAAGAGGCGGAAGCAAAAGTGAGTACTTGAGACTCTGGGTTCCCGGGCAGCAGGGGCTTCGAAAGGTGGTAAACAGGTGGCAGAGCAGAGAGGTGCGGGAATTACAGAGCAGCGCTGGCTGGACCCAGCTCAGTCTGCTCTGCTGGAGCGGACATGGGCCAAAATGGTCACCACGCCTAGAAAACTAGAACCGGGTGGATCCCAAAGGAGCCCCCAAGAGCCATCCGAGCCAACCTCCAACGGGAGCAAGAAGGGCCGTGTACGTTCGGGCCGGGCTGGCAAGCAAGGCTACAGCGCAGCTCGGGGAGCCCGCCGAGCCCAGAAGACGGAAAGCAGCAGCTGCGGCCTTCAACCAGTCTCTCGCCTCCGCCGGCCCCCGCCGCGCAGCTCTAATGTGTGGCGCGAGGGAGACCCCTGCTGCTCCGCCGTGTGCACTGCACCGTGCGCGGGCCCGGCCCAATGCAGGCGGCTCCTCCCCGTTCAGGTGACGGGAGCTGAAGCCAGGCTGCTGGCAGCCATTTCCTTAGCAGCCTCACAACAAAAGGAGCCCACGGGCCATTAAGGGTATCACGCCCCGCCTCAGACCTTCTATTGTTACACCCCCCCCTCCCCCGGGACGGGTTCCCGGGGCCCCCTGGCGCTGTGCGGGGCGATGGTTATAACCATCCCCTCCCTACCAGTGTCCCCCTCGCTTCTGCTCCCACCCCCCGCCGCCCCTCGCCCGCCCTCTGGCTCCGCGGAGCTCTTCCAGCGCCGGCCGGCCGGGCTGCGCTGCGCGTTGCGGCCGCGGGGAGGCGCTGGCGCGCCGGGCCGACCTCACTTCCTGGCCAGGCCCTGGTGCGGGCTGGCAGCGCCCGGTGGCGGAGGGCAGCGCGCTCCCAGCTCCCCTTCCCCCAGCGCACCCTCCGCGAAGGCCGCGCGGGGAGCAGGCGGGCTCCGGGGCTAGATGGGAGCGGACGCTTGAGCGGGCGCTGCGCTGCCAGGTGCCCGTGGCGGAGGAAGGCCTGCGGGAGCGAGCGGCGGACACCCCGCCAGGCAGGGGAGCGTGAGGTGGGCGGGTGGCAGGCGGGATGCGGGGCCGGGGGGTTGCAGTCTGCAGGAGGAGCGGTGGGAGAGGAGGCTGCCTAGGCTGGAGGCCCGGCTCGTGCTCGCCTTTGGGGGTGGGGGCTGTCTGCAGGGCGAGGAGCGCTTGTGTCTGCGCTGGGGTAAGTAGTGACGCTGCGGGGCCGGCCTGGTGCCTCCGCACCTTTGGGAGTCCTCGTGTGAACGGGGGGCGCCTGTCCCTGCCCTGGGGGCCCGGGGTGAGGTGTCTGTGTGGGGCAGGTAAGCGATAAGGAGGCTGGCGGGGGGGCTGTGGAGACGGCAATTTGGTTATATTCCCTGTCGTGGGAGGGGTAGTTTGGGAAACGGCTCCTATTGGTTGAGCTGACCTGCCGGAGGCATCTGTAGAGATTGCTCTGCTACCCACAGGACCTGGTGCAAGAGGAAGGGTTGCATGAGCTGGTGAATACATATTGGTGTGAAAAGAGAAGGGGTCATGCCCTGTGGCCCCAGCTTGCTTATGTTCACTCAGGCTCCCTGTTTGCAGAGCCCTCCCCGGATCTGAAGGAAGTATGTTCCGGTTCATGAGGGATGGAGAACCAGAGGACCCCATGTTTACGATGTGCGTATGAACCCCAAATTTATCGGGGGGGGGAGTGGGTTCAAATAGATTAGGGAAGACTGTGTGTCAGGACTCACAGGTTGTATTTCTCACTCTCAGAGGGAAGTTGGGTCAGGGTTAGATCAGGGGACGGAGTCAGGGCTGGTGGGTTATCTGGGACTCTGCCTCCTAAGGTCTCCTCTCCCTGTTGATCCCCTCCAGGGACCCTTTTGCTATTCACCGTCAGCACATGAACCGCATGCTTTCTGGAGGCTTTGCATACAGCCCCTTCCTCAGCATAACTGATGGGACCATGCCTGGGGCACGTCAGGCCAGTCGCAGGATGCAGGTAAAGGGGATGCTGAGTATAGTTGTAGAGTCTCTTTGCCCTCTGACTTCCCTCACCTTCCCACGTGGTTAGGATGGGGCAGTTCTCTTCTTTGCAGGAAGTGGGGGAAGGAAAATTAGTTCCCTAGAACATGGGTGTTATATCCCTTTACTTCACATGCTTCCCTCTAATCTACTGTATGCCAGGGCATCAGTGTCTTGGAGTGATGGAAGATAAGTGTCATTTTGCAGAGCCTAAATTAATATCGCCAGAATAGGTTTGAAAGTGTCACTTCTTTCCCCACCTGCACCTTGTGGGCAGTGGGGGGACATGCAGGAGTTTATGGAGCAATGTCTGTTAAACCCTTTGGCCACTTGGTAGGCCTGGATCTTTTGTTTCCTTCTATTTCTTGTGAAAGGGAAAGGGTCCTGGGTTTGGACAATGAGTGGATTCCTCCTAATTTTTTTGTGTTTCTCTGTTGCCCCCTGCAGGCAGGAGCCATCTCACCCTTTGGAATGTTGGGAATGGTAAGGCTTCAGTTTCTCTGTGCAGCTCTGGGGCCTTCCCCAAAGTGTAACATCCAGATTTACAGCTCCCCAATAGGTCACTTTATCCCCAAGTTCTTCATGTGCTCCACATATTCAGCAGTGCTACAATGCAGCCACCTCTAGGTGAGCGTGTCAACAAACACAGTACAGGGAATGGGGAAGGAACATGGACACCAGGGCAAACCCCAGCTCATAGGAAAATACCTTAATAGGGTGTGGGCCAGTGGGTAGGAGGCCTGGATTCAACTCATGGCTTTCAATGACCCTCAGTGTGACTTTAGTGAGGTCACTTTACCTCTCTGTGCTTATGTGTCCCCCTCCAGCACTTTGTCTCTTATTAAATGGTTGCACAGGGTCTTGCACAGAGGAACTCTGAGCTCAGTTGGGGCCTCAAGGTGCTACTGTAATACAACAAATAATAGAAATGGGATGGTTGATTACCAGGAAGAGCAGGCAGAACTGTGGCTCTTTCAGGTATCACCCTGAAGCCCACATACAAGCAATCTGCATGGAGTTCAGAGAGAGAGGGCTGAGATTTGGATTCCAAGGCTAGGTGATAAATCTGAGTCAGGGACTATAACTAATCAGGAAGATGATCTGGGTACCATTAAGGAGACTTAATGAAAGCCTCTGCTCAATGGGTAGAGGCTGTCAAAAAAGCCAACAAAACATTAGGATGCCCAGGAATAGGATGGAAAATAATACTGGAGCTATTCCAATGTCATTACATAAATCAGTGGGATGCCCTTACCTGGAACACTGTTCTTCTGTGGTCACCCTCTCTCTGAAAGGACATAGCAGAAATAGAGAGTTCAGTCATGGGTGGCAAAAGTCATCAGAAACCTAAAGATTTCCATATGAAGAAAGATTGAAGAGATTGGGACTGTTTCTGTTAGAGAAGAGATGAAAAATAGATGAGAGAGGATAAATAAGAGCACATAATTTACCTTTCTTCTACTACAAGAATGAGAGACTATTCAATTACATCGAAAGGCAGCCCATCTGAAACTGACAAAAGACAAACTTCTTTTGTATATTTCATGATTAATTTGTGGAACTCTGGGCCCTAGGATATCAAAAATGACTAGACATTTTTATAGAAAATGAGAACATCCATAGTTACATTAGATCAAGAAAAGCAATAGAAGAGAGAAGTCCCACACTGAGTGGCATAAATGAGGAAGTAGCTTCCCATAGGGACAGGCTGTTTCACAATTTCCACTAAGGGGTTTCTTTTACCTTCAGTTGGTAGCCAGGACCAGACACTACATCAGAAACAGGATACTGGACTGATCTAGTGTTGTGACCCTATCTTTCTGTGAGCCAAATCAAAGCTGGGGGATTCAGGCCAAGAGTGAGAGAACCCATCCCATCCTAAGCTTCTGGGAGTTGAAGAGCTTAGAATGAGATCTTGGGGACAAAGGGTCGATGTTACGGGTGAGCACTGTGCAGTTCTATTACCATAGCCTGGCCTTCTGATAGGGTGAGGGGTCGGGAACTCTCGTTTATTCTCCTAAAGCAGCTTCCATGTGTCTTTGTGAGTGCACTCACTTGTCTCCTCTCCTTCTGTTCTCTTCCCACCTGACTCTGTTCCTCCCCTCCTCCCAGGCAGGTGGCTTCATGGACATGTTCGGGATGATGAACGATATGATTGGAAATGTGGTAAGAATCTTCCTCAACACTGTTTGCGTTGACAGGCATGCACTGATATCACCGCTGCCATCCTGGGTAATCAGTTGCCACCCAGAGTCTCCTGTTTTCCACCTCCTCCACAAGGGCTGCTGCTGCTCCCATGACATTGTTCCTTCCCGAGCAGTAAAGATGGCATTGCCTATACGTTTGGAGCAACATGGAGCATGAGGGAGCAGCCCCTCCATGCAGAGAAGATGAGGCAGTGGGAAGGGTGTGCAGGGGATGTCCCCCTCACTTACGGAGCAGAAGGAATGGGGTGGGGAGTAATGGAAAGGAGAGAGGTGGGTGTGAAAGGGAAGAGGATGCCCCCCCTTTTATCAAAAAGAAACCAAAATGAATGGTGGGGGGAGGAGCTCATAGGAGCAGCTGACTTTTTTCTTTTTTTTTTTTTTTTTTCCTTACCTTCCCTCACCAGGAGCACATGACAAGTGGTGCCAACTGCCAAACGTTTTCTTCTTCAACTGTCATCTCCTATTCCAACTTGGGTGATGGTCCCAAAGTCTATCATGAGACCTCGGAGACGCGCTCTGCACCTGGAGGGGTGAGAAGGAAGCTGCTGCTCCTGCACCCAGTGAGGGGCAGGACATCACAGGCAGCTGCTTTTTCTGGGGATCTGCCACATTTAGTTGTATGGCACTGACTACCCAGAGCATTTTATTATTTGTGTTACCATAGCACCTAGGAGACCTAGTCATGGACCAGGACCTTATTGTGCTAGGTGCAGTTGAGACACAGAACAAGAGACAGTCCCTGCCCCAAAAATCTATACAATCTAAGTATAACACAAGAGATGGATACATTTTGGATGAGGGAGGGGTATAAGTAGACAAAGACAATATTGGTTAGCATGGTAGGCTGTGATCTCTACGCACCAGCAGTTTAACCGATGTCAAGTTTTTTGTAGGCATCATGACAGAGGATGAATTTGAAAGTGGATAACGAGGTAGTTTTGCAGATGTTTATGGGGAGCACCTCCGAAGTGTGAGGGCAGCATAGGAGAAAGCACAAAGTTGTTTGTTTGAAAATTTAACAAGTGGGTGATGGAGGCTGGCATCATGGGCCCACTGAAGGTGAGCATTGACAGCTTGGTAGTGAATGAGAGAGAAGTTTTGTGGGGATTGACTGTGAAGGGCATTCAAACTGAAGACAAGCAGCTTATGTTTGATGCATTTTTGCATAGGGGTGAATCAAAGATCTGGGGAAATTATGTGACTCAGTGAGGGGCTAGTGGGGTTGTGCCCAGGGCTACATGAAGGATTTGTTTTTGCCTTGTTGATGATGTTTCACTTTGGAAGTAGTGGAGAGAAAAACAGTGATTCTGTTGGAAGGCTAGGGAGGGGAACAATATTGCAGGTAGGAAATGAGGGGTGCTAAATAGGGTTGTGGGGTACAGGTGAGGGACTGACACTGCACTACACTGCACCCAGATCCGTGAAACAAGACGGACTGTGCGGGACTCAAACAGTGGCCTGGAGCAGATGTCAATTGGGCACCACATCCGGGAGAGAGCCCACATCATGCAGCGCTCACGGAACCATCGCACAGGTGACCAGGAGGAGAGGCAGGAGTACATCAACCTGGATGAGAGTGAGTGCTCCTTGCTGCCTGGGGCTCCCAAATCCTGGACTGCCTTCCCATTGAGCCTGCTGTTCTCTTTCCTTGTGTAGGTGATGCAGCTGCATTTGATGATGAGTGGAGGCGAGAAACATCCCGGTTCCGGCCACAGCGAGGACTGGGTTATCGGCGTCACGAGAGCAGCAGTGGCCGCCGGTCTGAGGGGACACATCTTGCTATCCAGGGCCCTGAGGATTCCCCATCCAGACAGGCCCGCCGATACGACTGGTGAATCTGGAGCAGACTTTGGGGGGGTGCAGCATGGTCACCCCCAAATCCACCTACTCTCTCTTGTAAGTCTAACTGTCCTCTCCACTCCCCCCATTGTGTGGCTGCCTCACTCCTTTTGAACCTCACTTTCACTACCCCCAGCATGGGGTGCAGGGCCTCAATGTGAGCCACTTGGGGGTGTCAGCTGGAGAAGGGGGACATGCTCTAGGGTCCAGCAGGAAGCTTCCTCTTTGGCAACTCATCTTTGCCAACATCCAAAACAGGGTGGGTGGCTCCAGCCTGAGTCACTTCAGATACTGGTTTGGGGCTGACAATGTGGGAGTATCAGAACATGGTTCCCCTCATTTTTCTGTCTATCTTGTGGACACAGTTTGGGAAGTCTGTGCCTCTTGCACCCTGGATTGTGTGGGAGTAGCTGTCTTCCCTCACTATCAGGCAAACAGATGTAGGTTTAAATGTGCGAGGAAGTGGGGAAGCAGCATCTGGGGAGCTAAGGAGATAGTGTTCAAAAATGTCACTAAATTGAAGTTGAAGCCTATCTGCAGGAACTGTCTATGTACAGGTGAAACCAAACTCTCATGAGATCAACTCAAGTCTAGATTCAGTAGAGAAGTGCTGGGTTTTTCCTTCCTCCCAGCATTCTGAATTGAGTTTACTGGGGTAAATCCAAAATTTAGTGCTAAGGATTTATTAATTTATCTGATCAGTTTCTCTTGCTGAATTTTAAATTACAGTGCTTGGTTTTACCTTCTGTACCACCTCTTTATTTATACCTCTGTAACTTGCATTCTCTCTTTCTCTTCTCCCTCTCTCCATCTCCTCTCAGGTACAGACAGTGAAACTCTGATGACAAAGCACTGCTTGGAATCTTCTCAAATTTAATATTAACCCCCACCCTCTAAGAATTGAATAAAGTGCGGGGGCTACAGGGTGGTTTGGGGACCTCATGGGTGTACGAAGGACACATTTATTATCCTGCCTCAATTCTCCCTGCCCCTCCCCCTCTCAAACTCTTCTTCCTCTTTTTCCAGTCACCCTTGGCTCAGTTCCCTTTGCCAGTATTTGTGCACAAAAGGGTCATCACCCTGTCCTTCCTGTCCCTTCCAGCTTTCCTGCGCCTGGTTGGGCTGGTTCTGGAGTGGTGTTTGGTCCCTTCTGAAATGATCATGTTGAAGAATTTCTTGCCCCATTCTTAATCCCCCTCACTGGGACAAAAGCCCCCACTTCCTCTCCTGCTTCCTGGTATGGTGAGGTGGAAGGAAGTGTGTTTGGGAGGGGGAGAGGAACAAGAACTGAACCAGCCTGTATCTCCCTGCCCATGTAACCCCATTTGCAGTCAACTCTCCCCCTTTTTAATTTGATTTGTGAAACTTGTAACTAGGTGTTTACTGAATAAAGGAACAAGAACTGTAAAGAAAATGGAGTTGGGTCGTTTCTGCCTTCTCTCTTCTAAGGGAGCTGAATTGCCTGCTGCAGAACTATTGCCCTAACATTTCCCTTCAACCTAGCACCGCTTATATGGCTGTCCTGTCCTTCCCCTCACTTCCTTGTTGAATCAATCTGACAACTGTTTTTTCACACACACCCCCCCCCCCACCTTCTTACTAACTTGGGAGACGATGATTTATAAGATGGAAATTGTAAAAAACCAACAGCAAGAAACCTCTAATTTGTTTTAAATGCTATTATTTCACTTAACACGCACAAGTGAATGAGTTTGGCTGGTTGCTCTTTCAGGTCTTCTGTGCTCACGTGAAAAGACTCTTGGGGTCCATGCACAGTTAATTTCAGTTAATTCAGAGATTATTTCAGTTAATCTCTTTCTATCCGAGGCTGAAGCTGTTTGAGGCTATTGCTAATCTATTTATCTCCCTGCCCTTAAGATGGCGGGATAAGGTGAAATAATACTTCACTTAGCGTCAAACTTGTTACAACAGGATCTTATTGGTACAAATAGTTCAGGAAGAATCCCTACCTCTTTGTAGCACAAATATCAGCCCTGGGCACTGGCAGGGACTCAGCAAACATTATTAATTGGAGCAGCCAGTGGATCAGGCCACAGTTAATCGGGCTCATGGAGTCCCTTTATGCTGAGTTTCTCAATACATATAAGGTGGAAATGTCTCAGTCAGAACCAGGTAAGACCAATGTAAGATGCAGTTTGGCAAACTCAGTGCCATGTTCTAGTACAGCTGCAGAAATGGGCAGTTTGCAAGAGACTCATTTTCTGTGCATCACCTGTGCATTGGAAATAAGGTGCAGAAGCAGGTCCCTCAGAACTAGTGCAGGGTGTTCACACTATCCCACGTTACAGCTGTGCGTCTGTTAGATCCTTGTCTCCATAGGGCAGCGCCACTCATGGTCTCACATTCTGTTCTGGTCTACTGTCTGGTTCTGATAGGGGCCAGGGTCTGGTTCCCTTAAGGTGGGGCTCACCAGGGTCTCCACATCTGAGGTGTAACTGGCAGCATTGGATGAGTCCAGGAGAGTGAAGGAGGGAGGTGCAGCTGTGGCCATGAGGCAGGAGGTGAAGGAGGTGAGACAAGTGCCCCCCAGGGAGGGTGTGGGAATTTAGATCTGGTGAGATCAGGGCAGGTCCTGGAGGCAGCAAGGAAGGGGGAGCTACCCAAAGAAGGGTGGGAGTGGCTTATTGGAGAGCAAGAAAGCCCCCTGGGGCTGCTGGACTTTGGGAGGGGATGCCAAGGCAGTGGTGGCCCTGGCCTCAATGGTATGTTGCAGCCTGTGGGGGATCTGGGACTTCAAGTCTTGATCCACCAAAGAACCAGCTGAGCTCAGGAAGGCACTGACAGCATTAGGGCAGTGGTGGTAACCAGCAGCAAACTCCTGGCCATCCTCTGAGAAGGCAGCAGTGCCTGAGGAGAGAAGGCAGAGAGTGAGAGAGTCAGGCTTTGAAGCTTCTTAATATTAGGCCTCCATTGCTCTCTTCTCCCCCCCCCCCCCCCCCCATTCTATCTAGCTGTTCAAAACTTGATATCTTCCTCCTGGTCAAGGATTCAAACCTCAGCCTGAAAGGGAATGGAGGGAAGGACAATAATAGGACGGCAGCTTCCTGCTGCATCACTCTCCAGCTTTACACTGGCGTAACTTGTTTCAGCACAGTTCCTGGCATAAAATGAGGAATACGGTGGGGAGTTGGGCCTTTTGTGTGTATGTCTGTTTCTAGTAGGGAATCAAGTTTTGTCTGGATTCAACCTGTGTGCCTGGCCAATTATGGAACACAAACTTTTATCTACTCCTCTCCCCACCTGCGTGCCCCCCCCCCCCCCCCACACACACACATACAATGAGGTGAGAGGGACTGGAGCCTATTAAAGGAGTTACCTGGTTTCTTGAGCCTCTCTAGTTTCTGCACTGTCATCTCCAGGATCTCTGCCTTCTTTAGGCATGACAGAGCTCTGGCATTCTGGAGAAAAGGAACTGGGGTCAGCTTGAAAAATGTGCTATGTTGTAGGAAAAGAAGGAGCCAGAGGGAATTTTACTTACATTTTTTAACCAGGTTTCAGAGTAACAGCCGTGTTAGTCTGTATTCGCAAAAAGAAAAGGAGTACTTGTGGCACCTTAGAGACTAACCAATTTATTTGAGCATAAGCTTTCGTGAGCTACAGCTCACTTCATCGGATGCATATTGTGAAAAGTGTAGAAGATCTTTTTATACACACAAAGCATGAAAAAATACCTCCCCCCACCCCGCTCTCCCGCTGGTAATAGCTTATCTAAAGTGATTGCTCTCCTTACAATGTGTATGATAATCAAGTTGGGCCATTTCCAGCACAAATCCAGGTTTTCTCACCACCCCCCCACACTCCCCCCCCCCCCCCCCCCACACACACACACAAACCCACTCTCCTGCTGGTAATAGCCAGTGAATGAATTTCAGGAAGTACATTTTAAGCTTCTGGCTCTTGGTAGTTTTGAAGTTCCCCCCACCCCTTTGTATGAGCCTCTGAACTCTCATCAGTGTAAGATTGTGTTTTATAAGGGAGTGTGGGAACATGACAACTTTTCAGATCCCCCAACCCCAGTGGCTGATTCTTTACCTGTTGCTCTGGGTTCTGCTGAAGGAGCCTCCTCAGCTGCTCCAGGCTGGCATTGTTCCAGGCTTGGCAACATTTCTCAATCAGGGGCTTGATGGACTATGGGGGAATGAAAAGAATATGAAACATCATGGGGAGACAGAGAAAGCTCCACGAGAAAGCTGCAGCAGGTTAATTTAAGTCAGGTTTTAAAGGAGTTTAGGTGACTGGTGCAAACCCCTGGGTGAATGCTCTTAATTTTGGTTGAATAAGCTTACTGCAGTTTAGCTTAGACTGATTCCTAAATGAATTTAAGCTAAAACACAATGTCTGTTTTAAGATGAAACAAGAATATTCATGTTGGTGTTGGCACTGGTCTAATTATATTGTTTTGAATTCACATCTCTAGTTAAGTCACTGCTGCTGTGCCATACAGAGAAGGCCAGGAAAAGAGAGGGTTTGTCTATATCCAAATGGGAACCAAAAGAATGAAATCTGCTGTAATTCACAACTTTTACTAGGTGAGTAACAGGGAAGGTGGGGAAACTCATTTCAGAATACAATTATTATAATTTTATTATATTAAATTTATCAGTTTAAGTTACGTAATTGAAATAGAACATCCTTAATCAAATGAAGAGCATCCACTCAGACTTCTACAGAAATAACTGAAGGTGGGAATTACAACCAATATGCTTATTTTTGTTCCACTTTCTGTGTAGACAAGCCCAGATAGACTCAGGCTAAACTGTCATAAGTAAACTGAGTTTGCACTAGTTTAAAAACCGACTTTTAGTTAGACCAGTACAACTTTTGTGCCTATACCAGCTCTGACACTTTTGATTTTTGTTCATATCTGTTTAACCTGAATGTGCACTTGGCAGAAAAGTTCTCTGTTAAAGATTTCATACTCGGACCCTTCAATGAAGGGCTGCAAAAGTGCCTGATCCACATTTCTGAGACATCCAACAAAATCAGGAAAGATGAGATTTGACATTTGTGAGATTTCTAAAATCAAGCAAATAAATAAAAATAATAAAAAAACTCCACTTTGGTTATGGGGTCAAGAGACCCCTTCCAGGCCATCATTATTCACCGGAAAGAAGTAAAAACGGGAGTGACTCCCCTTTTCCTCCACCTTGGCTGACCCTTTTAAAGTGGGCTGGGGATGGTATTACAGTGATGCAGGCTAGTGGTGTTTCTTGGCCTCACAGAAGAAACGGATTTGCAAGAGGGACTGGAATGAGGAGAAGGCAGGGGTCTGGCATACAGAAATTAGGAAATCCTTGCAGGCAGTATGGAAGAAGGTATAGTGAGTGAGTTGGAAACACTGGCAGAATGAGAGGGGCAAAGTAATACAAGCTCAGAGCACATTTGCTATATGCAAATAGAATATAGCGAATAACGTAGCTGAAGTCTATGTACTTAGATCTACTCACCGCGGTGTCTTCACTGTGGTGAGTCGACTGCTGATGCTCCCCCATTGGCTCCGCCTGCACCTCTCACTCCGGTGGAGTACCGGAATCGACGGAGAGGTCGATTTAGCATGTCTAGACTAGACGCGATAAATCAACCCCCGCTGGATCAATCGCTGCCCATTGATCCAGCGGGTAACGTAGACAAGCCCTCAGTGCTTTAAAAAGGCCAGTTTCCCAAAGCTAAAACCAATCATGAGCAAAACTGAGCATAAGGAAATATTTAACATAAAAATTTGAATGATAATTGGAATTAAAAGCTTTATTAGATGTCTCCCCCAGCAAACAAACCCCCCACAGTTCTGCAATCCTGAAAGGATTCTTTGATTTAAAAAAACTCTCACTGGTTAAAAAGGGAGGTGAAAGAAGCAATTAAAAAGGCATTTATATTAAAAATGGCAAAATGGGAAAGCTGAAAGTAATGAGTAAAAATCAGCAATTAGAAAATGTTGACAATAAGGGAAGCTAAAGGTATCAGGGGGGATGGGGGGAATCTAGGTCCAATTGCATTAATGACAATAAAAAAGGAATGCTTTAAATATGTCAGGAACAAACAAATTCCTAGTCTACATGGATGGGGAAATTATCCATCATGATGCAGAAAAGGCAGAATTGGTCAAATATTTTTCTGGGAAGAAGCTAAATGATGTATTCATATCTCACAGTGATAATGGAATACTCTTTACCAGTAACTAGTGAGGATGTTAAACAGCAACCGCGAAAGTTAAATATATTTATATCCGCGGGCCAGGGTAACCTGCACCCAAGAGCATTCAAAGAATTGTCCAAGGAGCTCTTTGAACCATTATTGTTGATTTTTAACACATCTTGGAACACTGGGGAAATTCCAGTGAACTGAAAAAACTAATGTGGACATATTTATAAAGGGTAAATAAGATGAACCAGGTAACTATGAGCCATGCCAACACTGATCCCAGGGAAAATAATGGAAAGACTGACAGGGCATGTAATCAGTAAAGAACTAGAGGATGGCAATGTCAGTTGACATGGTTTTGTGGAAAACAGGCTTGTCAAATAAACCGAAGATTGGTTTTTGATGAGATCACAAGTTTGGTTGACAACATACTAAGAGGTGTCCGTATCCCACAGACCTGATGGGAAGGTGCCCGACTGAATGTGTGACCCAAACTCTCTTAAAAAAAAAACTGTTTTCTGAAAGTAGCAAAAAACAAACCAACCTTCATACCCCTTATCAAAGCACTCTCGGATGCAAACCTTGTCTAGATTAGAAGGTTGCACTGGTTTAACTCAAATAGATCTTGTGAAACTAGTGCAAACTGCTCATGTAAACACACTTGTATTGGTCAGCCTTGTGTATATAGATTTAGCTTAATTTGATCATTAGTTTTTAAATCAATCCAGTTCAGCCAGTATGGTTTTCTAGCATAGATGAAACCTCTCTCTGTACAAAATGTAGGAGAAATTGGCAGTAGAAAAGAAATTTTGGAGGAAGTTACAGGAGAGTCAAAACTGGGTTGATAATGAAAAGCAAATTGGAACCCTGGTGACAGGGTCAGCTGAAGTGACATCTTCAAAGATACTTTACAGGCACTAATTAATGAACCTTACAACCTCCCAGCAGGGAGGGAACTTGCATGAGGGAACTTCCATAAAATGAGGCAGGGATGCTAGAACAATTTGTATAGTGGGGGTGCTGAGAGCCATTGAACCAAATTGTAAACCCTGTATATGATGGAAACCACTTCAAGTCAGGGCATGCAGGAGCACCCCCAGCACCCATGAAATGTAGGGTTGCCAACTTTCTAATTACAGAAAACCAAACACCCTTTTCCTACCCCCTGCCCCACCCCTTCCCCAAGGCCCCACCTCTGCCCTGTCCCTTTTCTGAGGCCCCGCCCCCACTCACTCCATCCCCCCTCCCTCTGTCACTCGCTCTTCCCCCACCCTCACTTGCTTATTTTCACCAGGCTCAGGCAGGGGTTGGGTTGCGGGAGGGGGTGTAGGCTCTGGGGTGGGGCTGGGGATGAGGGATTTGGGGTGCAGGAGGGGGCTTTGGGCTGGGGTCGAGGGGTTCAGAGTGTGGGAGGGGGCTCTGAGCTGGGGCAGGGGTTGGGTTACGGGAGGGAGTGAGGGCTTTGGCTGGGGTGGGGTTGAGGATGAGGGGTTTGGGATACAGGAGGGGGCAGGGGATTGGAATGCAGGAGAGGATATGGGCTGGGGGTGTGAGCTCTGGGGTGGAGCCAGAAATGAGCAGTACAGGGTGCAGGAGGGGGTTCGGACTGGGGCAGGGGGTTGGGGCACAGGAGGGGGTAAGGCTCCAGCTGGGGGTGTGAGCTCTGGGATGGGGCCGGGGCCGAGGGGTTTGGAGTGCGGGAGGGGGCTCTGAGCTGGGGCAGGGGTTGGGGTATGGGAAGGAGTTGAGGGCTTCTGCTGGGGGTGTGGGCTCTGGGATGGGGCCAGGGATGAGGGGTTTGGGGTGCAAGAGGGGGGGTCCTGGCTGGGGCTGAGGGGTTCAGAGTGCAGGAGGGGGCTCAAAGCTGGGGCAGGGGGTTGGAGTGTGGGAGGGGGTGTGGGGTGCAGGCTCCGGGAGGAAGTTTGGGTGCATAAGGGCGTTCTGAGCTGGGACAGGGGTTTGGGGTGTGGAAGGGGCCTCGGGGTGCAGCCTCCAGGCAGCGCTGACCTCAGGCGGCTCCTGGGAAGCAGCGACATGTCTTTCCAGCTCCTAGGCAGAGGGGTGGCCAGGGGGCTCCACACACTGCCCCCATCCGCAGGCGCCATCCCCGCAGCTCCCATTGGCCATGGTTCCCAGTCAATGGGGGCAGCACCTGTGGGTCGGGATAGCATGTGGAGCCCCCCTGGTCACCTGTTCGCCTAGGAGCCAGCCCTGCTGCAGCCAACTGGAATTTTAATGGCCCAGACAGTGGTGCTGACCGAAGCCACCAGAGTCCCTTTTTGACCAGTTGTTCTGGTCAAAAACTGGACACCTAGCAACCCTAATGAAATGAGGCATAGAGACAGGATTTTGAAGGTTGCACAGCAATTGAGCCAAAAATTGAACCCAGGAATCCTGACTCCCTCTCTCATCCCCACAAGCATGCTAGCCAGCCCACACACATGCTCCAACACCCTAGATTACCCACTGCCAGAGCCAGTAGCAACAATAAAGACAGAGAAATAATCCAAGGGAATCTAGGTAGATTAAAATCATAAGCACAAATAGAATGAGATTTCTCTAGTCCAGGCAGGGAAAATAATACAAACCTCAGCTGTGCAGTGGAGGGAGATGCCTAGGATGGCAGGGAGAGGGCAGCAAATCTAGACATTTCCAATGGGATAGTGCAGACAGCAATCCTGGAGGCGCCTCCGTAAAGGAAGATGTGACCTATCTGTGGTGTCTTGGCTCTGGGCATCTCAAGCCCCAAAAGACAGAGGAACTCAGAGAAGAGCCAGGGGACCATAGAAACACTCAGGGGCTGGAGGGGTCGAGTTCTGCAATGAGGCTCCACGAGCTAAATCCAGCGTGCTCGGCAAAGCCAAGATGACAGGAGGCTGTTGAGAAACAAGCTTAAGGGGTCAGAGATGTGAGCTGCAGGGGAAGGGGACAGTCTGGGGCAACAAAGTGCCACTGAGCCAAGGGAAAGGTGCTCAGGAGCTGTCCCCTGGCACGGAGGGGTCTGTGAGCCTGGGGAGCCATCTCCCTGAGGGAAGGGCCTGCAGCCCCAGCACATGGGAAAGTAGGAGCTAAGGAGCCCTAGGAATGGAATAATCCTGCCCTGGATCCAGGGTGATTTGCTCCCCCGTCCCGGCCCCCATCTCTGGGCCACTCCCCTTGGACAGACATCTTTTCCACCCAGGCTGGGGTGATTCTACCAGGCAGCCAGCTGTCCCCAACCCCCAGGTAAAGATAAAACATCAGCCCTGAACTGTCCTGAAGGGAACTGCCTCCTGGGCCAGCCAGGGAGGGACAGCTGCTTCCTCAGCTCTGTCTGCCCCTTACCTTTTTTTGTAGAGATTTTGAGGGCCCCCTGGAGAAAGTAGCATCTCCAAATATGGGGAGGTTGGGCTGGTGAATGCATGGATCCCAAGGGTCCAGCATCCAGAGTAGGACCATCCCACACTGGGTGTGACTGATAACTCCAAGATAACTCCAGGTACTGGAATGCCAAAGCTCACAGGCACCAACTCTGTGGGTGTTCCGGGGCTGGAGCACCCAAGGGAAGAAATTAGTGGGTGCTCTGCATCCACCGGCAGCCAATCTCCCCTTACCCCCTGCCCCATCTCTTCCCCCTCCGAGCATGCCACGTCCCCGCTCCTCTGCCTACCTCCCAGCGCTTCCCACCGCCAAACAGCTGTTTGGCGTGCTTAGGACTTTCCAGGAGGGAGGGGGGAGGAGCGGGTATACAGCATGCTCAGGGGAGGAGGTGGGGCAGGGGTGGGGAATTGGGGGAAGGGGGTGGAATGGGGGCGGGAAGGGGGTGGGGACTTTGGGGAAGAGTTGGAATGGGGGCAGGGTGAGGGTGGTACAGGGGCAGGGGTGGGGTCGAGCACCCACCAGGAACAGTGGAAGTCAGCGCCTATGCCAAAGCTGGCTATGAATGCCTTGGGCCTACTGCTGGGCTAGAGAGATATTCCAGGGCTGCTTCTTAACCTTTTTCTCCTGTGTTACCCCAGATGTGAAGGGCCTGTCTATAATAGACAAAATGGGGTACAATAAACCAATGTTCAAGAAGCTTTGAACTTGTAATGCTGGTACAGCCCTTCTGTCCCCTGAGGTAGGACTAGAAACCAGGAGTCCTGTCTTCCAGTCCCCTTCTGGAGATCTTCCAACTTCTCTTCCAGAGCAGGGAATAGAGTCCAGAAGTCCTCCTAGTCCCTGATAATCTGTCCAGGGCCCCTTTTTTGAATCTGCCTTTCTGTGGGAGAGAACAGGGTTAAAAAAACAAAGAAATTTAAAATGAAAACTTATAAGAGTGCTCAGCACTTCTCTAGCTTTTGCCATCTATACAGTGACTTACAAACATTAACTAATTAATTAATCTTCACATCCTCCCTGACTGTAAAATTCTAAGTTACAGTGACTGAGCAGGAAAAAAAAAGCCTGGCGTTTGGGTGAAGCGTGGAGGAAGACCCTGATCTTGTCTGTTAATTACAGACAGGCGATAAAGTTCCCAGCAACATTTTAATTCTGTACTGAACAGTTCTTGTTCATTTTTAATTTTAAGTGATACAAGAAATCGATGATGATTTTTTCTACCAATTGCTTTTTGGGAAATAATATTTTTTAAACAGGGTCTTAAAATTTGCTCCCTTTGAAAATAAATAAAATGGAAAAAAGTTCTGAGAGGTTGTAATTTTCCCCTATAAAATCTTTTCCCCTAAAATCTTCTCAAGCTCACAGTGAAGCCCTTGGAGAGGAGTGGATCAGAACAACAATGGGAGAGGGCCAAGGAGACCAGGACCATCACTGACACTTAGGTCTGGTCTACACTTAAAATTTAGGTCGACGGAGCTGTGGCACTAAGGGAAGTGAAAAGTCCACACTCTTTAATACTGTAGCTATGCTGACCTATCACCTGGTGTAGACATAGCTAGATCTATGGAAGAATGCTTCCATCAACCTAGCTACTGCTGCTCAAGGAAGTGGTGGTCCTACAGCAAAGCAAAAACTCCTTCCATAGCTGTAGGCTGTGTCCAGGCTATGGGGTTATGCTGGCATAGCTACAGCACCAGGTTATGAGGTTGCTCCAGGCTGGGACCGAGGGGTTAGGAGGGCAGCAGGGGGATCAGGGCTGGGGGAGGGGGTTGGGGCATGGGAGGAGTTCAGGGGGACAGGCTCTGGGCGGCACTTACCTCAAGCAGCTCCCAGAAACAGCGGTATATCCCCCTCTGGCTCCCATGTGGAGGTGCGGCCAGGCAGCTCTGCGCGCTGCCCTGTCCACAGGCGCCACCCCTGCAGCTCCCATTGTTTGCAGTTCCCAGCCAATGGGAGCTGCAGGGGCAGCGCTTGGGGTGGGGGCAGCATGTGAAGCCCTCTGGCTGCCCCTGCACGTAGGAGCCAGAGGTGGGAAATGCTGCTGCTTCTGGGAGCCATGTGGAGTGGGGCAAGACCCTGACCCCGCTCCCTGGCTGGAGCACCAAAGAAGGGCAAGCCCCGGACCCCACTTCCCGGCGGGAGCTCGAGGGCCGGATTAAAACGTCTGGAGGGTCGGATGTGGCCCCCAGGCCATACTTTGCCCACCACTGGCATAGGGAGTAACCTGCATGGTGTTCAGTTAATAAACTGGAGGAGCTAGAAGGAACATCCAGCCCAAGTGTGGGATCTGGAAGCCAAAATGTGAATTTCTGGATCCAAGTCTTTTACACCTGATGCTTGGAATATAACCTGGTTAAAGAGTCTAATAGGGTAGAAGAGGGGTGGAGGGACTGGGAGTCAGAACTCCTAGGTTCTATTGGCAGCTCAGCCAATGAGTCACAATGGAATCCTGTGGTAAAGTCCTTTCACCTCTGTGCCTCAGTGTCTCCCTCTTCAGACTGGGGAGGGGATTGTACCCACCACATGAGGGCGTGTGAGAGGTAATGTCTGATAGGACAAGTGCCCTGTTTCATTATCTGATGCCCTCAGATCTCCCTAGAAGTGCTGCAGTTCCCCCCATTACAGGGATACATATGAAAAGGCTAGACTGGCTAGTGAAATGGCCTGATTCCTTTTCCCCATTGGATCCTCAAGAACATCTTAGCACTTGTTTTCTGTCTTGCGCTACTCTGCATGTCGTTGAGTTCCCATTTTCACTGTCTCTTGGGAATCAGCTCCAAAGGGCTTCACACAAGCTTCCCTTTCAAAGGCTGTGTGTCACAGCCATTTGGCAGGTGCTCACGGATTGTCAGGTATCATGCCGCCCATTATCAGCTCAGTTCTTTGTCACCTATTTCCTTGTCCCAGTCCTGCCTCTCCCCAATCTGTTTGTCCAAGGGTGTAGGAGAATTTAACGTACAGACACACTATCATTTCTAAAAGAAAGGGAGTACTTGTGGAACCTTAGAGACTAACAAATTTAGTCTCTAAGGTGCCACAAGTACTCCTTTTCTTTTTGCGGATACAGACTAACACGGCTGCTACTCTGAAAAGTATCATCTCAGTGCACCAGAAAGCTGCCTCCTCCCACACAGGTGATTCACAACAACTGAGACAGACCCAAGACAAACTGTAGGGGGAGAAAGGACTCAAAGTAATCAGAACAAAGGAAGGAAGTATAATTAATACAATCAACATGTTTTATGGAAAATAGGCCTTATCCAAGGAACTCAATATTGAGATTAGAAATTTGGGAGATTGGCTGTAATATACTTTAACTTCTGTAAGGCTTAGTACCACATGACACTTGCTAAAAATTAGCATACTATAAAATCAATATGACACATATTAAATGGATTGTACACTGGCTAACTGATAGATTTCAGTAGAGCATTTTAAATGGGGAATAATAATTGAATGAAGCTATGTCTGGTGGGGTCTCACAGGGATCAATTCTTGGGTGAACTACATTTAATATTTCTATCAACAATTTGGAAGAAAATATAAAATCATTGCTGATAAAGTTTGCAGAGGATACAAACATGGGTGGTGCAAATTTGGGGTTATTTAGTCAAGGGGTCAACACCCCAGAAAAAAAGAAACCATTATTAATTTTGTTGTTGTTGTGGGTAGTGTTCTTATAACAGTTTTGCAGACAGCTGTGGCTCAAATTATGGCACTGATCTGCACCAAACTGAGATTATCTGACTGTATTTGACATCCCTGAACTCCAGAAAGGACAGCTAGTAAAGCTATGTTGACACGGTAAAAAATAGGTTTATTTCTACATCGAGACAACAAACTCAAGATCACTATCTCAATGTAAAGCCCTGGTGGAGAGAAGCCCTGTAATTTTTACGTCAGTGGAGCTAGCCCAGGTCACCCCAGGGGTGTGGGTGTATACACGGTTAGCCTCAACTAGCTCCACTGAGGTAAAGGTACAATGCCTTCTCTCCACTTGGATTTTATGTTGAGATAGCAATTTTGAGTTAGCTGTCTTGCTGTAAAAACAACTTTTTTTGCAGTGAAGACAAAGACTTAGAGAACAAGCACTAAATGACTCAGACAAGAGATGGAGGGCAGGAAGATCTGCGCAGGTCATACATGGCAGAAGTACAAGGACAATGCTACCACCACAACCATTGTTTCCTAAATGCAATCAGGTAGCAGGTGCTCTCAAGGGTAATCTGGGTGAGAACCCACCACAAGGACATTGATGCAGGGGAAATTGGTGGTAACTGAGGGAAATTCCTCTACTGGTGACTCCTGTGAACTGGCAAAGATGATGCCAGAAATCTAATGGCACAGAAATCTCCTGAGAGAAAACAGCAGGTGAAGAAAGGGAATCAGGGGGAGCGATATGAAGTGGAAAAGCTATGGAGTTGCCTAGTCATTTGAAAGACTGTATATCAGGGGTGGCCAAACAGTGGCTCGTGAGCCGCATGTGGCTCTTTTACAGTTAAAGTGTGGCTCGCGGAGCCCCCCATGTCCCCCCCATTCTCCACCTACCAGACTGGGGGCAGGGGGAGAGCTCAGGACCTTTACCTTGCAGCAGGGTGGTAGGGTAGGGGCTTCTGCCCAGCGGCAAGAGGGGTCTCGGGGCTTCAGCAGGAGCAGGGGCTTCTCATGGGGCTGAAGCCCCAAGCCCTGGCAGGTGTGTGCCAGCTCTCAAACTTCTGAAATTGTCATATGTGGCTCAGAGGGTCAGTAAGTTTGGCCACCCCTACTATATAGCTAATTAGGCCATGTCTACACTACAGAGTTAAGTTGACTTAAGTTACATCAACAGTCATAAGCCACTGTAATTACATAACTTGTACATGTTCACACAATGCGCCTTGTGTTGGCGGAGTGCATCCACAGTTGGTGCTGTAGCACCAACAGAGAGAGCAGTGCACAGGAGGTAACTACTGCCAGTTGGAGTGTTAGGAATGGATTGCAGTGCGTCATGGGGGTGGGATCACCACCACCCCATGATGCAATTTTTCCATCTCATAATTCCGAGGGCTTCCAACTAAGGTTCACAACGTTTTTTAACTGCCCCTGTAAACTGTGCACCGGCGATCTGTGTCTGAAAGCATGGATCCTGCACAGCTCACTAGTCTTGTGATGAGTGTTATGAACACAATGTGGCTGATCCTGCAGTATTTCATGAGCTGCAAATCTGCTAATGACACTGCAGTGCCTGCCCTGCTGTGTGCCATGAACAGAAACAATTTAAGATTGATGTTGGCATTCACAGAGCAGTTGCACATGGTGGACAATTGTTATTTGGCTTGAGAAACAAGCACCGAGTGGTGGGATTGCATAATGATGCAGGTATGGGATGACGAGCAGTGGCTGCAGAATTTACGGATGTGCAAAGCCACCTTCCTTGAATTGTGTGCAGAGCTCACCCACGGCTTCGGGAGAAGGACACCAAATTGAGGGCTCACGGTGGTGAAGCAAGTGGTGATCATTTTGTGGACGCTGGCAACTCCATATTGCTACTGATCAGTTGCAAATCAGTTTGGAGTTGGGAAGTCCACCCTGGGAGTTGCAGTCGTGCACGTGTGCAGGGCCTTTAATCGCCTCCTGCTATGAATCATAGAACATTAGGGTTGGAAGAGACCTCAGGAGGTCATCTAGTCCAACCCACTGCTCAAAGCAGGACCAACACCAACTAAATCATCCCAGCCAGCGCTTTGCCAAGCCAGGCCTTAAAAACCTCTAAGGATGCAGATTCCACCACCTCCCTAGGTAACCCATTCCAGTGCTTCACCACCCTCCTAGTGAAATAGTTTTTCCTAATATCCAACCTAGACCTCCCCCACTGCAACTTGAGACCATTGCTCCTTGTTCTGTCATCTGCCACCACTGAGAACAGCCTAGCTCCATCCTCTTTGGAACTGCCCTTCAGGTAGTTGAAGGCTGCTATCAAATCCCACCCCACACACACACTTTTCTCTTCTGCAGACTAAATAAGCCCAGTTCCCTCAGCCTCTCCTCATAAGTCATGTGCCCCAGCCCCCTAATCATTTTTGTTGCCCTCCGCTGGACTTTCCAATTTGTCCCCATCCTTTCTGTAGTGGCGGGCCCAAAACTGGATGCAATAATCCAGCTGTGACCTCACCAGTTCCCTCGATCTGCTGGCAATGCTACTACTAATGCAGCCCAATATGCCATTTGCCTTCTTGGCAACAAGGGTGTGACGTTATTGACATGAACTGTGACCGTCTAGATCATTGTTGCAACCAAGGTCATATAGTTGCTCCAAATCTTGTACAAAGGAGGTCAAATAAGGTATCTATGGACAGGTCCTAATTTTCTGGTTATGATTATGCTGTCTGTATGTGTGTATCATTTTTGTATTTGAAGTTATGAATATTGGCAATGTACTTGTATCTCAGTATGTCTGATTCTAAGTAGCACCAGTGAAGCATTTGGTCAGCTTCTTGAGAAAGGACTATTCTGAGTAAGTGCCCAATCAAGAAACACTTAACTGACAATGGATTTCGAGAGACGACATACCACATCTGAGCTTTCCTGGGAACATTCCATTTAATGTAAACAATGGCTTCTGCTTGCAAAAAGCTGAATCATTCATGGACATGTGACTTGCCCAAGTGACTACAAACTCAATCTTGTTGCTATAATTTTGCACAGAAGAACAAAGGGGTTTCCACCCACAAGAGAAAGAATATAAAAGGCCCTGGAAGCCTCTCCATTTTATCTTCAGCTGGCTCCAGAGATGGCCTCTCCACCCCAAAGAGATGCTTGAAAGAAACTGGGACAAAGGACTATAACTAAGGGGGTCTGAGTGATTGCTGAACCCAGGTCATAAACCACAACATTGGTCTGAAAAGAATTGGGCCCAGACTAGGAAGGAGTCTAGTCTGTGAAAGAAGCTTATTGGGACATCTCTGAGGGTGAGATTTACCTGTATTTAGTTTTGTACTATATTAGGCTTAGACTTGCATGTTTTGTTTTATTTTGCTTGGCAACTTACTTTGTTCTGTCTGTTATTACTTGGAACCACTTAAATCCTACTTTTTATATTTAATAAAATCACTTTTGCTTATTAATTAACCCAGAGTAAGTAAGTAATACCTGGGGGAGCAAACAGCTGTGCATATCTCTCTATCAGTGTTACAGAGGGCAGACAATTTACGAGTTTACCCTGTATAAACTTTATACAGAGTAAAATGGATTTATCTGGGGTTTAGGATCCCAGAAAGACTAAATATTGGGCGCTGGGAAAGTCCCTGTTAACTGAGAAACAACTGAGCAAAGTGAATCTTAGTTTCTGTGCACTGCAGGAGGGTGTGGCCCAACCTCTTGGTCTGTGCTGTAGCTGACTGGAGTGTCTGAGCCCTGGTCTAAAGTAGGACTTGAGGTCAAATTTAGCAGCATTAAATCAATTTAACCCTGCACCCATCCACGTGATGAAGCCCTTTTTTTCGACTTAAAGGGATCTTAAAATCGATTTCCTTACTCCACCCCCGACAAGGGGATTAGCGCTGAAATTGGCCTTGCTGGGTTGAATATGGGGTACTGTGGATGCAATTAGACGGTATTGGCCTCCGGGAGCTATCCCAGAGTGCTCCATTGTGACCGCTCTGGACAGCACTCTCAACTCAGATGCACTGGCCAGGTAGACAAGGAAAAGGCCCGCAAACTTTTGAATTTCATTTCCTGTTTGGCCAGCATGGCAAGCTGCAGGTGAGTGCAGAGCTCATCAGCAGAGGTGACCATGATGGAATCCCAGAATCACAAAAGAGCTCCAACATGGGCCGAACGGAAGGTACGGGATCTGATCGCTGCTTGGGGAGAGGAATCCGTGCTATCAGAACTCCTTTCCAGTTTTTGAAATGCCAAAACATTTGTCAAAATCACCAAGGGCATGAAGGACAGAGACCATAACAGGGACCTGAAGCAGTGCCGCGTGAAACTTAAGAAGCTGAAGCAAGCCTACCAGAGAGGCAAACGGCCACTCCGGGTCAGAGCCCCAAACATGCCGCTTCTATGATGAGCTGCATGTCATTTTAGGGGGTTCAGCCACCACTACCCCAACCGTGTTGTTTGACTCCTTCAGTGGAGATGGAGGCAACACAGAAGCAGGTTTTGGGGATGAGGAAGATGATGATGATGAGGTTGTAGATAGCTCACAGCAAGCAAGCGGAGAAACCGGTTTTCCCGACAGCCAGGAACTGTTTCTCACCCTGGAACAGGAGCCAGTATCCCCCGAACCCACCCAAGGCTGCCTCCCGGACTTGCCAGGCGGAGAAAGGACCTCTGGTGAGTGAACCTTTTTAAATAGTATACATGGTTTAAAAGCAAGCGTGTTTAATGATTAATTTGCCCTGGCATTCGTGGCCAGTACAGCTACTCGAAAAGTCTGTTAACGTGTCTGGGGATGGAGTGGAAATCCTCCAGGGACATCTCCATAAAGCTCTCCTGGATGTACTCCCAAAGCCTTTGCAAAAGGTTTCTGGGGAGGGCAGCCTTATTCCGTCCACCATGGTAGGACACTTTACCATGCCAGGCCAGTAGCACGTAGTCGGGAATCATCGCAGAACAAAGCATTGCAGTGTATGTTTGCTGGCGTTCAAACAACATCCGTTGTTTCTCTCTCTGTGTTATCCTCCGGAGAGTGATAGCATCCATGGTCACCTGGTTGAAATAGGGTGCTTTTCTTAAGGGGACATTCAGAGGTGCCCGTTCCTCCTGGGCTGTTTGCCTGTGGCTGAACAGAAATGTTCCCTGCTGTTAGCCACAGGGAGCGGGGAGGGATGAGGGGTTAGCCACATGGTGGGGGGAGGCAAAATGCGACCTTGTAATGAAAGCACATGTGCTATGTATGTAATGTTAACAGCAAGGTTTACCGTGAAAGCGTGTACCCATTGTTCTATAAAATGTGTCTTTTTAAATACCACTGTCCCTTTTTTTTTCTCTACCAGCTGCATGTGTTTCAAGGATCACAGGATCTTCTCCTTCACAGAGGTTAGCGGAGATTAGAAGGCGAAAAAAACCACACTCGCGATGAAATGTTCTCTGACCTCATGCTGTCCTCCCACACTGACAGAGCACAGACGAATGCATGGAGGCAGACAATGTCAGAGTGCAGGAAAGCACAAAATGACCGGGAGGAGAGGTGGCGGGCTGAAGAGAGTAAGTGAGAGTAAGGCTGAAGAGAGGGCTGAAGCTGAAAGGTGGCGGTAGCTTGATGAGAGGAGGCAGGACTCAATGCTGAGGCTGCTGGAGGATCAAACTCATATGCTCCAGCGTATGGTTGAGCTGCAAGAAAGGCAGCAGGAGCACAGACTGCCGCTACAGCCCCTGTGTAACCAACCGCCCTCCTCCCCAAGTTCCATAGCCTCCTCACCCAGATGCCCAAGAACGTGGTGGGGGGGCCTCCGGCCACCCAGCCGCTCCACCCCAGCGAATTGCCGAAGCAACAGAAGGCTGGCATTCAATAAGTTTTAAACTTTTAAACTTTTAAAATGCTGTGTGGCCTTGTCCTTCCCTCCTCCACCACTCCTCCCAGTGCTTCCCTCCTCCACGACCCCTCCCGGGCTACCTTGGCAGTCATCCCCCTATTTGTGTGATGAATTAATAAAGAATGCATGAATGTGAAGCAACAATGACTTTATTGCATCTGCAAGCGGTGATCGAAGAGAGGAGGGGAGAGTGGTTTGCTTCCATGGAAGTAGAGTGAACCAAGGGCGGGGGGGTGTTCATCAAGGAGAAACAAACAGAACTTTCACACCGTAGCCTGGCCAGTCATGAAACTGGTTTTCAAAGCTTCTCTGATGCACACCACGCCCTCCTGTGCTCTTCTAATCACCCTGGTGTCTTGCTGCGTGTAACCAGCGGCCAGGCGATTTGCCTCAACCTCCCACCCCACCATAAATGTCTTCCCCTTACTCTCACAGATATTGTGGAGCGCACAGCAAGCAGTAATAACAGTGGGAATATTGGTTTCGCTGAGGTCTAACCGAGTCAGTAAACTGTGCCAGCGTGCTTTTAAACGTCCAAATGCACATTCTACCACCATTCTGCACTTGCTCTGCCTGTAGTTGAACAGCTCCTGACTACTGTCCAGGCTGCCTGTGTATGGCTTCATGAGCCATGGCATTGAGGGGTAGGCTGGGTCCCCAAGGATAACCTATAAGCATTTCAACATCCGCAACGGTTATTTTCTGGTCTGGGAATAAAGTCCCTTCCTGCAGCTTTTGAAAGAGACCAGAGTTCCTGAAGATGCGAGCGTCATGTACCTTTCCCGGCCATCCCACGTTGATGTTGGTGAAATGTCCCTTGTGATCCACCAGTGCTTGCAGCACTATTGAAAAGTACCCCTTGCAGTTTATGTACTTGCCGGCTTGGTGCTCCGGTGCAAAGATAGGGATATGGGTTCCGTCTATGGCCCCACCACAGTTAGGGAATCCCATTGCAGCAAAGCCATCCACTATGACCTGCACATTTCCCAGGGTCACTAATCTTGATATCAGCAGATCTTTGATCGTGTTGGCTACTTGCATCACAGCAGCCCCCACAGTAGATTTGCCCACTCCAAATTGATTCCCGACTGACTGGCTGTCTGGCATTGCAAGCATCCACAGGGCTATTGCCACTCGCTTCTCAACTGTGAGGGCTGCTCTCATCTTGGTATTCTTGTACCTCAGGGCAGGGGAAAGCAAGTCACAAAGTTCCATGAATGTGCCCTTACGCATGCGAAATTTTCGCAGCCACTGGAAATCGTCCCAGACCTGCAACACTATGCGGTCCCACCAGTCTCTGCTTGTTTCCCGGGCCCAGAATCAGCGTTCCACCACATGAACCTGCCCCATTAGCACCATGATGCCCACATTGCCAGGGCCCGTGCTTTGAGAAGAGTCTGTGTCCATGTCCTCAGCCCTCTCGTCACCACGCTGATGTCGCCTACTCGCCCGGTTTTGCTTTGCCAGGTTCTGTTGCTGCATATACTGCTGGATAATGCGCATGGTGTTTAATGTGCTCCTAATTGCCAAAGTGATCTGAGCGGGCTCCATGCTTGCCGTGGTATGGCGTCTGCACAGAAAAAAGGTGTGGAACGATTGTCTGCCATTGCTCTGATGGAGGGAGGGGCGACTGATGACATGGCTTACAGGGAATTAAAATAACAAAGGGGGTGGCTTTACATCAAGGAGAAACAAAAACAACTGGTACACAGAATGGTCCCCTCAAGGATTGAACTCAAAACCCTGGGTTTAACAGGCCAATGCTCAACCCACTGAGCTATCCCTCCCCCTGGTATTTCAGGCAGGACTCAATCTCCATTAAACTTTTCAAGATGCCCCGACAGACCTCACTGAAACAATTGTCAGCTGTTGATTTCACTGACGGGGGGAGGGGGGAGAAAATGAATACAAAACAGATCTGGTCTATTTCTTGTTTTGATCCACTCCATCTATCTTTTACATCTTTGGCTGGCAGCAGACGGTGCAGTAGGACTGCTAGCCATCCTCATCTCCTGCCTGCTCGCCATAAGACGGAACAATAGGACTGCCAGCAGGACTAAAGAGAATGACCTGCTCGAGTAACTCCTAATTTAGTCCCTGCGCCCATGTCTGCCCAGGCGCTCCTGACCGACCTTACCGAGGCAGCCAGGAGCACCTCGGACATGACGACGGTGGCTACCAGGCCTATTGCTGCCGCAAGGCAATGGGTTGCTGTTGTGTAGCAATGCAGTACCGCGTCTGCCAGCACCCAGGAGACGTACGGTGACAGTGAGGTGAGCGGGCTCCACGCTTGCCATGGTATGGCGTTTGCACAAGTAACTCAGGAAAAAAAGCGCAAAACAATTGTCTGCCGTTGCTTTCATGGAGGGAGGGCCTGACGACATGTACCCAGAACCACCCGCGACAATGTTTTTGCCCCGTTAGGCATTGGGATCTCAACCCAGAATTCCAATGGGCGGCGTAGACTGCGGGAACTGTGGGATAGCTACCCACAGTGCAACGCTCCGGAAGTTGACGCTAGCCTCGGTACTGTGGAAGCACTCCGGCGAGTTAATGTACTTAATGCACTTAGATCATTTTGTGTGGGGACACACTCAATCGACTATATAAAAACGATTTCTAAAAAAACGACTTCTATAAATTTGACCTAGTTTCGTAGTGTATACATACCCTAACTCAGGAAGACAGGAGTGGAGGGAAGCCATCTCTGGCAGGGGGGTTTGCTCTCAGTGGTATCCCATCACATCTAGTGACAGTCTTGAGGGAGTTTCTGTGACCAAACCCATCACAGGATATACTGTTGACTCATATCCAACTTCCTGTCCAGGTCCTTTTCTACTGAACTGCCGCTTAGCCAGTCGGTCCCAAGCCTGTAGCAGTGCATAGGATTCTTCCGTCCTAAGTGCAGGACTCTGCACTTCTTCTTGTTGAACTTCATCAGAGTTCTTTCGGCCCAATCCTCCAATTTGTCTAGGTCACTCTGGACTCTATCCCTACCTTCCATTGTATCTACCTCTCCCCCCAGCTTAATGTCATCCACAAACTTGCTGAGGGTGCAATCCAGCCCATCATCCAGATCTAATGATCTAATGAAGCTGTTGAACAAAACAGGTCCCAGGACCGACCTGTGGGGCACTCTGCTTGATACCGGCTGCCAACTAGACTTTGAGCCGTTGATCACTACCCGTTGAGCCCAATGACCTAGCCAACTTTCAATCCATACTTCTTTAACTTGCTGGCAAGAATACTGTGGGAGACTGTATCAAAAGCTTTGCTAAAGTAAAGGTGTATCATGTCCGCCGCTTTCCCCATATCCACAGAGCCAGTTATCTCATCATAGAGGGCAATCAGGTTGGTCAGCCATGACTTGCCCTTGGTGAATCCATGTTGACTGTTTCTGATCACCTTCCTCTCCTCCAAGTGCTTCAAAATGGATTCTTTGAGGACCTGCTCCATGATTTTTCTGGGGACGGAGGTGAGGCTGACTGGCCTGTAGTTCCCTGGATTCTCCTTCTCTTTTTTAAAGATGGGCACAATATTTACCTTTTTCCAATCATCCGGGACCTCCCCGATCTCCACGAGTTTTCAAAGATAATGGCCAATGGCTTGCAATCACATCAGCCAACTCCCTCGGTACCCTCGGATGCATCAGATCCGGACCCATGGACTTGTGTATGTCCAGCTTTTCTAAATAGTCCATAACGTGTTCTTTCACCACTGAGGGCTGTTCACTTCCTCTTCATACTGTGCTGCCCAGTGCAGCAGTCTGGGAGCTGACCTTGTCTGTGAAGACTAAGGCAAAAAAGCATTGAGTACTTCAGCTTTTTCCACATCATCTGTCACTAGGTTGCCTCCCCCATTCAGTAAGGGTCCCACATTTCCCCTGATCTTTTTCTTGTTGCTAACATACCTGTAGAAACCCTTCTTGTTACCCTTCACATCCCTTGCTAGCTGCAACTCCAATTGTGAAGAACTGTGACTCTGGGCAATGTGCAGGAAATAGTGGATGGCTCTGCGGCAATGGGATTTCCTAACTTTGGCGGGGGGATAGATGGCATTCATATCCCCATTTTGGCCCCAGACCATCTTGCAATGGAGTACATCAACAGAAAGGGCTACTACTTCTATATGATATTGCAGGTGCTGGTGGATCACCAGGGTCATTTCACTGACATCAATGTGGGGTGGTCCGGCAAGGTGCATGATGCATGCATCTTCAGGAACACTGGCCTGTATAGAAAGCTCCAAGCAAGGACTTTTTTTCCAGACCAGAAGATTCCAATTGGGGAATGTGGAAATGCCCTTAGTGATCCTTGAAGACACCACCTACCCCTTACTTCCATGGCTCATGAAGCCATACACTGGAAACCTTGACAGCAGCAAAGAGCACTTCAACAACAGGCTCAGCAGGTGAAGAATGACTGTTGAGTGTGCGTTTAACAGGTTAAAGGGTCCCTGGCGCTGCCTTTTTGGCAGGTTAGATCTCAATGATTAAAATAGCCCCATGATCATAGCAGCCTGCTGTGCTCTGCATAACATTTGTGAAGCCAAGGGGGAAAAGTTTCCCAAGGGGTGGAGCATTGTGGTAGATTGCCTGGCGGCTGATTTTGAGCAGCCAGATACCAGATCTATTAGAGGGGCACAATGGGGGAGGAGGAGGTATTGGAATTAGGAAGTCTTTGGAGCAGCATTTTGACAATGAGCCCCTGTAATATGTCTTTCTATAATGCATTCAGCCAGGCATTGTTTACTTGCCACGTTCAATGACCAACAATTCCTGCCTAAGCATTAATTGTAGTCTGCAAATGTACCGATTGCCACTGCGTATGACTTTCTGCTGCAACCACCATATATAGGATAGAAATAAAGAATCATTGTCTTTGTAAATCTAAAGTTTTATTAAACAGCAATACACAGATTAACATTTCTTACAAGGGGCAGGACAGTGAGCAGTGCTCTCTGAAGTGTGGATCTCAGAGCTGTGTGTAAGTTGAGCTTTTGGTATGGAAAATGTCCCTAGGGATGGAGTGCAAGGGGTACTGAGACGGGCTGGGAACATGTGAGAAATTGGGTGGGGGGGACTTCGGGGAGGGCATGGAAGGCAGTTCTGTATGGGCTGCAGGGGGAGTTGAGCACATGTGTTCGACCTACAGTGCAATCAGGGACTTCAGCATCTCTGTTTGCTCCTCCATGTTTAATCCTCCTTATTACCTGCTTCTGCCCCTCTATTATCTTCTCCTGCCCCTGTTTCCTCTCCTGACTATCCATTTCTAGTTTTTTGTTTATTGTCTCTCTCCATGCTCTGTGTTCGCTATTGGCCTGATCGGACAACTGCAGCACTTCTTGAAACATGTCCTCCTTACTCCTCATTCACCTCCTTATCTGACAAAGGCACTCCGCTGGTGTGTAGGAGCTGGTCCTCAAGAGCACGTCTGCAGAAGCAAAAGAAACAACACACAGTCAGTATTGTGTGTGCATTCACAGTCTTGAATCATAAAAGTTACATACACCTCTTTCTCACTTTCCATTGGCAAGCACACAGCATGGCCAGAGCACTAAACATGGTGAGTTCGGCCCAGGGGGAGGCACAAGACGGGACAAAGGGTCTAAGTGGTTTCAGAAGGGGAGCAATACAAGCGCTTAGGGACACTATTCTGAGTACTTGCTCCGTTTTCAGGCGGAGGTGATCAAAGCTGAAATTACGCTACTGAGGGTAACCGAAGATGCAAGGGTTCATGTCCTGCATGCATGTGGCCTCAGACTGGGTCCATGTGCTGTTCGCCTGTGTGCTGCTTTGGTTCCTCTAGAAGTAATTGCTGATTGGCACCGCAAAGTTTCCTACAATGGGGGGAAGAAACAAAGCAGCTCTTCCAAGGAACCTGCGGCAGAGAATTGCACAGTATCTGCAGGAAAGCTTCCTAGGTATCTCTATGGAGGATTCCCAGAACATCCTTTGCATTAACAAACTTAATGCAGGGCCCCCACTACATAGCAACACAGGGGACTGAGAAGCAGATGCAAACAGTACCTAGTGTTGTTAGTTTTAATACCTTCTCCTGTGTGCAGCATATTACAAAATAAAGGACACCTCTACTTCATGACTCCGTGCAGTATCAAAGCAAAATGAGTCCTTACCAGAGCTCCCCTCTCCTGCTTCAGGCATATCAACGCCGGAGTCCTGGGACTAGCATGACTCCTCCAGAGTGATAAAGAGGTCCTGGCTCACCATGTAACTGGATGAACCTGTCGCCTGTTCCACATCCTCCTCCTATTCGACCTCCTTGTCCACCACTTCATCCTCAGGTTTGACTCCACTGGCTGCTGCCTCCAGTCCACCTGAAGTATCCATGGGGCTCTTGGTGGAGAAGGTGGGGTTGCCACCAAGGATTATGTGCAGCTTCTTATAGAAGTGGTATGTTTTCAGTGCTGCACTGGAGTGACTGTTGGCCTCCCTTGCCTTCGGGTACACCTACCTCAGCTCCTTGATCTTAGCAGGGCACTGCTGCATGTTCCTTTTGTGCCCCTTCTCATCCATGCCATGAGCAATTTGCCCATAGGCATCGAAGTTCTTGCAGCTGGAGTGGAGCTCTGACTACACAGCCTCCTCTTCCCCACAGACCCAGCAGATACGACAACTCTGATGGAGCACATTTGGCGCGTGGAGCCTGCATGGTCAGCTGGGAAGACGTGATGTGAGCTGTCCATTCTGAGCAAACAGGAATTGGAATTTCAAAAATTCCTGGGGCTTTAAGGGGGGAGAAGCGTGTGCCTGTATACTTGGGTGCAGGGCAGCACAGTAGAAATTGCCTACCAGAGCACTCATGATGGATATTGTGGGACAGCTCCTGGAGGCCACATAGGGCGACATAAGCAAGCGCACTGTCTACACTGCCACTGCATCACTCTAACTTAATCACAAAAAGCTCTCTGCTGCTCATCGAGGTGGTTTTATTATGTCAGCATAGCAGGAGAGTTAAATTGTGGGAGGATCATTGTTGTGTGTACTCCTCCACCTTGTCTCTCTAATATTGTAGGACCAACACAGCGACAACACCACTGCCTGCATATATAGCTAATTGACATGTTTGTTACAGGAAGATATGTTACAGGAGTGCTCTATATCTGTGTACATATAAATAATTAGTTAATAGATAAATGTGTGCTGCTTGGCAACAAGATGGTGCTCATGTTGAATAGTTCACATCCAGTTCCATGACAGGGAATAACAACCGGAAAAGTTACTAAAGGATCTTTCTTGCTGTATAACTGGCATGTGCACCATAGACATTGATTTGCACAGGTGCTGTGAGACTGATGCACTGTATGGAACTTTATGAAAGATCTCAACTTGCATCACAATCATTCGGGGTACCTCTTAGTTAACCTGGGCTTCTACCCAGATTTTAGTCCTGTTGCCGAACTGCCCACACACCAAAACTTTTTACCTGGGCTTAGCTGTGCTTAGAACCCAGGCTTTCTTACCTAATGTGACAGGGTCGGGCGAGACAGCTACAGGAGAGTAATAGAAGGCAGATATATTAGCCCCAGGTTAAGTAGGTCCCTTTTCCCTGGGTAAGGTAACAGGGAGGGTTCCAGAACAATCAGGAACCTTCTGGAGACAATTAAGACAGACAGGCTGATTAGAACACCTGCAGCCAATCAAGAAGCTGCTAGAATCAATTAAGGCACGCTAATCGGGGCACCTGGGTTTAAAAAGGAGCTCACTTCAGTTTGTGGTGCGCGTGTAAGGAGCTGGGAGCAAAGAGGCTCTAGGAGATGAGAATGAGAACGCATACTGTTGGAGGACTGATGAGTACAAGCATTATCAGACACCAGGAGGAAGGTCCTATGGTGAGGATAAAGAAGGTGTTGGGAGGAGGCCATGGGGAAGTAGCCCAGGGAGTTGTAGCTGTCACACAGCTGTTCCAGGAGGCACTCTAGACAGCTGCATTCCACAGGGCCCTGGGCTGGAACCCGGACTACAGGGCGGCCCGGGTTCCCCCCAAACCTCCCAACTCCTGATCAGACACAGGAGGAGTTGACCTGGACTGTGGGTTCACAAAAACAGCCAACTGAGGGCTGCCGTGAAGCTCCAAGGTGAGCAAATCTGCCAATAAGTGCAAGACCCACCAAGGTAGAGGAGGAACTTTGTTACACCAGCCTGGGCTATCGGTAAGAGCTTAAATTTTGTTTTGATTTGGGCTCTAAACCACCTACTTTGCAGTGTGGACACAAGCTCTAACCCAGGTTACAGAACTGCTGATAGTCCTCCAGTGTCTTCCTACAATTCCCCAGGGGCTCTATTTTCCTGCTTTTCTACCTACTCCCTTTTTCTGAACTGCAAGTTACCTACTAGTTTATATACACTAATCAGCATTTAAACCCCACATTTAATGCAGCTTGCTCCATTTCTACACAGCATTTGAACAGCGCTTAAACAGATATGCCACCTGGGAGATCCCATAGTGCTGCCAGCTGGCCAGAGGCTCACACCACAGTTCTGGTGGATCTCTGGTGTGAGGTCAGTAAGGTCCATGATTTGGGGAGATGGCCAAAGCCCACTGTTGTGCTGGATAGGCTTTTGAGACCAAATAAGCTTGTTTTTGGAGGAGCTGGAACATACAGCAGAGCCTGAAGAGACCCTGGTAGCAGAGAGATGGGAGGACATGCTCAACCTGAAGTCCATGGACCTGTTCAGGGAAGGGACCAAGGAACAGACTGTGCAGGAAATGAAATTGAAGCCACCATCATCTTTCTATTGTTAGTGGGGGAGGATTTGCTGGTTTAGGACCAGTTCACTTATTGTTAAGAAGGATAATCTGTGCTGTGGAGTAGCCTGTGCTTCAGTTGGGGGCAGAAGTAATGCCATCTCTCTAGCCCCACTTCTTCTCCTTCCTCCCTGAACACGTGCAGTCCAAGATGGAGTCTAAAGAAGGGAAGAAAATTAAACATGCAACTGGTAGTGCTAGTTGGGGACTTCCTCCTAAGGGGGACAGAGTCATCCATCTGCTGTCCAGACTGGGAATCCCAAGAAGTGTACTGCTTGCCTGGAGCTAGAATTCAGGATGTGACTGAGAGTCTGCTGAGACTCATCAAGCCCTCGAACTGCTACCCCTTCCTACTTATCCATGTAAGCACTAACACCAATACTGCCAAGAATGACCTTAAGTGGGTCACTGCAGATGATGTGGCTCTGGGAAGAAAGGATAAAAGAGTTTGGGGCTCAAGTTGTGTTCTCGTCCATCCTCCCTTGGAAAAGGCTAGGGCAGGAACCATCGAATCATGGAAGTAAATGCGTGGCTATGCAGGTGGCATCTGCAAGAGAGCTTTGGCTTCTTCGACTATGAGCTGATGTTCCTGGAAAGAGGATTACTGTACTGGGATGGGGCTCTGTCATAAATATAAAGGGAAGGGTAACCACCTTTCTGTATACAGAACTATAAAATCCCTCCTGGCCAGAGGCAAAACCCTTTCACCTGTAAAGGGTTAAGAAGCTAAGATAACCTCGCTGGCACCTGACCAAAATGACCAATGAGGAGACAAGATACTTTCAAAGCTGGAGGGGGGGTGGGAAACAAAGGGTCTGTCTGTCTGTGTGATGCTTTTGCCGAGAACAGATCAGGAATGCTCTTCATAACTCCTTAAGTTAGTAAGTAATCTAGCTAGAAATGTGTTAATTTCCTTTTGTTTAATGGCTGGTAAAATAGCTGTGCTGAATGGATATGTATATTCCTGTTTTTGTGTCTTTTTGTAACTTAAGGTTTTGCCTGGAGGGATTCTCTGTGTTTTGAATCGGATTACCCTGTAAGGTATTTACCATCCTGATTTTACAGAGGTGATTCTTTTACTTTTTCTTTAATTAAAATTCTTTTAAGAAGCTGATTGTTTTTTCATTGTTCTTAAGATCCAAGAGTTTGGGTCTGTGTTCACCTATGCAAATTGGTGAGGATTTTTATCAAGCCTTCCCCAGGAAAGAGGGTGTAAGGCTTGGGGGGATATTTTGGGGGGAAGATGTCTCCAAGTGGGCTCTTCCCCTGTTCTTTGTTTAACATGTTTGGTGGTGGCAGCATAGGGTTCAAGGACAAGGGCAAAAGTTTGTACCTTGAGGAAGTTTTTAACCGAAGATGGTAAGAATAAGTTTAGGGGGTCTTTCATGCAGGTCCCCACATCTGTACCCTAGTGTTCAGAGTGGGGAAGGAACCTTGACAGGCACCATCTATCAAATACTGGGAAGAGCATTTTTGGACCTCTTCTGATTAACCTGATAAGGAGAGCTTTAAACTAGGTCCTATGGGAGACGGTGACAAAAATCCAGCCATTGTGCATCTAGGCTTAAGTAACGAAGACAAGGGGAAGGGGCTAACTTCTGGAGAAGAGACTAGAAATCACAACTGCATTACAAAAGCAAGAAGAAGTGCAACAGGGCAGTCTGCAAAATATCTTTGATGCCTATATACAAATGCAAGGAGTATGGGGAATAAACAGGATGAACTGAAAGTCATGGTATATGAAAAGAATTATGACTTAATTGGCATTACAGAGACTTGCTGGGACAACTCCCGTGATTGGAGTATTAGTGTGACAAATGACCAGAAAGTGTTAAGCATCCTGCAGGATAAATTACTCAAATTCAACCCTTAAAAACATACAGGGAGATAATGTTTGTGTTTTTGTGTATTTACATATATATGGGTAATGATCAACAATGTAATCAACAGTGCCTGTCTATGCTGTATTCTGATAATTCAGAGATCAAAAGAACATCCTAGCATTTAAATGAACTGTAAACACAGGATATTACTGTATTCATCTCTCTTTGAAATGTATAGCAAATAATTTGTGAATGGTGGAAAACAGGCAATTGCCTTATGTGGATCTGTATGGATAATTACCAGCAATGCTTAGGAAATGAGTGTCTATTGTTTGCCAAGGGACTTGGAGCTGTCAGAAGAAGGCCTGAAACTGTATAAAAAAATGGCTTGGGTTCTGATCCTGTCATCTCAGATCTGCTTGAGGCTTCATGCAGGAGAAGGAAGCCTAAGCCACAAGGACTGAGATCACAGTTCTGACTGGACCACCCTGAATACAAACATTGGACTACAACCTATGAACTAAACTCTAAAAGAACTCTTTGCAACTACAGAGCTTATCATCTCTGTTATGAATCTGAATCTCAAGATTGACTCATGCCTGTATGTATATTGATCTTTTAACCATAATCTCTCTCTTTTAATTTTAATACATTTTAGTTTAGTTAATAAGAATTGGTTGTATGTGTGTATTTGGGTAAGATCTGGAATATTCATTAACCTGGGAGGTAATGTGTCCGATTCTTTGGGATTGGTAGAACCCTTTTGATATGATGAATAAGATTTTCAGAAATCTTCATCATACCTGACTTGGGTGTCTGAAGCTGGGTTACTTTAAGGAAATTGTGTTGTTAAGTTCTGAGTAAACAGTGAGATATAATAGAAGCTGCTTTCTGCTGGCTGGGTAAATCAAAGTATTGGAATATCCACCAGCTCTGAGGATTGTCTGCCCCATTCTTTGCCGTTCACCCTAATTGAGTGACTTCAGCTGGCTCCCCTGGGACTCTAGTCACAACCAGCATTGAGGGCTATAGCTTGTTCCAAAAGGATAGGTATGGGGGGAAAAGGAAGAGGTGTTGTCCTGTACGTCAAGAACATATATACTTGCTCTGAGGTCCAAGGGGAAGTGAGTGACAAACCTACTGAGAGTCTCTGGGTGAGGATAAAAAAGGGAAAAGCACAGTACCGATGTTATTGTAGGGTCTATTATAGACCACCAAATCAGGAAAAGGAAGTGGATGAATCCTTTTACAATCAGGTAACAAGATTAGCTAACAAACATGAGCTAGTATTAATGGGGGATTTTAACTTCCCTGATATCTGTTGGAAGACTATTTAAGCAAAACATAACATGTCCTACAAGTTCTTAGCATGTGTAGGGCACAGATTTTTGAGGAAACAACCAAGGGTCATCCATTTTGGATCAGGTTTTGACCAACAGGGATGAATTAGTTGCGAACATGAAAGTGGTCAGGAACTTGGGAGGAAGGGATCGTGAGCTGATAGAATTCAGGATCCTAAGGAAAGGAGGACATGAGAACAGCAAAACAAGGACACTGGACTTCAGAAAGGTGGATTTCAACCAACTCAGAGAAATAGTAGGCAAGGTCCCATTGAAAGACCAATTAGGAAGAAAAGGTGTCAAAGGGGGCTGGCAGTTCCTAAAAGACATAATACTAGAGCAGTGATGGGCAAACTTTTTGGCCCGAGGGCCACATCTGGGCATGGAAATTATATGCCAGGCCATGAATGCTCACAGAATTGGGGTTGGGATGTGGGAGGGGGTGAGGGTTCTGGCTGGGGGTGCGGGACCTGGGGATGGGGATGGGGTGGGGGCAGCATGCAGAGCCCGAGGGCCACATCTGGGTATGGAAATTGTATGCCAGGCCATGAATGCTCACAAAATTGGGGTTGGGATGTGGGAGGGGGTGATGGTTCTGGCTGGGGGTGCGGGATCTGGGGTGGGGCTGGGAATGGGGTGGGGGCCAGTGTTCAGAGACCCCTGGCTGCCCCTACGTGTAGGAGCCAGAGGGGGGACATGCTGCTGCTTCCGGGAGCCACATGGAGCCACAAACGCACAGAGTGGGGCAAGCCTCTGACCCTGCTCCCCGACTGGAGTACTGGAGCAGAGCAAGCCACAGACCCTGCTCCCCGACTGGAGCACCGGAGCAGGGCAAGTCCCAGACCGCCCTCCTTGGCGGGAACTCGAGGGCCAGATCAAAATGTCTGATGGGCTGGACATGGCCCACAGGTGGTAGTTTGCCCACCCCTGTACTAGAGGCTCAACATCAAGATATTTTAACATAGAGGAAAGATAAGAAGAGCCACAGAAGACCAGTGGTGGCTGCACAAGGAGCTTTTTAGCTTCTAAAAACTAAAAGGGATACATACAGGAAATGGAAGGAGGGGGATGTCACCAAGGAAGTATACATGAGAATCGCGTGAGTGTGTACTGACAAAATCAGGAAAGCCAAGGCAAAGAATGACTTACATCAGGTAAGGGACATTAGAGACAACAAGAAGGGGTTCTTCAAATACGTCAGACAAAAAAGAAAGATCAAGGATGGTATGGATCCAATGCTCAGTGGAGAAGGTGAGCTGGTAACAGAAGATGATAGGGAAGCAGACTTGCTCAATGCCTACTTTGCGTCACTCTTCTCACAAAAAATAACCTGACCAGGTGACTAGCAAAGTTGCCATAGACAATAAAGGGGAAGGTGTGACATTCTATACCTTGGGGGAGTGTACTGTAACCCCCATATTCCTCATTTTCATATAACTGTGATCTTACATATAAAGCATGCCTTGTAAGGTATCAGGGGAAAGGTTATGATCTGCTGAAAGTCATTTCTCTATCCATATATGTGTATCATTAATGCATATGAAGTTATGAGAATTGTGTTGTATGGTTGTCACTAAAACATGCTGTAAGTTGGGGGAATCAGCCAGATATTAACTCCCCAAAGGCAACAGCAAGGAAAGTAACCAGCGACTGGGTGGGGTGTCAAACAACCCATCAACAGCCATTGTCCAGCAAGGGAGCTACAATGCCATGACTCACCTGTGTGAGGCCAAGCCAAGGGAATTGCTCAACCTTGCTTGGAGAGACTCAGCAATCCCCTCCAGACATGCCTGGACTTGTGCTCCCCAAGCACATGGACTGAGAGTATAAAACAGACAGAGGGGACACATACTGGGCCCTTCTCCTGCCCCCATCTATGCTGCGAGCAACTAAGACACTGAGAAGAAGACAAGACTCCAACACAGGAGATTGGTCCAGGTTTAAGGAACAAACCTGTAGATTAAGGACTGCAATATCCAGTGGGGTGAGAAAAACTGCTAATCGAGTTGCTGCCCAGTCTAATAGGGTTGAGAGTTTAGACAGCATGCTTATATTTTATTTTATTTTGGTAACCACTCTGACTTGTTATGCTTTGACTTATAATCACTTAAAAGCTATCTTTATAGTTAATAAATCTGTTTGTTTATTCTAACTGAAGCAGTGCATTTGGTTTGAAGTGTGTCAGAGGCTCCCCTTGGGATAACAAACATGGTACATATCAATTTCTTTGTTAAATCGACAAACTCATATAAGCTTGTAGCGTCCAGCGGGCATAACTGGACACTGCAAGATGGAGGTTCCTAGGGTTGTGTGTGGGACCAGAGATATTGGCTAGTGTCACTCTCTTGCAAGTAGCTGGGAGCAACTTACATGCCAGAGGCTGTGCATGAACAGCCCAGGAGTGGGGGCTGTCACAGCAGAGCAGGGTAAGGCTGGCTCCCAGAGTTGAGGATTGGAGTAGCCTAGCAGATCACCTGGGTGTCTGGCTGGTGAGTCTTGCCCACATCCTCAGGGTTCAGCTGATCGCCATATTTGGGGTCAGGAAGGAATTTTCCTCCAGGGCAGATTGGCAGAGGCCCTGGGGGGGTTTCGCCTTCCTCTGCAGTGTGGGGCACGGGTCACTTCCTGGAGGATTCTCTGCACCTCAAAGTCTTTAAAACACGATTTGAGGACTTCAGTGGCTCAGACATAGGTTAGGGGTTTGTTACAGGAGTGGGTGGGTGAGATTCTGTGGCCTGCATTGTGCAGGAGGTCAGACTGGACGATCATAATGGTCCCTTCTGACCTTAAAGTCTATGATTCTATGATCACCTGTCCAGACAACACCAGAGGGGAACGTCACAGAATGATACAGATTAGGATAAGTAAAGGACACATCAAAGATCTTCTGACCAATTTGAACGAATTTGAGTCAGCGAGGCCAGATGCTATGCACCCGACGGTACTGAAGGATTTAGCTGACGAAATCTTGGAGTCACTGGCAATAATATTTGTTAACTCCTGGATAAGACGAGGGGTCCCAGAAGACTGGAGCATGGCTAATGTAGTGCCCATCTTTAAAAAGGGGGGAAAGGAGGAGCCAGAGAGAAACTACCAGTCAGCCTGACTTCAATACCTGGGAATGTATAAAATATTCAATTTGTGAATACCTGGAGGATGAAGGGCTAATCACTAGCAGCCAGCATAGGTGCTGGAACTAGGGATGCTGGGGTTGCTGCAGCACCCCCTGGTTTGAAGAAGTTTCCATTACATACAGGGTTTACAGTTTGGGTCAATGGCTCTCAGTAACCCCACTACACAAATTGTTCCAGCATTCCTGGCAGACAACATGGATATACCAAGCATAAATCATGCCAAACCATCTTGATTTCCTTCTTTGACAGAATAACTGGTTTGGTGGATACGGGGAATGTAATGAACATAATATGCCTGGATTTCAGCAAGGCTTTTGAATAGTGCCACATGATATTCTGATAAGTGTAACCCTTCTGCCCATCAGAGTTGGCAGCAACAAGGGCCGGGTTCAATATCTAGGGGATCCATTCCAATAACACAATGCAAACCGGCTCGAGCCCCCACCCAGTGACCTGGGACAAATATATACCACCCCCGCTGGGCGCCTCCAAGAGGCAATACTTCCCCTCTCGCAAGCACATAGTCTGAGTGTAGCAAAAAAGCCTTTTAATAACAGAGAGAAACAATGTGGCATTATGTTGGGGAAACACCACCAACAGGATTCATAACACAACCCATGAGCAAAAAAAAAACCACCCCAAGCAAATTGGGGCATGCCCCTTTCCCTCGGGTTCTTGAGTCCCAGCACCCAAACGTCTCTTGAGTCCAGCAATCCACAAATCACCCAAAGTCCAAAAAGTCCAGCCCCAGAGTTCAAAAGTTCATCTGCATAGTGTTACTCCCCAGTCTGGCTAAAATGTGCCTGTGTGTGGGGGAAAGGGGTAAGGGGCACCTTACGTGTCCTGAAGCTGACTGCCCCACAGGGCTCTGCTCCACCACGACCGGCTCCGCTCTGCACCGCTCGCCGTCTCACGAACAGCTCTGCTCAGCTCGCCGTCTCACGAACACACCGCTGTCTCACGAACGGCTCCACTCCACCACGACCGGCTCTGCTCTGCACCGCTCGCTGTCTCAAGAACAGCTCTGCTCAGCTCGCTGTCTCATGAATGGCTCCGCTCTGCACAGCTCGCCGTCTCACGAACAGCTCTGCTCAGCTCGCCGTCTCACAAACACACCGCTGTCTCACAGACGGCTCCGCTCCACCACGACCGGCTCCACTCCGCACAGCTCGCCGTCTCACAAACACACCGCTGCACTCTAGATCTTCTGGCTCCCCACTACTTGACACAGTGCTCAGTGATTTCAGCTCTTAGTGATTTCAGCTCATAGTAGTGGGGGCTTTAGTGCTGGTGCACCTTAAGGCCAAAGTGAATGCAGCACAGTACCTGTAGCAAGACTCTTAATAGACCCAAAATTAGCTCTGACATTCCACAGTGGAGAGAGACAGAGGTGCAATTGGTGCTTCAGGCCCTCACAAAGGGGCCCACACCACCAGGTACTAATACCTGTCTCAAGTCTCTCTCAATTCACACAGTTTTGGAACCCATGACCCTTGCCTAGCGAGTGCTACTTAGTTGATGGTGAGTCCCTCCATCATAGCAAAAGGCCAAGTACAGTTCCCATAATCAGGGTAATAACAATTTATTCTTCCTGCCCCAATAACAGAGACACTGGGGATCCCACAGCAGCCGAAGTGACCATTTGGGCAGCTATGGCCTCAGTCTAGGCGGGGTGGGTGTGCCTATGCAAATGAGATCAGCCCCTAAAGTTTTTTTTTCCACAACTTGCCACACCTCACCACCAGATGTCAGGGTGGAGCTCACCCTGACACTGCTTACATCAGTAAGCTGGAGAAATGTGGGCTTGGCAGAACTACCATTAAGTGAATACATAATTGGTTAAACAACTGCAAACAAAGATTGATTATTAATGGAATGATGTCAGATTGGAGGGAGGTTTCAAGTGGGGTTTCACAAGGTTGTGTTCTGGTCCAGTGTTGTGAAACATCTTTATTAATGACCTAGATGTAGGAATAAAGAGCATACTGATCAAATTTGCGGATGACACAAAGCTATGGGCGGGTGCCCACACTCTGGAGAATAGAACTAAAATTCAGAGGGATCTTGATAAATTGGAGAACTACCTCTAATGGACTGAGGAACCCAACCAGGCTTCTTGGGACAAGGACCCTGAACCAGCGAGGGAAAAAAGAAACACTCTGGGACTACCTGCTGTAGGACATGCAGAAGGACTTTGGCTACAAGGCAGACCAGTATCTAGAAATGCAGAGGGAAGTCTTGGGGCTGATTTTGTTCAACATCTTGTGACAAAGTTTCTCCTCTGCCTCGGTGGGTTCTGCACTTATTGGCAGATTGGCTTGCCTCAGAGATTCACGGCAGCCCTCAGTTTGGCCATTCTTGCTAGTGGTTCAAACCTGCCATCCACCCAGCTAACCTCATCACTGACCAGCATGGGGGAAACGGAGAACAATCCCCACAGTCTCTGTGTCCCATCTAGTCGGGGTCGGGGACAGGGCAGATCCCTTTCCAATTTAGACCTTCCCTTCCGGTGTTTCTCACAGACCAGGTCAACTCCTCCTGTGTCTGATCAGGAGTTGGGGGTATGGGTGGGGGGGAACCCGGGCCCACCCTCTACACTGGGTTCCAGTCCAGGGCCCTGTGGATAGCAGCTGTCAACAATGTTCCCTGTATCAGCTGCATGACAGCTACAACTCCCTGGGCTACTTCCCCATTGCCTTCCCCCCAGCACCTTCTTTATCCTCACTGCAGGATCTTCCTCCTGAAGCCTGATCACGCTTGAACTCTTCACTCCTCCAGCAGCACGCCTTCTCACTCCCTGCTCCTGGCGCGCCCCCCCTACTAACTTATGGGAGGTCCTTTTTAAACCAGGTGTCCTGATTAGCCTGCCTGCCATAACTGAATCTAGAAAGTTCTTAATTGGCTCCCGATGTCTTTATTAGCTTGCCTGTCTTAATTGGTTCTGGCAGGTTCCTGATTGCTCTAGGGCAGCCCCTGCTCTGGTCACTCAGGGAACAGAAAACTGTTCATCCAGTGGCCAATATATTTGTCTTCTACCAGACTCCTGTATCCCACTGGTCTGGGTCTGTCACAATCTTCATTAATGATCTGGATGATGGGATTAATTGCACCCTCAGCAAGTTCGCAGATGACACTAAGCTGTGGGGAGAAGTAGATATGCAGGAAGGTAGGGATAGGGTCCAGAGTGACCTAGACAAATTGGAGGATTGGGCCAAAAGAAATCTGATATGGTTCAACCAGGACAAGTGCAGAGTCCTACACTTAGGAAGGAAAAATCCCATGCACTGCTACAGTCTGGGGACTGACTGGCTAAGTGACAGTTCTGCAGAAAAGGACTTGGGGATTACAGTGGATGAGAAGCTGGATATGAGTCAGCAGTGTGCCCTCGTTGCCAAGAAGGCCAATGGCATATTGCGCTGTGTTAGTAGGAGCATTGCCAGTAGATCGAAGGAAGTGATTATTCCCTTCTATTTGGCACTGGTGAGGCCACACCTGGAGTATTGCATCCAGTTTTGGTCCCCCCACTAGAGAAGGGATGTGGCCAAATTGGGGAGAGTCCAGCGGAGGGCAACAAAAATGATTAGGGGGCTGGGGCACATGACTTATGAGGCAAGGCTGAGGGAACTGGAGTTGTTTAGTCTGCAGAAGAGAAGAATGAGGAGGGATTTGATAGCAACCTTCAGCTACCTGAAGGGGGGCTCCAAAGAGGATGGAGCTCGGCTGTTCTCAGTGGTAGCAGATGACAGAACAAGGAGTAATGGTCTCAAGTTGCAGTGGGGGAGGTCTAGATTGGATATTAGGAAACACTATTTCACTAGGTGGGTGGTGAAGCACTGGAATGGGTTACCTAGGAAGGTGGTGGAATCTCCATCCTTAGAGGTTTTTAAGGCCTGGCTTGACAAAGCCTTGGCTGGGATGATTTAGTTGGGGTTGGTCCTGCTTTGAGCAGGGGATTGGACTAGATGACCTCCTGAGGTCTCTTCCAACCCTAATATTCTGTGATTCTGGGGCAGGACAAGTAGAGGATAGTAGAGGAGTACGTTGAGCATGACAAGGTGTGATAAATAAAGTGTGTGGGGGGGTGGGGGGATAGCTCCCCTTTATGGACACCCAACCAGCCAGTAGCTATAAAATTCCTCTTAGTAGCTGTTCTCTAATTCCTCTACCTGTAAAGGGTTAAAAAGTCTCACTGCTATGCATAGGTAAAAGGAAGTTAGTGGGCACCTGGCCAAAAGAGCCAATGGGAAGGCTAGAACTTTTTAAAATTGAAACAAGACTCCCCTTTTGTCCGTCTGTTGTTGTTCTTCGGGGGAGAGGCAGACAGGGCAGAGCTTTGCTGTAAGAATCTTGGGCCAGATATGAAAAAAATCATCACTATTGTACCTAGAAACTACTCATTTAAAAATTCAGATATGTAAGTAGATCAGGAAATGTCTAGGAAGACGCGATTAGGTTTCTCTTTTTATTTCTTTATGGCTTGTGACTCCTCTCTGCTAACCCCAGGTGCTTTTGTTTTGCTTGTAACCTTTAAACTGGACCTCAAGAAACCTATTCTTGATGCTTAATCCTTGTAGTTTTTTTTTTCATTTAGCAAATGCCTGAATTCCCAGATGTATTTTGTTTCTTTTTCATTGATTAATAAAATTTACCTTTTTAAGAACAGAATTGGATTTTTTTTTAGAGGTTTGTGCATATGTTGTTTAAATTAGCTGGTGGGAACAGCTAATTTCTTTTTTTTTTTCTTTCTCAGCTCTTCTCTGGGGGGGCGGGGTGACAGGGCTTAAGGGTACCCCACAGGAAGCAATTCCCAAGTGAGCCTTCCTGGTCTCTCAAAGGGGTTCTGCCCTTGTGTGGTGTCAGCATCTACCAATCCAAGGTCAGAGAAAAGCTGTAACCTTGGGAGTTTAATACAAACCTGAAGTGGCAAGTATTATTTTTAGAGTCCTTGTTGGCCCCCACCTTCTGCACTTGAAGTGCCAGAGTGGGGAAGCAGCCTTGACACAGGGTGGCAAGGGAGGAGCACCAACAGCAGCAGAAGGAATGGTTTGAGTGGCTGCTCAGCCTGATGGCTAGCAGGCAGCAGAGCCCTGTCTCAGCCCTTGCCCAGGCTGCCCTAGTGCAACTATTGACAATGGACTCTCCTCCATGCTACCACAGCTGGTAGCCCATGCAGCCACGAGACAATTCTGGGTGGGGAATGAGGCAATCAACGCACTCCTGAAATGGAAGCGTGCATGGACAGATGTCTCTTCTTCACTCTATCCCTGTGCAACTGGGAGGAAGGAGAATCGGTGCAACTCCATTATCTATGACATTGCACTGATTAGCTCTATTGTTGGTTTTCTTTGTGCTTTGCATTTTTCTCTACGTAGTGGCAGCTGGGCTGTCTGTGTTTGTTTTTAAACAAGTATTTGGTTGCACAATCCATCGGTGTGCACGCTTTGGAAACAATAAAGAGGGAGGAAGTTTAAACCAAAGCTTTTAATAAAGTTGCAAATTAACAGTAGATACATTCGTATGTATAGTACAGGCAAATCATATTACTCCACAGCATCATGTTTCCCTGCGCAAAGGAAGGATATGGGCACAAAGGGCATCTCTGACTTCCCTTGCTCTCCTGGACCCAGACCTAGTGATCAGAGGTATGTTTTTACCTGTACCAGGCCTGTAAAGCAGCACTGTCTTTGGCCCACTACTGGCGAGCATTCTGCCTTTTTTGCATCCTCACATCTGTTGTGCAGTGCACAGCATGCCCCACTAACCTGAGTAGCATACTGTCATCCAAATGGGTTAGTAGGCAGCACCATCTTGCTCTCAGCCAAATGCACACTTCACTGCCATCCTGCAAATGCTCAGGTCCTGCATAAACCTCTGTCTGCCAGGTGTTCTCATGTCAGAGTAGGGCTTTAGGAACCAGGCCAGTGGAGGATAGGCTGCGTCCGCTGAAATAACAGTGGGCACAGATAACACAATTGCTATCTGTGTTACTGGGAGGAAATAAAGTCCCTTCTTGTCCAAACAGGTAAGTGCCAGACCTCCAGAGCACCTGGGTATCCTACACCCCATCAGTGCTTCCCACATTGGTGTTCACAAACGTCCTTCTGTGGTCAATGAAAGCTCATTTCATGAGACAGTAGTATCCCTTCCAGTTGGTATACTGATGTGCTCTTTGTGAGGGGCAGAGAACAGACACATTAGTGCCATCAGTGGCCCCAGCACTGTTCAGGAACCCCATTTGCTCAAAGCCAGCTGCTATTTCAGAGACATTAGCAATCTTCACCACGTGTGGGTACATAGGCGCCGACTTCATGGGTGCTCCGGGGCTGGAGTACCCACAGGGAAAAATTAGGTGGGTGCAGGCCAAGCTCCCCTCCCCACCCCACCCCACCTCATCTCATCTCACCTCCTCCCCTGAGTGCGCCATGTCCCCACTCCTCTGCCTACCTCCCAGCGCTTGCCACTGCCAAACAGCTGTAGCAAGCTCTGGGAGGGAGGGGGGAGGAGCGGGAACATGGCATGCTCAGGGGAAGAGGCGGGGCGGGGGCGGGGATTTGGGAAAGGAGTAGGAATAGGGGCAGGGAGGGGGCGGAGTTGGGGCGGGGACTTTGGGGAAGGGGTTGGAATGGGGGCAGGAGGGGGTGGGGCCGGGGGCAGAGGGGGGTCGAGCACCCACTGGCACCAGTAGAAGTCGGCGCCTATGTGTGGGTAAACTACTGGCAGAAATTGCCTCACAAACCTCCAACACCACAGCACCAGCAGTTGACTTGCCAACACAAAACTGCCTAGCCACCAACCTGTAGCAGTCTGAGGTGGCCAGCTTCTAGATGGCAATAGCAACCCACTTATGTACTAGTATGTCCCTCTTCATCTGCATGTCCTGGCACTGAGGGGCGAGGGCAAGCTCCCTGACAGTGTCCTTCCTCATGTGGAAGTTCTGGAGCCACTCCTGGTCATCCCAGGTCTGCATGTCAATGTGATACCACCATGCCATGTGTAACCGTGCCTCAGGGGATCACAACTGAGTATGCCAAATTCAGGACAAACTGCTGAAAAATAGGGCAGATACACTCCAAGACTGGTGGCTAATCCCCCATAGGATACACCAAAACAGCAACAAAAGAGAATGCTACTCACCTTGCAGTAATTGAGGTTCTTTGAGATGTGTGTCCCTGTGGGTGCTCCACTCCAGGTGACAGTGTGTCCTGGCGCCGTTGATCGGAGATCTTTGGTAGCAGTGCTTGGTCGGGACGCACATGCCCAGCTGCTGTCTCAAGGCATTGTTAAGAGTCTGCCTGAGTGTGCTCGTCCTGCACCCCCCTCAGTTCCTTCTCTACTGTAGAGTTGTCTGATTAGTACTCCAAAGTAGAGGGGAGGAGGGCGGGGAGTGGAGCACCCACAGGGACACACATCTCGAAGAACCTCAGTTACTGCAAGGTGAGTAACCTTCTCTTCTTCTTCAAGTGCTGCCCCTGTGGGTGCTCCACTCAAGGTGAATGTGAAGCAGTACCCACTATTGTTGGTGGGATTTTGGAGTTGCGGCAGTAATAACGGTAGACAATACTGTGTGGCCTACTATGGCGTCTGCCATGGTATCCTGAATGATAGCATAATGTCTGGCAAATGTGTAGTCAGATGTCCATGCGGCTGCCTTGCATATGTCGATAATAGGTGCGTTGTGGAGGAAGGCAATGGATGTTAACATCGTGAGGGTAGAATGAGTCCTGATACCCTCGGGTGGTAGTAGTATAAGGGCCCTACCATCAATCAAACCCTAACCCCACCCCTTGACCTCTTGACCCCGCCCCTTGACCCCTTAGCCCCGCCCCAGCTCAAGGGGGCCCTGCCATCAATCAAACCCTAACCCCGCCCCTTGACCCCTTGACCCCACCCCTTCACCCGCCCCCTTGACCGGAAGTCCCACCCCCATCTGGGGTCAAGGCTGACACATGACCGGAAGCAAGGTGTGTCATGTGACCCCCCCATAACCCCACCCCTTAGCCCCACCCCTTGACCCCTGCCCCCCTTCACCGGAAGTCCCGTCCCATGGGGGTATTACTTCCGGGGTCAAGGCTGCCACATGACCGGAAGCAAGGTGTGTCATGTGACCCCTCTAACAACTCCTCCCACTCCCTTTACCAATCAGGATGGGTTTCGCCCCTGTAGGACCACCCAGAGAGGAGATTTAACCAATCAGGATGTGTTCCAGGGCAGGGGTGACCCATCTGGAAGTGGGTCTTGTGACCCCTCTAACAACTCCGCCCCCAACCCTCTACCAATCAAGAGGGGTTTCGCCCCTGTAGGACCTCCCCAAGAGGAGATTTGACCAATCAGGATGAGTTCCGGGGCAGGGGTGACCCTTCCGGAAATGATTCGTGTGACCCCTCTAACAACTCCTCCCACCAACCTCTACCAATCAGGCCACCCCGAGAGCAGATTTGACCAAAATAGGGCAGGTTCTGGGATGGGGTGAACCGCCCAGAAGAGGGGCGTGTGACCCCTTTGCCAATCAGAGTGCAGCACCATCACCCCATAAGGCCCAGCGTCGGACAGAAGAGGCTGTCTTTTACCAAGAGCGTGTGTTTTAGAAATCGTGGAAACATGGACTCCTTCACCACCCCTGTGAGAACTTCAGACTTTGTTTTAGCACCGAGGGCCTTCGACAAACCGCGGAGAAAGTGCTACATCAGCGACAGTTCCGAGGAGGAGGAGGGGGCGATTGAGGGGAGCCCTTTGGCCCAGCCATTGATGATTACCCCAGACCCTGAAACCCAGACGCTTGTGGGGCCCCGCGATGAGCGTGATGGCCTCTTGTTGTCTACCCCCCTGGAGGAGGAAGGTGATCGCAGCTCGGGGAAGTCACTAGTGGACAAGATGAACAGAAGAGACAAAGCTCAGGTAAATGAATGATTAAGAAGTGATGGTCGAGGTTGGGGGTGTAATGGGGCTAGGAACCAGGGATTGTGTAAATCAAAAACCAAGCAGTGGGGTGCTTATGCTGTTTCTTTTCTAAAAAAAAAAAATCTCTCGACAGTTTGATGATGCCTTTCTAGAGGACCCGGAGACCCTGGACAGTGTTGCACCAAGCAGCGAAGATGAACCAGGCCCATCTTGTTTTTGCTCAATGCCGATACAAAATGTTGAAGAGGACTCTGAGGATGATGGCTATGAGGAGTTTAGGAGGAGGCTTGACATGGAACTGACTGAGCCAGTGCCACATCGTGAGCATAAAAAAGTCATGTGGACTATTGTACGCGTTGCTGTTTATTCTGTTCTTAATCACTGTCTTAGGGAAAAGCTTTTTGAAGATTGTGAGGGCTGTGTCATAGATGCACCAGGCCAGCGGCACCATGACTGTGTGACTTGGACTTCAGTGGATATAAACTGCAAGCTCCGGGGCCTGTGTGCTGAGCTGTGTTTGGAAAGCTTATTAAACACTGTTATTGCCATAGGTTATGCTATGCAATGTCTGTGCCTAACCCAAGAACATTTAGCACAAGGGGTGACCTTGATAAATGCTGTGCAATTCAGTGGAGACCCTGACCATGTTTTAAAGAAAATGACCAAACCGGAAGATGCCTGCTTAGAGCGTTATATTGACCATCTGGTCCGCACAAAAAGTTACAGAACCCTGCTTAAGAAAAAGGCTATTTGTAAGAAATCTAAAAGGATTAAGTTAGAAAATGGTGAGGGGCCAAACATGCGATATAAAACTTGGTAGCTGTAAATTTAAAAAAAAAATCTATTGAAAAGGGCTTTGTGACTATCTGTAACAAGAAGAAAGCCAAGGAAAGTGTGGGCCCCTTACTGAATGAGGGAGGCAACCTAGTGACAGAGGATGTGGAAAAAGCCAATGTGCTCAATGCGTTTTTTTGCCTCTGTCTTCACTAACAAGGACAGCTCCCAGACTGCTGCGCTGGGCATCACAACATGGGGAGTAGATGGCCAGCCCTCTGTGGGGAAAGAGGTGGTTAGGGACTATTTAGAAAAGCTGGACGTGCACAAGTCCATGGGGCCGGACGAGTTGCATCTGAGAGTGCTAAAGGAATTGGCAGATGTGATTGCAGAGCCATTGGCCATTATCTTTGAAAACTCGTGGCAAACAGGGGAAGTCCCAGATGACTGGAAAAAGGCTAATGTAGTGCCAATCTTTAAAAAAGGGAAGAAGGAGGATCCTGGGAACTACAGGCCAGTCAGCCTCACCTCAGTCCCCGGAAAAATCATGGAGCAGGTCCTAAAGGAATCAATCCTGAAGCACTTACACGAGAGGAAAGTGATCAGGAACAGTCAGCATGGATTCACCAAGGGTAGGTCATGCCTGACTAATCTAATCGCCTTCTATGACGAGATTACTGGTTCTGTGGATGAAGGGAAAGCAGTGGATGTATTGTTTCTTGACTTTAGCAAAGCTTTTGACACGGTCTCCCACAGTATTCTTGTCAGTAAGTTAAAGAAGTATGGGCTGGATGAATGCACTATAAGGTGGCTAGGAAGTTGGCTAGATTGTCAGGCTCAACGGGTAGTGATCAATGGCTCCATGTCTAGTTGGCAGCCGGTATCAAGTGGAGTGCCCCAAGGGTCAGTCCTGGGGCCGGTTTTGTTCAATATCTTCATAAATGATCTGGAGGATGGTGTGGATTGCACTCTCAGCAAATTTGCGGATGATACTAAACTAGGAGGAGTGGTAGATACGCTGGAGGGCAGGGATAGGATACAGAGGGACCTAGACAAATTGGAGGATTCGGCCAAAAGAAATCTGATGAGGTTCAATAAGGATAAGTGCAGGGTCCTGCACTTAGGACGGAAGAACCCAATGCACAGCTACAGACTAGGGACCGAATGGCTAGGCAGCAGTTCTGCGGAAAAGGACCTAGGGGTGACAGTGGACGAGAAGCTGGATATGAGTCAGCAGTGTGCCCTTGTTGCCAAGAAGGCCAATGGCATTTTGGGATGTATAAGTAGGGGCATAGCAAGCAGATCAAGGGACGTGATCGTTCCCCTCTATTCGACATTGGTGAGGCCTCATCTGGAGTACTGTGTCCAGTTTTGGGCCCCACACTACAAGAAGGATGTAGATAAATTGGAGAGAGTCCAGCAAAGGGCAACAAAAATGATTAGGGGTCTGGAACACATGACTTATGAGGAGAGGCTGAGGGAACTGGGATTGTTTAGTCTGCAGAAGAGAAGAATGAGGGGGGATTTGATAGCTGCTTTCAACTACCTGAGAGGTGGTTCCAGAGAGGATGGTTCTAGACTATTCTCAGTGGTAGAAGAGGACAGGACAAGGAGTAATGGTCTCAAGTTGCAGTGGGGGAGGTTTAGGTTGGATATTAGGAAAAACTTTTTCACTAGGAGGGTGGTGAAACACTGGACTGCGTTACCTAGGGAGGTGGTAGAATCTCCTTCCTTAGAAGTTTTTAAGGTCAGGCTTGACAAAGCCCTGGCTGGGATGATTTGATTGGGGATTGGTCCTGCTTTGAGCAGGGGGTTGGACTAGATGACCTCCTGAGGTCCCTTCCAACCCTGATATTCTATGATTCTATGATTCTATGTATTTCTGTTAAAAGGTCTCTGGCCCTTAAGGGAGCTTAAAGTTTTTTTTTTCTTTCTTTTTTTAATGAAGTATCTTGGTTTGTTTTCAAGGAGCTGTATGTCTTTTAAATAAAAAAAAATTGTTTGTGAGGACCTAGCTCTTGTGTCTTTTGTGTAAGAGAGACCCATTTACAGCAAAAAAAAAAAAAAAAAAAAAAAACTGAAATGTATGTTGTAGGAGGGGGAAAAATATCCTAAAAATGTGTTTACAATAAAACAAACAGGGATGGTTCAGACATGTGGTTGAGTACAATAGAGCTGACTTATTCTGTTGAACTGAATGGGTTTAACCACCCCCCTCACTGAATAGCCAGGGTGACTGTGATTACTCACCCTTGTTGCCATAGGGTTAATTTTGATGGGGGTGCACCCATAGTAAGGGAGGTGGGTGGGTGAGGATGGTGACTTCTGATTAATATGAAATGAAATAAAACCTCAGGAGTTTGCAGATGCTATTGGACAGTTTAAATATAACCCCTGGAATTGCTGGAACACTATAGGCCAGTTTAAATATGGCCCAGGAGTTGGTTGAAGGCCACGGGGCACTTTTTCTAGAAAGCACCCCCGCCCCACCAAACTTTAAGCATGAAAGAAACATGTTTTTAAAAACAAAAACAAAAACAAGCCCCAAGACATTCATTGATATCTGCAAAGGGCCCCTCACTTGAAATGGTTACTGTAAGAAGGCCCTACAGGGGGGAAAAAAAACAAAAAGTATTTGAACTTAAAAAAGAAAAAAAAGAAAAGCAGCCCAATTGTGCAGAAAACTTATTCCCCACCCCCGATCACAAAAGGGAATGCTAGGGAGGGGTGATCCAATCAACCTGCTAACTATTTTGAAACAAAAGAGTTAGGATGGTGTAAAAAAAAAAAAAACCTCAGGTAGCTTGGAGACTGTCTCTTTCAACAGAAACTCTCTTGAATTGCTTCTGGACTGCAAGTGGAGGTATGTTCCCTGTTTTTTTTAACTCTGAATATATATATATATATATATATTATATAATGCCATTCTTTGGCCATGCTGTCTTAGTAAATAATGGTGCATATCTGTATTGCAGTGTGATCTGTTTAGCATGGAGCCAGTAACTTTAAGTTGCAGTTCATCACCAGGCCAAGGTAAAAACCATTTTTAACTGTAGTTGTGCTTAATAACTTCAGGTATTACATAGGTTGAATAGGGATTTGGGAGCTAATACTAACTAACATTTTGGCTTGTTTTTTACCCCAAAGACCCCAAGCACACATGGCTGGGGCGGGGCGGGGAACAGAACAACCAGGGATCTTTTTAAAAGCATGTGGGTTTATTGAAAAGTATTTTGTTGCAAACAGTGTTTTAAACTCTGTGTGTGTGTGTGTGTGTGTGTGTGTAAAACATAGGTGGTTTTTAAAAAGTATATGTCTACAAATTGATGCTGATGGTGTGTTTCCAATTAACAGGGTTTTTACTTTGCAAAATGAGATGTATTTTAAAAAAAAATATTTGTGGGGGTTGTTTTCAAAGTGGTAGAAATAAACTCAAAACCTGTGTTTGTTGTACAGCCTGAAATGGATTATTTTGTTTTAAAGCTATGACTTTTTTAAATAGAAAAAACACCCTAATGGATATTTTTTATTTTATTTTAAAGTTTACTAGACAGTTTCATGTGTTTTATTAGAATGTTGTTTGCTTTACAGCACGGTCAAAACATGAGCGGGTAAAAATGCTCAAAAGGAAAAGGAAAGAGACAACTGAAAAGAAAAATTCACAAGTATCAGTGACAGATGGATGGATGAAGCCAGATAAATATATTTTGCTTATTAGTCTGGTTAATTTATGAGGTTTTGTATTTTAAGTACATACATAGGTGTGGGTGAGAAAGCTGGCAAAGTTACGTTTTTGTAAAATGCTTTTTTTCCCCCCTGCCCCAATCAGGCATATGCAGCCCTTCTGACAAGGCTGTCTGTAGTGGGAGCTACAAGGACCCCTCCCCGAGAACCACCAAAGAACCAGGAATCTGCTTTGAGACCTTTAACAACGCAAAACAGCACAAGAGTGCAGATGAAGCATCAGCCCAGTCCAAACCTCATTTACATCAAACCCAAGGACAAAACAAAATACTCTGGTAAAAAACATCCATGCAAACACAACTCCAGTTCCTCAGCGGCCACCGCCACGCCACATTCACAAATCCAGAGCAGGCGCTCTAGGGGTTGTGAATAAAAAAACAAGGATTGAAAACACCTGCGATGCCAAGGTATTGCAACCATGCAAACACAACTCCAATTCCTCAGCGGCCACCACCGCACCAAGCCCTGAGAAAACTGTGAGCGAAAACGTCCACATTCACAAACCCGGAGCAGGCGCTCTAGGGGTTGTGAATAAAAAACTAAGGACTGACAAGCCATTCTCCCAAAACCATAAGCTTGTTACAGATCCCCCATATTCTAGTATTTGGGAAGAGTTTGATGCTTCATTCAGAAAACTGATGGACGCTGTATCCTCGGGGGGTCTAAAACTACGGCATTCTAAAAAGATTTGGAAAAAATACGACGCTTTGTTCAGAAAACTGATGGACGCTGAATCTTCAGGGGGCCTAAAAGAAAGGGGGGCTGGAAAGGGTGGCTCTGATCAGGCATGACTAGGTGTGGAAAGGGGTACCCTCAAGGGTGCACATCAGCTCATGTGTAAACAAAAGGGCGTACGGCGCTTGGGGGATAAACAGATGGCTGCCAAAAAATTCCAGGCCAGGGTCACTGTAAAAATTTTAAAAAGGGCTAAAGAGGTAATGAGGGAAAAAAAACAAAAAGAGATGCCCCCTACCAGAGGCTCTCAAACTGGCATGTCTGAAAATGGGGAGGTGAAATCAGACTCTGGTTTAGAAAATTCCCCAGAGGGCTCTCTAGACGGGGTCCTATCTACTCCCAATGACCCTCACGGAGGCGTCTCAGAGTCTGACTCTCAATTAGTATCTGATGTAGAAGATGCCATTGATGGTTCCGTAGAGGAACTCCCAAGTAACCCTGAAAATGCGGAGGTGTATATGGAGAGAGTGAGAAGTTGGCAACGTGAATTACCTAGATTTGGGGGGTCGGTGTATTGTGAGGAGTTTTGTTTTGTCCATCTTGAGCAAATAAATTCAGCTCAACAGGCTGTTGAAGCCATACACAGAGGGATACAGCTAGTTCTTGATGACGTTAATGGTAGGGTAGGCCCTGATGATTACGTACAGTTACGTTTAGAGAGCCGTCGTTTAACTAACCCTTTGTTTTCGGTCAGAAGAACTAGGGATTTCTTAAATCAGACCTCAAAGCTGCTTCAGAGCAATAGAGAATTGCATCTCGATGGTACGTTGCGCCTCGTTGTGACAGTTGTAAAAAATAGGGGTCGGGGCACTCGAAGAGTTTTAAATTCTATCCTTAGTAGTCAGATTATCCATAAAAAGAGACAATGTTTAGTAGACCTGACTTACACCGGTACCAATCTATGTTTTGCGGGAGGGCTCTTGGCCGTCATGGCCGGTCATAAACCTACGGATGCGGAATTGTTAGCAGAGGCGAGAAAGTTGCACGAGAAACTGGGATGGTCAGATCAAAAAAAGGTTATGCTCAGTGACGTAGCAAAGTTTGAACAGCATTTAGGAGTTAACATACAGGTGGTGTTGTATGCGGTGAAAGGTGGCTGGGTTTTTTTTAAAACGGGGGGCCCCGTGTACCCTAAGACTTATTTTATCCTGTTGCACGATGAACATTACTATGGGGTTCTGGATGTGAAAAAGTGTTCGGAGCAAAAAATTACTGTGAGTTTTGCCACACGGTGTATAGTCACGACCATTCTTGCAAGTATCTTTGCCGCCTCTGCTTGAGCACAACATGCTCTGACAACGTGGGTGTGCAGCGGAGGTGTCCTAGCTGTAAACTGTATTGTCGGTCCAAAGAGTGTTTAGACAGACATGTCAACTGTGCGTCAAAAAACCAAGTTGAATGCCTGTCTAAAACTTTGTGCGATAAGTGTCAGGCGTATGTGGACAAGTGGCACAGGTGTAAAGGGAGGCGCTGTAAGCAGTGTCAGGGTTTGATCATTGGAGATGTAGACGTTCACCTCTGTTTTATGGGCAGCCTTAGAAAGCCCGAATCATCAGAAAAGTATATTTTTTATGATTTTGAATGCATGCAGGAGACTGGGTTGCACACTCCCAATTACATTTTTGCGATGTCCCTAAAGCCGGAAAAATCCTGGGAATTTAAGGGTGACGAATGTCTTTCTATGCTTGTTAAGACCTTTATTGGCAAAGAGTTCCAGGACTACACGTTCCTAGCGTACAATTCCAAAGGTTATGATGCGTATTTCTGCCTTAGACAGTTACTGAAGGAAAAGATGTGCATAGAATTGATCGCTCAGGGTAGTAAATTAATTTGCGTGGAAGTTAAGGCCCTTGGCATTCGTTTTATAGACTCTTTAAACTTCTTTCCCATGAAGCTTAGGAAGCTCCCGCAGGCGATGGGGTTTGAAGGTTGCAAAGGGTATTTTCCACATTTTTTTAACACTTTAGAAAATCAAAATTATGTGGGGCCTATGTCTGGTGTGGAGCACTACGGTGTAGAAAGCATGATGCCCGGTGAAAAAGCAGAGTTTCTCGACTGGTATCAAGACCACAGCTCTGAGACTTTTGACCTGCAGAAAGAGCTTGCGTATTGCTGCCAGCAGGATGTAAAAATTTTGAGACAGGCTTGTATCCTATACAGAAAAGAAATTATGAATATGACAGAGAAGGTCGATCTAGTAGAGAGAGAACCCGGTAAATTCACCAAGATAAAACTGTGTATAGATCCGTTCCGGTACATAACGCTGGCATCCGTCTGCATGGCTATGTACAGGTTTATGTTTCTGGAGCCTAATACGGTAGCTCTTCTCCCTCCAGACAACTATCACAGACAGAAAAAGAGATATTCGACACCATCTATCCAGTGGCTGTTGTATATCTCTCAAAAAGAAAATATACAAATACGGCACGCTTTACAGGGTGGGGAACTACAGGTAGGCCCCTACTTTTTAGACGGCTATGCCAATATTGATGGGGTACACACAGCCTTTGAGTTTAATGGGTGTTTTTTTCACGGCTGTGTCGCCTGTCATTGTGAAAAAGCACAAAACCCTATGATGGGTACAACTTTTGGATTTCTTTATTACAAGACGCAGCTCAAGACCGACTATCTAAAACGGCTTGGTTTTGTAGTGAGGACTCTTTGGGAGCACGAGTGGGTGGTGATGAAAGAAACAGACAGGGAGCTTGAGAGCTTTTTAAACCGAGCCCAGTTACCCCAGCCTCTCATGCCTAGGGATGCTCTTTTGGGGGGAGGATGAACGCCATCCGTCTATATTATAAACCTAAGCCCGGCGAAGAAATCCACTATTATGATTTTACCAGCTTGTACCCTTTTGTAAACAAAACCAAAGACTACCCTATTGGGCACCCCGATATAGTTTATGACAAATTTGGACCCCTTGCAAATTATTTTGGAATTGCAAAAGTTAAAGTGTACCCCCCCCCACGAGGCCTCTTTTTCCCATTGTTACCTGTCAGAGTGGGCGGCAAGCTTATGTTCCCGCTATGCCAAACCTACGTGGAAACCGAGCAGCGGGAGACGTGCACGCACACTGACGAGGAGCGGGCCATCCTGGGGACTTGGTACACCGTGGAATTGAACGCAGCCATAGCGAAGGGGTACGTGGTGGCTAAAATCTATGAAATCTGGCATTTTAATGAAAAATCTGATGAACTCTTTTCGGAGTACATAAAATTACACCTCCGCCAGAAACAAGAGGCTTCAGGGTATCCCAGCTGGTGCACAGACGAAGACAAACAAAATAAGTATGTTAACGATTTCTACCAGAAAGAAGGTGTGCTTTTACGCCGACACGAGATCAGGCTAAACCCCGCTAAACGCCAAATTGCTAAACTGTTTTTAAATTCTCTGTGGGGTAAATTCGGCCAAAGAACCAACCTACCCAATACCAGCGTCGTGAGAGACCCCGACGAACTCTTTCAGTACCTATTTTCCCCCAACTACGAGGTTTCATCCTGTGAGTTTATCAACAATGAAACAGCGTGAGTATCTTGGAAGCACGCAAAAGACCGTTATTCTGTCTCTGGCAATACCAATGTTTTCATAGCCTGTTTCACCACCGCTTATGCCCGCTTAGAACTATACAGCCTCCTAGATGGATTGCAAAAGCGGTGCCTGTACCACGACACTGACTCGGTGATATCTGTGAAAAGAGAGGGGGCCTGGAATCCCCCTCTGGGGGATTATTTAGGGGACCTCGCGAGTGAGATCCCACCAGATCAACACATCACCGAGTTTGTGTCGGCAGGTCCAAAAAGATACGGGCATAAACTGTCGGGAGGAAAGGCCTGTATGAAAGGTCAAAGGTATTACCCTGAATGTAGCAAACTGTGAAAAGATCAACTTTGACAGTTTGAAAGATCTAGTCCTGGACTATTGCACGGGTCTGTGAGAAAACCCCTCAAAAAAGATAGAGGTGCAGCAACCCTCTATTGTAAGAAACAAAAATCAGTGGCAAATAGAGACAAAAACCCTTAAAAAAACAGAGAAAGTCATTTACAACAAGAGGGTCCTAGGAGAAGGGTTTAAAACCCTGCCCTATGGCTTTTGAAAAATGGATATGAGGTGGAAACACCCCTTTTCTGCAATTCTCGCAGGGCCTAGCAACTGCAGGAAAAGTTACTTTATAAAAAATGTATTGGATAATGCCAAACAAACATTGTCTGTTATGCCTGAGAATACTGTGTGGTGTTACAGTTGTTGGCAACCTCTGTATAAAGAACTGCTCTGTAAATACCCCTTTATCAATTTTGTGGAGGGTCTGCCTGATGCTTTTGACGATGACCGTTTGTTTCCTACCAATAAAGTGAACATGATTATCATAGACGATCTGATGAACTCCGCTTGTGAAAGCGATGAAATCGAGAAAGCCTTTACCAAGTACGTGCACCACAGGAACCTGAGCATTATGTATATAGTTCAGAACGTATTTTGCCAGGGAAAAAAGAGTCGCACTATTAACTTAAACACAAAGTACATGGTTCTGTTCAAAAACCCCAGGGACAGATTACAAATTGCTACACTCGCTCGGCAAATGTACCCCGGCAAAGCTCAGTTCTTTCTAGAAGCTTTTGAGGATGCTACCAAAAGGCCTTATGGCTACCTGGTGGTGGATTTAAATGCTTCCACACCAGAAGCTTATAGGCTAAGAACTGGTCTTTTCCCTCCAGACTGGCCGGCAGTTTATGCTTTAAAAAGAACAACAGCCCGGTATAAAAAGAGATGAATTATTGGCAGGCCCCTTTTTAACAGCCGGGGTTGCTAACTGAAAACATGTCTAGCTGCGTGAAAAGAAACCTGGGCCTTTTAAAATTACTTAGCAAATCGTCCCCGCAGCAAAGGAGGGCTATAACTGTGCTCGGCCTCTGACGATCTAGTAGCAGCCATCTCAGAAATAGCGCTCAACACCTTAAAAGGAAACGTACCTTTAACACAGAAGCAAGTGCGTGTGCTGAAAAAGAAACACACGCTTATAAAAACTTTGTGTAATAAAAGGGTTTCACTTAAAAGAAAGAAGCGTCTGGTGAAGCAGTCTGGGGGGTTTATCGGACCCCTGTTAAGTTTTGCTATCCCTCTGATAACAGGGCTTTTAACTAATCGATAATGGAGTATGCAGAAAAAATTTACCTGGTGCCCAGCCGGCAGTTGGAGCAATTAAGCGCTCCCTCTCCGGCAGAGGAAAATATCAGAACGACCGCAACACGCTTACTGGATGCTGAAATGAAATTTGTTCTTCAAAGAACTGACTTAGGTGAATATGAAAAGGCTAAACTTTACAGCACCGTGCTTCAAAGGTACCTAACGTACATGAAGCAGAGCGATGTGGACAAAGGAAAAATAAGTCTGTTTCTACCAGAACAGGAACAGAGTGTGACTGCCAAACCCTCCGAAACACCAAAGACCTCAGACTCTGTTGCTCAGGAGGTGTTGGATAACGTGAATAAGCGTTATAAGAAAAATGCATCAGTATTGCTAAATAAGCTGGGCCAAGATAAAAACATTTCTTCATGGACCGATAAAGGGTCTTTTGTGTACAAAGGCTCTGTGGTTAATGGTTCTAACATGCTCGACTTAGTCAGGGCCGTCACCCAGACGTGCTCTGTTCCTAGCAGACATGTACCTAAAGGATGGGATGTGTTTATGAATGCCATGGCGGAATCATAGAATATCAGGGTTGGAAGGGACCCCAGAAGGTCATCTAGTCCAACCCCCTGCTCGAAGCAGGACCAATTCCCAGTTAAATCATCCCAGCCAGGGCTTTGTCAAGCCTGACCTTAAAAACCTCTAAGGAAGGAGATTCTACCACCTCCCTAGGTAACGCATTCCAGTGTTTCACCACCCTCTTAGTGAAAAAGTTTTTCCTAATATCCAATCTAAACCTCCCCCATTGCAACTTGAGACCATTACTCCTCGTTCTGTCATCTGCTACCATTGAGAACAGTCTAGAGCCATCCTCTTTGGAACCCCCTTTCAGGTAGTTGAAAGCAGCTATCAAATCCCCCCTCATTCTTCTCTTCTGCAGACTAAACAATCCCAGCTCCCTCAGCCTCTCCTCATAAGTCATGTGCTCTAGACCCCTAATCATTTTTGTTGCCCTTCGCTGGACTCTCTCCAATTTATCCACATCCTTCTTGTAGTGTGGGGCCCAAAACTGGACACAGTACTCCAGATGAGGCCTCACCAGTGTCGAATAGAGGGGAACGATCACATCCCTCGATCTGCTGGCTATGCCCCTACTTATACATCCCAAAATGCCATTGGCCTTCTTGGCAACAAGGGCACACTGTTGACTCATATCCAGCTTCTCGTCCACTGTCACCCCTAGGTCCTTTTCCGCAGAACTGCTGCCTAGCCATTCGGTCCCTAGTCTGTAGCGGTGCATTGGATTCTTCCATCCTAAGTGCAGGACCCTGCACTTATCCTTATTGAACCTCATCAGATTTCTTTTGGCCCAATCCTCCAATTTGTCTAGGTCCTTCTGTATCCTATCCCTCCCCTCCAGCGTATCTACCACTCCTCCCAGTTTAGTATCATCTGCAAATTTGCTGAGAGTGCAATCCACACCATCCTCCAGATCATTTATGAAGATATTGAACAAAACCGGCCCCAGGACCGACCCCTGGGGCACTCCACTTGACACCGGCTGCCAACTAGACATGGAGCCATTGATCACTACCCGTTGAGCCCGACAATCTAGCCAGCTTTCTACCCACCTTATAGTGCATTCATCCAGCCCATACTTCTTTAACTTGCTGACAAGAATACTGTGGGAGACCGTGTCAAAAGCTTTGCTAAAGTCAAGAAACAATACATCCACTGCTTTCCCTTCATCCACAGAACCAGTAATCTCATCATAAAAGGCGATTAGATTAGTCAGGCATGACCTTCCCTTGGTGAATCCATGCTGACTGTTCCTGATCACTTTCCTCTCATGTAAGTGCTTCAGGATTGATTCTTTGAGGACCTGCTCCATGATTTTTCCAGGGACTGAGGTGAGGCTGACCGGCCTGTAGTTCCCAGGATCCTCCTTCTTCCCTTTTTTAAAGATTGGCACTACATTAGCCTTTTTCCAGTCATCCGGGACTTCCCCCGTTCGCCACGAGTTTTCAAAGATAATGGCCAAGGGCTCTGCAATCACAGCCGCCAATTCCTTCAGCACTCTCGGATGTAACTCGTCCGGCCCCATGGACTTGTGCACGTCCAGCTTTTCTAAATAGTCCCTAACCACCTCTATCTCCACAGAGGGCTGGCCATCTCTTCCCCATTCTGTGATGCCCAGCGCAGCAGTCTGGGAGCTGACCTTGTTAGTGAAAACAGAGGCAAAAAAAGCATTGAGTACATTAGCTTTTTCCACATCCTCTGTCACTAGGTTGCCTCCCTCATTCAGTAAGGGGCCCACACTTTCCTTGGCTTTCTTCTTGTTGCCAACATACCTGAAGAAACCCTTCTTGTTACTCTTGACATCTCTTGCTAGCTGCAGCTCCAGGTGCGATTTGGCCCTCCTTATATCTTTCCTACATGCCCGAGCAATATTTTTATACTCTTCCCTGGTCATATGTCCAACCTTCCACTTCTTGTAAGCTTCTTTTGTATGTTTAAGATCCGCTAGGATTTCACCATTAAGCCAAGCTGGTCGCTTGCCATGTTTACTATTCTTTCGACTCATCGGGATGGTTTGTCCCTGTACTGAACTGAACTGAACATACCATCTTCTGTCATGGGCAACGCAACCAACAGAGATCTTTTGGAACGCCTCAAGGCCTCGATCGCCGACACCGGTGTGGACCAAGAAACAGTGACCCCTTTTTTGCCATCTAAAAAACGAAAATTGGCTAAAAGAGCTGAATGGCTCAGTTTGTGATCTTTTTCACGCTCTATTTTTTTTTTAAACTGGTAATGTTTTGCTTTAAATAAAACATTTCTGAATTGGGTCATTGTGTTTTGTTTTTTTAAAAAAACCACGCCAAACATCAATTGTCTTTAAACCCCTCACCTGGGGTGCTTTATTGTGTAACATGACTAAGAAAAGCGTTGCAAGATACGCATGTCTGGGCTTGTTGAAACATGCTTTGAGCAAGGCTAGGCATGGCCAAGTATTTAAATTTATTTTTTACAAAATTCATCACCATCCGGTCGTTTTGCACTAAGTCATTAGAATACAATTTTAAAATCCGGTCAAAAGATAAACCCTTGCTACGATGGTGTAAGAAAAACACGCAGTGATAGCCGCAGGCGACGGAGCTGGGATCTTGTAATTGTCTGTTGTGAAACACAATGTCTGTGGCATTTTTGTTTAAAAATTTCATAATGCTTTTAGGAAAGAACACACTGTTTGGGGGATGCCCGTATGAGTCAAAAAACTCTCCAAGGTTACGCTCCACCAGATACATTGCAAGCCAGTGTTCACCCGGTTGGTTGTGTGGATGCGTGTTGACCACCAAACCTAGGGGTCTCTGAGACAGCTTGCCGCCAGGGAGCCAATCGCAGGGAAACACGTCTAAGAAATTCTTTTTCGTGTAAGGGTCCATTGATAAGACACATGAGAGCTGCACGGTGTCCATGTTCACATGTAGTCAAACAGAACATTTCTCCTCTGATTTATCTCTATGACGTTGTCAAAAACCCCATACACGATCATATTGACGGTAATGGTTAAAGCCTTCCCAAAACGAATTTCTGCTCTCAGGTTCCCGGTTTTAATCAGGGAATAGTCATTGGCGCATTCCTGGTCGGGGGACAGGTCAAAGGCAAACATGGTGTAACCCTGTGCAAACTCCTCATGGTTGATTAACAGAGAACGATCTTTCATGTGTTTACCGGCCGTCTGTACCAGATTCATGTATTCTCTCACGCAGTATCCTGCCTCAAAGTCTGGTTGCAGAGGCTTGGTCGGTATTTGCTCACCGTCCACATACAAGGCCACAAAATTAATATCATAATGCTTAAAATGAAAGGGATTTTTAGCACAACTTCCGCTAAAGGCATCGTTATCCACGAACCCCAGGACAAGCATTTGCTGTAACTGTCCCAAGAACAGGTTCTCCTGGTTACTGACCCTGCTGCCTGCAGGGATGCAAAATACTTTCATTCCTACACGGTCCATGGGGTATTTGGCATTAGCGGGAAGCAGGGCCTCGGTGTGCCCCAGACGAACGCTCGGGGCCACCCATACTTTCTTCACAAAAAGGGATGCTGACAGAATGCGCAGTTTAAAGCCTTCAGTTTCGCTGCCCATTAAACAGAAAGGATCTTTACTGAGCATCAGTTTAATTTTCACATCCACTCCGTTCAACAATAGTTTTTCTTGAAAAAACAGGTCGCTGTGTAGATGACCCAGAAGCTCTACTGTTCTGCTTTGAGCGGTCAGCTTTGCACGCCTCACAAACCCTAGATTCTCGTCATCCAAGTCTGTGTCTTCCTGTTGTCTGGCAGTGTCTTTGTAAAAGAGGCCAGCGGAAAATTGCGTGGCGAGGGTGTCGTTGCTGTAATTGAGCACCGATTCTATAAAGGCCCTGTAAGGGTAACAGTTGTTGCTTTGGCTTACAAGGCAGTCTCCGAGCGTGACATCCAGCTGACTAAAAATAGAGGCCACTGGATAATTCACCAGGCCCACCTCAGCGTCCGCATCGAGTTCAGTTCCGTCTCCTTTTACAATCTTGCAACACAGGTACAGCAGTGTGTTGTTTAAATCCATATAATCTACGCCATTCCCTGCTAGAAAAAAGTCAATGGGGGCAGACTCCATAACGGCCGACAGAGGTGGCACCTCAATGTAGATGCTTTTCTCAATGCTGGTCTGTGTAGGGGCTATTTGGAACAAGTCTAGTTCGGATTTGGTGCATTCTTCAGACCCGCAGTGAACGAAAGCCATGTTGATTACAATATATCTCTCGTATCAGCCGGCGAGTGTTTCCTCTTTCGCCCAGGCTTCCTCTTGGACTTTCGCTTATAGCCGACCCTGCGGGTCAAAGCCCTTCTTTTAAAGCGTTTCGGGGGACCTGCGCGTCGTGGGTATGACGCATTTCTCTTTCTCTTCTTCCTCCTTTTAATGTACATCAGCCCCGATCCTTCCTGTGAAGCTGTGTTCCCCACCTTCTCCAGAACAGCGCAGGAGACGTGACCTACCACATCTTTAGCTATGTTTTGAGCGGCGGTTTTTATGTGGGGTTTAATAATCTCTAGCCCCCTCCTCAAAAGCAGTACGGCTTTTCGAAAGAGGCTATGGAATATTCCACCCACGCCTGCCCCATACATCATGGGGGCCCCATGATATCCGGGAAGCGTGTATCCCGCCTGGGCTTTGTAATAGTTTCTGTAGACGTTGGGGTTGCCATAATTTTTTAGGATCGCCATAATACTGTTTTGCTTTTTAGAAAACTCGCTCTCTCCGGGGGTGCAGGTGTAGCTTGATGATCACCTTGCCAAAGCGAAATGAGACGCTTTTGTTCTGATCTGTCTTTATTTCAATGGTAATGGTGTCGATGTGGTGTTTACTGATAGGGACGTAATGAGGTTTATCGTAGGTGATGGTGACAAACTCGTTGTTCCTTCCTTGGACGGGGACACAACGTAACAGGGGAACAGAAAAGTCCCCCACAAACTGATGTTCTACGATATCCGTGTACAGATACAAGGAATTAAAACCCCCTGTAATGTCTGCCGAGAAAGGGAATTTTTGGACGCTGTGTTTGGGGCCCAAGCCCAGAATGTTAGCTAACTCCCCGCTGGTAGAAAACATATAAGTAAAAGCGGCGGATTTAAGTCTAATTTTTCTACCCACAGGGTCGTAGTTCATGACCATCTCAGGCGGTCCAGGGTGATGAGCTATGATACTGTTCATATGATCCAGTAATTTGGCTATGGACGCGTAATAACCTCGTCATAGGATGAAACTCCATGCCATATCTCCAAAGGTGACTTCAAAAGGGGTGTCTTCGTTGATAGTGTTCCAGCTGTGCGGGTATTGTATTTCCACTAACCCCACCTCCCAGGCACCCCGGAGATCCAAGGGCTTAATTAGCCGTATTGTAAAGTTCGAGCTGGTGTTTTGGGGAAAAACTGCAGAGCTGGTGTTGCTGGGCAAAGTAATGTAAAACCCGCCGTCGCTCATCTTCTCTGTCTTTGCGGGGAGGAATAACTTCTGTTTGTTTGCGTCTAAATGTCACAGAGTTGAGAAGCTTTCACCCAGCTGTTAAACTTATCAGGCCACCCCAACCATTTTACCAGTAGTTGCTTTTTTCTCCCTTTTCCTTTCTCCGCTAGAACTTTTTCAATCCTGTAAATCCTGTCTCGTTTGGGGTTTACTTTTTGTAATTCTTCAGGGTAAAAAGATCCAGTAACTGTCTCACCCTCGTAGTATTTTAATCGGTATACAGGTCTCTGACCCCTGGTTAAGGCTTCATCCATTATGAATATCTCATCGGTAAACATCTGTTCATAACCTTTTTCAAATACTCCTTTGGTTTTAGATAGTCTCACGTGGTCGCCTTTTCGAAAAGGAGCAACAACCAGTTTTATTTTAAAACCATCTCCATAAACCATTTTCCATACCTTCAGAGAATTTGAAGGGTTAACATCAGCGGGTCTGGTACGTATAGTTCTGTGAAAGCTCCGGTTGTAACTCTTTATAAAGTCAGGTAACACATCGATGTAGCGAAAGGTGTTATTGGCTGTAAAATATCTCCACATCCTAGTTTTTAAAGTTCTGTTAAATCGCTCCACCCCTGCTTTGACTTCATTATTAGTAACAAAATGGTGAACGCCGTGCCGCTTTAACAATCTGCTTAAGGGTTTGTTTAAAAATTCTTTCCCCCGATTGGTTTGTAATTTTTGAGGCACGCGCCCTTCGCTAAAAATAGCTTTAAAGGCCTTGGTTACCTCCCCGCTTGTCTTGTCCCTTAGGCCTAAGGCCCAGGCATATTTGGATAGAATGTCTACCACTGTTAAGATGTACTTAAAACTGCTGTTGTGTTTGGAGAACCGGTGCATATCCACCAAATCTGCCTGCCATTGCGCATCCACATCCGAAACAATGGTCTTGTTTCTTTTAAAACGTATTCGAGCTGGTTTGTGTAAAGTATAAGCATCCTGGTCTGAAAGCCAAGCTGTTACTTGTCTTCTATTTAAAATTTTACTATGCTTTTTGGCCACTTGAAAAAGAGGGTTCACCCCACCAAAGCTCCCAACTTCCCTGGGGGTGTAATATATTTTCTTTAACAGAGCCGCCTGTGGAGACATGACTGTTACTGGTACCATCTTTTACTAACACAAGTGTGGGTGGGGGACAACATTCATATTAACACATTTAAATAAGTTTTATTAATCGCCTGGTTTAACGCAACCTTTTACAACCACCTGTAAAAATGGACGCCATGACTCCTAACATGAGGGTGTCTGTGCTGGTTCATTCTTCCACTTTGTCGTTTTCCTCTTGAGATCTGCGTCTCACACTTGAGCAAAAACAGCTGATGCATGATACATTTACTCCCACAGCGCTACCGATGTGTATGTTCTCAAAGGCCTCTAGAAAGGCATCATCGAACTGTCGAGAGATTTTTAAAAAAAAAAAAACAGTGTAAGCACCCCACTGCTTGGTTTTTGATTTACACAATACCTGGTTCCTAGCCCCATTACACCCCCAACCTCGACCGTCACTTCTTAAACATTCATTTACCTGAGCCATGTCTTTTTCATTCACCTTGTCCGCCCGCAGCTCCCCCAAGCCATGATCACCTTCCACCTCTAAGGGGGTGGACAACAAGAGACCATCACGCTCATCGCGGTGCCTCACAAGCAGCCGGGTTTCGGGGTCGTTTTCCGGTGTGTCCATCAACGGCTGGGCCAAAGGGTCCTCCTCAGAACTCTCGCTGATGTAGCGCTTTCTCCACACAAGTCCAAAGGCCCTCAGGGCTAAAACAAAGTCTGAAGTTCTCACAGGGATGGTGAAGGAGTCCATGTTTCCACGATTTCTAAAATACACGCTCTTGGTAAAAGACAGCCACTTCTGCCCGATGCTGGGACTTATGGGGTGATGGTGCTGCGCTCTGATTGGCAGAGGGGTCACACGCCCCTCTTCTGGGAGGTTCACCTCATCCCAGAACCTGCCCTATTTTGGTCAAATCTGCTCTTGGGGCGGCCTGATTGGTAGAGGTTGGTGGGAGGAGTTGTTAGAGGGGTCACACGAATCATTTCCGGACGGGTCACCCCTGCCCCGGAACTCATCCTGATTGGTCAAATCTCCTCTTGGGGAGGTCCTACAGGGGCGAAACCCCTCTTGATTGGTAGAGGGTTGGGGGCGGAGTCGTTAGAGGGGTCACAAGACCCACTTCCGGATGGGTCACCCCTGCCCTGGAACTCATCCTGATTGGTTAAATCTCCTCTCTGGGTGGTCCTACAGGGGCGAAACCCATCTTGATTGGTAAAGGAAGTGGGAGGAGTTGTTAGAGGGGTCATATGACACACCTTGCTTCCGGTCATGTGTCAGCCTTGACCCCAGAAGTAATACCCCAGATGGGGGCAGGACTTCCAGTCAAGGGGTGGGGTCAAGGGATGGGGTTAGGGTTTGATTGATGGCAGGGCCCCCTTGAGATGGGGCGGGGCTAAGGGGTCAAGGGGCGGGGTCAAGGGGCGGGGTTATGGTTTGATTGACGGTAGGGCCCTTATACTACTGGTGGTTGAGCATTCCGAGTCTGGTAGCATGGTCTGATGCAGTCAAAGATCCACTTGGAGAGTCGTTGCTTAGATATAGCATCACCCTTTGATCTCTCAGTAGTGGAGACAAATAGCTTAGGGGATTTATGAAATGGCTTAGTTCTGTTAAGACAGAATGTAATTGCCCTTCGGACATGGAGGGTATGTAATGCCGCTTCCTGTGGAGTCTTATGAGGTTTGGGATAGAATGCAGGTAAGGGTATTGGCTGGTTAAGGTGGAAGGTAGACACCACCTTAGGGAGGAATTTGGGGTGGGGCCGCATTGTAACCTTGTCTTTAGAGAAAATCGTGTAGGCAGGGTAGGCCATCAGGGTGCTTATTTCACCGACCCCCTTGTCGCTGACATTATGGTGAACAAGAAAGCTACTTTCATAGACATGTGGAGCAGGGATGAGGTAGCTAGGGGCTTGAAGGGAGGTTTCATGAGACCTTGCAGAACTAGGTTGAGGTTCCAGGAGGGTGCTGGTGGATGAATCTCAGGGTAGAGATTTTGCAAGCCCGTGAGGAAGCGTTTTATGGTGGGGTGGGCAAAAAGTGAATATCTGTCCAGCCGGTCATGGAAGGTGGTGAGGGCCATGAAGTGTACTCTGATAGAACTGAGTGAGAGCCCATCCTATTTTAGTTTCAAAGGTAGTCTAAGACTACCTTTGAAGGTAGGGAGGGTTGCGGTCTGGGGTGTCAAGCATCTGTGGAAGCACCATACGGAGAAGCGTTTCCACTTTTGCAGGTAAGTCTTACGAGTGGCGTCCCTTCTACTGTGCAGGAGGATGTGCTGGACCTGCTCCGAACAGGCTAATTCATGGGTTTGAAACCATGAAGGAATCACACTGTCAGATGGAGTTTCTGCAGCTGCAGATGGAGAAGCTGACTGTTGTCCTGGGAGAACAGATCTGGTCTGTTGCAGAGAGTCCTTGGAGGACGGATGGACATGCGCAACAGGTAAGGGTACCATGTTTGTCTGGGCCAAGCTGGGGCAATAAGTATGACCCTGGCCTTGTGTGACATTATTGACATGAACTGGGATTGTATAGACAAAGTCCTGTAGTGGCACCAAATCTTATATAAAGAGGGTCAAATAAGGTGTCTAAGACAAGGTTATGGTTTGCTGGTTATGATTATGCTATCTGTATGCATGTATCATTTTTGTATTTATAGATTTAAGTATTGGCTCCATACTGTCTGTATTTCAGACTTGTGCTATGCTTCTGGGTGACACCCCAGACAAGTTGGTGTCAGCTCTGCCTAGCCTGCTGGATGGCCCATTAAGGACCATCAGCTATACAACTGACCCATTGAGAGAAGGCAGATATACCTTGTGACTCAGCAAGGCACATGCCTATGGACAGAACTCTGAGGTTTTTCCATGCCATGTGATGGACAGCTTGTCTTTGGGACAAAGAAAGCAGAGACCACATGGCCAGAGACTATAAAAAGCTGCTGCAGCTCCTCCATCTTGTCTTCAGTCCTGCTTCTTATGTATGGAGGGATTTTGCTATAAAAGGAAGCTCTCTACACAAAGGGCTGATGACCCATCCCAGCTGTGGATGTACTCCAGAGACTTGATTTGAACCTGCAGTTTATTCCATCACTGCTACAAGCCTGAACCAAGAACTTTGCCATTACTGTATGTAATTGATTCCATTTAACCAATTCTTGCTCTCATCTATATCTTTTTCCTTTTATGAATAAACCTTTAGATTTTAGATTCTAAAGGATTGGCAACAGCGTGATTTGTGGGTAAGATCTAACTTGTAAATTGACCTGGGTCTGGGGCTTGGTCCTTTGGGATCAAGAGAACCTTTTTTCTTTTACTGGGGTATTGGTTTTCATAACCATTTGTCCCCATAACAAGTGGCACTGGTGGTGATACTGGGAAACTGGAGTGTCTAAGTGAAATGCTTGTGTGACTTGTGGTTAGCCAGTGGGGTAAAACCAAAGTCCTCTCTGTCTGGCTGGTTTGGTTTGCCTTAGAGGTGGAAAAACCCCAGCCTTGGGCTGTAATTGCCCTGCTTTAAGCAATTTGTCCTGCATTGGCACTCTCATTTGGGTCCCGCCAGAACCAGCATCATTACACCTTGTCCTCTCTGATCTTGCGTAGAACCCTGTGTATCAGTGGGATTGGTGGAAAAGCGTACATGAGGGATTTGTTCCACGGAATGAGGAACGCATCTCCTAGAGATGCAGTCCTGAGACCTGCTCTGGAGCAAACTAGATGGCATTTGCGGTTCTGAGATGTGGCAAACAGGTCTATCGCTGGGGTGCCCCAGTGGGAGAAGAGCTGTTGGACTATAGTGGGATGCAATTCCCATTCGTATTCCTCAGAGAAGTGTCTGCTGAGTGTGTTGGCGGTAGTGTTGTGACACCCAGGCAGGTAGGAAGCGGTGATTTGTATGTGATGTTATATGCACCAGTTCCATAACCGGATGGCTTCTGTGCATAGGGAGTGCGATCATGCTCCCCCCTGCCTGTTGATGTAGAACATACATGCTATATTGTCCGTCAGGACCCAAATGGATTTGTTCCTTATGATGGGGAGAAAGTGAAGGCAGGCGTACCTGACTGCTCTGAGCTCTAGAATATTTATGTGCAGATGCGTCTCTGATAGGGACCAGCGGCACTGTGCTGTGTGCTCCCCTAGGTGTGCTCCCCAACCTATGAGGGAAGTGTCCGTGGTGAGCATGAGAACTGGGGAGTGTGGACGGAAGGGGATGCCCGTGCATAGGATCTCTGGTTTTGTCCACCATTGTAGGGAGGCCAATACATTCGCTGGAGGAGTAAGCGTTATGCAGAAGCTGTGTCTGCTGGGTTTGTAGTTGGAGTTGAGCCAACCCTGAAGGCATCTCATGTGCAGCCTGGCATATTTGACCACGAAGGTGGTGGCTGCCATGTGACCAAGAAGCTGTAGGCAGGTCCATGCCTATGTTCTGGGGCGAATGGAGAGCCTGCGTATGAGATGTGTAATAGTGAGGAATCTGTTGTATGGGAGTGAGGCTGTGGTCCAAATTGAGTCTAGGTGAGTGCCGATGAACTCTATCTGCTGTGTGGGTATCAAGGTGGATTTTTGGAAGTTTATTTGCAGGCCTAGACTGTGGAAGAGGGAGATGGTAAAACGCGTCGCTTTTAATGTCTCGTCATATGAGCCGCCTTTGATAAGGCAGTCATCTAAGTAGGGGAAAAGTATAATTCCGTGTTTGTGGAGGTGGGCCACAACTACGGCTAGGATCTTGGAGAATACTCTTGGTGCTGTGGAGAGTCCGAATATATTGAAGCACTCTATATTGGAAGTGGCAATGTCCGAGTGTGAATGGCAGGAAGAGTCTGTGTGCTGGATGAATGGATATGTGAAAACAGGCATCTTGTAGGTTGAGGGCTGTGAACCAGGACCCTTGTTCCAGCGCAGGTATTATTGTGCCCAATGTGACCATCTTAAATTTCTGTACATGCACAAACTTGTTCAGTTGGCGTAGGTCCAGTATAGGCCTCCATCCCCTGCCTTTCTTTTGGGTGAAAAAGTAGTGGGAGTAGAACCCTTTTCCTCAATGTTGTGTTGGTACGGGTTCCACTGCACCTAACTGTAGAAGATGAGCCACTTCTATGCGAAGTAGGTGCTCGTGAGAGGGGTCCCTGAAGAGGGACGGGAAAGGGGGAAGTGTGGGCGAGCAGGATAGGAAAGGGATGGAGTAACCTGCGTGAACTATTTCCAGGACACAGACATGGTGGAAAACCTGGAGGCGGTGGCCAAATGGGCAAATAGGCGGTGGAGTCAAGGGGGGGGGGGGTTGAGCAGACTCCAGACCAGCACTTCAAAATTGTTGTTTGTTTCCCAATGGATGGGAGGTAGCTGGTTGTGCATGTCTGTGCCTAGGAGGTCTGTTGCGGTTTCTCCCAATATCATACGGTCTGGGCTGGGGCTGGTGATATTGTTGTGCGCAGGGCCTCTGATAAGGTTGATACCATTGTCTCCTGGGAAGGGACAGGTATATGCCCAGTGTGCACAGGGTGGCCCTAGAGTCTTTCATAATCGATTTTTAGAAAAAAGTTGATCTTTGTCAAAGGGAAGGTCTTTGACTTTGGTCTGCAGATCTTTGGGGATACCGGATGCAGACAGCCAGGAGGAGAGCAGTTGCCCACCATGTCCTGGACACCAATTGACCTTTGACAAGGACTGACTTAAAGTCTGCTCTCCTGTCCTCTGGGATATCGGAGGCAAAATCAAAGCACTTGTTGTAGTTGTCCTAGTTATAGTTTGCGAGGAGGGTGGAATAATTTGCAATTTGCAATTCTAAATTGTAGAGTGGAGGACGAATAAACCTTGTGGCCCAGGAGGTCAAGGTGTTTGAGGTCCTTGTCTTGTGGAGTGGGCCGGTATTGTGGCTGTTTTGTTCTGTGCGTCGTTGCATCCACCACAAGAGAGTTGGGCTGTGGGTGGAAAAATAAGAAATCTATGTCCTTAGCGGGAACATAATATTTATGTTCAGCCTTCTTGCATGTTGGTGGGATGGAGGCAGGGGTCTGCCAGAAGGTATCAGCTGGTTCTAGGAGGGCTTCGTTGATGGGTAGCATGATCTTTGAGGGCACAGAGGGTTGGAGGATTTTGAGGATTCTGTGTTGTGTCTCCTGGACTTCCTCCAAAGGGATGTCCTGGCTGAGTGCCACCCTCTTGAAAAGGTCCTGGAATTGCTTAATGTTGTCCACATTTTGCGGAGGCATGAGGGCTTTATCTGCAGCTGATGGAGAGGCAGGAGCTGGTAAATCCGGGAAGGGTTCATAGCCCACATCTTCAAGAGGGGGCTCAGGAGCTCTAGATCAGTGGTCACCAAAGTGGGGTGTGCGGCAGGAGGAGTGCCGCCGAAGCAGCACTGCCGGCACAGCAGCAGCAGCGCTCCTGGACCTTTGATTCTTTGGCGGCAGCTCGGCTCTCCCAGCTCCATCTTCGGCAGCACACCAGCGGCAGCTCGGCTCTCCCAGCTCCATCTTCTTTGCTTCCCTAGAGCTGGCCCTGGGGGTGCGCGACCCAAAAAGTTTGGAGACCACTGCTCTAGATGTTGATGGAGCTGGAGATAGAGGCGCAGAGCGGGTTTGTGGTCTAGTGGAAGGGGCACAAGGAGGAGCGGTGGCAGGAGCCGACCAAGAGTACCACTGAGGCCAGGGTACAGGGTAGGAAAAGTGGGGCCCTGCCCATGCAGGGACAAAGTAGGGAAACTGAGGCTGGTTCTTGTGTGATGCTGTGCCTTGAGGCACATATGGCTCCGGTGGAGGAGGAGAATCAGGCGGGGAGAACTCCGCCTGCTGCTGCATATTGTTCTTGCTGTCATTGAAGGTAGCCAGGTCGGGTGGTGAGAACGGTTGTTCAAACAGTGAGCGCTCTGTGTCGAGGAGCGGAGAGTCAGGCTCAGAGGCCACGGAGATATCATCCTGATGCAGAAATTGTTGCTGGTCCCTGGGCTGCGGCGCTGAGGAGCGCTGAGTGTGAGCGGCAGCCTGCAGCGACTTTTGTTTAGCTTTAGCAGGAGCCGCAGGACATTTGTAGGCGCCCTGCAGGGGTTCCACGTCTGCTGCGGGGGTAATGAGCAGGCTCGGTACCGATGTTCTTGTTGGCACCAGGATGGAATGTGCTGCTGGCACCGGGTCCATCGTGGTGCCGGCGGGACTGGTGCCGAGGAGAGCTTCCTGCTGTGGGAAGTCATGTCCCTGCTCTTGCACCCTGCATGAACCACGGCTGAGGTGCTGGGGCGGTCAGAGGTGCCTTGGTGCTGTCAACACTGAGGGTAAAGATCTTGCAGGAGACACTTTACCCTTTTGAAGGTCTCTGCGTGGAGACATTGGGGCTTCCTGTCTCTTCGCCTGAGAGGGTGAAGCCGTGCTCCCGGTTGGTTCCGACTTGGCACGGGAGCGTGAGGGAGAGAGTTTACTGCCCATCTCCAAAGGCAGCTGCAGAGCTTTTTCCATTTGGATTATTTTTAGCGCAAGTCTCTGTCATGACGAGCCCTGGTTTTCAAGTTGGTGCAGTGGAGACACTTGGCAGGGATGTGTGTCTAGCCGAGGCATTTCACACAGAGTGAGTGCCCATCGGACCGTGGCATAGGATCCTTGCAGCAGCCGCATTTCTTAAAGCCCGGGGATCTCAGCATCATGGAAGTAGGATTGCCCCGGGGGAAGTTTCAAAGGGAGACGAACGTGAAAGAAAAGGTCTTTTTTGTTTTAAACTAACGACTATTCTGAAGGAAGGGAGAGAACAGGGATATATCTAGCTAACTATTTCTATTTCTTTCTACTTATTTCCTTCAATGTCCAGGGAGGAGTTTAGCACTGCCCCTAGTCCCATCTTCAGCTGAGGACGGTTGAGAAGGAACTGAGGGGGATGCGGGGCACGCGCACCCGCTCAGGCAGACTCTAACAATGGGTGCATGTGTCCCGACCAGGCACTGCTACCGAAGATCTCCGATCAACGGCGCCGGGACACACCATCACCTGGAGTGGAGCACCCACAGAGACAGCACTTGAAGAAGTAAACTTCTGTTTCACCAAACTGGCTAACAACAAGTCATAAAAGCAGTTTCCTTAGGCATTCCAGTTCTTATGTCACCACCAAAAACACTGGATTTAGAGATGAGTGGTTCTTTAAAATCAATTTCTTCAAATAAAATGTTCTTCTGATTCCAAAGACCAGCCACACACCCAGGTCAATGTATAACTCAGATCTTACCCAAAATCACGCTGATGCCCATCCTTTAGTATCTAAAATCTAAAAGTTTATTTATAAAAAGAACGAAAGGTGAGTGTTAAAATTGGTTAAAGGAATTAAATACATACAACAAATGCAAAGTTCTTGGAGTGATGGAGTAAACTGCTGGCTTAAATCAAGTGTCTGGCTGCTTCCAAATAATTGGAAAGTCCTCAGTCCATTGGTTAAAATGCTCCCATTAGTATAGTCCCATTAGTATAGGTTTGGGCAGGAAAGAGGCTGGAGCAGGATAGAGGCAAAATGGAGGTGTTTCCAGGGCCTTTTATATCTTCTGCCACATGGAGAGAATCCCACTGTTCTTACTGTGGAAATGTACAATAACAAGATGGTGGTTGGAGTCACATGAACAAGTTACATGTCCGATTTTGCGTAGTCATTGTAAAAAACCATTATCTATACTTCAGACAGCATGTTTGCAGGACAGTCCATTCAGTGTAAATGGGTGTCTTCCATGGTCCATTGTGAGTTAAGTGTCCTTTTGATGGGCCACTCAATTTGAATAGTCCCTCCAAGATGTGCTAGCTAACTACCTTGTGGGTGTTACCCCAGGAGCAAACATATTTGAAATACAGATATGGAGCCAATGCTCATAACTTCAAATACAAAAATGATGCATGCACACAAATAGCATAATCATATTCAGCAAATCATAACCTTTTCAGACATCTTACATGCCATGTTTTGTACAAGATTTGTTGCAAATATATAGTAATGGTTGCAACAATGATCTATGTGGTCATATTTTAATCAGATAACATCACACCATGTTTGTGGTCCTGCTCCAGAAATGGCTGTCAGCAGAGAGGGGTTCCACAACTTAGCAGTATAGAATCTCTTTTCCTGGTTTGTCTAATCTGGGTTCCCACACCTGGGCGCCTGGACCTTTAGAAACTCTGTAGTGAAACCTTGATGTCTTAAGAGCCTATGTAGTAGTTCTTAAACCTGTGCACCACCTAAGATCATGAGTTCAAGTGCTTTTCTTGGCAGAATTCTGAGAACAGTTGGTGTACGCATTCTTATTCTCAGGTGGAGGGGCTGTTTTTGTATGTTTTTCACCAAGTAAAGGTAGTATTATTGTTCTTATTCAGTGGTGGGCAAACTACAGCCCGGGGGCCACATCCGGCGCTTGAGTTCCCGCTGGGAAGTGGGGTCCGGGGCTTGCCCTGCTGTGGCGCTCCAGCTGGGGAGCAGGGTCGGGGTCTTGCCCCACTCCACATGGCTCCCGGAAGCAGCGGCATGTCCCCCCTCCGGCTCCTATGCATAGGGGCAGCCAGAAGGCTCCACACGCTGCCTCCACAGCTCCCATTGGCCGGAAACTGCAAATAATGGGAGCTGCAGGGGCGGCGCCTGTGGGCAGGGCAGCACGCAGAGCCACCTGGCCGCACCTTCACATAGGAGCCAGAGGGGGGGCATGCCGCTTTTTTTGGGAGCTGCTTGAGGTAAGCGCCGCCTGGAGCCTGCCCCCCTGAACTCCTCCCACACTCCAACCCCCTGCCCCAGCCCTGATTCCCCTCCTGCCCTCTGAACCCTTCGGTCCCAGCCTGGAGCACCCTCCTGCACCTCCAACCCCTCGTCAGCCCCACCCCCGAGCCCGCACCCCCAGCAGGAGCCCTTCTGCCCTCCAACCCCCAATTTCATGAGCATTTATGGCCCACCATACAATTTCCATACCCAGATGTGGCCCTCGCGCCAAAAAGGTTGCCCACCCCATTCTTATTAGTGAACCATTTTAAATGTTGAGCAGAGCTTTTTGTTTAAGAGCTGAAATTTCAAAATACTCTCTAAATTCTACACACTTATTCAGATTGTTTTGAAAATTGCTTTGCCTCACCAGGGTTAGGTGCAGAGTTAGTGATGCAAATTTGAAGTCAATTGGTCCAGGGAGGGTCCTGAGATTCAGGTCTCCAAAAAGAAACTGCTTGTAATAATCAAATTGCTTTGAAACCCACATGCATAAGGTTGAAAGCATGTGCATCACAACAGGGGTGAGGCAAACTTTGTGGTGCATGTGTAATGTCATTTGGTCAAGGTTTCATAGAATCACAGGACTGGAAGGGACTTCAAGAGGTATTCTAGTCCAGTCCCCTGCACTCAAAGGCAGGACTAACTGTTATCCATACCATCCCTGACAGGTACTTGTCTAACCTGCTCTTAAAAATCTACAATGACAGAGATTCCACAACCTCCCTAAGTGATTTATTCCAGTGCTTAACCACCGTGACAGTTAGGAATTTGTTCCTAATGTCCAGCCTAAACCTCACTTGCTGCAATTTAAGCCCATTGCTTCTTGTCCTATCATCAGAGGTTAAAGAGAACAATTTTTCTCCCTCCTCCATTTAATAACCTTTTATATACTTGAAAACTGTTACTTCCCCCCTCAGTCTTCTCTTCTCCAGCCTAAACAAACCCAATTTTCTCAATCTTCCCTCACAGGTCATGTTTTCTAGACCTTTAATCTTTTTTGTTGCTCTTCTCTGGACTTTCTCTGAAATGTGGCATCCAGAACTGGAAACACTACTCCATTTGAGGCCGAATCAGTATGGAGTAGCGCAGAAGAGTTACTTCTTGCATCTTGCTTACAACACTCCTGCTAATACATCCCAGAATGATTTTCCCTTTTTTTGCACCAGTGTTACACTGTTGACTCATATTTAGCTGTGATCCACTATGACCCCCTAAGATCCCTTTCTGCAGTACTCCTTCCTAGACAGTCATTTACCATTTTGTACGTGTGCAACTGATTGTTCCTTCCTAAGTGGAGGACTTTGCATTTGTACTTATTGAATTCCATCCTATTTACTTCAGACCATTGCTCCAGTTTCTTATATATCCCCAGATTGAGATGCTTTTCAAATTTTCACATTCTTATAACTCTTTTGCACAGAGCAAAGGAAAAAGTGTGGCTCTGACCCTCATAAAATTTATATCACTGGAGGGCCTGGAGCTCAGCTATTCAGTGGTACCAAGCTCAAGTTTGGAAACCCAGTATTTCAATATTTTTTTGCACTACAAATGATTTAGCACCTCTTCCCAGTTCTACAGACAACTCCCAAACTCCTTTATGTATGACACATCAAGGAGTTGGCTATGCAAGGTAATTCACCGGCATAGCTATTCTGGAATCCATGTGGATAGTCTATTCTGAAATAAAAGTGATTTGGGGAAGTGGAGTAGTTATTCCAGAATAAAATCATATTCTTCCAGAATAGCGTCCCCACACAAGGGAGTTATTCTTGGATAGTTAATTTATACTGTAAGAGCTTCAATGGAAATAGCTTTTCTGAAATAAACTAATCAGTCAATTTTCCCCCATTCCCCCTACTGTGCATTACTGTAGACAAGGCCTCAGTAATGCACTTGCCTGGTGGTTTAGGGGAGCAGGCATTCCAAGTCTAAAGACCAGGAATTTGAATTATTTTCTTGGGAGATTTCTGTGCTATGCCTCATGTTTGGTATCCGGGGCAACCAAGGAGTTCTTCTGGGAATGTGATGTGGGTGGGTACAATTTTGAGAAAGTTTGGCACCCCACAAGGTTACCCTTAATGCCACCTACTTGTCTGCCAGAGTCCCTTCCTGCAACAATTTGGTACATAGTATTGTGACCAGAACATCTGGTACAGTGGTGTGGGGCTAGGCTGATATGGACTTGACTTATTGCTATACTGAAAATGACACAGGAGAGGCTAGTGCATAAGTCCCAGGAAGGACAAATCAGTTCTGTGCTAGGGCAGATTCACTGAACTGCTGGACAGCACTAGGCATGACAGACTGGGTCTGAGCAAACATGCTGCGTGCATCCAACAAGCATACCGCAGTGTGGGAGAGTGGAGAGGTGAACACCCATTGAGATGAATGGGGTAGTTCATTCCTCTTAGGGTACGCTTGCCTGCAGAGATGGCCAGGGTGATTAGCACCTGGTTAGCCTGTCCTGGGTATGAGAAGCCACACTACAAATCCCTACCTGAACTACTGCATCCTGACTGGTGCTGCACTCACTTGCTTGGGACAAGGGACATAATAGCCCAAGGCTCTTTGTGTTGAGATGCTCTCATAGGTGCCGACTCTGTGAGTGCTCCAGGGCTGGAGCACCCATGAGGAAAAATTGGTGAGTGCTCTGCACCCACCTGCAGCCAAGCTCCCTGCCCTGCCTCCCCCACCCCAGCTCACCTCTGCCTCTGAGCATGCCACATCCGCACTTCTCCTCCCAGGGCTTGCTGCCGCGAAACAGCTGTTTCACAGCTTAACAAGCTGTAGGAGGGAGGGGGGAGGAGGCGGGGCCAGGGTGGGGATTTGGGGAAGAAGTCCAATAGGGGCAGGGAGGGGGCAGAGGGTTGGAATGGGGTCAGTGCAGGGGTGGAGTCAGGGCAGGGCCAGGGTGGAGTCGAGCACCCACCGGCACCAGAAAAAGTTGGCACCTATGGATGCTCTATGACTCCTTCCCCGTTAATTGGAGGCTGACTTGTTTGTTCTTAGGAAGAATTAGATTCAAGTCAGTTAACCTGTGTGTTCTCACTGCAATGTGGGTAGGTTCCAGCCCAAATTAAATCAGAGTCCGGGCACTAATTCCAACCCCAGCTAAAGCAGCGAGCTCAGACTTAAAGCACCTCCAAATCTGTGAAAAAGGTTTTTGGTATAGGGCAGTATAGGATTAAAACCAGGGTAAGAGCCCAGCTTAACTTGTCAGCATAGATATACCCTCAGAGATGGTGTTGGTGAATTCTTCATCACTTATCTTGAAATGACAAGATGGGATGGCTTTCTAAAAGATTATTGGGGAGCCGCATTGCTACAGTTTTAAGCTTACAAGTCATGTAACCATTTGAAGAGGACTTTTCTAAGTACTGTAAAATTGACACATTGAATCAGATTACAAGGGTGCAGGATAAGGCTAGCTGTCCTAATCTGGGGACATCTGAGAAAAGGGTTCCTGTAATACAGCCCCCCCCGCCCCAACTGTGTTTACAAAAGTCACCTGGTTCTTCTAACTTTTTTTGTACACAACTCTGGCTCAAGCTGTATCTCTAATCCTTCTTCTCAAAACTGATAAATCCCCAGCAGGTGCGATCTCAGCTAGTGCATGATCCCTGTTGCTCCTTTGGGGAAGTAACATTGAAAAAGTTATTGAGGATTAACTTGGGAGCTTCAGGTTGGCTTGAGCTAAATTGGCATGCAGTTTGTGCAGCAAGACGTGGGTTGAGTGGAAAGTCAGAAGGTTTGTACAGAGATTGTTTTCATACTAACTGGGGGGCATAAGGTGATGTGCTGTGGCTGTTGAATCTGAACTACATCCAGGTACTATGACTTCAGGCTTTCAAAGAATGTGTTCTGTACATGTTCCTTGCTGCCTGCCTGTCTTCTGCAGGGGCTCCTATTGGAAGATTTGCTCCAAGACCAACATTTTTGGTTTAAGAGAAATATTTTGAAGTGCTCTACTGCACATATGCATATTTTACTTGGGAAGTATTGTCATTAACGACAAGGAAGAAGGAACTGGTTAGGGTAAAGTAATCATGACTCATCTTCTGAACAAGGGAACTCAGTGTGATCAAAAGGATGCAAGTTGGTGGGTCATTTGGTCAAGGAGTTCCTGATACAGAGACCTCCACTTCAATGAGCTGCTCATATTTTCAGATTCTTATAGCTTCCTTTGGTGCAGCACTAGGGTACACGAAGGGAAACAGGTGATGGAAAGGTGAAGGAATGGATGAGCTTTGCCCCCTTTCCATGCTAGAGTACAGCCCTAGTGCAGGGCCAGCATACTCCCTTTAGCAAAAAGGATCAAAATCCCACAACTGAAAAAATATGCTTTAGCCAAACGTAAGTTATTTGACTAACTGGAGGGGTAACTGGGTAAAATCCTATGGCCTGTGATCTACAGGTCAGACTAGATGATCCAAGGGTCCCTGCTGGCCTTGGAATCTATAAATCATCCACACACAAACAATCAAAATCCAGTTTGATGATGACTGGTTAGATGAAGAACTGAGTTTTAGTTTTTTCCTAAGATCTCACCAAATAAGAGATCATCTTCAAAAGGGACCTTTGCTCCCTGAGAGCTCAAAAGTGCTGACAGAGCAAAACTGTGGGAGGAAAGGGGGAAGCAGTTGAGTACCTTCCCCTGCAGTGACCACTGAAGGAACCCAGCCCTGCTCTCCACACCAGGCTCACCCTTCCCCTTGCTGCTGCTGCTTCTAGGGGGAAAGGGGAGGTCAGAACAGTGCAGGTGGGATCATGTGTGGGTGGGTGGGTTCAGTGCCCCCCCCCCCAATCCATATCTCCCTGTTTCTGTCCCTCTTCAAAACATGCTCCCCCCGACTCCATGTTAATCCCTGCATCCTCTGTCTGGCTCCCCAAACTTTGGGGAGGAAGGCTGAGCCGGGAGGACCAGGTTGTGCTGAACATGCAGAGATGGGAGACTAGGATACAATGCTGGGGCAGTGACAAGACTAATGTGCACCCAGTACTTTCTACAGCTGGATTACTCATTACTAGGGAGCCAGAAGCAGTGGAGGGGGACAGCAGAGTTGTGGTACACAGGGTGCTGACAAATTAAGCAAACTAAAACCCAAGGAAATTCACTGCTGTACAACTTCATTAATGCAGAGTTAAGATTGCCTGCTTATGTCTCGCACACTTCCAAAACATGGAGTTCGGCTACACTCAAACCTCTGAAAGCCAGGAAACCACAATCTTAACTGTGCTGTCCTTGTTGGCATGTTGGAGCATCCTTCAATGCACATACTACCACACTGTCTAGTTTTCTGTAAAGGCACTTTGAGAACAGAGCATGTGGCACTGTAGGAAAACGTCTAACATCTTCTGTTTGCTAAGGCAAAGCTCAGGTTTAGGCCAGGCAGAGCAAACAGGAGCTACCTACCCCTGGCCTACACTCAAACATTGAGCCTATTCCACACAAACCACCCAAGACTTGATAAAAGTTACCAGCTCTTCACCCTTATCCCAAGGACTCCTGAGACATTGCCTTCACTTTCCCCTGTCTAAGGCCTGGAGACCAGAGTCATGTAGGCCATCAGGCCACTGACAATCCCCATGGCAAGTAGGTCCCTGCACATCACTGCTGACAACCTGCAGAACTCAGTGCTGAAATGAGAAATACCTGACCTCTCAAGCCTCATGTAGCACCTCTCCTCATATCACAGTGACAGCTCTGCCAATGTGCTCCAACTAATCCCTCTGCTATTCAATATGGCTACACCTGGCACAGTAAAGTCAGTTTGTGTACATACAGCTAAATGCTGGAGTTCAGGCCATTAGAACACAACATAAACAATGGCACCTTCTCATAGTCCTTCATGGCTGTTTATTATGATACAGGCACGCACACGCACACACCCTTTCTGAAATATTCCCAGTGGCTATTGCCAGCTCTGTGGCGGGGATAGATATCAGGGACGGTTGCGGAGATGAAGAGTTAAGGTACACACTATTTCCTGGTTTTCAAAGGTACTTAATGACTCGACTAGACATTCGGGAAGGGCATATGAGACTGCTGGGAAACTTCAACTGTATGTTAAAGTTTCGGTGCAGTTAATATGGTTTAGCTCCACCAGAAGTTACCGACTTGATGCAGGAATCGCATGCAGAAATCCTATTTTCTGTTATGCAGGTGAGAATAAATTACTAATCTATTAATCCTTCCCTGTTTCCAAGGTCAGTCTATGGCATCCATGAAAGAGAATATTCTCTTCCTCATCCTCAGTTATATCTGCAGAAACGGCAGCACTGCTGATTTTACAGCCATGGATGAGTGTGACTCACACACCCTGTTGAATAAGTGCACTGCACCCTCAGCTGGGGAACGAGAGGCAAGGGCCTCTCTGACACCCTATCTCCACCGCATATCCCCCAAGGCTTTCTAGCCTCTCTCCTTTTCTTGCACTGGATGGAAAACAAATTCCAATTGGGTCCCTTGACCACCTCCTATTGGCAGAGATGGGGTCTCTCCACTACCATTGGCTGCTTTGGGATTTCAGGCATCTGCATCAAACTTCCCCCAACATCGTGAGACAACACCTCAGGAGGAAAAGTTTATCTAGATATGTGCACAGATCTACCCTTTATTGTTTTTTTTTAATATATATTTTATATATAAGATTTATATTTTTAAACAATCCCCCACAAAAACACCGGTCCCCACCCAGCAAAACAAAGAACAAAATCAGGATGGCAGCTAAACTTTGGAGCAAAATTGTTCCAGGATCCCACAGAGCCAAAATGGCTGCTGAGCACCAGTGCAAGTTCCTTCCAGGCTTCCATGATATTCTGGCGCTAAGGTGACTGAAACGGAGTTAGTCCTATGGCTCTTTAAATTTACCTGTCAAAGGACAGGGCAAGAGAGACGAGAAACAGAAGAGCTGAGGTGGTAAGAGATGGCAATGGAGGAGTGGGAGAGATTGCTAGGGGATGGAGGAGAGAGAGATGCACAGAGCAGATGGGAAAGAACAAACGTGCAGAAGAACTAGCTGGACAGACAGATGCTGGGGATGAGCAGAGAAGTGTCACACTCAGGACACCTGCTTTTTAACCCTGCTTTCTCCCTCTCACCCTCCCAGGAGTTCAGAGATCCAGCTAGTTTGATTTAGACCAGATCTTTGCGCTGCCCCGGAGCCTGCAGAGAAAGAAACAAAGTCTCAGAACGGAGCAAGAGGCCCATGGACTCACCCCCACCTCCTTGCCCAAGGCACATGAGAAGAAGTGGCTGTGATTCTCAGCTGGGGATGGGTGCCACCACAAAGGAGGTGTATTGCCTCAAATCGAGGATCTCAGAGATTCACTCCGGATGACTGGGGTGCAGAGCTCCGCTGGCACTAAGCCTGCCATAGTATGCGTGTGAAGGAAGAGTTATCGCCCTGAAACAAAGGCCCCAGAGACTCCCCCCCCAAATAACATGGAGAGGGGTCATGCTCAGCTGCGGCTGCTCCTCACCCTTTGGCCTTAGAAGCTTTCTTGCTGGCCTGGCGCTGGTTGGTGCCAGGAGCTGGCTCCCTGAGCTCTGTCAGATGCTGCTCTGGATCCTGGGATGTGGCTGCTGCAGCTGCTGCTGTCGTCACTTTAATTGTCTTCTTCAGATTTGCCACCTGCCAGGGTTGGAAAGCAAGAACAAAGGACATTCTCAAGGAAAAAGCCATGTTAAACTAGAGTTAAGTTTGCAATACAGGTCAATCTAAAGAGAAATATCATAGCATCCCTTGAGAGCTTTGTATTATGGGGTGGCGTCTCGCTGCACAATGACCCTCCTCAGGCCTGAACTTCCAGAGGGTCCTGATGAAGAGTAAGACTATGTTTTAGTCACTGGTATTTTTAGTAAAAAAGTCAAGGACAGATCACAGGCAGTAAACAAAAATTCATGGCCTGTGACCTGTCCATAACTTTTACTATATACCCCAGACTAAAACTTGGGGGAGGGGGGGTGAGGGGGGGTGCCCAGGGGCACCGTGGGAGGGCGGCCCAGGTGCTAAGAGGTGGGTAGCAGCGAGTGGCCCAGGACCCCCGCTGGCCAATGGGAGCTGCGGGGGCAGTGCCTGCAGGAGGAGGTAGCACGCAGAGCTGCCTGGCCACTCCTCCACCTAGCAGCAGAGTGAGGGGGATGTCGCTGCTTCCAGGAAGCCCAGCAAGTAAGCGCCACCCAGAGCCTGCCTCACCCTGTCCTGTGCCCCAACCCCCTGCCTCCTCCCACACCCAAACTCTGCTACTGCTTGGGTGGGGTGGGGAACGGGGAAGGATGCAGTGGCCTGAGACTGCCCCAGCAGCGGCCGATGTGACTGCCTGAGCTGCCCCCTGAGCCAGGCACACTGGCCACTGCAGAAGTCACGGAGGTTACAGAAACCGTGACTTCCATGACAAACTTGCAGCCTTAATGAAGGGGTATAGCAGATCAGGGCTGGCTCAGATATGGAATATAAGGCCTTTCATCTGTGAGGCACTGACTCCAATCCAGCCCCAGATCAGGGGAACTGTCTGTTCTGCATCGGCACACTCACCTCACTCTCTATCTGCTGCTTTAGGCCCAGCTGTTGCTCTTTGTGTTGGTTGGCTCGGCTAACCTGCTCCTCAATCCCTGACAGGACAACCTCACAGCCCAGGCACCTGTGGAGGAGAGACCAAGCTGAGCAGGCTGGACAGTTGCACACAAAAGCACTGCAGTGGGGAAATAGGGGGCGGCACAGGTACTCTGCCCCCATGTAGCTACACCTTGGGGGCGTCAACAAGTGTCTAGGAAGAGATGAATGCATCCAATAAGGAAGGGCATAGGAGCAGTAAGCCCCCAGTAAGGAAAACTGGAGGGAGGAAGGCAGGCTGCAGTGGGAATGATGGCAGGGCTAGGAGGGTTGACAGAATCACTGAAGGGATGTAGGGAGCTCAGGGTTCGAGGGCAGATTTAGCCCAGTAAATTTCAAAATAAACTGGGAGGAACCTCTTGTCACCAACAGGGGCTTTGAGAAGGTTACAGACCCCCTGCGCTCTTCCAGCAGCACACAGGAGAACCTAGAAGATTCTCCCCCATATCTGGAGAGGTCTCCTCACTACCTGCGGAAATCAGGGGATTTTGTGGGCTGCCTGAGGCTGGGGTTGTCAGAATTCCTGCAGCATGTGAGCAATTAGGGGTGTTGCAGTGACTCCAGGGGTTTGAAATCTCTTCACTCCTGCAACATCGGGGGGTGTGAGCATCTCATCTGTAACACGTGCGGGGGTTAGAAGATGTTTCCTCAACACTCCTTCAGTGTGTCAGGGTGTGCACCTGCTCACTACTCTGACATCATGCAGAGGGCTTAGGAGAGGCTCATCACCACTCCTATAGTCGGGGGGGATAGAGGGGCTGGCCTTGGGGGCTTCCTCCTCACCACTCCTGCAATGTGCGGGTGATGGTGCTTAGCTCCTCCCTGCGGATGTCTCGCCCGATGCTGTAATCGACCTCAAGACGCTGATTACGCTGGTCCAGGCTCCCACGCAGCACGTCTGCATACACGGCCTCAATCACCAAGTCCTCCAGCTGCCGCACATTCTTCAGCTGCAACTGTTCCAGCAGCACTGCATAGGGGATGCACTGTGGGGAAAGCACAGGTAGTTAGTATGGGGTGATCCCAACAGGAAGGGGTGTGTATGGGGGAACGAAGCCATTACCTTGATCTTGGCAGCCAGAGTGACCACCGACAGGTGCCTCAGCTTGTTCTTCTGAGCCTTGCTCAATGGAGGGAGGTTTCCAGCTTCGGCTGCTCTCAGGGAAAAGAGCATGATGTCAGAGCTGGAGATGTCCCATCTCACCCTGGCCCAAGGTCCTTTGCCCGACATCCATTCCTCAAAGCTTCTAATGTACCCTTTTCTTGGCAAGGCATCTCCTAAAGCGCTCACACCCCTCAGCATGGAGGAAGTGTTCCTGAGCTCCCTCCCCTTGCCTTAGTCCTGCTCCTTACTCCTCTGGTGATCCCTAAATAATCCCCTCTCCTCCACAAGGTCCACACCCCAAAACACCAGCAGATGGTTCTCATAACCACCCCCCACACACCCCCGCCGCTCCTCACCTCACCACAGCCAGGAAGTCAAATGCAAGGATTGAACTCTTGGAATCTCTGCCTAGAACTCAACCCTGTGTTATTTGTATTCCAGTAGCATCTAGAACCCCAAACAAGATCAGGCTCACATTGTGTGAGCCACTACACACAAACATAGTAAGAGACAGTTCCTGTCACAATGAACTTCCAGTCTAGATAGACAAGATAAATAAAGAGTAGGAAGGGACACAACACAGGAAGAGTGACTTGCCTGAGGTCACACAGCAAGCCCAGTAGCACAGCCTAGAACAGAATCCCAATCTTCAGAGTTCTACGCCAATGCTCTATCTACCAGCCCATGGTGCCTGCAGGACCCCTTCTGCCCTCTGAGCATTTCTGTAACTCTTTGAGCTCCCTCCAATATGTCACTATCTTTCTGGGATTGAAGGGTCCAGTACTGAGGAGTATCCTATGTGGGGTCTCCCCAGAGCTGTAGAGAGAAAAACTATTCCCTCCCTGCTCTGGAATGTGAGGCCTCTGCATATGCATACCCAAAATTGCCCTGACCTGTTTTGCGTTTCTAGCCCACCTGAAGCCCCTGTGCTATTTGCTCCCCCTTTTCCTCTTAGTCTCCAGTCAAGAAGTCTGGCAGCTCCAGTCAAAAAGTCCGGTTGGTGGCGTTGGCAGGCTCCCAGGAAGTGGCCAGCATGTCCCTCTGGCTCGTAGGGGGAGGGTGGCCATGGGTGCTCCGTGCGCTGTCTCAGCCCTGAGCGCCAGCTCCGCAGCTCCCACTGGCTGGGAACTATGCCCAAAGGAGCTGTGGGGATGGCACCGAGGGGCGGGGACAGCACGCAGAGGCCCCCCGGCCACCTCTCCCCATAGGAGCCAGAGTGACATGTTGCCGCTTGCTGGGAGCCACCTGAGCAGCCTGCATGCCAAACCTCCTCCTGCACCTCAATTCCCTGCCCCAGCCTGGAACTCCCTCCCACACCAAAACTCCCTCCCAGAGGCCACATCCCACATCCCCTCCCGCACTCCAACCCCCTGCCCCAGCCCAGAGCTAACTCCTATACCCCAAGGCCCTCAGCCCCAGCTCAGAGCCCCCTCCTGCACCCCAAACCGCTCATCCCCAGCCCCACCCTTGAGCCCACACCCCCTCCTGCACCCCAACCCCCTGAGCCAGCCCATTGAAAATGAGCAAGTGAGCAAGGGTGGGGGAGAGCAAGTGACGGAGGTGGGGGATGGAATGAAGGGGGTGGGTCCTCAAAGAAGGGGCAGGGGTGTAAAGTTTTCTGCAATTAGAAAGCTGGCAATCCTATCCACCTTTCCTGCTTCCTAGGAGACAACTGCAGGTGTTGGCCCACATCCTGGAGCACTAGGCTATGGGGGTTATAAGAGAATGACACACGTACACAAATAATCAGCATACGTCCCGTATGCGAAGAGGGTGAGCAGACGGAAGACGGAGGAGAACTCGTTTTCAGCCAGCTGCAGGGGAGAAAAAGCACTCAATACAAACAGCATGAAACTTTGCACACTACAACCTAACCCCTATCCCCAGTTCCAGGGCACAGTGGGGCGCGTCTAACACAATTCCCATTTCCCTGCTTTTTTCCCCACCCAACAGGCCCCAAGTGTTTTTCAATCTAGGTAACGGTGACTGATTCAGCTACCCACCAAAACACAGCTGCACGAGGGGTGGAATAGCAGATGCTTAACATGCTCCACATCCCCAAGCACAGAGTTTAGGGAAACTAAACAAACCCCACTAAAGTGGCAGGAGCAGATTTCGGGAAGCAGCTAGGGGTGCTGGAACCATTTGCACCGGTAGGGTGCTGAGAGCTATTGAACCAAACCCTGTGTAGGATGGAAACCACTTTCAGCCAGGAGTTCGGCAGGTCCCCCAGCATCCCTAGCTCCAGCACCTATGGCAGCAGGCTGAGCTGCAGTTTCCCGGGATAACACCTGGGATTCTGACCAACCAGCGGCTCACAGTTGTGCTGGGCTGGAAAGAAGCGACCTGACCCAGCTCCGCCTGCACCACTCGAGCCCTGGGGGCCCTCCTCCCGCAGGGCAGCGCACCATGCCCGCGCCAGCCCCTGCAGCACAGCCCCCGCAGAGCCCGCGGGGCCGGCGCTCACCTCTCGGACGTTGGGCAGATCCAGCAGCTCCCCGAAGACGTAGATGCCGGGCGCCTCCAGCACCTGGTGGATGAGGCTGACCAGGGCCGCCCCGCGAGCCGACCGGGCCAGCAACAGGAGCTGCTCCTGGCTCTGCCCCGTCACCTTCACCTCGGCTGCCATGCCGCCCTGCCCGGCCCCACCAGCGCTGTGGGGACAAGCGGGGCAGGGGAGGAGAAAGGGCCGGGGCAGGGCCTTAGCTCGGGGCGGGAGGGCTCTGGACAGAGCAGACACTCCCGGGCCCCTGCGCCGCCTGTGGGCCCGCCCCCGGGCTGCAGAGCAGCGCGTGAGCACCACCCAGTCGGGCTCCTACCTGCCGGCGGGGAGCTCAGGCCTCCCCGCACCTAGGGCTGTTTTTCCTCCTCTAGGGTACTCCCCCTTCCAAGAGAGGCCACGTCCGGGTTTCTGACGTCATAAAGCCCCAAGCCACGCCCATAACACATTTCTCTTCTCCCTCCCCCCTTCATTGGTTCTGTCCACTGGGGGAGAGGAGGAATCGGTTCCCTCTCTGGTCCCGCCTCCACCGCTCTGCCATTGGTCGAGTGTCTGTGGCTGGTTGAGTGACACTGGTGCTGTACGGCCGCTGCGGGATGTGCTCCAGCCCGCGGAAGCAGCGCGAGGAGAGACGAGAAGCGCAGTGTGAGCTCAGACCCCTGTTGCAGGGACACGTTCCGCCACCCAAAAAGGCTGACGTGCAGGCAGAGCTTTGGCTCTGACAGTCCCCAAAGCGCCGCTGTAGAACGCTGCAGAGTAACAAAATGGAGGGAAATGTCTATGATCTTAGAGCACCTGATTCCTCCAGGACTCAGACAAAACACTGCTGTACCCAGAGGTGCTGGAACTAGGGGTGTTGGTAGTACATTCACGCATCCGGGCGGAGTTCCTCTGGGCGGCGTCCACCGACTCCCTTGACACCTTCGAGGAACGGTGGGCGCTGTCCGGGGTTCTCTGCTCGGTGACCCCGTCCGGTTCCCTCCGTCTGACCCTCTGATTGAGGGACAGAGCGAGAGACGCCAGCCACAGCCGTTAGCTGCTGTGAATACCATCATTATTGTTATTTAGGAGGGGTCTTATAATACATGGATGTGCCCCCCTCCCTCCCAGCCACCCATCCCGCAGCCGTGCCCATCTTGTCGGGCACTCTCAGGAGAGGGAGGGTCGGTGACCCTGGGCGCGGCACTAGGTAACTCGAGGGGGTGGAAGACCACGAGTGTCGAGGAAGCCCCCCCGCTCTAGGCCACCAGGTAACTCAGGAGGGTGGAAGACCACGAGTGTCGAGGAAGCCCCCCCGCTCTGGGCCTGGGCTAGCCTGAACACCTCTCCCTCCTGAAAGCTGTTGTGTTATACCTTCTGATTGCGTTGTTTTGTTGCTAAGTTTTTCTTTATCTTCTTGTAATCTCTGTAACTGTTACAAATAAATTTCCTTTCTGTTTCAAAAAAAAAAAAAAAAAAAAAAAAACTAGGGGTGTTGGTAGTACATTCACGCATCCGGGCGGAGTTCCTCTGGGCGGCGTCCACCGACTCCCTTGACACCTTCGAGGAACGGTGGGCGCTGTCCGGGGTTCTCTGCTCGGTGACCCCGTCCGGTTCCCTCCGTCTGACCCTCTGATTGAGGGACAGAGCGAGAGACGCCAGCCACAGCCGTTAGCTGCTGTGAATACCATCATTATTGTTATTTAGGAGGGGTCTTATAATACATGGATGTGCCCCCCTCCCTCCCAGCCACCCATCCCGCAGCCGTGCCCATCTTGTCGGGCACTCTCAGGAGAGGGAGGGTCGGTGACCCTGGGCGCGGCACTAGGTAACTCGAGGGGGTGGAAGACCACGAGTGTCGAGGAAGCCCCCCCGCTCTAGGCCACCAGGTAACTCAGGAGGGTGGAAGACCACGAGTGTCGAGGAAGCCCCCCCGCTCTGGGCCTGGGCTAGCCTGAACACCTCTCCCTCCTGAAAGCTGTTGTGTTATACCTTCTGATTGCGTTGTTTTGTTGCTAAGTTTTTCTTTATCTTCTTGTAATCTCTGTAACTGTTACAAATAAATTTCCTTTCTGTTTCAAAAAAAAAAAAAAAAAAAAAAAAACTAGGGGTGTTGGTAGTACATTCACGCATCCGGGCGGAGTTCCTCTGGGCGGCGTCCACCGACTCCCTTGACACCTTCGAGGAACGGTGGGCGCTGTCCGGGGTTCTCTGCTCGGTGACCCCGTCCGGTTCCCTCCGTCTGACCCTCTGATTGAGGGACAGAGCGAGAGACGCCAGCCACAGCCGTTAGCTGCTGTGAATACCATCATTATTGTTATTTAGGAGGGGTCTTATAATACATGGATGTGCCCCCCTCCCTCCCAGCCACCCATCCCGCAGCCGTGCCCATCTTGTCGGGCACTCTCAGGAGAGGGAGGGTCGGTGACCCTGGGCGCGGCACTAGGTAACTCGAGGGGGTGGAAGACCACGAGTGTCGAGGAAGCCCCCCCGCTCTAGGCCACCAGGTAACTCAGGAGGGTGGAAGACCACGAGTGTCGAGGAAGCCCCCCCGCTCTGGGCCTGGGCTAGCCTGAACACCTCTCCCTCCTGAAAGCTGTTGTGTTATACCTTCTGATTGCGTTGTTTTGTTGCTAAGTTTTTCTTTATCTTCTTGTAATCTCTGTAACTGTTACAAATAAATTTCCTTTCTGTTTCAAAAAAAAAAAAAAAAAAAAAAAAACTAGGGGTGTTGGTAGTACATTCACGCATCCGGGCGGAGTTCCTCTGGGCGGCGTCCACCGACTCCCTTGACACCTTCGAGGAACGGTGGGCGCTGTCCGGGGTTCTCTGCTCGGTGACCCCGTCCGGTTCCCTCCGTCTGACCCTCTGATTGAGGGACAGAGCGAGAGACGCCAGCCACAGCCGTTAGCTGCTGTGAACACCATCATTATTGTCATTTAGGAGGGGTCTTATAATACATGGGTGTGCCCCCCTCCCTCCCAACCACCCACCCCGCAGCCGTGCCCATCTTGTCGGGCACTCTCAGGAGAGGGAGGGTCGGTGACCCTGGGCGCGGCACTAGGTAACTCGAGGGGGTGGAAGACCACGAGTGTCGAGGAAGCCCCCCCGCTCTAGGCCACCAGGTAACTCAGGAGGGTGGAAGACCACGAGTGTCGAGGAAGCCCCCCCGCTCTGGGCCTGGGCTAGCCTGAACACCTCTCCCTCCTGAAAGCTGTTGTGTTATACCTTCTGATTGCGTTGTTTTGTTGCTAAGTTTTTCTTTATCTTTTTGTAATTTCTGTAACTGTTACAAATAAATTTCTTTCCTGTTTCAAAAAAAAAAAAAAAAAAAAAAAAAACTAGGGGTGTTGGTAGTACATTCACGCATCCGGGCGGAGTTCCTCTGGGCGGCGTCCACCGACTCCCTTGACACCTTCGAGGAACGGTGGGCGCTGTCCGGGGTTCTCTGCTCGGTGACCCCGTCCGGTTCCCTCCGTCTGACCCTCTGATTGAGGGACAGAGCGAGAGACGCCAGCCACAGCCGTTAGCTGCTGTGAATACCATCATTATTGTTATTTAGGAGGGGTCTTATAATACATGGATATGCCCCCCTCCCTCCCAGCCACCCACCCCGCAGCCGTGCCCATCTTGTCGGGCACTCTCAGGAGAGGGAGGGTCGGTGACCCTGGGCGCGGCACTAGGTAACTCGAGGGGGTGGAAGACCACGAGTGTCGAGGAAGCCCCCCCGCTCTAGGCCACCAGGTAACTCAGGAGGGTGGAAGACCACGAGTGTCGAGGAAGCCCCCCCGCTCTGGGCCTGGGCTAGCCTGAACACCTCTCCCTCCTGAAAGCTGTTGTGTTATACCTTTTGATTGCGTTGTTTTGTTGCTAAGTTTTTCTTTATCTTCTTGTAATCTCTGTAACTGTTACAAATAAATTTCCTTTCTGTTTCAAAAAAAAAAAAAAAAAAAAAAAAAAAAAAACTAGGGGTGTTGGTAGTACATTCACGCATCCGGGCGGAGTTCCTCTGGGCGGCGTCCACCGACTCCCTTGACACCTTCGAGGAACGGTGGGCGCTGTCCGGGGTTCTCTGCTCGGTGACCCCGTCCGGTTCCCTCCGTCTGACCCTCTGATTGAGGGACAGAGCGAGAGACGCCAGCCACAGCCGTTAGCTGCTGTGAACACCATCATTATTGTCATTTAGGAGGGGTCTTATAATACATGGGTGTGCCCCCCTCCCTCCCAACCACCCACCCCGCAGCCGTGCCCATCTTGTCGGGCACTCTCAGGAGAGGGAGGGTCGGTGACCCTGGGCGCGGCACTAGGTAACTCGAGGGGGTGGAAGACCACGAGTGTCGAGGAAGCCCCCCCGCTCTAGGCCACCAGGTAACTCAGGAGGGTGGAAGACCACGAGTGTCGAGGAAGCCCCCCCGCTCTGGGCCTGGGCTAGCCTGAACACCTCTCCCTCCTGAAAGCTGTTGTGTTATACCTTCTGATTGCGTTGTTTTGTTGCTAAGTTTTTCTTTATCTTTTTGTAATTTCTGTAACTGTTACAAATAAATTTCTTTCCTGTTTCAAAAAAAAAAAAAAAAAAAAAAAAAACTAGGGGTGTTGGTAGTACATTCACGCATCCGGGCGGAGTTCCTCTGGGCGGCGTCCACCGACTCCCTTGACACCTTCGAGGAACGGTGGGCGCTGTCCGGGGTTCTCTGCTCGGTGACCCCGTCCGGTTCCCTCCGTCTGACCCTCTGATTGAGGGACAGAGCGAGAGACGCCAGCCACAGCCATTAGCTGCTGTGAACACCATCATTATTGTCATTTAGGAGGGGTCTTATAATACATGGGTGTGCCCCCCTCCCTCCCAACCACCCACCCCGCAGCAGTGCCCATCTTGTCGGGCACTCTCAGGAGAGGGAGGGTCGGTGACCCTGGGCGCGGCACTAGGTAACTCGAGGGGGTGGAAGACCACGAGTGTCGAGGAAGCCCCCCCGCTCTAGGCCACCAGGTAACTCAGGAGGGTGGAAGACCACGAGTGTCGAGGAAGCCCCCCCGCTCTGGGCCTGGGCTAGCCTGAACACCTCTCCCTCCTGAAAGCTGTTGTGTTATACCTTCTGATTGCGTTGTTTTGTTGCTAAGTTTTCCTTTATCTTTTTGTAATCTCTGTAACTGTTACAAATAAACTTCTTTTCTGTTTCAAAAAAAAAAAACTAGGGGTGTTGGTAGTACATTCACGCATCCGGGCGGAGTTCCTCTGGGCGGCGTCCACCGACTCCCTTGACACTTTCGAGGAACGGTGGGCGCTGTCCGGGGTTCTCTGCTCGGTGACCCCGTCCGGTTCCCTCCGTCTGACCCTCTGATTGAGGGACAGAGCGAGAGATGCCAGCCACAGCCGTTAGCTGCTGTGAATACCATCATTATTGTTATTTAGGAGGGGTCTTATAATACATGGGTGTGCCCCCCTCCCTCCCAACCACCCACCCCGCAGCCGTGCCCATCTTGTCGGGCACTCTCAGGAGAGGGAGGGTCGGTGACCCTGGGCGCGGCACTAGGTAACTCGAGGGGGTGGAAGACCACGAGTGTCGAGGAAGCCCCCCCGCTCTAGGCCACCAGGTAACTCAGGAGGGTGGAAGACCACGAGTGTCGAGGAAGCCCCCCCGCTCTGGGCCTGGGCTAGCCTGAACACCTCTCCCTCCTGAAAGCTGTTGTGTTATACCTTCTGATTGCGTTGTTTTGTTGCTAAGTTTTCCTTTATCTTTTTGTAATCTCTGTAACTGTTACAAATAAACTTCTTTTCTGTTTCAAAACAAAAAAAAAAAAAAAAAAAAAAAAAACTAGGGGTGTTGGTAGTACATTCACGCATCCGGGCGGAGTTCCTCTGGGCGGCGTCCACCGACTCCCTTGACACCTTCGAGGAACGGTGGGCGCTGTCCGGGGTTCTCTGCTCGGTGACCCCGTCCGGTTCCCTCCGTCTGACCCTCTGATTGAGGGACAGAGCGAGAGACGCCAGCCACAGCCGTTAGCTGCTGTGAATACCATCATTATTGTTATTTAGGAGGGGTCTTATAATACATGGGTGTGCCCCCCTCCCTCCCAACCACCCACCCCGCAGCCGTGCCCATCTTGTCGGGCACTCTCAGGAGAGGGAGGGTCGGTGACCCTGGGCGCGGCACTAGGTAACTCGAGGGGGTGGAAGACCACGAGTGTCGAGGAAGCCCCCCCGCTCTAGGCCACCAGGTAACTCAGGAGGGTGGAAGACCACGAGTGTCGGGGAAGCCCCCCCGCTCTGGGCCTGGGCTAGCCGGAACACCTCTCCCTCCTGAAAGCTGTTGTGTTATACCTTCTGATTGCGTTGTTTTGTTGCTAAGTTTTTCTTTATCTTTTTGTAATCTCTGTAACTGTTACAAATAAACTTCTTTTCTGTTTCAAAAAAAACTAGGGGTGTTGGCTTGAAGTGGTTTCCATCCTGTACAGGGTTTACAGTTTGGTTCAATGGTTCTCAGCACCTGCACTAGCACCGTACATTGAGCCAGAGCTGGAGGGCATAGCCTGGACGGGTGACAATATGACCACATGGAAGCTGAGGAAAGGCCTCACATGTGAATGTGGGGAGCCTAGACAAACATTTAAATGCTGCCTAATGCAGTGCCCTCTGTCAACAGCCTGTACTCCTGAGAAACTATTTGAGATAAGTCATAACACCAGCTCTGGGCTGTGGTTTGGGGAGCGATTAGCTATGATGATGATGGCATTGCTTACTTTCTATATTATTGAGATCAGGAAAAACTTCCTATAGACAAGGCTGCCTCTCAGGTAGAAAACACCAGGACATCAGGGATGATCCTGAGCCCACAAAACTGGCCAGCTGGCAGTGTTTACTGAGCACCTTTACTGATTTCCCAGGCCACCTACTTCAAAAAAGGGACGATCCTGTGAAAACCTGGGCAGGTGGCAACCTTACCCAGAGAGCCAAGATCTTTATTCTAAACTAAACCAATGTAATGAACCCCCATTCACCAAAACTCCTCTCCCGAACAACAGAGACAGATATCAACCCACTCCCAGAGTAGGAAATAGAACTCAGGCGTCCTGACACCTAGTCATGGAGTCATAAAAGTTAGGGCCAGAACGGCCCATCAGATCATCTTCTGTATATCACAGGTCACCAACACCACCCAGCACCTGCAGCTAAACTAAATAACCAAAATTAGACAAAAATATTACAGCCCACAGGAGAACAGATTATTTTTGCCACAGGCAGAGATTAGGAGGGAGTGGGACCAGGGTGCACAACTGCCTGGTTTCCCTGCAGTGTCAGGGAAATGATTAAATGGCACATGCCCAGGTAATTCTGGCAAGTGACCTGCACACAGGGCCGTCTTTAGGCATACGCAGAATATGCAGCTGCGTAGGGCACCACGTAATTTGGGGCACCAAATTTCATGGTGCCCTAGGCAGCTGCATACTGCATATAGGGCGCTGGCTCCAGCGGCCAGCCTCATCCCCCAGCCAGCCCCCCTGCTCCGCACCCGCCCTGTCCCCATTCGACCTCTTCCTCCAAGCCCCCTCCCCCGAGCGATGCAGCCGGCGGGATTAGCGGGGGTACTGGAACCGGTAGGAGGGGTCAGACCCGCCCCTGCACTCGGCGGCGGCGGCGGCAGGAAGCAGAGCGACCCGGTTCAAGCCCGCACCGCTGTGCCAGGTCCCAGTCGCATTGCTCCGCTTCCCGCCGCCGCCGCTGGTGAGTGTGGGGGCGGGTCTCTGACCCCTTCCTCCAAGCTCCCTCCTCTAGCGACAGGGGTGGGAGCTGGGGGAGCGAAGCAGGCTGGGTCTGGGTCCCTCTGCTTCCCGCTGCCACCGGTGAGTGGGGGGCGGGCCCAACTCTTGCCGCTAGCGCTAGGCCCCCCTCTAATTCCCCGCGCTGCCCTGGGCCTCCCTGCCCCCCCGCCCAACTCCTGCTGCCGGGGCCCTGCAGCCCTTAAACGCAGTCTCCCCGCCCCGTGGAGGGGACGACCCCCCAGCAGAGCGGCTGGTCCGTCCACGGGGGGTGCAGGTGCTGGGGCTGCGGTAGGGCACCACCATTGGTAGGGACAGCCCTGCCTGAACTGCACACACGCCACAGAAGAAGGCAAAAACAAAAAACCCCAAGGTCACTGCCAATCTGACCTGGGGGGAAATTCCTTCCTGTGTAAGGCTGAGGTCTTTTCCTGCAGCCATATTAGGAGAGCAGTAGCCATGAGCCAAGAAGCAGAAAGTCACATCCTCACATTCCATCTAAATTACATTAAAACAATGTAATATTGGGCTGTTAAGAAGGCGATCCTGTCCTAATAGCAACCACCATCATCAAATAAAGAAACAGATCTTAAGAAGAAAAGGAGTACTTGTGGTGCCTTAGAGACTAACAAATTTTTTTGAGCATAAGCTTTTGTGAGCTACAGCTCAGTTCATCGGATGTAGCTCACGAAAGCTTATGCTCAAATAAATTTGTTAGTCTCTAAGGTGCCACAAGTACTCCTTTTCTTCCTGCGGATACAGATTAACACGGCTGTTACTCTGAAACAGATCTTAAAAAGGTTAATTCTATGATTCTAAGGAAAACTTTGATAGCATTCTGTGGCAAGAAATCACTTATCATAGAATATCAGGGTTGGAAGGGACCTCAGGAGGTCATCTGGTCCAAGCCCCTGCTCAAAGCAGGACCAATCCCCAACTAAATCATCATCAACAGTGGTGGTTGCAAAATCCCTACTTCTTTATTGTTTTGTCTTTATGGTCCCCACTTCTCTATTGTCTGTATGATCTCTGTCTGGTTCTTTGATTGTTTCTTTCTGTTACATAACTAATTTTGCTAGGTATAAATCAACTATGGCGGTGGGGTATGATTGGTTAAAGAATTGTTTTACAATATGTTAGGATTGGTTAGAAATTTGTTTAGTAATATTTAATAAAATGATTGGTTAAGGTATAGCTAAGCAGGACTCAAGTTTCACTGTATAAACTGAGATCCAAAAGGAAGTTCTTTGGAACCAACTCCAGGGCACAGCCCCAGGATCAGAGCTGCCAGACCTCAACACCCTGCCAATCACACTATGCAGAAGCTGGAGTCCCCGGATGACCTGATCCTGACTGGCCAGCAGGAAAAGTTCATCCGCCTTATTGGGAGTGGTGAGCATTGTATGCTTAGCATGTGTGTTCTGCTTTGGTGACTGTTAAATAAATAGAGGTTAAGAATATTCCTGTGTAAGGCTCTTTCACTGGTAAAAGACCTCGTATACTCGTAGAGCCCTAAGTCCGCAGGGAATTGGTGTTATACCCTGAACCCATGGAGGGGTAGATCCCGGAGCCCATGGAGGGGTAAAGTTGGGTGCCTTATACCGGGAGCCCTAGGAATTGGGAAAAGGTTAGGGTGCCTAAATTAACTGGGTTATGCCTTGAGACCACGGAAGGGTAAAGGTGGGTGCCCTAGAGTGTGTGTAACAGAGAATTTTGTGCGGGTAACACCTGACCCCACAATATGATGATCATTTAGACCCTGAGCATGTGAGGAAGAACCAGGGAATCAAGCATTTGAGAGAGAGAATGCTTGGTACCACCTCAAAGCCCTGACCACCTGCCAAATGTCCCATCTTAGCCATGACTATCCCTGATGCTTTGGAAGGAGATTAAAAAAAATCCCTCCCAGAAAATATGAGAGGGAGGGGGAATCTCTTCCTGACCCTGCCAGCGGCCAGTTAAAATTCTGAAGCAGGAGTTTTAGGGCGATAAGAGAGAAACCAGATGTGAGCCTCAGGGCTGTTGAGACTCCTTCCCTCCCCCCATTACAAGCAACGCCATCATATGATCACATTCTTAATTTGTCCATCTCTCTCTTAAACTAATTAAGTTGTTTTCCCCTAAAACTCCTGTTGGGAGGCTACATTTGTAATGGTTAGACCCCTCCATCCACAAGGTCATAGAATCGTAGAATACCAGGATTGGAAGGGACCTCAGAAGATCATCTAGTCCAACCCCCTGCTCAAAGCAGGGCCAATCCCCAATTTTTGCCCCCAGATCCCTAAATGGCCTCTTCAAGGATTGAACTTGCAACCCTGGGTTTAGCAGGCCAATGCTCAAACCACTGAGCTATCCCTCTCATAACATCAGGAACACATTACTGGCTCCCAGTCATAGGTATAACTATTTAGGTTTAGGTTTGGTTTATAAAAGCCATAGAGTGGACACAGTTACACTGGTATAAAGATGATTTATATCTGTAATAGTTATTTCCCTTTTTGTATAGTATAAAGCAGCTCTATACTAAGGGTATGTCTACATTGCCCTCATTACAGCAAGGCAGCGCTATGACGTGGGGAGTGTAGACACGCTTTATCGCCGGGGGACAGCTCTCCTGGTGATAAAAAACCCTCACGCCGAACAAATCACTGTCTATACTGGTGCTTTTCAGCACTAAAACTTTTATCGCTTGGGGGTGTTTTTTCACACCCCTGAACGACTAAAGTTTTAGCACTGAAAGTGGCAATGTAGACACAGCCTAATGTAACTGCATGCACAGTAAAGGGGTTGTACAACTTTAGCAATACTGGTACGTAGTTAAATTGGTACAACTTTCTAATGTTGAAAGGCCCAAGTTCCCTCTGATCTTGCTCACTAGATCCTACTCCCTATAGTAAAATATATTTACTTGCAGTATATTATTCAGCCACTAGATGTCTCTGTATGCTGTGTACAGTTCCAGAAAGGGAGCAGCTCTGGTAAATAAGGGAGACAAAGTTGGGACTGAAATTAATATACAAGCCCGTTTGTGTCTGTAGTTGTTTTCTTTACAAAATACCTCCTTTTGAAGAAGGATTGTGATTCCATATATTATGATACACCCTGCCCACAGGTGGGAACGGAACTCACTTGGAGCTCCTCACCCCCAGGGAATGCCTACACTAGATTTTTACATCAAATTAATTGATTGCCAGTTATATTGAGGTAATTAACACATTTGTAAGGGCTAATCTGGACACTCTACAAATGTACGTTCAAGGACAAAAATATTTGTGGTTTAATTTAGGATATGGGCAAAAATAGTGTTTTTCTATTGTGTTAGCTCAATTGAGTTAGCTTAACATGATTAACATGTTGCATCAGGTGAAGTGAGCAGTAGCTCATGAAAGCTTACGCTCAAATAAATTGGTTAGTCTCTAAGGTGCCACTAGGACTCCTTTTCTTTTTGCGAATACAGACTAACACGGCTGCTACTCTGAAACTTAACATGATTAGAAAGCCCAGTTAAGGGTATATCTTCACTAGGCCATGTCTGTGATAGAAAAAAGGTGTGTTTTTACAATGAACAAGCTAATGGACATGGCTATCTCACTGTAAACTCCTAATGTAGACAAGGCAAGTGGGTGGGGCTCTTTTGACCATCACACTGGACTCATGCTGGGCCAGTTTATTGGGGAAAGGCTGTGAATCTGTGGTACTGGAGTTAACAGTTTCCTGACACTCTCCCCACAGTATTGTGGAATATAGAGGGAACAGGGTTTCTAGGAAGACAGAAAGGGATGGGGAAGAGCTGTCAGTGGTCAGATTACAAGGCAGAATTAACAAAAGATCTCTGTCTCTTATCTCTGTTTCTGTATTTGGGCCTAATTCACCATTGCTTTACATCTTGTGCAGTCCCTTCCACCAACACAAAGTGAATACATAGCAGGTATAGAATGTAGGATTTGCAGCATTTTATAACTCTCTCCCCTACCCCATCTCCTGCTCCTTCCATCTCAGGTTTTATCTCTCTATTGATCCGTTTCTCTCACACTCTCTGATACGCTTGCTGCCTTTCATTATTAGTCAGATAAAGCCAGGAAGCTCCATCATCCTAGCTACGTGATCCTGTCTCTATCCTAGCTCTGCATCCCTACCCCTCACCCATCTCATCTGCTATATTGTACTGCTGCCTTTCTGCTTCGATTTCATGCAGCTGTGGGCCTAAAACAAGGACGAGGCCTGTGGAAGTCTCCTGTGTAATCCAGACTCTGAGATGCCCTCGAGCTGAGGTTCCCAGTGTCTCCCCAAAAACACTCATTCTAATCTCTCACAAAAACTCTCCCATAACCTCACCATAGCACAGTAAAGCATAGCCTTCCTCTACCTTTAGGCCCTAATCTAGTGTAGTCAAGTTTTGTGATATTTGGTGTTTTTCTTAAAGCCCCAGCTCCTGGAGCGGTGAGAAATTCAGCTTTCATTTTCTGAAAAAGTAAGTTTCTACCCTCATGGCTACTGAGGAAAGCTGGAAATATGATTCCAGTGTAATCTAAAACTGAAAGGCAAAGAAAAGGAATCCAAAATTTATTATTTTAAAAAATCGCTCATATTCTAGGTCATATTCTAGGCCAATCTCATTATTTTGGGTCCTGACTCATGATTTTTGAATGCTGGGGGCTGACAAATGCTTCCAGCCCTAGCTCTAAAACCCATCCCCTCACTGCACCCTAACCATAGCCCCCCACCCAGGAAACCCCACTCCCCTCTCCCCCTAACTTCATCCTGTCTTATGCTAAACCCATTAGGGCGTATCTATATTATTACAACGTGTTACTCTGTTTGAATGCAGTTGTGAAGAAATGAGATAGCTGGCATGGTATTCATCATGACTTGCCTTGCTCCATACTGACTGGTCACAGTATCATGTAATTCTTCACAATTGTATTCAAGCATGGAAGTATTCATAGATTCATACATTTTAAGGCCAGAGAAGACCATTATGATCATTCATTCTGACCTCCTTTATATCATAGGCTATCGAATTTCAGCTAGTTGCCCCTGTGTTAAGCCCAATAATTTGTATATTACTAAAGCATATCTTCCATGCAGGCATCCACTCCTGATATGAATACTCCAAGAGATAGAAAATCCACCACTTCCCTTAGTAGTTGTTCCACGCTCATTGTTAAACATGTGTGCCTTATTTCTAATTTGAATTTGTCTGGCTTCAGCTTCCAGCCATTGGTTCTTGTTATGTCTTTCTCTGTATATTGAAGATCCCTTTAGTACCCAGTATTTTCTCCCATGAAGGTACTTATAGATTGTAATCAAGTCATCTCTCAGTCTTCTTTTAGATCAGCTAAACAGATGGAGCTCTTTAAGTCTCTCACTGTAAGGAATTTGTTCCAGTTTTCAAATAATTTGTGTGGCTCTCCTCTGCACACTCTCCAATTTTCCAACATCCTTTTAAAGATGTGGACACTAGAACTGGATGCAGAATTCAGATATTGGTCCCATCAGTGCTGTAATCAGCAGTAAAATCAGCTTCCTGTTTCTACACCCCTGTTTATACATCCAAGGATCACAGTCACCCTTTTTGCCACAGTGGGAGTTCATATTGTTTACCCAGTATGACCCCTAAATCCTTTTCAGAGTCAGTGCTTACCAGGCTACAGTCCCTCGTTCTTTAGGTGTAGCCCAGCATTCCTTTTTCCTCGATATATAACTTTGCATTTGCCTGTATTAAAACACATATTGTTTGAATGGGCCCAGTTTACCAACCAATCCAGATCACTCTTTATGACTGCCCTGGTCTCATCACTATTCACCCCTCTGCTAATCTTTGTATCACATGCAAAGTTTATCAAGAGCGATTGAATATTTACTTCCAGATCATTGATGAAAATGTTGAATAGTTGTGCATTTAGTACTGGTCCATGCAGAACAACACTAGAGACACTCCCATTTGATGATGAATCCCCATTGCCGCTACTTTTGGGGGAATGGTAAGTAATGAAGTGACAAGTCACTGATACAGAGTGATCTGGATGACTTGGTAAACTGGGGGCAAGCAAACAATATGTGTTTTAATATGGCTAAATGTAAATGTATACATCTAGGAACAAAGAATGTAGGCCATACTTATATGATAGGAGACTCTATCCTGGGAAGTAGTGACTCTGAAAAAGACCTCAGGGTCATGGTGGATAATCAGCTGAACATGAGCTGCCAGGGTGACACTGTCCAAAAGGATTAATGTGCTCTTGGGGTTCATAAACAGAGGAATCCTGAGTAGGAGTAGAGACGTTATTTTACCTCTTTATTTGGCACTGGTGCAACTGCTGCTGGAATAGTGTGTCCAATTCTGATGTCCACAATTCAAGAAGGATGTTGATAAGAGAGGGTGCAGAGAAGAGTCACAAAAATGATTAAGGGATTAGAAAACATGCCTTCTAATGATAGACTCAAGGAGTTCAATCTAGTTAGCTTAACAAAGAAATGGTTAAAGGGTGACTTGATTACAGTCTATAAGCACCTACATGGGGAACAAATCTTTAACAATAGGCTCTTCAATCTAGAAGAGACAGGTATAACATGATGATGGCTAGAAGCTGAAGCTAGAAAAATTCAGACTAGAAATAAGGAGTAAAATTTTAACAGTTAGACCAACCATTGAAACAACTTATCAAGAATCATGTGGATTCTCCATCCCTAACAATTTTTATTCAAGATTGGTTGTTTGCCTAAAAGATCTGCTCTAGGAATTATTTTGGGGAAGTTCTATGGGCTGTGTTCTACAGAAGGTCAGACTAGATCAGGGGTGGGCAAATTATGACCCCTGAGCTGGATCCAGGCCGTCAGGGCTTTGGATCCGGCCCATGGGAATTGCCACCCCCATGGCGTTGTGGGGCCCGCGCCACTCCCAGAAGCAGCCAGCACCATGTCCCTGTGGCCCCTGGAGGAGGGGGCTAGAGGGCTCTGTGCGCTGCCCTTGCCTGCAGGCACCGCCCCCTGCAGCTCCCATTGGCCGGGAACAGGGTACTGTGGCCAATGGGAGGTTCGGGGGAGGTACCCACAGACGAGGGCAGCGTGCGAAGCCCTCTGCTCCCCCTCCCCCAGGGGCCGCAGGGACGTGGTGCTGGCTGATTCTCAGAGTGGCCTGGGGCCAGGGCAAGCAGGGAGCCTGCCCTGGCCCCGGTGCGTGCCGCTGACACCCTGGAGCCGCTCCAGGTAAGCTGGCACCTGCACCTCGAACCCCTCGTGTACCCTGCACCCCAACTCCCTGCCCTGAGCCCCCGGCTTCACCTCGCACTCCTGCCTGTACCCCAACCCCCTGCCCTGAGCCCCCTCACACACCCCTCCCTGCACCCCAACCCTCTGCCTTGAGCCCCCCATGCAATCCTCCGTGCACCCGAGTCCTTAGCTCCTTCCCGCACTCCCTTCTGCACCCCAACCCCCTTCCCTGAGCCCCCGCGTACACTCCACACCCCTCCTCTGCCCCAACCCCTTTCCCTGAGCCCCTTCCTGCACATTGCACCCCCTCCAACACCCCACACTCCCTCCCGCACCCCAACCCCCTGCCCTGCCCTACATTCATGGCCCTGCATGCAATTTCCCCACCCAGATGTGGCCCTCGGGCCAAAAAGTTTGCCCAGCCCTGGATGAGCTGATCACAATCATCCCTTCTCGCCTTGGAATCTATGAATATAGTGTATAGTGCCAGTTTTTTAACCAGAATGTCATGAAATACTAAGTCAAACACCTTACAAAACTCCAAGTCTATTACATCTACACAGTTACCTTTGTCAACCAAACCTATAATCTTATCAAACACTGAAATCAGGTTAGTTTGATAAGACCTATTCTTCATAAACCATGTTGACTGGCATTCATTATATTCCTATCTTTTCATTTTTATCAGTTGAATCCTGTACCAGATTTTCCATTATTTTATCCAGGATTGATGTCAGGCTAACTAGCCTTTGGTTATTCAGGTCATCTTGCTTGCCCTTTCTGAGTACTGGCACAACATTAGCACTCTTCCAGTCATATGGAATTTTGCCAGTATTATTTATCAAACATTAACATCAGCGGGCCAGAGATCTCCTCAGCTAACTCTTTTAGGACTCTTGGGTGCAAGTTATCTGGGTGCTAATTTTAAAATGTTTATCCCTGGTAGATGCTGTTTAACATCCTCCTTAGTTACTAATGGACTGGAAAGCAGTTAATCTATTCCTCAATTGATATGAGTACATCATCCTGCTCCTTTCCAAATACAAAATAGATTTAGAAGTATTTATTAACACTTCTGCATTTTCTGCATCATTATTAACAGTTTTACCATCTCCAGCTAGAAATGTGTCTATATCACTGCTAGGGTTTTGGTTTTGGTTTGTGTTTTTATTGGGAGGGGGGAGGGAGTGGTTAGGATATATAATTGCCATAACAGATAAGGCATGAGCCTGACCTCACAGTACCACTATCACCCTAATCAATACCTTAAGCTCACTCTGATCCTTTAACCTTTACACTACCCTAAGTTTAACCCCTTCCAAATAATACCCTGTGTATAATGTCACCCTATCTGCCTCCTCTAAACCCTTAGTCCGTAATACCTCATCCCAACCCCTTCATCCAAACTTTACAGTAACAAGCCTCTTCACCAATCTCACCCTAATCCCTTACTCCATTGTCACTATAACCTTCTCACCCTAATCACACCACAACCCCCTCACCCAAAGCACTCCCTAACCTCACTGTGACCTGCCCATCCTACCCCTTTAAAATAAAAAGTCCCTTAACCAGTGCCCCAGTGCCCATCCCCTAAATTCGTCATAACCCCTTCGGGCTAATCTCACCCAGATATCAGCCTAGCACCCTCCCGTCCTTTCCGCCTACCCCCTTCATCTGTCTATCTCTCTCCTTTTCTTAACACCCTTGCATTATCTTCACCCCAGGCATGTGTGTGTGTGTGTGGGGAGGGGGGGGACGACTTGCTCTGTATCTCCCATTTCTCTGACTTCTTCCTCCTGTGTTTTTGCTCTTGGGGAGATTTTCAGGCTTTGCATCATTTGGATCTTCGCCCTTTAACTGACCTTTTTCCTGATTGAATTTCCTCCTCTCTTTTGTGCTTCCCAATTATAATAAATGCATTCACCAGAATTTGAAAAGGTCAGCAGGAGCCTGAGTGGCTAGTTTAGCCCCTTCTGGAGCCTCATACCCCTTAGTTAACTGGTAGGTCAGGAAAAGGGAAGGAGGGAGTGGGAGAGAGGGAGAAAGCCAGGAGAAGACTACATGCTAACATGCACAGGATTAAGATGTCTGATTTTGGGAGAAGTGGTGGCACCATGTACCCCACCCACAGTGGGGTGTCCCTGGTCCTCTATATATCGCTGGCTGCATAAAGTGAGTGTGGTGAGGATTAGCAGAGTGAGATTTCTACAAATCATTTGCACAAGTCCCAGGAGGGCTAGAGGTGAAAAGGCTGGAGAATGGGAGAGCAGCCTGGATAATACCCCCACATAAAATCATGGGGAGGGAGGAGAGGTGAGGGGTTCTGAGGCACACATACATAGACCTCTCTCCAGATACACACACGCTAAAATTCTCCCAATGCAAACACAAATCCTGACCTCCCCACCACAACATACACACTGACATCCCTCCAAACACACAAGATCTCACCATCAACCTCACGCACAACCACACATGCATGCTGATGCCCCCAGACACACACACACTCAACTGATTCTCTAGACATAAGAAACACACACTGACTCTCCTAGACAGGCATGTGAAAACACACACAAGAAGCACACACTGACCACATATTTCAGAGTAACAGCCATGTTAGTTTGTATTTGCAAAAAGAAAAGGAGTACTTGTGGCACCTTAGAGACTAACCAATTTATTTGAGTATAAGCTTTCGGGATCCGATGAAGTGAGCTGTAACTGACCACATATACACACATGAAATAGACATACGGACACCCTCAAACAACTGACTATGATTTATTGGCATGACAATCTATAGAAGTGTTGACAAAGTGTAATAGACACAGTCTCCTCATATATCTGTTAAAGGTGGGTATAGTCTGTTCCAGGCTTCACACGGTTCTTGAGGTTTGATCCTGTGTGTCCATTTGTCATCAATGTCCATTCCTAATGCAATGGCAGGTTGCTATATAGTGCTATATAGTATATACCTTTTCTGTCTCTCTCCCAAGGTCAGGAACAGTCTTTCCTCATCCATTGGGAGATGAGAATTTGAGGAAATGGCTTTCTTGCTCCCTCATATTTCAGAGTCTGGAATGGAAAATGTCTTTCTGTCTCTCCTCTGTTAACTGTTGGTTGCACAGTTGCTCCCCTCTGGATTTAGACTATGCATTGTGTTTAGTACTTTGTGGTGAAGGGAATATTTGCATGTTGACCCCATCCGCAACCCCTCAGACACACACCCCTAACCCCTCTAGCCTCAAACACACACTCAGAGATTTACTCAAAACAAGCACAGCTATTCCCATACAGAAACAGCCAGGAATGGATCCAAATAACAAATGGACATAGGGAATCAAACACCAAACACAGGGTGAAGTCCTTTTCTAGGCAAATCATACTCCCCTCTGATGGACACCTGTCTCAATACATTTTGGCAACACTTGTATAGCTTGTCATGCCAACAAAGTATTTAAAGTACGATTAAATTGGCACACACAAACACATTCTCATACACTGAAACGTAAACATTTCCACAGACATCCCCAAATACACACAGCAACACATCCAAATACACACTCAGAAGCACATACACATTGACACACAGAGCGTGGACACTGATGTGCTCCCCCAAACACATACACTGACACACAGTACATCTGTCACCCAGACACCCTGCCATGCACAAACTCCCCCAGGCATGCAAACAGTTCAGTTCACTACTTTAGAAGGATAACAACAGTTGCCTAAGTTTGATCTAGAGGATCACAAATTCTGAAGATCTGAAGTTTGGGGCAAGGGGAGTCTAGTGGGGATATTAGAGAGATGGAGATCCCAGTGGCATCAGGAGAGATGTGAAGTGGGCGTCTGGTAGAGGAAGAGGGTATGGGAAAGGGGCAGTCCTGTTCTGGTGGGGCACTATGCTGAGTGTTGGGTGGGGGGGTCTCAAAAGAAGGACTGCTGCATAGAGGAGGGGTCCAGGGTTTTAGAGGCGATTTTGGGGAAAGGGGAGGGTTCCAGGGGTGACTCTTGGGAGGGTAATCACTGGGTAATTTCTGCGTGAGACAAGGATCAGAAGATTCCAGAGAAGGGGAATATCCTGGAGGTGGGATATTCTGCGTGGGTGTTGGGGTCTTTTGGGAGAGAGGAGATTACAGAGGTGAGGTTACAGGATTGGGAAGGGGGAGGAGATTTTGGAAGGTTTATCGGGGAGGGGGCTCGAGGGGGCAGGGATGATGGGGAGGCAGTTTGAGGAAGAAGTGAGTCTAGCGGGAAGATTGTGGAGGGGGCTTTCCAAGGGGGGTGGGGTGGGGGGGGTGTTCTGCATCACTCCTCCCAAGGACAGACCTTTCTGGCGTCTGACTTCACTGGGTAGCGCTCAAGCCAGAAGTGACGGGTCCCTTGGAGACACCTCTCTCCATAGCAACGTAATCGCTTCCCGTTAAGATCCTAACAATAAGCAGCCAGATGAGCGGGGGAAACAGACAGACAGACAGACTGAGCCGGGGGAGGGGAGGGGAGGGGACGGGTCTTGCTGCAGGGAGCAGGAGGGCTCAGCTGCTGGGGGCCAGGTCTGTTGGGGGGCACAAGGCGGGGGGTGGATGGGGTGTGCGGAGGAGAGGGGAGGCTCAGCGGCGGGGGCTCGGGGGCACTGGCGGCTGGCCCCGGAGCAGGGGCTGGGCGGGAGCGCTGCGGGGCGGGAAAGGGGGAGCTCGGGGGCTGGGCGGCGGCGGGCAGAGGCAGGACCGAGGCTCTCAGGCGGGGTTAAGGCTCCAGTCGCTCTGAAGCTCTGGGCTGTCCGCGGGGCCCCAGCCTCGGCTCTCCAGCCTCAGGCTACCCGACCCCAGCTCTGACTGCACAGCCAGCCGGGGCTGCGTCTGCTCGGCGGGCGAGCCGGCAGCCAGGGGGTTAAAGGCAGCCAGGGAGGAGAGACAGAGGCAGGACGGAGCTGGCCCAGCCCTCGGCAGCTGTTTATTTCAAGACAGTCTCTCGGTCTCCTGCAGCCAGGGCTCAGCCCCGCCGAGCCGCCCGCCCGGCCATGCGAGGCACCGGCCGCAGCCGACTTAGCCGGGCGCCCCCAGCCCCGGGCTCCCCCGCTCCGGCTGGCCCTCGGGCGTCTGCCCGCAAGGTGAGTTTGTTCCCTGCCTCCGGGCGCCGCGGACGGTCCCGGGGATGCGGCTGGACGGGCGGGGCTGGGGAGGGGGGCGCATCCTTCCCTACGTCCTTCCTCCCCTGCCTGCCTGGCCTCTCGGGGTCCCTGGCCGCTCCCCGCCTCGAGCCGCAGCTGTCTTCCGCGAGCACCCCTCACCTGGCTCCGGGGCGGATGCCTCTCGCCCTGTCCAATACTCCCAGCCCTGCGGCCCCAGGAGACCTGTTGTGCTGGAGCTGGCGCTGGAGGAAGCGTGCAGGGGAGACTGGAGAGCCGAGGATTTGGACTTAGGGGACTGTGAGGGAAATTGGAGAGGCAGAGAATCAACATACTTGTTACACATGCGGGGGAATCCTCACAACACGGCCCCTGGGTGCCCGGAATCCGCACCCGCAGAGCGCTACCACAGGGGGTCACACTCGCAGTTCCCAAATGCAGATCTACGCCCAGTGTACAAGCACTGACTTCACACCTCTGGCCCGAAGCACAAGGAAATCCATCCCCGAAAGGCACACCCGGAATCGTTCCCCCAGACAGTGGGCACCTGGGATTCACGTGCCTAGTATCTGAGCACACTGGGATCTATGCCCTAGGACACTTGCATTGGGATTCCCATTGCCAGTCACCGAACACTTCAGGATCCTCACCCCAGTGCATTAACATTGGGTTAACACTCCCAGCACCTCAGCACCATGGGACCAACAGGGTGGGGTATTAGCACAGGATTCACAACTTCAGCCAGCACAGCATCCACAGACATTCATTACCCTGGATTCAAATTCTCAGCATCCAAACACAGCTACATCCCACAGGATGTGGGATCCCATTTCCCAGCCCCGAGCACAGTGACAATGGGTTAGCCCAAGTGAATTAGTACCATGATTTCAACATCCCCAGGACACTAGCATTTGCAATTCACACTCCCAGCCTCCTAACCCCACCCAAGTGCAGCAGAATCCACACCTTAGGGCAAATGCTTCCTGCCCCAGTTCTCTAACGCTGGCATTCACACTTCCTGCCCTAAAAACCAGAGCAAGTCATACCTTGAGCCACTAGCACCAGGATTTGCACTCCTACTGATCAAGTATGGTGGGATTGGCACCCTGGCACATTAGCCCTGAGATTCACAATGCCCAGGCTTAGTGGAGTCTGCTGCTAAACACTGCCACTGGGATTCACAGTCCCAGACCCCAGTCTATCCAGGTTCTTATACAGATGGCTGCCACCACAGTATGTGAACACTTCTCAGTGACAGACATGATTTCACTCTCTTCCTTGCCGAGTGGTGAGTGGGTCATGCTCAGTTTTGTTTTGGCTTTTTAAATTATTATAAAGAGTAGGAATTTGGTGTGGGTTAGGCTGAGCAAAGAGGGAGTTTGCCTTTAGCTCTCAATGAGGTGGAGTTAATGGGGAATGTTGTTTTATCTGGTAGTGAGGTCCACAGTCTTGGCCCAGCTCCTATGAATGTTCTGTTCCTCATAATCATGAGCCACCCCCTTCCCCCAGGTTGACAATTTCATTATTCCAGTGGAAGGTATTTGTCATGTGAGGCCATCATCGCAGAGGGAGAGGTGATTGAGTGCTCATGTCACTGGGGTCAGTCCCATGGAGGGCTTTGAATATCAGGATGGAGACCCTGAATTGGCTCTGTGTTCAATAGGGGCCCTGCATGGGGTGCAGGGTGATGCATTCCAGAAAAATATGTTGCTGAACAAACAGGCTGATGCATTCTGAATTAGCCAAAGCGCTCTGAAGGTAAAGTGCTTCATTCCTATATAGAGTATTGCAAAAGTCTTATTTAGATGTTACAAATATACAGATCACTATGGCCAGAGCCAAGTCAGATAGAATTAGGCGCAATCTTTAGACCATCCCTGGCTACCTTCTTCCCACTAGTATGACCTGTCTTGTACGTATTCAGCTTTAGCCAGTTGCTCATTATTCAGATGTTGTTCACTGCAAGACATCAAGAAAACTGTGAGATTTATAGTTTCCAAGGCCTCAAGGGACTATTGTGATCATCTCATCTGACCTCCTGTATAGCACAGACCATAGAATTTCATCAATTTTATTTCCTTCATCAAGCCCATAACTTCTGGATGAGCTACAGCATATCTTTTAGAAATATATCCATTTAAAGACAATCCACCACAGTCCAAGGTAAATTGTTCTATCGTGGGATCCTTATTGTTAAAAATTTGCACCTTTATTTAAATTTGTCTCACTTCAACTTCCAGCAGTTGGACAGTGCAGAAAACAGCTGATGCAGAGTTGGCTATTATCTGCTTATTGCTGGCACCTCAGCCCTTGCAGTCTCCCTAGTTCTCTCTACAGTTTTATATTGAATAGGATGGCAGAAAGAATTGAGTGTTCTTGGCTCCCACCTATGAGAGGCATTGGCATGGATCAACAGTTGTCAATAATGAGTTTTTGAATTCCAACTGAATGCAACAGGATCTGCAGTTCAGGACACTAGCAGTGGGAGTCATATACACAGCATCCAAGTGGAGCATCATCTCGGGTTCAGCCTACTAACACAGGAATGCATGCTTCCAGCCTGTGAGTGCAGCAGACTGCCCAGGGCATTAGTTCTGAGAGGCATATTGCCAGTCCCTTGGCTCAGTGGGATCCATGCTTTGTGGCATAAGCACCAAGATTCACGCTCCTAGTTTCCAAGAACTGTGGGATCTCTGACACAGGAAACCAGAACCAGTGAGTGAATGCAGCTGGCTACACAACCCAGAGTAACAGCACTGGGATTCACGTTCCCAGCCTTCAAGCACAATGAGATCTGCTCCTAGTTAGTACATTAGCCTCAGTATTCACAGTCTAAGTCTGGGTGCATAGTGCGTGTAATGCTGCCTGCAGTGACTCAAGAGCGTGGTACCAACCTCAGGGCAGAGTTTTAGGAACCTGGGCACAAACTCCAAATCAGTTGTGAGTTCTACCCTTAGATTTCAGCAACCAAGTGTCAAGTGGAAACTCCTCAGGTACTTTAACAGCCTTCTCATGGAGTCACAGACAGTTCCCTTGGGTACTCTGATCTCTCTTGCCACCTAAGTGAGCCTACCTCTGTGATAGATGGTCTCTTACACCAAGAATCACAGTAGTATTCAAGCTACTCTCAGTCCCAAAGGACCAGTTACTTACCCCAGGTCAGTTGCACGTTAGATCTCCCACCAAAAACATTATTTGGAGCCAATCTTACAATAAACTATATACAGATTTATTAAATAGGAAAAGGAAATTAAAGAGTTTATTTCCAAGGATAAAGCATGTAAACATAGATACACAAATGAGTTACAGTCTTAAATTTCATCAGGTAATAGAAGCTTCTGTAATAAGCAAACTCTATATGTTGGTTAGGGCTAACCCAGGTTAAGCAGCTGGGGATCTCTTGCTTATGCTTAGAAACACCTCCCCACACCCTCCCAAGTCCAAGCTGCATAGAGATCCCAAGTTCCTTTTGTTTGGGGTTTTTATTCTGCTCCTGCCCTATCCTCTGAGTTGCAAACTTAGCTGATGGAAGGAGTCCACTTGATTGACTCTTCTTCACAGGGAGAACGGCAGAACAGTAAAAGTCTTTTATCCTTTTGTTGATGGTACACAGGGAAATTCCAGTCTCAACATCCCATCAATGGACTTTTCCTTTTGGGGAGGCTGTAACACCCTTGTGTTGAAGATCAGCACCTTACACTAATTGATGTCTCTCTCCTGTCTGGGGATTTACACAGTTCAGAGGTTCACAATACAACTGCTCAAATATTGCCTTACAACATGGGTAGGGCCCTACCAAATTCCTGGCCATGAAAAATGTGTCATGGACCGTGAAATCTGGTCTTTTGTGTGCTTTTACCTTATACAATACAGATTTCACAGGGAAGACCAGCGTTTCTCAAATTGGGGGCCCTGACCCAAAAGGGAGTTGCAAGGGGGTTGCAAGGTTATTTTAGGGGGGGTCGTGGTATTGCCACCCTTACTTCTGCACTGCCTTGAGAGCTGGGTGACCAGAGAGTGGTGGCTGTTGGCCAGGTGCCCAGCTCGGAAGGCAGCACCCTGCCAGCAGCAGTGCAGAAGTAAGGCTGGCAATACCATACCATGCCACCCTTATTTCTATGCTGCTGCTGGCAGGGGCTCTGCTTTCAGAGCTGGGCTCCCAGCAAGCAGACGCTGCTCTCCAGCTGCCCAGCTCTGAAGGCATCACCACCACCACCAGCAGCGCAGAAGTAAGGACAACAGTACTGCAACCCTCCCCACTTCCCCTCCCCCCCCCCACCACCAAAATAAGCATGCAAAAACTCCCCCACACCCACCACTCCTTTTTGGGTCAGGATGCCTACAATTACAACACCATGAAATTTCAGATTTAAATAGCAGAAATCAAGAAATTTATGATTTTTTAAAAATCCTATGACTGTGAAATTGACCAAAATGGACTGTGAATTTGGTAGGGGCCTAAATATGGGATACAGATGTTGTGAGATTAATGCACGCAGCAACTCACAAGCATTCAATAGAGACTAAACACATCCTTATAATTCTAATACAGTCAAACCTCGCAATAATGCGAATTCGGATATAACGCGATCATAAGTTGGCTCCCTTTTAAGGCCGTGATACTGTTTGCATTTTACCGGAATACTTTTTTTATGACATTTATAAATAAACCGTGTTCTTCCTGTCTTATAAGATAAAGTGACTCGTGGCCATTGCAGGCCCACTGCACTTAGTTCTCGGGTTGTACATGTGTATGGTGTTTGCCTATGAACTTGTTATTAGTTTCCTATATTTTTAAAAAAAATATTTTACCATTATGGATACGCCATTCGCAAATGCAAGTCATTTTCTGCCCAAGAGAAATTGTACGCCCTGGATCAACTAAAGAAGGGCAAACAACAAACTCAGCTTGCTAGAGATCTGGGAATTAGCGAGTCCACTCTGCGAGGGTGGAAAAAAGAAGAAAAGCTCTGTAGCCTACCCTGCATTCTTGAAGAGGAAACTGGTTTACAGTGTAAAAAGGTCAAGTTTGCTAATGACGAAAGCCTAGATTCAGCCTTGTACCAATGGTTTGTCCAGGCTCGCTCAGAAGGAGTTCCCGTTTCTGGCCCTATTCTGAAAGCTCAAGAGAGAAATTCAATCGCCTTATCAATGGAAATGAATCCAAATTTAAGGCGAGTAATGGCTGGCTGGACAGATTTAAGAAAAGGCACATTATAAGCCAAGTTCTTGTGTCTGGGGAAATCCATTCAGCTGATAAAGAGGCTGCTGATTCCTACCCAGTTGAGCTCAAAATGTTGCTGGAGGAAAGTTGCTACACAGCCGATCAAGTTTACAACTGCGATGAGACTGGTTTATGCTTTAAAATGTTACCCGATCGCACCCTCGCAACCAGGACTGATAGTCACAAATGAGAAGGCTTTAAGCAGAGGAAGGACCGAGTCACTCTCTTTGTGGCTGCCAGACTTGTTGATGCAAAACAAGTCAGATCTCTGATGATCGGAAAAGCGAGGTCTCCCAGATGTTTTCATCATGTTAATAGGAAGGCCCTTCCCTTTGAATATACCAACAGCAAGAATGCATGGATGAATAGCTCCATATTTGAAGACTGGTTCCATAAAACTTTCGTGCCAGCCATTTGGGCTCCTTTGCAAAAACTCAAGCAGGAGGAAAAAGCTCTCCTCCTGCTGGATAATTGCCCTGCTCACCCCACAGCGGAAAATCTTGTCAGATGTGATGGCAAGATTAAAATCTCATCTCCCGAAGAATTCTACGTCAGAAATCCAGCCACTGGACTAAGGCATCTTATTGGTATTTAAGCAAAACTATCATAGTGAAATGATTAAGCGGATGGTAGCGGATAACACCTCCTCCACCGACACATCACTGGCGTAACTCAACTTGAAAGAAGTCTGTCACCTTGGCGGGAAAGCCTGGGATGCTATCTCTGCACGTTGCATTGAATGATGCTGGATAAAGGGTCTTGGTCCAGTTTTTCTGTCATCTACACACGATGATGGTAATGACAACGAGCTTGAATTTACAAGATTCATTGAAGACAACGTACGTTTAGCCCAAGAAGCACTCAGAGAATATGAGCACAGTCATCATGATATCCTCAATTGGTTTTCAGCAGATGACATCTGCCCCATATATGAACACATCTCAGATGACGAAATTGTTGCAAATGTCAGTGGGAAGAATGAAGCTGCACCACCAGAGCCTGAAACCAGTGGCGCTAATGACAATGACGAGGATGGTGGCACCTCAACTCCTCCACCAAAAGTGTCCAAGGTAGTAGAGCACCTAGAAGCCAGTTTGAGGTGCTGGAAACTCAAGACGTGGACAGCGTCAAAATCCTCCAACTCAGAAGCATTCTTGACTTTGCTAGAAGCCAACAGCAAATAAGCAGACCACACTAGATAGCTTTTTTTAAGAAGTGATGAAATTTAAAATTATGGAGTCATGCAACCAGATTGACTTTGTACTCTGCGCAATGATTAGTATAGTCGATTTCACATGTTTCTTTCATGTACATGTAATTAAATCATTACTTTTGTGTTTAAAACACGCTGGGATAACCGTGGTTTTTAACAAGACTTAAACTGACTGGCTTGAAATGGTAAATTTTTGTAACCCCGCTAAAAAGCGACCCCACATTTATCGCTATCAAATTTTTTGGACCCCAATTATCGCATTATAGCGGGGTTTCACTGTAGTTATTTTAACAATATTAACACACAGGTGAGCCAGACTGATTCCAGTTGTGTGTTTGTCGGTCTTCAGTTGAGACAAGGGGACCGTGGCATAAACTAGAACCTGGTCTGCCAGCATCAGAGTGGAATCACCACCCAAGGGCACCAGAACTCCTGCTTCTAGCCTCTGAGTAAAGCTGGATTCAGACTCCCAGCTCCTGAGCACAGGAAGATCTGCACCTGCAGGTACCAGCCTGGGATTCACACTTCCAGCTGCCAGAGGCAGTGGTATCCACACCCCCAGGACATTAGGGCTGGATTTCACACTCTCATGCACACAGGTACTGTGTTGCAGGGTGCTAGCACCAGGATTTGCATTCCCAGATCTTTAACACAGCCTGAGGCACTGACACACAAATTCACACTCACAGCCCCTAAGCACAGCAGGATCTGCATTACAGGGCATTAGGACTGGGATTCATGCCACCTGCACCTAAACTCCCAAGTGCTGGGATTCCACTCCCAACATCCCCTCCCAAGTATAGGTGGAACGAAGCTTCAGTTCAGTAGCACAGAGATTTACACTCCCATCCTCCATGTAGGATTCCCACCCCCAGGACAATAGCAGCCAGATTCCTACTCCCAGCCATTGAGTGCAGAAAGATCTGCACCACAGAGCACTACCTCGGGAATTCACATTCCCAGCCCCTAAGCACAGCAGGATCCTTATCCTGGGGCCCTAATGTCTAGTGCAGTCTGGGTAGGTGGGAAGCTGCACCTCAGAGCACTATTGTTAGGATTCACACACCAACCTTCTGAGCCTGGTGGGATCCACACCCCAGGACACTAGCGCTGGGTTTCACACTGTCATTCCCAAAATACAAAGGGGTCCATGCCCTGGGGCAGTAGCATAAGGATTTGCTGCCAGTCTCTCAAGCATGTTTAATCTTCTAGGGCAACATGATAATAATCCAAATAACCTAGGTCCTGCTAGGAATCCTCTGGGCTCTGCGGGAACCTCACCCCATCAGGTGTCTTTGGGCTGAGCTGCATTTGAACATCTTCCATGCAAGTTCTAGGTCTCACTCTATCCATCACAGCTTGGGAGTAATGTAACCCCTGCATCAATGGGATGCAGTGGCAAGAGTGGCTACTGATCTCCCCCCATTTTCATATCCAGGGGAACCCCAGGTTCTCTTCACAGGGTGATCGTGTCACGTGTGGGAGCGGGAGAGGTTGCATTAGCAGATGGATGAGGTTTTTCCCCCTCTGTGAACCTTGTTTAAACATTTAGCAGAAGAGACCTAAAAATATGCCCACTTAACACGTCAGGGAGGACATCTCCCTTGCCCCACAGTTGGTGTGACACTCGTTACCTACCAATAGGAAGGGACTTTCATTTAAAAGGGTGGGGGGGGGATTGTTTTTAATTAATGACATGACAGGGGGAGACTAAACAGGAGGGGATGGGAAAAACCTCCGAAGGGCTCTGTGGAGCTTGGGAGTGGAGGTTGTGCAACAGGTTGGCCCTTGAGTCAGCCCTGGCAGGACATTCTCCATGCTCAGTGATTCATGAGTTTCACCCAGACATATGCACACACAGGCTGTTTTCCACCCCTCCACTGGGTACCAAGACAGAGCAGCAGGAGCTATCAATGGGTTCCCCGCACATACACGTCCTCATTGACCCTGGGGCTAATATTATGTAGCTACCACAAAGAAATTTTCAGAATATTCATATTGATTTTCTGTGTAAAGGTTTTGCTTTATAACGGACTCCCAGTGTCAGGCACCTCCTCACCCCCCCATCTCGGAAAAGAGTCTGGGACTCTACTGGGCACTGCTTAGAGGGAGGGGCCTGAGAGATGGAGTATCTCCAGGGCATGAAGGGTAGCAACACCATGCCTCTTAGTGCCATGCTAGAATGTAGGGAGAATAGGCCTGGCCAGACTATAAATCCAATCAACAAAGTCCGTCCTTAGTTTACTATTATCTATGCTAGGTAACAATATTTTAATAAAGTGGGAAAGAGTGGCAGAAAGGAGAGAGAGAGAGAGAGAGAGAGAGACCTGGAACAGATGGTATGGAAAAGCTAATTTCATGTTAGCCAATGGGAATGTAAATATTAAATATTTGGTAGGCACATTTTTGCTCTTAAATTCTTTAGCAGGCCTGGACTTTTGCAGATGATTCATTCTCACTTTCATAATTTTCTTTATCACTGTTGTTTTTTCCCATTTTCTCTTTCTTTCTGTGACACACAATGGAAGAGTCTCTCTTTTTTTTAAAATAAATGGATTACTCACTCCACACTATAAACAAACATAGGAATGAAGATTCCAACTTGTTCTAGTGACAAGCAAACAAAGATACTGAATTCCTCTCTTGACCTTCAGACACAGCAGTCCCCCGGGAAACTGTGTGTGGTTTGTGTGCGCATATGCATGAGTGTTTGTGTGACTAAGTGTGTGGTAAGGAGGATGTGCCTATGTGAGTCTGCAGCCAGTGTGTATATTCAAGATGGGTATCTGTGGACTGAGGGGCCTCAGCAGAGCTGTTTGTTGGGGCCCAGGCCATGAATAGCCAGGGATGATTGAAGGCTGCACATCAGTACTGAGGGACACCAGGAGTGGTGGAGATGATGTGCACTGGACTTCCTTTTTTTGTCTCTTAGTGACAAATGAATAAGAATATGAGACGAGGTGGTTGCTGAGTGAAGAAACTGTTGCATCTGCTATGGAGTCAGGTACCTGGTAAGTTCACAACTTTCAAAGTTAACTGATAATGTAGAAGGCACAACACAGAATGGGAAAGGAGCACTGGCTAGCTCCCCACTTAGCCAGTGCTCCTTGCAAGAGCCACCGTAGGAAGGGGGATAGGAATGCTGGCTGTGATGGGAGCTCTCAGCTACTCCTGTCCTGGCATCTCCCAGCAGGAGATACTCTTCTGATAACTCTCTCTCCCCACAGTGTAATGCTCCCACTAGTTTCCTGCCTCCACTCGCTGCAGCTCTGGACCGTTCTGCTTCTGGCTTTAGCAGTCTCTTCACATGGCGTCTGGTCTCTTCGCTCCCGGAGTCCCCTTGCTCCCCGGCCACTCTGTGCCCGTCGCAGTCCCTCAGCTGCCAGGCCTGTTTGCATTTGGGACAAGATCTCACCGTCAGAGAGAGACTCTCGCTTCATCACACTGCGCCAGCGATCTCTGACACCACGGGATGGGGAGCTGCGTCATGTGATGCGGCTGAGACGCCAGGCCCCAGGGGCCCGGCCTGCCACCCCCTCTGGGTTTGAGGAAGGGCTACCTTCATCCCAGTACCCCTGGGCCATTGTATGGGGCCCCACAGTGTCAGATGAGGATGGAGGTGATCCCAACTCAGCCAATCCAGGCTTCCCACCTCTGGGTTACACCTTTGTTTCACCACACGGGATGGCAACAGCACAACCCAACTCCCACTCGCTGCTGCACAATGCGGGGCTCAACCTGCGGGAGACCCCCGCCACGCTGAGGCCCTTCTTGTTTGCGCCCCGGGGGGAAGGTAAATCTGCTCTACATCTCTTTCACCCTGTTCCTTATGGCACCCCCTGCTGTGAAAGGCCAGGAGTGCACTCTTGGGTGGGAGGGGAGGGACTCCCCACACCAAGCCCTCCTGCCCCTTTCCCTGCAGTGCCTTTGGCTGGGTGTCAGATGTGGCTCTCACACACTTGCTCTGTCTCTCTCAGGTGTGGATCCTCAGCTGTATGTTACTATCACAATCTCCATCATTATTGTCCTAGTCGCCACCGGGATAATATTCAAGTTCTGGTGAGTGGGGTTTAAGGGTGTGGATGTCTTCCTGCTTGGGCATCTGCAAGGCTGCTCTGGGAGTGAGTGGACTCCACTCGTTCTGGGGGCTCATAGGGCCAGAGACACTGCTTGGACTTGGTGGGGTGGACTTGGAAGGGGCTTTGGGGACAAGGATCTCACTGTGCTCAGGGTGCTGTGTGCACGAGGGAGGTTTGGACATGGACCCCACTGTTCTCAGGGTGCTGGGTGTATCAGAGGCTTAGGGGCACAGACCCCACTGTTCTCAAGTTTCTGGGTACCTTAGGGGTTGAGGCCTCCCCTAGTTTCAGTGACCCTCTCTCATTGCAGCTGGGACCGTAGTCAGAAGCGTCGTCGTCACTCTGGCCAGCAGAGTGGGGTGCGGCAGCAGGAGAGTCAGCAGCCACTCACAGACCTGTCGCCCACCACAGTCAGCATCCTCGGACCCTATGGAGACACAGTGGTCCCGACACCTGAGACGGAGGAGCCCAGGCAGGTCCAGGAGGGTGTAGAGAAACTGGGGGGCCAGGGGAAGAGCAGGACCTTCCAGCTCAACCGGTGAGTGACAGAAAGGAGGATAGTGAGATGGGGGTAGGAACTGGGGAAGAGAGAGAGGATGAAAAGAATGCTGGAACAAGAAGAAACAGACAGAGGGAGGGAGAGAATGAAATTCTCTGATGAATGTCTTTGAAGCCCAGGGCAAAGCGGGATTGTTTAGTGTGGGAACCAAGTGGGGAAAAGAGTGAATCTGGGGAAAGGAGCTCAGGAGCTGTCCTCCAGTGCTGAGGGGTCTGTGAGCCCGGGTTGTCCTCTCTCTAAGGGAAGGCCCTGTTGCTTGAGATGCTAGGAACTAGGAGCCTTGGGGAGAGGGTAGGGATGGGGAGCAGTCCTAGCCAGGAAGGGAGAGGCATCTTCCATCTCTGATTTTTATTTCACTCCCTTTTTTTCCCCCAGGATCCCACTGGTAAACCTGTGAGAGCAGCAGAGCTGGCTTCCACAACCCCTCTTGTCACATCCAGGGAGTGTTCTGTTGCCTCTGCTACACCAGAAACAAGTTGCTTGTGCCACAACTTTCCACCACCATCATTAACTTAACCATCCCAGGATGTGCTTGGGCAATGGACAGACTGGGCCTCACTGGTCCCTTGCTGGGGGAGAGAAAGCATGGGGATAACCCACAAGATGGGGTGACAAGGGAGCGGGGGGCGCAAGAGCAGTTGGTGTTGTGAAATCTAAACCCCCTGACCCTCACCCAACATACACAATGCACTTTGATCTCTGAGAATAACCCACCAGTGCATGCCTAACATGGGGGTACGGGAGGTGGAGAGGCAAGGTCCTACCCCCAGTCCCAACCCCTCTGTTTGTTCCTTCCTGTGTCGTGTGCTTTGAAGTGTCTTCCGAATAGCTGGAGCTCCATGGTTGCAGAATTCCCAGCCTTAGGCAGGGATTCCGATGGGGTGGGGGGGTGTCTTCTGCTAAGGCCTTGACCTCTCCTAAGGGACCCAGGTACTGGCAGCAGCTACTGGTGGGTGTTGGGAAGACCTCACTCAGCACCTGTCCCCACCTTCCATGGGGGAACCTTGCATCTCCTTCTGTAAGTCCTGTCTCTTTGTTTTCTCTTTCTCCCAATGCTCCTCCTTCTCTCTGTCTCTTCCTCTATCACCTGGAAATCATCATCTTTTCTCTCTCACTGGGAAAGGCTGCAGAATAGTTTCCATACTCGCCCTGCTTCCAGGCACTCAGATCTTTTGGACCCCACCTGTCAGGGTTCCCTCCTCACTCTGAACTACAGGATACAGATGTGGGGACACGCATGAAAGACCCCCTAAGCTTATTTCTACCAGCTTAGGTTAAAACTTCCCCAAGGCACAAATCTCTATTTATTTGTCCTTCGACTGAGGTATGCTGCCACCACCAAGTGATTTAGACAAAGAATCAGGGAAAGGACCACTTGGAGTTCCTATTCCCCCAAAATATCCCCCCAAGCCTACACCCTCCTTTCCTGGGGAGGCTTGAAAAATAAACAAGGTGAGCACAAACCAGACCCTTGGGTTTGTAGGACACTAAAAACCCAATCAGATTCTTAAAAAGCAGAACTTTATTATACAGAAAAAAGAGTAAAAGAAGCACCTCTGTAAAATTAGGATGGAAGGTAATTTTACAGGACAATCAGATTCAAAACACAGAGGATTTCCCTCTAAGCAAAACTTAAGTTACAAAAAAACAGGGATAAACCTCCCTGCAGCACAGGGAAAATTCACAAGCTAAAACAAAAGATAAACTAACGCATTTCCTTGCTTTGCTTACAATTTTTGTAATCTAGATGCTTAGTTCAAGTAGGGCTTTGGGAGATGTATTTTCCCTGTCCTGATTCCTTGCTGACCCAGAGAGAACCAACAAAGAGAACAAAGCAAAAACCATCCCCCACAGATTTGAAAGTATCTTCTCCCCTTATTGGTCTTTTTAGTCAGGTGCCAACCAGGTTACCTGAGCTTCTTAACACTTTACAGGTAAGGAGGGATTTTATGATACCCTTAGCTGTATGTTTATGACACGCCCCGCAAATCATAGACTGTGCTGGACAGCCTGCTTCACACTGGCTGTGATTTCTTCCTGGAGCTCTAGGAGAAAACAGAATAAATAAGACACATACACCTTTAGATATACTACTGATTACATAAAAATTCACAATATTTTTCACATTTCAAGGATGGTTTTAACTAGTTGATTCTGGGAAACTTTCACAGGAGAGTGCATCAGCCACTTTGTTAGAAGTTCCTGAAATGTGTTGTATTTCAAAATCAAAATCTTGAAGAGCTAAACTCCACCGAAGAAGTTTTTTGTTATTGTCCTTGACGATACAAAGCCACTGTAGCGCAGCCTGGTCGGTTTGCAGGTGGAAACACCGTCCCCAAACGTATGGGCATGGCTTCTCCAGAGCGTAGACAATGGCGTAACATTCCTTTTCGCTGATTGACCAGTGGCTTTCCCTCTCAGACAGTTTTTTTTTTTGCTGAGAAATACAACAGGATGGAATTCTTGATCCGGTCCTTCCTGCATTAAAACTGCTCCTACACCACGCTCGGATGCATCTGTAGTGACCAGGAAAGGTTTGTCAAAGTCTGGAGCCCTTAGCACAGGGTCAGAGATGAGTGTCGCTTTAAGCTGGTGAAAGGCGTTCTGAGACACTTCAGTCCACTGAACTGCATTTGGCTGTTTCTTTTTGGTTAAATCTGTCAGTGGGGCAGCAATTTGGCTGTAGTGTGGTACAAATTGCCTGTAATATCCAGCCAAGCCTAAGAAGGATTGGACCTGTTTCTTTGACTTTGGGACAGGCCACTTTTGGATAGCATTCACTTTAGCCTGTAGGGGGTTGATAGTTCCTTGACCCACCTGGTGTCCAAGGTAAGTCACTCTGTTTAGGCCTATTTGATGCTTTTTAGCCTTAACGGTTAGTCCTGCCTGCCTTATGCAGACTTTTTGCAGATGCTCCAGGTGTTCTGCCCATGAATCAGAAAAGATGGCCACATAGTCAAGGTAGGCGACTGCAGATTCTCCTAATCCTGCTAGGAGACTATCTACAAGCTTCTGGAAAATAGCAGGTGCATTTCGCAGCCCAAAAGGGAGCATATTAAAATTCATACAGCCCTACATGGGTGATGAAGGCTGACCTTTCCTTGGCGGATTCATCCAGCAGTACTTGCCAGTACCCCTTGGTTAAGTCTAAGGTAGAGATGAACTGGGCCCGCCCCAGTTTCTCCAATAGCTCATCTTTGAGTGGCATTGGATAGTTGTCTGGGCGAGTTACAGCATTTAGCTTATAGTAGTCCACGCAAAAACGTATCTCCCCATCTGGTTTGGGAACTAGAACCACTGGAGACGACCATGCACTGTTAGAGGGGTGGATTACACCCATTTGTAGCATGTTCTGGATCTCCCGTTCTATAGCAGTTTTGGCTTGAGGAGACACCTGGTAAGGTTGGGCTCTAATTGGGTGAGCATTACCTGTGTCAATGGAGTGGTATGCCCTTTCGGTCGATCCTGGGGTGGCTAAGATCATCAGTGTGAAGCTAGTGCACAGCTCCTTGATCTGCTGTCGCTGCATACAACCAAGGGTCATGGAGTGGTTCACCTTTTCCACACCACTGTCACTTTTTCCTTCGTAGTAGACCCCTTCGGGCCACTCAGCGTCATCTCATCCGTGGGCTGTAAACTGACAAACCTTTAATTCCCTGGAATAAAAGGGCTTTAGAGAATTAAAATGGTATGCTTTTGGTTTGAGGTGGGGAATGCTATGAGATAGTTAACAGCACCCAAGCGCTCTTGGACCGTGAATGGCCCTTCCTATGACGCTTCCATCTTATGGGTCTTGAGAGCCTTCAAGACCATAACCTCGTCCCCTACTTTGAAGGAACGCTCTCTGGCATGGTTATCATACCAGGCTTTTTGCTCTTCCTGAGCATCTTTTAGGTTTTCTCTAGCAAGGGCTAAAGAGGTTCAGAGGGTATTTTGTAGGTTGGTTACAAAGTCCAGAATGTTAGTTCCTGGAGAAGGTATAAACCCCTCCCATTGCTGCTTCACCAACTGTAATGGCCCCTTAACCTCACGGCCATACACAAGTTCAAATGGTGAAAACCTAAACTGGGGCGTGGTACAGCTCGGTAGGCAAAGAGCAACTGCTGCAACACTAGGTCCAATCATTGGAGTGCTCATTTATGAATTTACGTATCATGGCCCCCAAAGTTCCATTAAATTTCTCCACCACGCCATTTGTTTGATGGTGGTAAGGGGTGGCAACCAAGTAGTTCACCCCATGAGCTTTCCACAGGCTTTTCATGGTCCCTGCCAGGAAATTAGTTTCTGAATCCATAAGGATGTCGGAGGGCCAACCTACCCTGGCAAAAATGTCTGTTAATGCCTGGCACACACTTTTAGCCCTGGTGTTGCTTAGAGCTACCGCTTCTGGCCATCGGGTGGCAAAATCCATGAAAGCCAGTATGTACTGCTTTCCTCTGGGTGTCTTTTTTGGAAAAGGACCCAGAATATCCACAGCTACTCACTGAAAGGGAACCTCAAGGATGGGGAGTGGCTGAAGAGGGGCTTTGACCTGGTCTTGAGGTTTTCCCACTCTTTGGCATACCTCACAAGACGGGACATAGGTCGAAACATCCTTGCCCATTCCCTCCCAGTGGAAGGACTTCCTCAAACGGTCTTTGGTTCTGTTCACCCCAGGATGGCCACTAGGATGATCGTGGGCTAAGCTAAAGAGCTTTACCCGGTACTTAGTTGGAACTACCAGCTGTCTCTTTCTACAAGAAACTGGGATTGATTAGAAGAGCTGAGAGGCAGTTTGGTCTCCTCTCCAAGGTGATGTTTTCAGAAAGCTTGAGGCAAAATCCTCTGGCCATTTTGTAGTTCAGGAAGTATGAAAAACAATCCTGAGCAAGGTAACTGCCCTGCATACAATCCTGAGCAAGTCTTTTATAGGGCTACTGCAAAAGCTGCTGAAGCATAACGCATGGAGATGGCTGGCTGGACAGAACTCTTACTGGGAACTGGGGCTTTGGCTAGGTGTTTGGTGGGGAAGTGGCTTGGATTTAACAAAGGTCTGATGATGGTTTCGGCTGAGCCTTCTATCAGGACCCAAGCAGCCCAAATGGGGTGAGGAAAGGGCAGCGGAGGCAGTGAGGGATTGATGCCATGGGACAGGCAAAGAGGGGACCCACCCTGTCCATGTTGCAAAAGGGAGCAGTTCAGAGGCCACACATGGGAATGTTTTGAGGGTGCTATATACCATTCAGTTACTCCTGGACTGCTCCCAGTCCACCAGACAGCACTTGTGAGAGACAGAAAGAAGGACAGACAGAGGTGGGATATTCACAGGCAATTAGGATGGGGCCAAATGCCTAGGACACAATGGTTATGTCGTCACTGCCAGAAAAGGTGTGTTTGTACAATCCTAGTGGAGACAAAGCTCTGAGTTTCTGCCATGATGGAGCTAGTTGAGGTCAACTATTGACCTCATCTACCTATCTTGCAGTAATAAGTGCCTGTGCCTTGTCCCCACTAGGATTTTACAGTGAGCTAGCCAACATGAGATAGTCATCTCAGCGTAAAGAAACCACTTTGTTTGTGAAGACATAGCCAAAGAGCAAAGACTCCACAGCACAGAGACCTTCAGTAGATAAACCACAGGAGCAAGAAAAGCCCTGGTCCTGCCCGATAGCCCAGCTGTGCAAAGCAATTCACTGGATCTTAGTAGCAGAACGTCATCATTTCAAGCTTTGCCACAACTAAATTGATTTGTGTTTCAAATGTTAAATTCTCCACGGTTACTTGGGTCCCACAAGAAACGCCATTGTCTCCCTTTATTCTCTTCTTAATGCCTGTCCAGATAGAACCACCTCTACCTGGTGGAGGGGGAAAGAGACCAAATGGTTTGATGTATTTTCTATTTAATTCACTGACAAGGCTATTGATAGGGACATGAAAAAGTTACCTGTAATTACCTTTATAAAACACAACAAACAAACAATAGACATTTGGAAATGCTGATGTTTAAGTAAAATTACAGGCTTATTTTTTTTAAAACTAGATTGATTTATAACTACGAACTGTTTCCTTATCTAGGATCCATTTTAAACTGTCTCTATAGCAGGAAATTTGTGGTAGTTTAATCACATCAGTTTACAATGTAATCACTTCAACTGGTTTAACTCTTGCTTAAATTGGTTTGTCTTGTGTTGGTAAATTACCAAATTAAGCTAAACTCATTTAAATGAGGTTTAAACTGATTTAAGCACATCTACATTAGAGATTTTTCACTAGTTTAACTAGATGTTTTTAAAAACAATTTAATTAAATCAGTGCAACTTTTCTAGTATAGATGAGGCTTAAATTTAGGTTCTCAGATCTTCAATCCATTCACCTGATGAGCTAGGGATGACTGTTCTGCCTTTCCATTTGCAGCAAGAAACAACATAAAAATGTTTGTGGCACATGCACCTAGTTCAGTGCATGCTGATTGTTTTAGGGAATTTACACTCTCTGCTGGCAAGAGGTGTGTTACTAGCTCTGAGTGAAATGTTTTTGGCAAATAGTAATTTCAGCAAAAATTAATTTTTTCAGAGCATGTAAATGATTTGCAAATTCAGTTTGAATTTAATTTTGGCTGAAAAAAGTCAAAGTTTAATCATTTTGAAATGTTTTGTTTTGACTTTTCAAAATGGCATTCCATTCCATTGGTTTCAGTCTGATTCAAACTGAATATTTTTTCTGGTTTGGCCTCCCAAACTGAAAAATCTGGTTTTTGCTCACTTTTGTTTGTAAGCTCTGCAAGCTTGTCTGCAAGCTCTCAGTATATTCGCAAAAAGAAAAGGAGTACTTGTGGCACCTTAGAGACTAACTAAAAAATCAGTAAATGCGGAAGAGAAGTCTCCTGTAGCAACATTACCTCGAATATATTACACATGTAAAATGTTTTCTTAGTCCAATTTTTCTAACTAAATATTAAGCTAATATGCTACCATTAGCATCATTCATTATCTCACCTGAAACATACAGGATGTGCTATACAATCTGCTGCATTTTCTGACTTTACAATCAAAAAATGTCTTACTAAAACTTCTTGCGTTGGGTAAATAATCTCACTAAGCCTGATTCATCCCTGCCTGGAGCCTTAGGAAGTAATCATTTTCAGCTGTGTACAGTGAGGCTGAAACACTCCCACATCAAACTGTCCACTTGTTCATGCCCAATTTGCACAGGTGTCAGTGACAACACAAGGTACAAGGCCAGGAGAACCAGGCCTTCTGTCTCTCCTTTTCTCTCTGGATCTAGCAGTTTCCCCCTTCCCCACAGATGAGTTGAGTCCTCCAGTAGGAAGTCCTGACTGGACACCTGGGCTAAGCTCCAGATCCCCTAGCACACCCCAGTCAATGTTTCCTTGCAGCCTCAGCCCTGCCTCAGGCAGGAGGGGTCAGAGAGATAGCAACAGGCCACCGTCTTTCACTGCCTGCCAGTCCCCACTTCCTTGGCCTGCTGTTTTTCTTACCCACCTTTTCCCCTCTTTCCACTCTCACTTCATGCTCCTGCCCCACGCATCTCTTCCCTCCTGCTGTTTCAGTCTCCCCCTTCTTTTCTTGTTCTCTCTCTCTCCTGCTCTGTCTTGTTCTGTTTCTTCCCACACCCATTTCTCTCTGTTCTTCCCTTTGTGCCTCCCCCCTTGACTTGCTCTCTCCCTCCCCCACCCCTGTGCGCTGTGATATATATTTTTGTAGGATTCTCTTTTCCTTGTGGTGAAATATTCAGTTCTTGTGGGATGTAAGTTTCAACATTTTTAAATAAATCTTTACAAAATACTGAAAACAAAACTGCTGCTGTGTACGGTGTCATGTCAGGGAGCCCAAGCTGGCCATCACCCAGGGAGCCTGGGATGGGGGCATCACACATACAATCCTCTGTCCTGGGCCACAGAGGAGGCAGAATTCAACCCCATTCAATCCTGGGCTTCAGCCCTCTCCTCTAACACACATGCATTGCTCCCTGCTCTTGTGGGACCCCCTGCCTTCCATGCAAAGTGTCCTCTCTCTGCCACGGGATGCAGGCTCCAGGTTCGGACCCAGGGTGGTGGTTTTGCCTGTTTACATGCAATTTCCAAGCTACAGTCAGGGACTCTTCATTGCATGATGATTTCTGATTGAAGCAGAGTGGCAGTAAGAGGAGAGACAGAAACGCTGAAAGAATGGGAGGAAGATGGAGATATGCTGGGAGCAGAAAACTCGCTTGCTCCGTTCCCCTCAGCTGCCTCCGCGATTTCTATTTACAGCATTGCTGCCTCCCCTCCTGGCCACACTGCTGCTGTTGCTGGTTTCTAGGGCTGCTCTGTAATTAAGCATCGTTGTATCCTTTTACTCCCGCACTTTATTAACTCTGGCAGTGATCACTGGAGGAGTGGCAGAAGCATGTGGGGGAAGGGGAAGGCTGCAAACTACAGCAACATATTGTGGCAGATTTAGGTGGTTAGGTTCCCTGGCTACTGTCCTAGGGCCTCTACCCATTGGAGATAGGACCCAGGCCCCCAGTTACTGTCCTGGGGCCCCTTCCTGTTGGGGATGGGATACAGCCCCCCCCCCCCCCAGTTAGTGTCCCAGGGCCCCTTCCCACTGGGGATGGGACACAACCCCCACCATTACTGTCCTGGGGCGCTGTCCGACTGGGGATGGACCTAGGCCATTCAGGGGCCTCCATCTGCTGGAGATGGGAACCTGGATCCCCCAGTTACTGTCGCCACGGCCCCTTCCTGCTGCAGATAAGACCCAGGCTCCCCAGTTACTGTCCCACAGCCTTAACCCACTGGAGATAGGACTCAGGCTGCCCTAGTTACTTTCCCAAGGTTCTACCCACTGGAGATAGTAACTGGGGAACTTGTGTCCTGTCCCGAGTCCTCTACCTGTTCGAGATGGAATGTTAGCTTCGGAGCCCACTCCTGCCCTAAGGTTCTGTATGCTGGTTTAGGAGCAGAAGTTTACTCACTCCATGACTCTTCAGCCTCTCTCTCAAATCCCTTTCCCTCTAATCAAATACATATTAAGAGCCAGGAGCTGGGGATGCCTGAGGGGGTCCCACTGAAGATGTTCTAGATTCTCTCTCTCTCCTGAAAGAGCCTCCCAAACTCAACTGTAAGTCAGGATGGCTGAAAAAAAAAAAATTCAGCTGCCACCATCACTGCTTCAGCTGTGCCTTCTCGGGCATCAGATGATTTTTTCCCTGCTGTCCTCTCATCTGGAGCTAACCTGCAGGGACTAGGTGAAATATTCCTCTACTCCATTAGGGCCTGTTCTCCACAAAACACAATGTTCCTGGTGCTGCCCTTTCGGCACCCTGCCTCATTCACCGGCTTATGGCTGTTCCCTCATGAGTCCTTGCCATACCCCATCTGCGTTCCTGCTTCCCCACACCTCAATTCCTACTCCACCTCCTCTCCCACTCCCTTTCTTCTTCCAACTAGGAACTAGAAGAGGAAACATCTTAAAGTTAGAGGAAAAAAAGGGAAGAAATAATTCTGAACATTGCATGTAAAAAGCACACCCAAAAATCCAACCCCCAAACCTCTGCTAAATTGATAAGAAGCTAAACATGCACAGGGTGTGTTAGGATGGTATCAGAATGGGTCAGAATGGGTCAGCTCATGGTAGCTCAGGCAGCCAGTACTTTCTGTGCTGGGTGCTTTTTATGCCTCACAATCTGAACTTCAATTTACAATAATACAAATATTTTCCAGAAGTGGCCACTGATCTGGGTGGCTCAACATGGGGCCTGGTTTTCAGAGATGAGCAGTTTCAGCTCCCACTGACTTCAGCGTGGGATATGGGTGTTTCTAAACTCCCCCAAACAGGGACACCCAGGAGTGAAAGTAACTTAAAGGACTTAATGGTACGCTGGAGTCCTGGGAGTGGGGAGTGGCCTCAACCAGAAGAGGCGTAGCCTCATCTGGAAGAGGCAGGGCCTTTAAATCAAGATTTAAATCAAGATTTAAAGGCCCCGGAGCTCTGGCTGTGGCTGGGAGCCCCAGGGCCTTTAAATCACCCCAGAACTACCAGCTGCAGAGGTGGCTGAGAGCCCCAGGGCTCAGGGGTGAATTAAAGGGCCCGGGGCTCCGGCCACCATGGAGCTCTGGGCCCTTTAAATCACTGCGGGAGCCCTGCGGCCGCTACCCCGGCAGTAGGGCTTGGGCAGTGCTTTAAAGGCCCCGGGCTCCCCGCAGTGGCAGGAGCACCGGGCCCTTTAAATCCCAGCCCAAGCCCAGCTGCCAGAGCCCCAGGATAACGGCGGCAGGGCTCCGCCGGTGATTTAAAGGGCCCGGTGCACCTGCCACTGTGGTGAGCCCCGGGGCCTTTAAAGTGCTGCCCGAGCCCTGCTGCCAGAGCTCTGGTGGTGGCTTTAAAGGGCCTGAGGCTCCCCGCAGTGGCCAGAGCCTTTAAATCACCGCCGGGGAAGCCGGTCCAGTGTGGCACGGTGTATCATACCAGCTTACTTTCACCTCTGGGGACACCCCATTTGGACTGACTCTAGCCCTAAGTTGCAAAGAAAAGCTTCAGCGTGTAACTAAGTCTGCAGAAAGCCTGAGGTTATGGCTTCACTGCAGAGTTCACTTGAGTGTCTGGACTTACTTTACTTCTCTCAAGTTAGCCTACCTCAAGCAACAACTGCCAGACCATGAAATAACACTTCACTACTGAGTCCACAATGGCGCTGCAATCGCTCATGGTTGGCACTAAAAGGTAAGTCAACACTGTCATGGCTTTGCTGCTCTAGTACCTGCGATAGCTATGTTATAGCCCATGATTGCAGTGTAGACATCTGAGGCACATCCCATGTTCATTAACAGTCACGTAATAAGCAGAGTCACACTATTAATTCTTTCACTGTGGAAGAAGGCACTGGAAAACTAGCGATACATGCCTGCATCCACATTGCAGCATGGGTATGTTAGCAGCTGACAAACTTGGCTCATGTGAGCTTTAGCCTAAATCCGCCTGGCCAGCCAACGTGAGTTCAAAGCACCACCACACTTGAGTTTTTGTGTGCAGACTGGAGTCAAGTTTAGGGTTGCCAACCCTCCAGGAGTGTGCTGGAGTCTCCAGGAATTAAAGATTAATCTTTAATTAAAACTGTCATGTGATGAAACCTTGAGGAATAGTCAAGTTAGGGGCAATACACAAATTATAACTCAGGTTGGTAAACTTTGCAGTGAACATGAGCCCTAAAACAAGCCTTTGTAGTATCTCAAATAATAGAACTTGCGTAGGTATCATCATTCCATTTCCAATCTGGTCCTTGAGGGCAGGACTGCATCTGCTCAGTGGCTGCTCAGTGTGAAGCTGGAAGGCTGTATAGAGTTTGGGTTTTCTCTCACTTTTTTTGCTTCTCTTATCTAAAGTGCTAGTGTCTCTGCTGCCAAAACCAGGAATGGAACGAATCTGCCAGCTTAGTCCTAACTACCAGCAGCCAAACCTGACGAACCCAGCTATGGCTAATTAAAAGTCAAAGATGCAGGAATTCCTAACAAGCAGAGCCTGAAGAAACAAAGGACTTTGGGGATAAATAAAGCCTAAGAGCTGGCGTGACACATGGCTAGAAAGGGTTAAACATCCTGAAAAATAAATAACCCACAGAAGACGTGTGGTGGGGTGGGGGGGGGGGAGGAGGGGAGATAATGTTTGTGTTTTTGTGTATTTACATATGTATGAATAGGATGGACAATGTAATCAACCACCCTGTCTATGCTGTATTCTGATAATTCTATCCTATCCCTATCTCCCCCATGAGCTCCTGCCTCAGTCCCCTCCACCTCCCCATCCTTCTTCAGTTCCTGTCCCATCCATCCATCCGCTCCAATTCCTCCTCCCCCTAGCTCTTGCTCCTATGCACCCTCCCCTTCAAGTTCCTATCTCATATACCCCCCCTTGCCCTCTTGGCTCCTGCCTCTGCTCTTGTCCTCTCAGCTCCCACCCCTGCCCCTGCTCTATGTGAGTCAGACTGTTCATTCGTCTTCACCATGCTGCTTGGATGCCAGCAGCGGGATCACTTAGAGCACAGAAGAGACATCATCCCATTTCTCAGTTGTAGTGCCCAGTCCCACCCCAGCCCACATCAACAATTGCAAGGAAAGTCTTGGGCCTGAGCATGCTCAGTCGTTCTGTGGGAATGATGCACATTCAGTCCAGTGAACAGGTAGGAACTGTGAGGAGATAGAGCATGCTCAGTGTAGTAGACAGAGTCTTCATTTAGTTGCCAAACTCCAACAAGCTTCTAGTGAACATGTGTTAACTGTGATTTTTATCACAGACTTACAGCTTCATCAAATTTGGGTAGATTTTTATGGGAATAGCAAAAGGCACATTCCTGACACCATAACAACCTTCTGCCAAATTTCAGATAGCTTCCCCAAAGCATGGGGGCTCTAGAGCTTCTCAACAAAACAATTGTAAGAATTTTTGAAGATGAGCAAAGCAACATATTTTTGGCTAACTTCCTTCTCAGAAGCAGGTGAACTGTTATAACTGAAACTTTCTAAAAAATTCAGCCTGGGGCAGATACATGGCATGGAAAATTTCATCCTGATTGGTTACATTTTAATCAACGTTATAAGCAACAGAAAACAGAGTATTGGCCAACCTTAATATGAGGCAGGGCTACCAGCTCCATCTATAATAAATTATGAAAACTCCCTGTAATGATGATCAGCTGTGATCGGGGTCCTAGTGGGGGGCCAGCTGTGGTCACTCAATTAGGGTGAACTGCAAAGAATGGGACAGTCAAAACCCCCCAAAGCTGGTGGATATTCCAATACTTATGCTGGCTTGGTAAATCTAAAACAGCCTCTTTATTACCTTACTGGTTACTCAGAAGTCCAAACACAGTTCCCTTAAAGTGATCCAGCCTCAGGCCTCCATCCAGGTACCCACATCAAGAATGATTTCTGAAAATCTTATTTCATCATATAAAAGAAAAGGTTCTCCCAATCCCAAAGGATCGGACACATTACCTCCCAGGTTAATGAATGTTTCAGATCTTACCCAAATACACACTACAGCCAATTCTTATTAACTAAACTAAAATATATTAAAAACCAAAAGAGAGTATGGTTAAAAGAGCAATATACATACAGACATGAGTTCAATTCATTGAGGTTCAGATTCATAGCAGAGATACCAAGATTTGTAGTTCCAAAGAGTTCCTTTAGAATCCAGTTCATAGGTCATAGTCCAATGTGAAAATATCATATTCAGGGTGTGCCAGCATAATTCCCAGGAAATATTTTTCCAAATGGGAACAAAACTATATTTTGAAAATATCAAAATCTTCCATGAAACAGCATGACCTTTCCCTGCCCAGATGGCCTCACCACTATGCTTTACACTGATTAGCAGGCTCAGCAGAGAGGCCAAGAACTGCATGGACCATGGAGGCTGAACTACCCCTGCTACTCCTGGAGGAAGTCACCGCAGATCATGGCTGAGATAGGCTGGCAAGGGGGGAGGGGGCAAAGGGGGGAGGGGAAAGCTTCCCCAGCTGCTATCCTGTAGATAAACAGAGGGGTTCATTCACCAAAGTGTATGAGTACTAAACCCCAACAACTTTTTAAAGCCACAGTTTATGGTTATATGCAAATTAGTTTTAAATAGACAAATTATCTCAGTAAAATATTTTGCATAAAATATCACACACGGAGCTGCACAAAACTTGGCAGTTATATGAGCAAAACACAATTAAAGCATAGTCAGTTTGGATACACTGAATCATTTGTGCCAGAGCAATCTGTATAATTCTTACATACATACAAAAAAACCCTACAGTAAAAGCATTGGAGTTGCAAAGTCAAACCCTGGAAAGTTAGAAACTGCCAGAATTAAGGTTGCCTGTACAACTTTAATTTGGCCCCTCTTGTGCGTATGCATTAGGATAGCCTTTGCTCACGTGTTGTTTTGTCCATAGGACTCCTGCCTCAGTCAGTGCACAGGATGGAAAGTGCTCAGGGAATGAGGCAGCAGTTCAATATTTCTTTTATCCTCCTCCTTGAATGTGGCCCCAGGTTTATTTTACTGCAGACCCTCCTAAACCTGCACTGATTACAGAATTGACTTTCCCATGGGCATTTCTATAATATCTAAGAGCTTCACAACGTTCATGAATTCATCTTCCCAACACCCAGTGAGGTACGGAGGCAATATCCCCATTTTACACATAGAGAATGGACGCCACAGTTGTCAAGGTCATGCTAATTATGAGTGCCCAAGCAGAGATGCCTAGGGTCTGAATATTTTTAGAGATCGTGGCATTTTATATGTACAGAGTACACCTCCCATTGACTTCAAACTCAACTGTGAGTTCTCAGCACTTCTGCAAATCAGCCCCCAGGTGTCTCAAGTTGGATACCTGGAAAGTGAAGGACAGTTAGTTTAAAAAAAAAAAAAAAGGCAACTGACAAAAAAATTCCAGCCTTTGGCAACATTGACACCCACATGGTTCAGCAGCAGCTCTGGAACCTTTAAAGTAACTGCACAGACCTCTGCCACTTGAGCTAATTGAGTGACTGGTAGCAATAGAAGGCTCTTATCTTCTGCAGCCAGTAGAGGTGGCTGAGACACTTTGACAGTGGGCAGCATGACTATTTGCTGATAGCAGAGAAATGCTGGGACACAGGAAGCCTAGCTTCTGAAGAAAAGTGTTTAATGATTATAAACTAGGGCTGTCAAGCAATTAAAAAAATAATTGCAATTAATCGCACTGTTAAATGATAACAGAATACCATTTATTTGAATATTTTGGATGTTTTCTACATTTTCAAATATATTGATTTCAATTACAAAACAGAATACAAAGTGTACAGTGCTCACTTTATATTTATGTTTGATTACAAGTATTTGCACTGTAAAAAAACAGAAAAAATAGTATTTTTCAATTCACCTAATACAAGTACTGTAGTGAAATCTCTATCATGAAAGTTGAACTTACAAATATAGAATTATGTGAAAAAAAAACTGCATTCAAAAATAAAGCAAACAATGTAAAATTTTAGAGCCTGCAAGTCCACTCAGTCCTACTTCTTGTTTAGCCAATCGCTCAGACATACAAGTCTGTTTACAGTTGCAGGAGATAATACTGCCTGCTTCTTGTTTACAATGTCACCTGAAAGTAAGAACAGGCATTCACATGGTACTGTTGTAGCCGGTGTCACAAGATATTTACGTGCCAGATGCGCTAAAGGTTCATATGCCCCTTCATGCTTCGACCACCATTCCAGAGGACATGCGTCCATGCTGATGACGGGTTCTGCTCAATAACGATCCAAAGCAGAGAGGACTGACGCATGTTCATTTTCATCTTCTGAGTCAGATGCCACTAGCAGAAGGCTGATTTTCTTTTTTGGTGGTTCGGGCTCTGTAGTTTCCGCATCAGAGTGTTGCTCTTCTAAGATTTCTGAAAGCATGCTCCACACCTCATCCCTCTCAGATTTTGGAAGGCACTTCAGATTCTTAAGCCTTGGGTTGAGTGCTGTAGCTATCTTTAGAAATCTCACACTGGTGCCTTCTTTGCGTTTTGTGAAATCTGCAGTGAAAGTGTTCTTAAAATGAACAACACGTGCTGGGTCTTCATCCGAGACTTCTATAACATGAAATATGTGTCAGAATGCAGGTAAAACAGAGCAGGGGACATACAATTCTCCCCCAAGGAGTTCAGTCACAAATTGAATTAACGCATTATTTTTTTAACAAGCGTCATCAGCATGGAAGCATGTCCTCTGGAATGGTGGCCGAAGCATGAAGGGGCATATGAACGTTTAGCATATCTGGCACGTAAATACCTTGCAATGTCGGCTACAAAAGTGCCATGCAGATGCCTGTTCTCACTTGCTGGTGACATTGTAAATAAGAAGAGGGCAGCATTATCTCCTGCAAATGTAAACAAACTTGTTTGTCTTACCCCGCGTCTACACTAGGAGTTGAGGTCGAATTTAGCAGCGTTAAATCTATTTAACCCTGCACCCGTCCACACGACTAAGCCCTTTTTTCCGACTTAAAGGGCTCTTAAAATCGATTTCTTTACTCCACCCCCGACAAGGGGATTAGCACTGAAATCGGCCTTGCCAGGTCGAATTTGGGGTACTGTGGATGCAATTAGACGATATTGGCCTCCGGGAGCTATCCCAGAGTGCTCCATTGCGACCGCGCTGGACAGCACTCTCAACTCAGATGCACTGGCCAGGTAGACAGGAAAAGGCCCGCAAACTTTTGAATTTCATTTCCTGTTTGGCCAGCGTGGCAAGCTGCAGGTGAGTGCAGAGCTCATCAGCAGAGGTGACCATGATGGAATCCCAGAATCGCAAAAGAGCTCCAGCAAGGACCGAACGGGAGGTACGGGTTCTGATCGCTGCTTGGGGAGAGGAATCCGTGCTATCAGAACTCCTTTCCAGTTTTCGAAATGCCACAACATTTGTCAAAATCTCCCAGGGCATGAAGGACAGAGGCCATAAGAGGGACCTGAAGCAGTGCCGCGTGAAACTGAAGGAGCTGAGGCAAGCCTACCAGAAAACCAGAGAGGCAAACGGCCGCTCCGGGTCAGAGCCCCAAACATGCCGCTTCTATGATGAGCTGCATGTCCATTTTAGGGGGTTCAGCCACCACTACCCCAACCGTGTTGTTTGACTCCTTCAATGGAGATGGAGGCAACACGGAAGCAGATTTTGGGGATGAGGAAGATGATGATGAGGAGGTTGTAGATAGCTCACAGCACGCAAGCGGAGAAACCAGTTTTCCCGACAGCCAGGAACTGTTTCTCACCCTGGACCAGGAGCCAGTACCCCCCGAACCCACCCAAGGCTGCCTCCCGGACTTGCCAGGTGGAGAAGGGACCTCTGGTGAGTGTACCTTTTTAAATAGTATACATGGTTTAAAAGCAAGCGTGTTTAATGATTAATTTGCCCTGGCAAATTTCCTCCATACGCTGCAATGCTTTGTTTTGCAATGATTCTCGACTACGTGCTACTGGCCTGGAGGATTTCTGCTCCATCCCCAGACACGTTAACAGACTTTTCCAGTAGATGTATTGGCCGCGAATGCCAGGGACATCTCCATAAAGCTCTCCTGGATGTACTCCCAAAGCCTTTGCAAAAGGTTTCTGGGGAGGGCAGCCTTATTCCATCCACCATGGTAGGACACTTTACCATGCCCGGCCGCAGCAGACGTCCTCTGGGAGATAGTCGAACACCACTCCCTGGTGGACGTCTGGCGCGACCACCACCCAGATGACATTTCCACGTTCACCTTTGTCCAGGTGGAGGCCCATCGGTCGCGCCACTCCCGGTTGGACCATATTTATTTATCACGTTTCCACCTTTCACGAGCCCACTCCTCCAGCATCCGGCCGGCCCCATTTTCTGACCATGATTTAGCCGCCGTGATGGCCTCCCTCTGCGCGGAGAGGCCGGGGCATTTCAACAACAGCTTGTTGGAGGATGTGGGCTTTGTGACGTCCTTCCGGGAGTTCTGGCTGGCCTGGCGAGGGCAGCGGCGTGCCTTTCCCTTGGCGCGGCGGTGGTGGGACCTGGGGAAGGTGTGCGCCCGGCTCTTCTGTCGTGAGTACACCCGGGGCGCCAGCCGACGGACGGATGCGGCGATAGAGCATTTGGAACGGGATGTCTTAGAGCTGGAGAGGCATCTGGCTGCCGGCCCCGAGGATCCGCCCCTCTGTGGAGCGTGCCGGGAGAAGAGGGAGGAGCTCCGGGCCCTCAAGGACCATCAGGCCCGGGGTGCCTTTGTTCGATCCCGCATCCGCCTCCTTCGGGAGATGGATCGCGGCTCCCGCTTCTTCTACGCCCTGGAGAAAAGGAGGGGGGCCAAGAAACACGTCACCTGCCTTCTGGCAGAAGCCAGCACCCCCCTCACGGATCCGGTGGAGATGTGCGGGAGGGCAAGAGCCTTCTACGCAAGCCTTTTCTCCCCGGATCCGGCCGATCCTAACGCTTGCAGAGTGCTCTAGGAGGAGCTCCCTACGGTCAGCACAGGCGACCGAGACCGGCTCAAACTGCCTCTCACTCTGGCCGAGTTCTCGGAAGCCCTCCGTCGCATGCCCACCAATAAATCTCCGGGCATGGACGGGCTGACTGTGGAGTTCTACCGCGTGTTCTGGGACGTCCTCGGCCCAGACTTAGTCACCGTCTGGGCTGAGTCTTTGCATAGCGGGGTCCTCCCTCTTCCGTGCAGGCAAGCCGTGCTCGCCTTATTGCCGAAGAAGGGGGACCTCCGCGATTTACAAAATTGGTGTCCCGTCTTGCTCCTCAGCACGGACTACAAAGTTGTGGCAAAAGCAATCTCGCTGCGGCTAAGGTCCATGCTGGTGGACGTGGTTCACCCAGACCAGACCTACACAGTCCCGGACTACCGCATCTTTGATAACCTATATCTGGTCCGGGACCTTTTGGAACTCGGGTGTAGGGATGGTCTGTCGTTCGTCCTGCTGTCCTTGGATCAGGAGAAGGTGTTCTACAGGGTGGATCATGGGTATCTCCTGAGCACTCTGCAAGCGTTTGGCTTCGGACCCCAGTTTGTGGGTTTTCTCTGGGCGCTGTATGCCTCTGCAGAGTGTCTGGTCAGGCTCAACTGGACTCTAACCGAACCGGTCAGCTTCGGGCGAGGAGTACGGCAGGGGTGCCCCCTCTCGGGCCAGCTGTACACTCTGGCAATCGAGCCCTTCCTCTGTCTCCTCCGAAGGAGGTTGACAGGATTGGTGCTGCGGGAGCCGGAGCTGTGGCTGGTCCTGTCGGCGTATGCTGATGACGTGCTCCTCGTGGTCCAGGGCCCGGGCGACTTGGCGCGGGTGGAGGCTTGCCAGGCCATCTATTCGGCAGCCTCCTCCGCCCGAGTCAGCTGGGTCAAGAGCTCTGGCCTGGTGGTCGGGGATGGCTGGCAGGCGAGCTCCCTCCTACCCGCGCTTCAGGCCATCTGGTGGAGCGCAGGTCCGCTGCTCTATCTCGGCGTTTACCTTTCTGCCACGCATCCCTCTCTGCCAGAGAAATGGCACAATTTAGAGGGCGGGGTGACAGAGCAGCTCCAGAAATGGACAGGACTACTCCAGTGCCTCTCCCTTCGAGGGAGAGCGCTGGTGCTTAATCAGCTAGTCCTGTCCATGCTCTGGTACCGGCTCAACAGCCAAGCAGCTGGGCTTCAGAAGCCAAGCAGCTGGGTGGTGGCACCTCCCGCTCAGGCTCAAGGATTGGGGGGGTGGGGAGGGGCCTCTCAGCGATGCCGGGCGCAGGCTCTATGGTGGGTTTAGCAGCCACGGCATCAGGAGGTGGACTATCTTCTGTAGGGCCCCCGCCCGGGAAGGAGGTTGATTGCTCCACACCAACGAGGGGTGCCCCTGGTGACTCGGGTCCCGGCCGCATGGCACTGGCTTGGCGGCCGTCAGTGGGGTGCCTTCTGTGGCTGCGTTGATGGAGGAGTCCAGGGGCTCCTCAGAGGTGGGAGCAGAAGCAACGGTTAGGGGAAGGGAGCATGGGGAAAGGGGGGCCGGAGTGAGGTCGCCCAGATCGAGGCCCGCTTGCAAAGGGTCATCCTCCCCCGGGTGACCAGGGTCAGACCCAGGGCCTTGATCTCCTCATATATGGAGGGGAGATCGCTTTCCGCCACCCTGGGGTTCTCTCCGCTGGCACCCGAAGCGACAGTTGCCTCGGGGCTCACAGGGGCTTCAGATGGTACCAGGGCAGGAGGGGCTCCTTCGGGGGCCTCGGAGAGGAGGGACTCCCATGGAGAGGAGATACTAACTTCCAGTGCTGCCACGTCTTCCCCAGCCGGCACCGGTGGATGGAATACACCCGTGGGCAAAGCGGAAGGCTCGGCATCGGTGGCGCCCTTCCTGGTCTTCCGGGGGGCCTCCGCATCGGATGGGAGGAGCGGAGCTCAAGCCTTGGTAGTGGTGGTGTCCACAGCAGCAACGGCTGGGGCTGGGGTCCCTCACTCCCCCCGTCTGGGGAGCGGGCTTGCAGGCCCCCCCCAAGGGGCTGCAGTTGGAGCAGTAGCAGCACCCGGGGGTGGGGGGGTCCAGCAGCCGGCCAGCAACCAAATAGCAGAGAAGAGCGGTGGTGTCTGGCCCAGCCAGGGGAGCAGCTGGAGCAGCAGTAGCAGCAGGGAGAGCCCAGGGCCTAACAGCAGCAGTAGCAGCTGCAGGAGCAGCAGCCCTCTCCCTCCTTCTCCCTCCAGGCCAGAGGGCTACAGGAGAGTGTTCCTATTGGGATCCGGGAAGTGGGCAGGCGAAGCCCGCACACTGCTAAAGGATCCCCCCCACCCAGCCTAAGAGGGGGATCCACAGGACCTGGACACCAAATAAATCCAGGGGACAACTAATGAAATAACAGGGAAATAACAGGGACTGCAGAGCCATTGGCCATTATCTTTGAAAACTCATGGCGATCGGGGGAGGTCCCGGATGACTGGAAAAAGGCTAATGTAGTGCCCATCTTTAAAAGAGGGAAGAAGGAGGATCCTGGGAACTACAGGCCAGTCAGACTCACCTCAGTCCCTGGAAAAATCATGGAGCAGGTCCTCAAAGAATCAATCCTGAAGCACTTACATGAGAGGAAAGTGATCAGGAACAGTCAGCATGGATTCACCAAGGGCAAGTCATGCCTGACTAATCTAATTGCCTTCTATGATGAGATAACTGGCTCTGTGGATGAAGAGAAAGCAGTGGACGTGTTGTTCCTTGACTTTAGCAAAGCTTTTTACATGGTCTCCCACAGTATTCTTGCCAGCAAGTTAAAGAAGTATGGTCTGGATGAACGGACTATAAGGTGGATAGAAAGCTGGCTAGATTGTCGGGCTCAACGGGTAGTGATCAATGGCTCCATGTCTAGTTGGCAGCCGGAATCAAGTGGAGTGCCCCAGGGGTCGGTCCTGGGGCCGGTTTTGTTCAATATCTTCATAAATGATCTGGAGGATGGTGTGGATTGCACCCTCAGCAAGTTTGCAGATGACACTAAACAGGGAGGAGTGGTAGATACGCTGGAGGGTAGGGATAGGATACAGAGGGACCTAGACAAATTGGAGGATTGGGCCAAAAGAAATCTGAGGAGGTTCAACAAGGACAAGTGCAGAGTCCTGCACTTAGGACGGAAGAATCCAATGCACCGCTACAGACTAGGGACCGAATGGCTCGGCAGCAGTTCTGCAGAAAAGGACCTAGGGGTTACAGTGGACGAGAAGTGGGATATGAGTCAACAGCGTGCCCTTGTTGCCAGGAAGGCCAATGGCATTTTGGGATGTATAAGTAGGGGCATTACCAGCAGATCGAGGGACGTGATCGTTCCCCTCTATTCGACATTGGTGAGGCCTCATCTGGAGTACTGTGTCCAGTTTTGGGCCCCACACTACAAGAACGATGTGGAAAAATTGGAAAGAGTTCAGCGGAGGGCAACAAAAATGATTAGGGGACTGGAACACATGACTTATGAGGAGAGGCTGAGGGAACTCGGGATGTTTAGTCTTCAGAAGAGAAGAGTGAGGGGGGATTTGATAGTTGCTTTCAACTACCTGAAAGGGGGTTCCAAAGAGGATGGCTCTAGACTGTTCTCAGTGGTAGCAGATGACAGAACAAGGAGTAATGGTCTCAAGTTGCAGTGAGGGAGATTTAGGTTGGATATTAGGAAAAACTTTTTCACTATGAGGGTGGTGAAACACTGGAATGCGTTACCTAGGGAGGTGGTGGAATCCCCTTCCTTGGACGTTTTTAAGGTCAGGCTTGACAAAGCCCTGGCTGGGATGATTTAGTCGGGGATCGGTCCTGCTTTGAGCAGGGGGTTGCACTAGATGACCTCCTGAGGTCCCTTCCAACCCTGATATTCTACGATTCTATGAGGAGTGTGGTCAAAGGGTCAAACGAAGGGAACCGGATGGGGACACCGAGCAGAGAACCCCGGACAGCGCCCACTGCTCCTCAAAGGCGTCAAGGGAGTCAGTGGACACCACCCAGAGGAACTCTGCCCAGACACGTGACGGACCGAGGATCGGAAATAGGCCCCACAGTCACAGGAGACTCCATTGGCCAACCTCCTCACTCTGGTTTTATAGATGGCCATTTTAGCTAGGGCCAGGAGGAGGTTGACCAAGAGATCCCGTGACTTTGTGGGGCCATGGATAGGGAGTGCATAAATAAGAAGGTGCGAGGAAAAGTGCAACCAAAAACATAATAAAATATTGGTGAGGAGTCGGAATAGAGGCTGCAGCCTGGCACACTCCAGATATACGTGTGCCTGGGTTTCCCTCACGCCGCAAAAGGGGCAGGTGTCTGGGATAGGGGTGAACCGCGCCAACTACATGCCCGTGCTCATGGCTCCGTGAAGGAGCCGCCAACTGACATCCCCGGTGGGCCTCAGGACCAAGATGGAATACAGGCTGGCCCACCGGGGCTCCTCACCCTCCAAAGGTGGCAGGAGGTCCCACCATTTTGTATCGGGGCGGGACACGAGGGTGAGGGCATGTGGGGTGTGGAGCATGAGTGTGTATAGATGTTTCCTTGGCTCGGTTTGGAAACAGACCGGCTGCAAGGATTCGGGGGCTGGGGAGGGGGTTCTCACCAATGCTGGGTGCAGGCTCTATGGTGGGTTTGGGAGCCATGGCATCAGGAGGTGGACTGTCTTCTGTAGGGCCCCCGCTCAGGAAGGAGGTTAATTGCTCCACCCAACGAGGGGTGCCCCGGTGGCTCAGGTCCCGGCCATGTGGCACTGGCTGTCGCCTCAACTGGGTTGATGGAAGAGTCCAGGGGCTCCTCAGAGGCGGGAGTGGAAGGAACAGTTAGGGGGAGGGAGCCTGGGGAAAGGGGGGCCGGAGTGAGATCGCCCAGATCAAGGCCTGCTGGCAGAGGGTCGTCCTCCACCTGGGTGACCAGGGTCAGACCCAGGGCCTCGATCTCCTCGTAAATGGAGGGGAGATCGCCTTCCACCCCCATCCTCCTCACTCTGGTTTTATAGATGGCCATTTAGGCCAGGGCCAGGAGGCAGCCGGGTCCTGGATGCCCCTCCTTGCCGGGCCAAGGGGCAGTCCCTCCAGACGTGCCCCATCGCCCGGCAGAGGTAGCACCAGGCCTCCCCTGTGGAATAATGCACTCGGTTACGGGCCCCCTGGTAGGGGATGAGGAATGACCCCTCGAGAGCCTCTCCATCACGCGCCGGCAGCGGCAGTTGAAGCTGCACCTGCCAGCGGAACGAGAGGACGTGACGGAGGGCGGGGTCTTTGCAGCCCAACAGGAGAGGGCTCACAACGGAGATGGGTTTCCACAGGGTGGAGAGAGCGGGTAATAGGGCAACATTGGGAAGAAAGGGAGGGACAGAGGTCAGGACCAGATGGACGCCCAGGTCCTCTAGCGGCTCTCGGGGGATGAACACCGCCCCCCCACCCCCCGCCAGGCCCCTCTCCACTGCCTTCTGGGCCGTGGCCTCCAATGCTAAGAAGAAGACGACCTTTTCATACATTTTGGAGGCCGCCACAATGGCCATGGGCCCCATCACTCTTGCCAACGCCCGCACATAGGTTTCTATGTGGGGCGAGGCAGGCACCAGGAGGCAACGGACGCTGTGCTTCCTGGTCAAGGTCGGGAAGGGGTCCTGGCCACTATAGATGGTAGCAGAGGCGGTGGGTGGGAGAGATGACATAGCGGCAGGTGGGGGGGCTGCCGCCACCTGGTTGAATGCCCTGGGGGCCGGGGGAAGAGCACCCGCAGAGCTGGTGGAGGGAATAGCGGGGAGGGACGCCACGGCAGTGGGGGCAGCCCCTGCCATGGAAGGCTTGGTCTTTTTAGCGGGGCCCTGTCATAAAAATAAAGGGAAGGGTAACCATCTTTCTGTATACAGTGCTATAAAATCCCTCCTGACCAGAGGCTAAACCCTTTCACCTGTAAAGGGTTAAGAAGCTAAGATAACCTTGCTGGCACCTGACCCAAAATGATCAATGAGGAGACAAGATACTTTTAAATCTGGAGGGGGGGAAACAAAGGGTCTGTCTGTCTGGGTGATGCTTTTGCCAGGAACAGATCAGGAATGCAGTCTCAGAAACTCTGTTAAGTTAGTAAGTAATCTAGCTAGAAATGCGTTAGATTTCCTTTTGTTTAATGGCTGGTAAAATATGCTATCCTGAATGGAATGTATATTCCTATTTTTGTGTCTTTTTGTAACTTAAGGTTTTGCCTAGAGGGATTCTCTATGTTTTGAATCTGATTACCCTGTAAGGTATTTACCATCCTGATTTTACAGAGGTGATCCTTTTATCTTTTCTTTCATTAAAATTCTTCTTTTAAGAACCTGATTGATTTTTCATTGTTCTTAAGATCCAAGGGTTTGGGTCTGTGTTCACTTGTACAAATTGGTGAGGATTTTTATCAAGCCTTCCCCAGGAAAGGGGGTGTAGGGCTTGGGGGGATATTTTGTGGGAAGACGTCTCCAAGTGGGCTCTTTCCCTGTTCTTTGTTTAACACGCTTAAACATGCCCTCAGAGAAATGGCAGCACTGGCCATCACAGACTCCGCCCCCCCACCAAACTACTGGAACAGAAGTGTCCAGGCAGCAACTGCAAGGATCACTTAGCAGCGAGCGTCCGGGGATCCAGCCAGTCTCCCCGGTCGTAGTCCAGGAGGTCTCCGACTCTTGTGACTTCTGCCAGGACCAACCTCTGGCGCACCGAGGGGGACTCCGCCACCTGCACGCGAAGCTGGGGGTTGTGTAGCAGGGGCTCCATGAGGAGATCTACCCCCTCAGTGGCCGCCACGGACCTGGTCATTGAAAGCAGTTTCCAGGTCTGGAGGAGGTCCTCGTAGAAGACTGGCAGCATGGAGAGGTCTCGCGGAAGACCTCTCGGATGAAGATAAAGGAGCTGCCGGTCATATCAGAGCCCTTGGAAGTGGTGCAGGAAGGCGTGTGCCATATACACCACGCCAGACTACCTGCACCATAAAGGAGCCTCTGCAGGGCCTGGAGGCGGAAGACATGGACCTGAGTATGCAGACATTTCAGGCCCTGCCCTCCTTCCTCCAGGGGTAGATGGAGAACCTGTACAGGGACCCAGCGCAGTTCTGACCAAAAGAACTCCAGAATCGATATCCGGAGGTTGGCCAGGAAACCCGGGGCCGAGACCAGGGTGTTGAGTCAGTACCAGAGCATGGACAGGACTAGTTGATTAAGCACCAGCGCCCTCTCTCGAAGGGAGAGGCACCGGAGTTGTCCTGTCCATTTCCGGAGCCGCTCTGTCACCCTGCCCTCTAAATCGTTCCAGTTCTCCAGTGGAGAGGGATGCATGGCAGAAAGGTAAACGTCAAGCTAGTGCTGCGGACCCGCGCTCCACCAGATGGCCTGAAGCGCGGGTGGGAGGGAGCTCGCCTGCCAGCCGTCCCTGACCACCAGGCTAGAGCTCTTGACCCAGTTAACCCAGGCGGAGGAGGCTGCCGAATAGATGGCCTGGCAAGCCTCCACCCGCGCCAAGTCACCCGGGTCCTGGACCACGAGGACCACGTCGTCAGCGTACACCGACAGGACCAGCCGCAGCTCCGGCTCCCACAGCACCAACTCCGTCGACCTCCTGCGGAGGAGAGAGAGGAAGGGCTCGATTGCCAGAGCATACAGCTGGCCCGAAAGGGGGCACCCCTGCCGTACTCCTCGCCCGAAGCTGACCAGTTCAGTCAGGGTCCAGTTGAGCCTGACCAGACACTCTGCGGAGGCGTACAACACCCGGAGAAAACCCACAAACTGGGATCCGAAGCCCAACGCTCACAGGGTGCTCAGGAGATACCCATGATCCATCCTGTCGAATGCCTTCTCCTGATCCGAGGACAGGACGGTGAATGACAGACCATCCCTACACCCGAGTTCCAAAAGGTCCCGGACCACATATAGGTTGTCAAAGGTGCTGCGGCCTGGGACAGTGTAGGTCTGGACTGGGTGGACCACGTCCGCCAGCATGGACCCTAGCCGCAGTGAGATTGCTTTTGCCATGACTTTGTAGTCCGTGCTGAGGAGCGAGACGGGACGCCAATTTCGTAAATTGCGGAGGTCTCCCTTCTTTGGCAATAAGGCAAGAGGGATGTGTGGCGGACGTGGCGAGCTGGAGCTGCGGCTGGTCCTGTTGGCGTATGCCGACGATGTGCTCCTCGTGGTCCAGGACCCGGGCGACTTGGCATGGGTGGAGGCTTGGCAGGCCATCTATTTGGCAGCCTCCTCTGCCTGGGTCAACTGGGTCAAGAGCTCTGGCCTAGTGGTCGGGGATGGCTGGCAGGCGAGCTCGCTCCCACCCGTGCTTCAGGCCATCCGGTGGAGTGCGGGTCCGCTGCTCTATCTCGGCGTTTACCTTTCTGCCATGCTCTGATATGACCGACAGCTCCTTTATCTCCATCCAAGAGGTCTTCCGCCAGACCTCTCCAGGCTGCCGGTCTTCTACCAGGACCTCCTCCAGACCTGGAAACTGCTTTCAATGACCAGGTCTGTGGCGGCCACCGAGGGGGCAGATCTCCTTGCGGATCCCCTGCTACACAACCCCCAGCTTCGCGTGCAGGTGGCGGAGTCCCCCTCGGTGCACCAGAGGTTGGTCCTGGCAGAAGTCACAAGAGTCGGAGACCTCCTGGACTACGACCGGGGAGACTGGCTGGATCCCCTGACGCTCACTCAGCGCATGGGGCTCTCCAGACCTCATACTCCCTGGCGCGTACTTCAGGAGGTGAGGGCCGCTTTGCTGCCCAGTGCTCGGGTTTACCTCGATCGGGTCCTGCACGAGGGCACGCCCCGCCCACCCTCCACCCCAAGCCCACCGGACCTTTTCATTGGGCCTCTGCCCCATGGATCCAACCGGCTCTCCCCCCCCCTTCACCTTGAGCTGGCTGCACGAGCTGCAGCTGGTCTGCTTCCAGACTGCGCCAAGGAAACATGTATACACGCTCGTGCTCCACACCCTTCACGTCCTCACCCTCATGTCCTGCCCCAACACAAAATAGCGGGACCTCCTGCCACCTCTAGAGGGTGAGGAGCCCCGGTGGGCTAGCCTATACTCCACCCTGGTCCTGAGGCCTGCCAGGGATATCAGTTGGCGGCTCCTTCATGGGGCCATGAGCACGGGCTTGTATTTGGCGCGGTTGACCCCTATCCCAGACACCTGGCCCTTTTGCGGTGTGAGGGAAATGCTGGCACACATTTACTTAGAGTGTGCCAGGTTGCAGCCCCTATTCCGGCTTGTCATAAATATAAAGGGAAGGGTAACCACCTTTCTGTATACAGTGCGATAAAATCCCTCCTGGCCAGAGGCAAAACCCTTTCACCTGTAAAGGGTTAAGAAGCTAAGGTAAGCTAGTTGGCACCTGGCCAAAAATGACCAATGAGAGGACAAGATACTTTCAAATCTGGAGTGGGAGGGAACAAAGGGTCTGTCTGTCTGGGTGATGCTTTTGCCGGGAACAGATCAGGAATGCAGCCTCAGAACTTCTGTTAAGTTAGTAAGTAATCTAGCTAGAAATGTGTTAGATTTCCTTTTGTTTAATGGCTGGTAAAATAAGCTGTGCTGGATGGAATGTATATTCCTGTTTTTGTGTCTTTTTGTAACTTAAGGTTTTGCCTAGAGGGATTCTCTGTTTTGAATCTTATTAACTTGTAAGGTATTTACCATCCTGATTTTACAGAGGTGATCCTTTTATCTTTTCTTTCATTAAAATTCTTCTTTTAAGAACCTGATTGATTTTTCATTGTTCTTAAGATCCAAGGGTTTGGGTCTGTGTTCACTTGTACAAATTGGTGAGGATTTTTATCAAGCCTTCCCCAGGAAAGGGGGTGTAGGGCTTGGGGGGATATTTTGTGGGAAGACGTCTCCAAGTGGTCTCTTTCCCTGTTCTTTGTTTAAAACGCTTGGTGGTGGCAGCATAGGGTTCAAGGAGAAGGCAAAGTTTGTACCTTGGGAAAGTTTTAACCTAAGCTGGTAAGAATAAGCTTTGGGGGTCTTTCATGCAGGTCCCCACACCTGTACCCTACAGTTCAGAGTGGGGAAGGAACCTTGACATGGCTCCTCTTAGACATTCTGTTAAGGTTTTGGTTGCACTTTTCCCCTCACCTTCTTAGAATCATAGAATCATAGAATATCAGGGTTGGAAGGGACCTCAGGAGGTCATCTAGTCCAACCCCCTGCTCAAAGCAGGACCAATCCCCAATCAAATCATCCCAGCCAAGGCTTTGTCAAGCCTGACCTTAAAAACTTCCAAGGAAGGAGATTCTACCACCTCCCTAGGTAACGCAGTCCAGTGTTTCACCACCCTCCTAGTGAAAAAGTTTTTCCTAATATCCAACCTAAACCTCCCCCACTGCAACTTGAGACCATTACTCCTTGTCCTGTCCTCTTCTACCACTGAGAATAGTCTAGAACCATCCTCTCTGGAACCACCTCTCAGGTAGTTGAAAGCAGCTATCAAATCCCCCCTCATTCTTCTCTTCTGCAGACTAAACAATCCCAGTTCCCTCAGCCTCTCCTCATAAGTCATGTGTTCCAGACCCCTAATCATTTTTGTTGCCCTTCGCTGGACTCTCTCCAATTTATCCACATCCTTCTTGTAGTGTGGGGCCCAAAACTGGACACAGTACTCCAGATGAGGCCTCACCAATGTCGAATAGAGGGAAACGATCACGTCCCTCGATCTGCTCGCTATGCCCCTACTTATACATCCCAAAATGCCATTGGCCTTCTTGGCAACAAGGGCACACTGCTGACTCATATCCAGCTTCTCATCCACTGTCACCCCTAGGTCCTTTTCCGCAGAACTGCTGCCTAGCCATTCGGTCCCTAGTCTGTAGCTGTGCATTGGGTTCTTCCGTCCTAAGTGCAGGACCCTGCACTTATCCTTATTGAACCTCACCAGGTTTCTTTTGGCCCAATCCTCCAATTTGTCTAGGTCCCTCTGTATCCTATCTCTGCCCTCCAGCGTATCTACCACTCCTCCCAGTTTAGTATCATCCGCAAATTTGCTGAGAGTGCAATCCACACCATCCTCCAGATCATTTATGAAGATATTGAACAAAACCGGCCCCAGGACCGACCCCTGGGGCACTCCACTTGACACCGGCTGCCAACTAGACATGGAGCCATTGATCACTACCTGTTGAGCCCGACAATCTAGCCAACTTTCTACCCACCTTATAGTACATTCATCCAGCCCATACTTCTTTAACTTGCTGACAAGAATACTGTGGGAGACCGTGTCAAAAGCTTTGCTAAAGTCAAGAAACAATACATCCACTGCTTTCCCTTCATCCACAGAATCAGTAATCTCATCATAGAAGGCGATTAGATTAGTCAGGCATGACCTTCCCTTCGTGAATCCATGCTGACTGTTCCTGATCACTTTCCTCTCGTGTAAGTGCTTCAGGATTGATTCCTTGAGGACCTGCTCCATGATTTTTCCGGGGACTGAGGTGAGGCTGACTGGCCTGTAGTTCCCAGGATCCTCCTTCTTCCCTTTTTTAAAGATTGGCACTACGTTAGCCTTTTTCCAGTCATCTGGGACTTCCCCCGTTCGCCACGAGTTTTCAAAGATAATGGCCAATGGCTCTGCAATCACATCCGCCAATTCCTTTAGCACTCTCGGATGCAACTCGTCCGGCCCCATGGACTTGTGCACGTCCAGCTTTTCTAAATAGTCCCTAACCACCTCTTTCTCCACAGAGGGCTGGCCATCTACTCCCCATGTTGCGATGCCCAGCGCAGCAGTCTGGAAGCTGTCCTTGTTAGTGAAGACAGAGGCAAAAAAAGCATTGAGCACATTAGCTTTTTCCACATCCTCTGTCACTAGGTTGCCTCCCTCATTCAGTAAGGGGCCCACACTTTCCTTGGCTTTCTTCTTGTTGCCAACATACCTGAAGAAACCCTTCTTGTTACTCTTGACATCTCTTGCTAGCTGCAGCTCCAGGTGCGATTTGGCCCTCCTGATTTCATTCCTACATGCCCGAGCAATATTTTTATACTCTTCCCTGGTCATATGTCCAACCTTCCACTTCTTGTAAGCTTCTTTTTTATGTTTAAGATCCGCTAGGATTTCACCATTAAGCCAAGCTGGTCGCCTGCCATATTTACTATTCTTTCGACTCATCGGGATGGTTTGTCCCTGTAACCTCAACAGGGATTCCTTGAAATACAGCCAGCTCTCCTGGACTCCTTTCCCCTTCATGTTAGTCCCCCAGGGGATCCTACCCATCCGCTCCCTGAGGGAGTCGAAGTCTGCTTTCCTGAAGTCCAGGGTCCGTATCCTGCTGCTTACCTTTCTTCCCTGTGTCAGGATCCTGAACTCGACCATCTCATGGTCACTGCCTCCCAGATTCCCATCCACTTTTGCTTCCCCCACTAATTCTTCCCTGTTTGTGAGCAGCAGGTCAAGAAAAGCTCCCCCCCTAGTTGGCTCGTCTAGCACTTGCGCCAGGAAATTGTCCCCTACGCTTTCCAAAAACTTCCTGGATTGTCTATGCACCGCTGTATTGCTCTCCCAGCAAATATCAGGAAAATTAAAGTCACCCATGAGAACCAGGGCGTGCGATCTAGTAGCTTCTGCGAGTTGCCGGAAGAAAGCCTCATCCACCTCATCCCCCTGGTCCGGTGGTCTATAGCAGACTCCCACCACTACATCACTCTTGTTACTCACACTTCTAAACTTAATCCAGAGACACTCAGGTTTTTCTGCAGTTTCGTACCGGAGCTCTGAGCAGTCATACTGCTCCCTTACATACAGTGCTACTCCCCCACCTTTTCTGCCCTGCCTGTCCTTCCTGAACAGTTTATAACCATCCATGACAGTACTCCAGTCATGTGAGTTATCCCACCAAGTCTCTGTTATTCCAATCACGTCATAATTCCCTGACATCACCAGGACCTCCAGTTCTCCCTGCTTGTTTCCAAGGCTTTGTGCATTCATATATAAGCACTTGAGAGAACCTGCTGATCGCCCCTTGTTCTCAGTATGAGGCAGGAGCCCTCCCCTCACAGACGTTCCTTCCTGTGCTTCCTCCCGGTATCCCATTTTCCCACTTACCTCAGGGCTTTGGTCTCCTTCCCCCGGTGAACCTAGTTTAAAGCCCTCCTCACTAGGTTAGCCAGCCTGCTGGCAAAGATGCTCTTCCCTCTCTTCGTAAGATGGAGCCCGTCTCTGCCCAGCACTCCTCCTTCATGGAACACCATCCCATGGTCAAAGAATCCAAAGCCTTCTCTCCGACACCACCTGCGTAGCCATTCGTTGACTTCCACGATTCGACGGTCCCTGCCCTGGCCTTTTCCTTCCACGGGGAGGATGGACGAGAACACCACTTGCGCTTCAAACTCCTTTATCCTTCTTCCCAGAGCCACATAGTCCGCAGTGATCCGCTCAAGGTCATTCTTGGCAGTATCATTGGTGCCCACGTGGAGAAGCAGGAAGGGGTAGCGATCCGAGGGCTTGATGAGTCTCGGCAGTCTCTCCATCACATCACGAATCTTAGCCCCTGGCAAGCAGCAGACTTCTCGGTTTTCCCGGTCAGGGCGGCAGATAGATGACTCAGTCCCCCGGAGGAGAGAGTCCCCGACCACCACCACCCGCCTCCTTCTCTTGGGAGTGGTGGTCGTGGAACCCCCCATCTCAGGACAGTGCATCTCATGCCTTCCAACCAGCGGAGTCTCCTTCTGCTCCCTTCCCTCAGACGTATCATCTGGTCCACTCTCCGCATTAGTACCTGTGGACTCTCTATCCGTGGTCCCACAAAGTCACAGGACATCCTGGTCAACCTCCTCCTGGCCCTGGCTAAAATGGCCATCTATAAAACCAGGGTGAGGAGGTTGGCCAATGGAGTTTCCTGTGACTGTGGGGCCTATTTCCGATCCTCTGTCCGTTCATGTGTCTGGGCAGAGTTCCTCTGGGCGGCTTCCACTGACTCCCTTGACGCCTTTGAGGAGCGGTGGGCACTGTCCGGGGTTCTCTGCTCAGTGTCCCCATCCGGTTCTCTTCATTTGACCCTTTGACCACACTCCTGTCCCTGTTATTTCATTAGTTGTCCCCCGTACTCATTTGGTTTCCAGGTCCTGTGGATCCCCCTCTTAGGCTGGGGGGGGGGATCCTTTAGCAGTGTGCGGGCTTTGCCCGCCCACTTCCCAGATCC